>NC_135572.1:203678001-204303001 GCF_965152235.1 Eretmochelys imbricata
AATTGAGGCTTATCTCCACAGGGAATTAACCTGTTATAGCTATTCTGGAATTTTACCCTCTTACCCTTAAATCAGCCCCCATAAAAGATGCTCCCTACACACATCTGAGACAGAGCAGGGAGGCAAGATGGAACCATCTGCTGCCTTGCCCGAGAAGGCCATTTAACAAGTAGTTCTTACTTAGGACCCAGTGCTAGGAACGTGTCCAGCTCCCTGAATAGACAGGCAAGCTAAATTCTGACAAGAGTCCAGCGGGAGCCGGAGAGGTTCATTCTTAGATGAATTAAAATGAAGCGTCAAGAAAAAGAAAGATGAAAAGGGAAAAAAAAAAAGTCAGCCAGATCAATCAAGGAAACAGGCAGCTGGAAGAGAAGCTTATTGACCCAGTTGCTAAAGAGTCCCCTCTGAGCCAGAACTACCCAGCAGCCACAGTCTCCTACCTCCAAGAGACACTTGCTCTGGTTAACTAGGAAAAGCTGTGACAGGAGACAAAAGAATAATGACCAGGATTTCCACGGCCCCCTAGAAATCCTCCAGAGTGTGGAATATTTAGAGCTCAAATTATACAGCCAGAGCATGGGAGAGGATATAAGAAAAAAAAAAAGATACTGATTTAGGGGAGAATTGTGTATCTGTGGGAAGCCCAAGGAATAAGAAAGACACGGTGGGTAAGATAATATCTTTTACTGGACCAACTTCTGTTGGTCAGAAAGACAAGCTTTAAAGTTCCACACAGCTCTTCTTCAGGTCTATGACACTGAGTTAGGGTTGCCAAATTCCTAATCGGACAAAACTGAACACTCCAGCCCCGCCCCTTCTCCAAGGCCCCATCCCCTGACCCTGCCTCTTCAGAGGCCCCAGCCCCTCTGCTCACTACATTTACCCCTCCCTCAGTGGCTCACTCTCCCCTCCCCCCCCCACTGGGCTGGGACAGGGGTTTGGGGTGAAGCTGGGAAAGAGGGGTTTGGTGCAGGAGGGGGCTCGAGGCTGGGGGTGGGACCAAGGGATTTCGGAATGTGGGAGGGGACTGTGGGTTGAGGTTGGGGGTGGGAGCAGGTGAGGGCTCTATGCTGGGGGAGTGGGATGCAGGAGGGGGCTCACCTCAGGGCAGTGGTGATTCCTGGTGGACAAGGAATCCTATAAAGTTAGGAGTTGCTGACCATTTAAAACCCAAATTTTCCAAGCAAGTTCTTAGGCAAATCTAGTTTGTTCATCCTGTATTGCTGCTGTTACTGTATACAAAAGTTGCAGATGGGCCTGAACCAAAATCCTGGGTAAGAACACCTAAATTTTAGGGGAATTCTGATCTAGATCTATCTTTATGGCCAGACCCATCTTTATTAGTACTGATACTAACAATAATGAATCAATATTTGAATACTAAGAGCCCTTGTTCGAACAAATGTAAACAAGGAGTAATAGGAAAATGATGTTGCAAAAATTACCCCCTCCCAAATATGGAATTGGTTATAATTGTTATTACTTAAGCAGCCCTTTTCATTCATGGGTTTTAAAGCACTTTTATATCGTGAATAAGTAGCATTATCCCGTTATCTCATGGTGTCAGATGGAGGAGCTTGAGCATAAAAGCAAAAACAGACGACAGTCAAGTTAGTTTAAATCAAATGGGAACCCCCATGAATTCTCTCTCCAAACTTAAACCAAACCCGACACCCCAAAATTTCTTACAATTCAAGTACATTCCATTTATGCTTATTTTCTTTACGTTTTATGATTGTGTTGTCACAGCACTTCTGGGTTCTGGTCCAGATCAGAGATAAACATCAAGATGCTCCTGCTTCTCTCAGTGTAGACAGAACCGACACTGGATATCTCCTGAGAAAGCCTGTTCCTGAGAGCACAAATGCACAGATCTGAGAGGTCAGATAAAGGTTCAGAATCAAAGCAGCCAAATTTGTGTGTGCTTATCCCAAACACAACTCTAAATTAAAGTCAAGATTCCAGATCTGCAACATTTGAGAGGCTGGGGATATGGACTTCAATAGGACCCATCATTAAATAAATGCTTTCCATTTCCAAATCACTTTTCTTCTGAGGATTTTAAAGTGCCTTGTGGTTATTACACCCATTTTGCAATTAGTAGATTCTTCTTCTCCTTCATCCCTTCTGCCTTCCTGTCATTGGAGGAGGAAGGATCTTGCGGTGGGCATCACTGGGATGAAAGAGGAACATGGCATATGCATTTTGCCCCAGTTGAAGGAGGAACACAGGGCGAGGAGATGAGGAACTGCTGGACTGCAAACAGCTGGATTGCCGGCTGAGTTCAGCATTGACCCAGGAGCCTATTGCACCCTCTGCCATTCTGGTTGTGAATTATTTGCATCCAGATTATAATGCTCCTCAAACTGACTCTTTCTCCAACAATCTGAAATGGAGATACCACCCCTCTCCTTATGCTCCCAATAGGTACAAATGGAGTGTTAGAAAGAGGTGGCTGTGAAAATAGTCAGTTACCTCACATCAATCCACACCCCCTTTTTTCCTATTCCATCTCCTTGCTGCTTCCCACCTGTTTCTAGCAGCACCTTCATTTGTTGTGCTAATGAAACAGCTTGCTGAGCCTAGGCATCTGCCTCTTCTTACTCAGGCTCAAATCCATTAGCCCATGATCTCTTATGTATTAATGCCCAGTTCACGTGCATTGTTCTAAACGGCACATTACAATGTTGAAATTTAAAGTGCATTTTAACTGAGCCTCTAAAGAGATGATAATTTGCTGACTGCATCATAAATATACCATGGCCCCTCTCCTTTGGCATATGCACAATCACTTGTACCCAGGCATTTGCTCGTACAATAAAAAAATATAACAAAATCCAGAGCAGTAGCAAGAGAGAGGCAGTGAGTACGTGAAATGGGTGTCCCAATTCAGCATGAATGTCATATCTCTCTGTTATCAAAATGCCTCTGGATTAGTGACGACAGCACAGAGGAACATTTCATGAGGGCTTGCCTGCGAATGCAGTAATTTGATACATTCCAGATACCAGGGCTTAGATTCAATTTTTGGTAAGAAATTATTTGAGTTTGGTTGCCTCATTATACTGCAGTAATCTGCAGCAATTTCTTCATTTGGAAGAGCAGGGCACTTGCAGGTCAGGAGTGTGGCACATTGGCAGAGCTGTGTGGGAAGCCCAGGACTGGCTAACTGGGGTGCTGCATGACTGGACTGAGGGGCATTGACAAAGCTAGAAAGCATCTGACGAAGTAAGGCTTGGCCAGCTATGGTGAGATGTTTTATACAGATCAAAAATTAAATACATGAGCACTCCCCTTGGCTTTTTGCCCTTTACTGCAAATGTTGAAAATCCAGACACATACACACCCAGGAGAACTAAAAAAACACAAACAAACATTAAAATTTAAAAACAAAAGGAAAAAACCAAGTTCAGCAAACCCATTCCATAGCACCATACAGAGAATGTAAGTGGCCTGGATGCTATCCCTTATTACTCTGAACTTAATACCCTACGCTTTGCATGACAATTTGTGAGCCAATGAAAATGCACAGGGCCCGATTTTGCCTTCAGCTACATAACTACTATTTGAAGTTTGCCAGCTTCTGGAACTCTGGACTGAGCCTTTACCCTATGGACCACAACAATGGCTACCAGAGCCCTCTGACACCGTTTCCCAGCATGCTTAGAGTCAGGGGTGGGGATAGAAGGGACTAGAAATACTTCCTGAGGCCAACAGGCTTCTGCAGAGGGTGATATGGTCTCAAGCAGTTTGCTGGGTCAATGCTGAACCAGGGCTGCTGAGTCCCACAGTGGGAGTGGACAGCCTGACTCAGAGAAAAAGTGACTTAGTTCAGTTTGGAGCTGAGAAGCAGAAGAGCTCAGAGCTGATTAACAGCCCTCCCCACAAAGGAAGGCTGCTGTTGAATTTAGTGCCTCAATCAGACAGTTCCAGCCCTGCAGAGACCACCATCCAGAGAGGAAGAGACCCAATCTGGTGCTGGCTACTGAGAGCCAGTTGAGCCCTCCACAGGACTGCAGAGCAGCGAGTCAGTAGAGGGCCCTGTCTCACCCAGGGCAAAGACACTGGCAGAAAACTGTTTAAGCAGCCAATGTTCTCATTACCACAGCACTCATTGCCAGACTCATGCTCCATGTGCCCAGGATGGAACTGGGGTTTCAGAAGCATTGGGAGGTGGGGAAGTGGTTGATGTTTTAGTGTTTAGTACTTAATCAACCTGATTGTATTTTCCTGCTCCTAATGAAGTCCCTCCTTTTAACATTGTTGTCATTTCTTTGCTGGGGTTCCTATTAGTGTCCTTTATCATTTCTTGTGTACTGGGATTTATGCTCCTTCGCAGCAATGGTAAGCATCATTCATTTCCCCAAAGGACAGCCCCTCTTATCTCAGACACGGTGAGGAGTCACCTTAGGTAGATTTCAGAGCAGCAGCCGTGTTAGTCTGTATCCGCAAAAAGAACAGAAATACTTGTGGCACCTTAGAGACTAACAGATTTATTTGAGCATAAGCTTTCGTGGGCTACAGCCCACTTCATCAGATGCATAGAATGGAACATATAGTAAAGGGGGGGGGAAGAGAGAGAGAGAGAGAGTATATATTACACACACACAAAGACCCAACCCAGGCAAGGAGAAGGGAGAAGCCTCTCCAAGTAGCAAGCACCAGGAAGGAAGCTTCAGCCACACCTCAGACGAGGGCTACAGTTGCATTTGTGTAAATCTGGAGTAACACCGTTGATGTCAGCAGATTCGCTGTACACGTTACTTTCACCAGCGTAACTGGGAGAAAACGTTGGCTTATATTCCCTATCCAGACAGGTTGGGTTTACATTTTAAGGTAAAATGAAATGTAACAAAGACCATGGTTGAGAAAGAGTGGAGTAGGGATTGTAGCTGGGTGGTGTCAAATTTTCTCTTCGAAGAATAATTTTGAGATTATTCAAGGGTGAGAAGGGCAGAAGATGGAGATGGGCACAGAAGAGAATCAAAGGTGGAAATCATCACAGCAGCTCTGTAGGGAGCTGTAATTGTACCGTAAGAGTCTCTGGGTTTACCATCCCTGCACAGAAGCTGAATGAGGACAGGATGACTTTATAGTGGGGAAAGTTAGCAAAGTCCCTGGTTTTCATCCAAGAGCACATGGTGGCATGGGAGGAGGAGCAAAGGAGATTGCTAAGAGGAAAGAGCCTGGGCTGGGGGTTGGGATGTAAGGAAGAGTCATAGAAGGTGGAAATAATGGAGTCGAGAGGGCAGACACGTTGGATGTGTTGCTGCAGTGCAGCAGATAGAAGGGTCGAGCAAGTGTATGGGGAGGTGGTAGTGGTAAAGCAAACCAAATGGATTCCGACTGAGATGTCAGAGAAACAATCGTCTTCCATGGAGATAAGGTCAAATGAATGACCAAGACAGCAAGTGGAGGAGTCACTGTGGTGCTGAAGGTCACATAAGGTATTAGGGAGAGGAGGCAAGTGACAGGAGGGAAAAATGAAACCAGCCAAGAGGAGAGGAAGAGCCTTTGAAAGCAGTGAGATTGAAGAATGATGAGCCAGAGGGGTCTCTATGGTTATCTGTCTTGGACACCCAGAAAAGAGCAGGGAACAGGGGTTCCTGTATTAGAGAGAAACCGAGAGCTAGGAAAATAAAACAAGCATTTTCTCTCCCCCAGGACTTCCTGTTGGATCATTTTCATTTTAAATAACAAAAACACTTCTAATAACCAGAGAAACATTTAAAAATTAAGAAATACTTGTTCTAATTAATGTGTCTGAAAAGCATGTGCATACACACACCACACCCCAAAAAGCCATCTCCCTAGGGGAGGTCTTTATTATGCAAACATTACTCTAATTAGGTCATGAATACATTAGATCTTATTCGGTGCCAACAACAGGAGGAAAAAAAAGACAAAATTGGAAATGTGACATGCATATACTCCTGTTGTTGTTCGGGCGATTGGATTCCAAAATACCATTAGGAGATGAAAAGTTCACCCTGTAGGGAAGCAATTGGAATAGCACTCTAGTAACTGATTAAAGGCACTTTCATTGGTGGGGGGGGGGGTGGGCTTTAGAGAGGGTCTCTCGAGAAAGTATATGATCTTGATCAAATAGCTGTTTTCAGGACAACAACACAGGAGAAGAGAGACAGGCACCCTTGACATCTCTTGAAACACATGCACTTGTCTAAG
Organism: Eretmochelys imbricata; assembly: GCF_965152235.1. Taxonomy (NCBI): domain Eukaryota; kingdom Metazoa; phylum Chordata; order Testudines; family Cheloniidae; genus Eretmochelys; species Eretmochelys imbricata. Next base: position 203,684,188 of record NC_135572.1, read on the forward strand.
AAGAACACCTTGAATATTATGTTTTAAGACAACATTAAAGGCAGAGGGTATTTGCCCCTCCTGCAAGTTGCTCTCTGTTCAGACATGTAAGCCTTCATTTTTCCAGCTGTTCTCATAAGAGCTGCTGCTCTGCATTGCATTAGCAAATGCTAGATGCTTTTAATGAGTCAGTAATGTCAAGAGGAACAAGCCAAGGGGATGAAGCTGCTTCTGTTTTCCCCTCACCCCATCAAAGAAAGGGACCTGCACACTGAACTAATGGAACTCCTGGCTTTGTGGGTGAAATGGAACAGGAGAAGGACCCAAAGACCTTGCCAATGCTACCTCCTTCCATGGAAGAAATCAAGGGGCAGGGCTTCAAAGTGTCCTTAATAAGGACTGGAGAGCTGAGTTCTATTTCCAACTCTGAAGCTCACTGGGTGTGTGACTGTGGGCAAGAGGCTTCACTTTTCTGTGCTGTCAGTTATACCATGTATAAAACCATTTGGCATGTCCACCTGTGTGCTTGGAGGAAGAGCTACTCTATGGCTTTGTCTACCCTAAGCTACCACACCATTTTCAGCTCTGCTGGTGGTAGCTGTAGTGTAGATAAGGCACTGGCAACCAACAGTATTTTCCCCACTGTGTTACACGGACTTGAGTTGGGTTAGAAAGCATAGTACTTAAAATGATGGACAGCCACCTGTTATCCTGCCCACACTGGCAATCCCAACTACTGCTATAGAGTGACCAGATGACCCGATTTGATAGGGACAGTCCTGATATTCCGGGCTGTGTCTTATACAGGTGCCTATTACCTTACACCCCCATCCTGATTTTTCACACTTGCTATCTGATCCCCTCACTACTACAACCAGTGGAGCTGAATGAACCATTGGAAGCAATGGTGGGGAATTTCTGGCAAAAAGACGCTCTATGCTAATAACCCACACGGACTCAGTATGGTGTGCTGTCCCCCACTAGCACAGGCTGGACAACATATTGAGGTTGAACAGCCAGTTACACAATTGGCTGGGCAGAGTTGGGACTCTCAGCTCAGGCAAAATAGAATCTCATACTTTAACATGCAAAGGTAAGTTTTAATCCCTCACTGATGACAACCCATCCAGGGGCATGGTATCACAAGAGCAACCCCGATAAATCCTAGAAGGTTGATATTGCTATTGAGTTTCCATGATAAGTCTGATTTGGACTATCAATCTCCCTGTTAGTAGTTTAGGTCTTTGCCAGAGGAAGAATTTTGCTACTAAATTACAAGTAGAGCTGAGTGAAATGTTGCATTTGTCCTCCGAGAAATTCCAACATGACAATATTTGTTTTTGTCCAGATCAAAAAGAAGAGTTGAAATTTCAAATTTTTTCACGGAAGGAAATCCTTCTCCCCCCTCCCTCCCCCCCCCACAAATAATAATTTGGAAATGTGACATTCATTTTCAGTTGAAATATAACGTTTTGATATTCTCAACATGGAAATGTTTCATGTCACTTAGTTAAAATGACCCAAAATGAAGCATGTTGGGTAATTCAACATTAAACTTAATTCTCCCAGTGCGGTACATTGCTTCATGGAAATTGTAGTTCAGGAGCCTGATGCCCCCAGTTTTCCTTACGGGATAGGCTCCTTGGCTGGACTACAGATCCCAGGATGTACTCAGAATCATGCAACTCCCATGATGCACCACACAACACTCTGTCAGAATGAAATTCTGTTGCATTAGGATAGATATAGTCACCCAGGGAGCTCTCTGACCATAGGAGAGATTGAGGGCCTGCACGACAACTTCTGTAAAGCATCACACTGATAAGGAAATGCCATTTAATGTTTCATTGAAGTGATTTGAAACAAAGCATTTCAGGGCAGTTCAATAGAACAGAATATTCTGTTTCTGTCAACAGATCATTTGGGTCGTTTCCGTTTTCCCAAAAGAAGATTTCAAGTTTGTGGTGTGACGTTATCATCATCATCCGTATCCATTTTCCTCAGAAATATTGTTATGATATGAATATGGCATAACTCAGATATGGTTTGTGCAAAATGGGTCAAATGAGGTATCATTGGAAAGGTTATGATTTACTGAATGTGTTTATCCAATTTATATGCATGCATCACTTCTATATCTGAAGTTAGGAATATTGTCTATGTAACAATTACAACTGTGTGGGTATGTGCTTGGGAAATGCCCACTAGACAGTAAGCAATCAGCCTTAATGGGCCATTAGGAAAAGACAATGAGTCTTCAAAGATGTGGATCCCCTTCTTCCCAGGAGTTCCTTCCTGTGGACCTTGCAAATAAACCTTGTCTCATGGTTGCCCTGACACTGCAAGATCATGTGATAGTGTCAACTGGTATAAAAACACCACCTTGGACACTGCTGGTACTTTTCCACAGGAAACAAAGGCTTCCTGCCTTATGTAAATTCTATTTAAGGCTGTGAAGCAAGGCAATCTGGGCTCTCCTTTTGTCTCCCCAACCGAGAAAGAAAACTGCTGAAAGCTCCTGAAGAAACCAAGGAACTAAGCTAGGGAAAGGCAAGGGCTGAATCCAGGCTGAGAACAGGGGTCTAGCCAATAAAGAGAAATAACTTGAACTCTAAGCTACAGAATATTTAGGGTCAGAAATTACATTTTGTAACCTGTTTCTTGAGTATATTAAGCTTAGTTTGCATGTTTTGTTTTATTTGCTCAGTAATCTGCTTTGTTCTGTTTGCTATCTCTAATAATCACTTTAAATGTACCTTTTGTAATTAATAAATTTCTTATTTATTTCAAAACCCAGTTTGTGCTATTCATATCCTGGTGGCAAAAAGCTGTGCGTATCTCTCTCCACATTGAGAGAGAGGGTGAATTTTTATGATCTTGCACTGTGCAGATATTTTTATACAGCACAAGACAATATTATTTCGGGTTTATACCCCAAAAGGAGGTGTGCACGCGAGTGCCGGGCAATCCCCGAGATGATTCCTCCCACACAGCGCTGATCTCAGTGTCTCTGTGTGCATTTCCAGGTGGGTGTGTCCCTACCTGTGTGAGTGTGCTGAAGAAGGCCTGAGGGCCCGGCCCAGAAGAACAGGGTGAGGAAACCCAGGCTGGTGGAAAGGGTGGGCTCAGTGAGACCCCAGCACGTCCGGGATGCCACCTGATAGGGGGGTCCAAACCGTCACATGTGGGAACTCCATTTTCCATTGGAAAACTATTCCAATGACAAATTCCCAACAGGCTCTATTTTGAAGCAATTTAGACAATGATATTGGCTTCAAGATACCTCCCCTGCTTTGCTACCCTCTCCTCAAAGACCCACCAGTTGGCTTCGATACCCAACTACTGTGCAGGTGCTTTCTAGACAGCAAACCTTAGGAGACCTACAGGAGGTGGGTGTGGGAAGGGGAGAGTGCCAGCATCATGCAGTTGTGGGAAAAAATGGAGGAGGAGGGTACAGGCAGTGTATGTGAGAAAAGCAGAACAGGGGGCATGTCTTCCTTCACAGGCCAAGAGCTGTTGCAACATTTTCTGGAAAAATGTTATTAAAAGTGATACTAATGCCCTTTTATTAAAAAAAGAATAAAATAAAAAAATTCATTTTTCTTTTAAAGCAAAAAAAAAAAAAAAGTGTTACTGAAACCATTACCGCCATGCATCATTCCCCCCCCCCCCCCAAAAAAAAAGCAAGTTACGGGTGTCTGGCTTAGACTATCTTATCCGTCACTAACAAACCATTTGACCTCACATACTCAAATGCTTTGTGTGTCATCATGTAGTGGTTGGACCACTTCCACCCTTCTTTGCTGTCAAACAGACCACAGGGCGAGAAAGGGGAAAAACTTGATGAGTTACTGATTAGACAAACATTCTCCACTGCTCATTTTGGGCCTGATCCTGCAGTGCACTCAGCACCTAACAGGATGTGCTCACGGCTCAGTAGGGTTGAGCCCCATAATGCCAGGTGCAAAGCAATGATATAAGTGTCATTAGACACAGCTAGCACAACTGCAGTGAAGACATGAAACCGCCTATAAATCCATGCCCTGTGGCGCACATTTTCAATACTCCATGTGCAAGCTGTACAAATACAGCAACTGTCAAAATTTGAACCCATAGGCCACAGATTTTCAGAGGCCTTAGAAAAAGGATGTTCATAGTCCCCTCCAAAGGCCACTGGGATGGTGCTATGGGTGGTCAGGGCCTCCTTAGTTCACAAATAAAATAATTTACAAAGAAGTTATAAAAAGGAACAAAAGGACAGAAGATGGGACTTTGGGATCACTAAGGGGACAGAGTTAAGGTCGGCTGGTATATTAACCATGAACTGTTACAGTTTCAAAGGTTGGGTTTCTAGTGTGTTTAATCTTTACCCTGAGTTTACAAGCTTCTCTTATATTCTGTCATCAGAAAGATAAATGTAATATTGTAAGAATATTTACCCACATAATACCAATATAGGATTTAACCTCAACTTCCCAAGTTATTCCCCTCCCCAGGAATTCATACTGCCACCATATGATTGATGTAATTTGAGCACATAACGAAACAAGTTACATGCACTATACCGTATGCCACATGAGGCATACAGACTGGACTGAAATAATGAAATGCAAAGACTTTCTGCACAGATTCGATTGGCATCTGCCATACAAGGTCCAAAATAATAAGTGACAAAGTAGCCACTCTTTCCTAGCACCGAAAGCCTGAATTGATGTGATTTCTACTCCACACCAAGTAATAAGCTACAGGGTCAGAAGAAATGTGTTACCAAGTTTCTGCTAATCATTTGCAGCTACAGAAGTCTTTCCCATTCTCCAGCATGGCTGCTATGCTTGGTACATGACGGTGTCAGTTATGTGTAGTTAACTAATATATCTGGATGACGTAGTCTGTGCATGAGACCCACTGACCTGGGTGAAGCAGTACAAAAGAAAGCTGCATTGTATAGAGCCTTTCATACAAGCCATCCCACAATGCTTTCCAGAGTTGAATAATACAGTTATAGTGTTAAATAATAAATGACTGCAGAGGGGGGCAGATTAAGTGGCACAGCCAGGGAAGAACTAGAGGGATCACTTCAGATGAGACTTTAAATCAGATTAAGAGTCGAGGCGTGGGAGAGATACAAGGAGACTAATTTAGATGGTATGTGTCGCAAAGGAGAAGACTTGCACTAATGGTGGTGAGATTGTAGGACATGGAGACTCGCTGACAGTTTTCTGAAGACTTCAAATAAATCGAGTATGTACTTGGGGATTAAAAGACTTAAAACTGTCTCTTTCAAATGTTTGCCAAGTGTCTGATGCTCCTGTATATTCCTGTATCTGCCCAATGAAATCACATTACGCCACAAAAGTTGAAACTCATGTAGTCTTTGACATTGCTCCCACAACAACCAGTTTCTAATGGTAGAAATGTATTTAAGAAATTGCCGTTTTTTAAAAATGAATCATAATTCCCCATTAGTTAACCCAATGAAGAGGGAAAAAAAACCAAAAAACAGTGATGGAGAATGCTGATTATTAGCCTCTGACTAGAGTAGAGCCTCAAAATTGCAAACATCTTGGGCATGTAGATTGTTCGTAACTCTGAAATGTTTCCAACTCTGAACAAAATGATATGGTTGTTCTTCCAAAAGTTTACAAGTCAACATTGACTTAATACAGCTTTGAAACTTTACTATGCAGAAGAAAAATGCTGCTTTTAACTATCTTAATTTAAATGAAACAAGCACAGAAACAGTTTCCTTACCTTGTAAAAAAATTTTAAAGCCCCCCCCCCCTTTTTTTTTTAGTAGTTTGCGTTTAAACACAGTGCTGTATTTGCCTTTTTATTCTCATCTCTGTTGCTGCCTGATGGCATACTTCCAGTAAAAAATGAGGTGTGGGGTTGGTCAGTTCGTAATTCCGATAGTCGTAATTCTCAGGTTCTACTCTACGTTTCAAAAATTAAGGGGAATTCCAAGATCTGGTAAAATGATGCTTCTTCCTAAATTCCACCCCAAAATAGCCCAGTGAGCTCGACAAAATGTGCAGAAGGGCCATCTCTTCCATTGAAAAGCCTTACTAAGCTTTGTGAAGTGTATTTAGGCACAGATCCCGCAAAGAACTCTACGTGAACTTAAACTTTTGTAATGTAATGTGATTTCACTGGGCAGACACCAGAACACAAAAGGATCATCAGGCATTTTACAAACATTTGAATGAGGGATCCGTTTTAAGGTCTTTTAATCTAAGTGTTCTGTGATCTCATGGAACCCCACTGAAATAAATAGGGCTCTGTACACATACAGATATCTGGCAGCACACCGCTCCTTGCAGGATCAGGGTCCTAGTGAAAATTTACACAACTATCTTGGGGTGAGGGTATGAATATTACTGATTCCATTTTGCATATGGAGTGACCAAGGCATGGAGAGTTTAAGCGATTTTCTAGACATTTATATAGAGAAGCTGGCAACAGAGGTGGGAGCAAAACCATGATCTCTCACGGAATAGGACCTTAGCTTAAATTCCATCACAGCACCTCCAATATTTCAAGTATCTGTACTTCATTATATCAAATATAATATCAGGCTACCAATGATTTGTAGAGTGTTGTGAGATCTACAGAGGGAAAACACGGTGTAAATGTGAAGCATTATTAGCAGCCATCTTTTTCAGAAAGATTAACCAAAGCATGCAGCGGTTTGACTGGGAGGCAGTGTGACTTTCAGAGGTAGATATTGGCTACAGAACCAAAAAAAAAAAAAAAAAAAAGCCTCGTGTTTAGGTCTTGGATCTGACACCTAATTTATCATCATTTTGTAAGTACTCTATCAATTTACACATGAAGAAAAATGGTATATTATGGAGAAAGGGTATGGACCCAATATTGTAGTTAAGGTTGCAACCAGGGCCTCAACAGAAGGCTGACCCATCTTCGATCTCCTTGTAAACGAGTTGAAACATTCATGCTTTCACATGCTTAGAGTTAAGCCTCATTGACAACTAGAATTTGCTCTGAAATTTGGAATACTTTAATCTCTTTCTGAAGTTAAAAAAAAAAGACAACTATAAATGGCTCCTTTTTAAAAAAAAAAACTGTGAAGTGTCTGATGTTTGTGTGTCCCTCTGTCAGCTCAATGAAATCACATTGTATCACAAAATCCAAAATTTAAGTAGATTTTGCTGACTAGCCCCAGGCCGCCTCTCTGTTGTTTTTCAGTCCATGTAGAACACTTAAATACCACAGTGATAAGTGCTTTATAAAGGAATATAGATAGATTTTGACATTGGCTCATGAAACAGGTAGTTTTCAAGGGCAGGAATAGTAAAGCCTGTAAAAATTGTCATTTGAAAACTAGACATGATTCACCATCATTGTAGCTGATTGAGAGAATATAAAGTTGAAGGATAATACATTTTATGATGTTGGTGAATTCTTTCACCCTCCAAATCAAAGATACTGGGGTGATTTATTGTACACAGTGCATTTTTGCTGCCAGATATTTTTGCACAACAATTTCAAAGCTCCTTGTAGAGTAAGGATATTGTTTTCCAGCTATTACTAATTTTGCCAACAGTGCTCACTTCTTTAATTTAGCAATCTGGTGACCCTTCAGTCCCACTTACTAAGATTTTAACAAATTATGTTTTCATTTACCAACATAAGAGAAAAAAATGAAACTAAAAAGCCGTGGGCTATAATAAAAGTTCTCTCTCCAAAATCTAGTTAAAGTTACTAAGCGACAAAAATATATTTACCTATTACATGGTTTACAAAACTCAAGCACTTAGAACAAACAAACAAATAGTTAAAGATATCGTAAAACTTATCCGGTCCACAGAATAAGCACAGTATTAATATCAAGGACAAAAATGCATATTGCATCACTGCATAGCAAATTTAGCTATTGCCCTAAATAAATGCTATTCTTTCATAAAGGAATATCAAAATACAAATACAGCTCAGTCTTTCTGAAAAAGAAGCACACAGACTGAACTGGTAGATATTAATGACACATTGATCAGGTGCTTACAGAACTGGTATTGGGAAACCAACTTTATGATATCAAGTTGCAATATGGCCTATTGGACTCTGTGATCAGACTCTCACAAGACTATGTTCAGATTCAGATAAGGGCTGGTTCAGACAGACTTAGATTTTGTTTGGAACAATTCCTTCAGCCTTCGTTGAAGCCTGTTTTGGAATGCCGACTTGCACACAAAGATGTCTGGTATCTTACACGGCCTACAGCAGCTTCAGCCAACATGGTTCTTCCCACAAGAACTACGGAGCGAGCCAGCCAGCCTGATTCTACTGAATAAACTTTGTCTCTTCTTCAGCTGCTTTCTAGGACTCAGATCCAATAAAACGCTGCCAGTGTTTCTCTTTTGAAATGGGATTACAGAGCGGAGCCAAGGTGTAGATGCAGCAAGGAGTGCAGACAGACAGACAGAAAGCTGGAGCAACACCAAACGTTCTTGGGGGAGTAACAGAGCCGTGCCTCTCCATTATGAAAGGAAGAACTACCTCCCTCTAACCAAGTCCCGATTCCCAGCACTACATTCCAATTAGATGCTCTGTCTCATACAGATGCTCCTCTTAAGACAAGAGGAGATGCCAACCCAGTTCTGAAGTTACTTCTTTGAAGCTTCATTAAAATAAACTGACGTTCCAGTTCCCAGATGGATGGATTTTCTCTACCCTCCTCCATCACCCCACAAGAAATACACAGGGCCCTGAATGCGTCACTCTGTATGCCACATTTCTAAGGTCACAGAATACAACCCTTGCCACAGAAATGTGCAACAGAATAAAAACTTTAAGATTTTTTTTTTTAAACTGGCATTTTTAGCCCTTGCGGTTGAGAAGAAAGTGTGAACCTAGTCCACCACAATGGTATTTGGACTTCCTGAGCCTGCAGCAAGCCTGCAGTATTAGCTGAGAAGCAGGAGCTGCTCTACTCATCTAAATGATGTATTAACTCTGAAACATAATGTCATAATCCCCATTAGAATGTCAAGATTCTTCACTGTTTCACTGTAGATTCTTTCAGCAAAACCAGCCAGCTAATGTGATAATGTTATATACCTCAAACTGTCCAGTGGAGAACTGTATGCCAAATCAACCAACTTAGGACAGATGTAGTGACTGTATAGCCCATCTTCATAAAACCTTTTTTTCCTAATTTAAATAAAGCAGCTGCAGAATTTCCACCCTGCATCTGGATGCTGTAGGACCCGAGAAAATTGCTGTGGCATTTGGGCCCAGCTTGTCTTGGATATGGAAAGTCATTTTCCTACATACAGTGTTACTGGTTGTGGCGCTACAAACTTGTTGGTCTCCGGTCTACTAGTTCTATGTATTTACAACTGCAGAGTCCAAGCCAGGATTTAGGGAGGCCTGCACTCGGCAGCTCAGGCTGCATTAGTCTGGCAGCAAGGGAGAACTACAGTATCTGCCCGTGTCTAGGCGCCTCAATGAAGAATCCCCTTTATACGGACGACAGAACAATACTCTCTGTTCTCTCCTATGAGGGGCATTGTAAACTGATCATTAGCTGCGCTACTAGTTACTGTCCAAGTATGGGGGTCACTCATCATCAAGGATTATAACAGTTAATACCAAGACTGAATTAGAACCAGGACAGCATGGGTCCCAGGGTCACTTGCAGGTTTAAGCTAGTGTAAATGGTGAATTCTCTGAAACTTGAAGTCTTTAAACCATGATTTGAGGACTTCAGTAACTCAGCCAGAGGATAGGGATCTATTACAGGAGTGGGTGAGGTTCTGTGGCCTGCGATGTGCAGGAGGTCAGACTAGATGATCATGATGGTCCCTTCCTGCCCTAAAGTCCAGGAGTCAATATTGTGGCAAGTGGGCTATTAGGGCTTAATCCTCCATTAACGACACAGAGATTTAAAGGACTCATGCTCCCAACTCTTTAGCCCTGGAGGAAAGGAAAGCTAGAAGCAAAAAAGATCAATGGACTGCCACAGCCAGTGGGACTTTTCCATCAGCACCACCATCCTGGAGGCAGCATTTCAAAACCACACACAGATGTGCTCCAGTCCTTTTAAGGCTGGGGTTCTCAAACTGTGGTTGGCTGAGCCCTTCCTGGTGACCTGCAGTATGAGGCATCTTGCGTGGGAGTGGGGTGAAGCAAAGGGGGGTGGATGCTATAAGGGGGAGAGGTCTCTTTCATGAACGAAATGACAGAGGTGGACAAGCACTACTTTATACAAACCCCTTTCCTCATGAGAAACTGAGCAATTAGGAACCGCACATCAAGAGTGATGCGAGTGCCCTCCCTCATCACCTTAATCAAAATATTTCCATTCTACCAGGGGCTCCCTTGGAGGATGTGGAATGAGTTGGTGTCACCTTGATCCCTCAGGGTGAAAGTGGCGTCACGTGACAATGCAGTCCTTCACACATTCCATCCCCCAGCTGTGCTCTGTCTGGAGCAGAAAAGGCTGCCACTTAGAAGATGAAATATATTTACAAATTAATTAACTTTGCCCAGTGACTGAGGAATTAGATTCCTGTTAATGGGGATTCTGTCTGAGTGATGGATACTCAGGACACTGAAGGAATAAAATGCTAGCCCTTTTCACCTCCCTAATCCGAATGCTCAGCAACTTGTGATGCTTTCCCTACATCGGTCTTCTTTCTTTGCCGTCATCCCTTCTTCCCTCAAAGCTGGTGGAATTTGTTATGGTAGATGAAGGCACTTCTGTATTAAAGAGAGCATTTTATCTCTGAAAACAGCTCATTCACTCATTACCCCGACAGAAGGCTATTAGGCAGGAAAACGGGGGATGGCAGAGGGGAGCTGGTGGTAGAGAGGGAGGGCTGGGCTTAACTGTGAATGAGCATGGAGCTTGTAATACATAAAACACTTTGATACTCCAGGGCATAAGGCAGGGGCAAGTCAGTGCTTGCTAGGGTGACCAGACATCAAATGTGAAAAATCAGGACAGGGGGTCGGGGTAATAGGAGCCTATATAAGAAAGAGACCCGAAAAGCAGGACTATCCCTATAAAATCGGGACATCTGGTCACCCTAATGCTTGTTATAGGACATTGTGTACAGGCTGCATGTTAAACCAGGCCAGAGCTCTCTCTTGTGTAAGACAGAGCATGTGGCATAGGATGTACAAGGTATTTGTATAGCATGTGTCTGAGTGGGGAAGCATGGACTCTGTTACTAGGGATGTGACAAATTTGCACAACCGTGCTTGTGTGATGAAGCCCCCTCATGGATTGTGGGTCACCGGTGGCTTAATTAATGCAAACAGGCACAGTTGCAGAACCCTGAAAGCTCAGAACTCATGGGGTCACCAGGCCGCAGACATACCACAGGTTAGGATTTAGCTCACTGTAACTGGCTTAATGGGTAGTGGCTCCCATAGCAATGCAAAAGCCAGGGGATTGTTACTGACCCAGGTGTGAGCCAAATCAAGCAATCAAGTTTATAGTGTAGAGCAAAAAGCAGGGAGCCTTCCTGCTTCATCATGCAGCACAGTTATCACATCTCTGTAGAGGGGACCTCAGAAAGCCACCGATATCACTTGTAGTTATAATTCTACCATGGACTTTGTTAGAGAAGTGAACCAGAACCCCAGATTACTTGACATACCAGCTGTTCATTTAGAACAGCCTTCATATTTACACAGGTTAGCACCACTAAAGAATACATGAGGAGATAAAAATGAAACAACGCTTACTGTCTTCAAAGGCTAACCCGTAGGGCAAAGACAATGTTCAGACACATTACATCAGTGAATGGACCTCAATAATCAGGTGTTAATTAGACTATACTTAACCTGACCAATATCCAGCCATATCAACCAAACCAGGGTAAGACTGGCTAGTACCTCAGAGTCAGAGCCATAAACAGTTACAGGTCTCCTGAATCCCAATTCAGAGCACTGTCCACTGCACCATGCTGGCTCCCATTTACAGTTCTGCTGTCATTAGACAATCTCAGTTTGGTGGCATCAGGTCCTCCTTCGCTCCCCAACCGGTTTCCAGCTCAGCAGTGCGATCTTTCAGATCTTCCCCACCCAGCTGCTGTTTAAATGGCCTTCCTAAATGGGAAAGTAAGAGAAAGATCTTCCACTTCTTTAGATAGTGCCTGACATCTGAACAGCTTTTCAGACATTAGATAGAATAAGTCCCATCATCGAACTCTCAATGCAGCAGCTGTTTAATAGCGCACAGTAACACTACACAACAGTTTAGGACAGGAAGTGAAGAAGAGGGTATCCAATTCAATTTGCAGGGGGCGCTTAAGGTGAAAAATATCAAATTTCCCAGCTTGGAATATGGCCAGGACACCAAGGCTAACACCCCAACTCTTACAAAGAGTCATACAATCTTTAATGACTGAGTCAGGGAATCTAACAGCTGAGCAGACTCCCACTAATACCATGATGGCGCATTACTACTTCTGCAAAGATCCAGAGCAAAGAGCAAATCCTGCTGATTCACAGTCACCACTTCCTGCAGCAGCCCGAGTTTTCCTTAGGGGTCTCCCATTCAATCCGTGATCTAGCCCAACCCTCCTTAGTTTACAGGATTTGAAGACACTGCACCCTTAGTGGTATGGCTGCAGGAATAATTATCTCCTGTTGTGCAGAAAGGCAGGATTGCCAAGTGACTCAGCAACAGGATGACATTAAGGGAAATTGCAAAGCATTTCCCCTGAATTCTGCATCTCGGAAAAGGAGGATGAGGTGGCAAAGTCTTAAACCTTTCTGTGGCAGACTGAATTTGGACCAAAGTCTGCAATTTACAAGCCTCCTTGTGGGTTTCATGAGAGCCTGTAACTGGCTCTTTGTGGTAGGGTATTCAGAGAAAGGGAAGAGATCCAGTAGGCTATTACTGAGAAAAGGCAAGGTCTCCTAATCAAAGGTGTATAAAGACACTTGTGTTCTTTACAAAACTTATTTATAACCTTTTTTTATAGTATTTATTGCTGTTTGAGTGCCTCAGATTTGTTTTTCCTCTGTGAGCTAATGGTAAGTATTATACCTATCTTGCAGCAGGGGACAGTGAGGCACAGAGTGATTCAATGATTTACCATTGGTCACACTGCAAATTAGGGAAAGCACTGGTCAGAGCCCTAGTGCAGACAAAGCTTTGGCTGCTTCTGGCATTTTTACCACTGTCTCTCTCAGGAGTATAATCAACTGACACTCTGATGAAAACACCAGAAGCTGATGGAGCCTTGTGTATACTAGAGCTACGACTGGTGCAACTGAATTGATTGTAGCACTTGCAGGAATCTTTCCCAACATTCCTCTAGAGGAGTTAAGGCCATCCAGGAAGGTTGCTCTCCACAGCTGCAGAGGAGAAGACACTTGCTCTAGCAGTGACAAAATTGTTTGAAGGGACAGAGAGAAGGCCAATGCTAAGTGAATGGAGGAAGAATGAAAAACAGAAAAAGGCTGAGGGATAGTCTAGAGGTTCTTGTAGTGGATGAATAGAGAGTGTGATTGTCTGAGGACACATGGGGAGGCGAAGGGAGTATGGTTGCACTACCTGGGGCAGTCACAACACTAACGATTTCCACAGCAACTAAGTCATCGCTTGCAGAGGTTTATGAAGATGGGAGGGAGAGATGGAAGTGTGAGATGCTTCCAGTGCTAGCACATTATTTATCTTTAACCATCAACCCCTTGTAGAGACAGTATAGCAGCCACCTGGCCAGGGCAGGTATATAATCTGACTGAAGATTCGTAAGTGGCTTTTGAAAACTTGACTGAGCATGAAATCTCATAGTTAAAAGTTTATTTCTTGAGTGAGTGGGGGGAGAGAGAGAAAAGCAGGAAAGGAAGAAAAAAGCATAGGGATCTGAAGCACATTGAAGGATGGAAACTTTATAACCAGTATCTACTGAGGGATGATGCCCATTCTTGGTAGTTCCAAGCACCAAACAGACTCCTGGTTTTGAATGAGGTGCAGAGAGTGGAAACACAGCAGCTCTTCAAGGGAAGATCCTGAACACACATTGGAACCCTAGAACAAACAAGCTGGTGTTTGCCCACTGACAGAGAACTAGAATAGCACATTTAGCCCAGATTTAACCTCTTGTGTAGGCAGATAATACCTAGCACTGAACAGTCCTGGAGCTTTTACTTTCCATCTGTTCAGTAGGAGATTCCCTATCCAGTAGGGAAAAGTCCACTGAATCCCCATAAAAGATTCTTCTTGCAAGAGAGGCAAGGTTTTAGGAATGCAAAATCCTATCAGGGATCTTAAAACACTTTTTTATATGTATTTAGCCTCACAGCTAGATCTGGGGGAATACTGCAAAACCTTTTAAACAAACAGTCATTCTAATCTGAGAACAATTTGTCTGTGGTCATTTGTGCCTTTGTGCTCATTTTCTGACATTGTTCCAGCAAACAGAATTTAGTGGCTGAAATGTGCAGAGAAACAGCAATTTTTACCTACCATTGGATATTTCTGAAGAATGAATTCTAAATGATTAATCCTGAGTGGTCACACTGGAACCTTCAATCTCAGGTCTATGCTCATCCTATCAAGAACCAGAACCGCCCTCTGTCACCTCTGCGTGCAATCAGAACTAATCAATGCAGACCTGATTTCAAATATTTGCAATAGGCAGCTCCTGAACAAGCTGCAAGTCAAAAATTATTCATAGAAATTTGGCAAGTAATTCTAAATGATGAATAATTCAGGAAGATCTTGCACTGTTCATGAACAATTCACAAGCAGGAAGAGGGGTGAAATTTGTTCAATATATTCACTGAATTATTCACCCAACAGTGCACAAAACATCCCTACAAACAAACAGTCAGCCTCATTCTCTTCAATTTATAAATAGGGAAAATGAAACAAAGATCCTGCCCATTGGCACTGAGGCCTACAGAGGTGCTGAGCACACCCAGCTGCCATGGACTTTAGTTGGAGTTAATGGTGTCAGCACCTCGGCAAACTAGGCCCCAAGGGTTTCAAGCTGGGACCCCGAGACCGAGTCAGTCAAAAATCAGTAACCACTTCCGTAAACATTTGGCTTTAATGACTTGTTTGAGGCAGGGGCATGACGATTATTCGCTTCTCTTGACTTCTAAGCCTGTACTTTAGCCACAAAAAGTCATCAATGCTTCCAACAGAGCAAACAACAAAACATGGTTCATTCACCACTAAAATGCACACACTCTTGGGTGGAATGTTGATGCTATTCTGCACCGGTCCTTCATGAGATGTTCAATACTTTGTGCCTCTTGTCTCACTGTGATTCAGGCAGTGGAGAAGTGAGAAAGAGAATAATAAACATCCTACTTTAAAAAAAAATCTAAAAAGACTTCTCAGATCATGCTTGGGCAAAGATTCAGGTAAATTTTCCCTATCTAGAGCTGGTGAGGAATTTTTCGACAAAATGTGTTTTAGCTGAAAAATGCCAATTCATCAAAACCAAAACTGATAAAATTCTGCAAAATGTTTTGCCAATCCAGGATAGAATTTCTGGCCAACATGAGACCCTGCTAGGATAGCCAGTAACCTGGTACTTACGGCACTCAGCCTTTTCTGCATCAGGACTTGAGCCTGGTTCTCCCGCAACCCAGGGTCTCTCACTTGTGATTTTTTGTTTTGAAAGGTCTTGAAAAAAAGACCAAGTTCCAAAACTTCACTTTTTGACAAAATGGAATTCTTATTTTCTGGCCAGTGTATATAAATGCAATTGTAACGAGTCCATGAATTCTGTGGACGGTTTTGTTAGTCTCTCACTCTGCTTTGATGCCACATTATTTCATTATCCTCGGTTTCTCTCGTAAAACAAAGTGTTTTCCATGCTCTCTTCTTTCACTTCACCGTGTGAGAACAATGAATCCCCAGGATGCTGTGTGGAGAGATCACCACTTAAGAACTCATGCAAGCTATGGCTTTGCCACTTTAAAAGGTACCCATCAGAACATCTGGAGACGAATTAGATTTATTTACAGAACAGTTTGATAGCAAATGAGAGGCTGTGATCAAAATTAAAAAAGAATAAAGGGTTATTTTACAGATGCCCCCACATCTTTTCCCCCACCTCACACAAAATGAACAAAATAGAGAAAGCTCAAAGCTATGGAAGAAAGAAGGTCAAAGTCAAAGTCAAATTTCAAAGTCAAAGGTCAAAATAGAGAAAGCTCAAAGCTATGGAAGAAAGAAGGTCAAATTCAAAGTCACATGCACCTTCACAATTTCTTTCACAGGTTTAAGTGCTCACACATGAGCCTCCAGACATTGAAGCAGCTGCTCGACAGTCTTGTCACACCAGCATGAGAGCGACTGCTCCTCTGAAGAGCCAATCGCCAGCATGTCAGCTTTGGTGAAGTTAGTGCCAGACTTTTTAAAAACTCTGGTTATCTTTCTTTGAAAACACAGCATTTGACTCCTATGGCAACCGGAAAGCACAGCTCCTATCTTTTTGCAAACAGGGCAAGTCGATATTCCCAAAATTAAATAGAGCCCTGAACTAGCCACACATTGCTGGGCCTTCTGAAAAGTACGACTCCCACCCCATTGCACCCCCAAACAAAGTGGTGATCTTTCTTCCCCTAAATACTCCCCCAACAGAGATTCCAATGCTGTGCAGACACTGGACAATACAGCTGGCAAAGATTCATTTGGACATTGGACTCTGTTCACTTCAACTTGTCTGCACCTGCTTTTGTGTGCTATTTGTGAACACGGATGGGGATGGGATGATTGTTGTTTGGGGTGATGGCACAGCATGCCAAAAGGCATCCTCCCCCACTGTCTCCCAAGCCGCCGCTCTTCTAAGTCTTTCCCTGCAGCACTTGTACAAGTGTCGGAGGCACAGTGTTACAGGGGTTCAGGCCCCCCACTTTTGGCTGGCTCTGAGCAGAAACATAGCAGCCCCACCTGTCCTCCAGGCTAGGTCAGAGACTGCGGCACAGGGGACCCTGTGGCCGAGGACCCGCCCCTAGCACAGGAGGTAATGGGTCTCCCGCATCCCTGCCCAGCCCAACAGGGCAGCCCCTGTCAGAAACCTGGTGCTGCAGCTTGGGATGGGAGGAGCTGGCACTTCCCCGAGCCCCCCGCCCCAGGAAGGGCAGCAGTGTGTGTGTGTGTGTGGGGGGAGGGTGGACTGCAGCCCAGATATAGGGACTTTCCATGGGAAGTGGAGGTGCTGGTGGCCTGCAGGGCTGCATGCTACCTCCCCCTGCACTCAGCACATCCCTTCATTTCTTCCCCTGGCTGCAGACACACAAATCTGCCTGTGGCTGGCTCTGCCCTCTGCGAGTCATCCCCCCATGCGGAGTCCTACCTATGGGGCAGCCTGAACTCCACTGTCTTTTCTGCCCCAGGACAGGCACCCTACTGGAGAGAAGTCCTTTCTGTGGGCCCCCTCCTGAGGAAAATTCTGGGTGTGCCTCAAGGTGGAGAGATACAGAGTTGAAGTTATTCATTCCTTCACTGGGGAACAGCTAATGCCTCTGGATCCCTGGACCCTGACACAGAGTGATCGGTGTTCAGATATACAGATTCACATGTGATCAAGAAGATTGGTGTTTATGCTCCCGAGTACAATTTTCCAGCTACCCAATCAGGCAGGAGGAGTGATGCCATGTGGCCAAAGTGACCAAACATATGCCACAAACTACACTCCATCTGTTGGCAACTCATTCACAGACAGAAAAAGGGCTACATTCATCCGGTATCTCTCAGCCAGTTCTAGCCCCCTCCCAACTCCGGTCAATCTCCAATGATTCTGATGTAAAATCCCATCACACACACCCCCACTAGGCATTCCAGGTATGCTGACTCTCAGGTCCATCAAATCCCTAGGCCTGAGTTCTGCCTTACACACACACACACACACAGAGAGAGAAAGCATCTGTTCTTCTCTGCCCCTTTGGTCTCACTCCATTTCCACTGCACATGAGAGTCACTTGGCCCTTTCTCTCCTATCTCTTTCTCCCTGAGGTGACAAACTGGCTGCAAAGCTGGAACCCTGCAGCTAAACCAGATGCTGAATCCAAGCTAAACTCTAGTGGGGTGGGAGGTGAAGGTGAGGAGGGTGAGGGAGTGGTGGAGAATGAAATTACTCACAAACCTCCCTCCCTCTCCAACACTGGTTCAGACGAAGTTATATTAAAACCAATGGGAGCCATAGTACAGACAAGGCTCCAGCATCTGAATGGGATTTTACCATCATTTTAGCTTCAGCAGGTCTATATGAATGGTGGTAAACACAAGTCTGGTCACAATGGCCTTGTCTACCCTGGATTTCTCACCGGTATTAACACAATTCAGCTAAACTGGTAGTAATTGTTTATACATTTCCTCAATATACACAAGGCTTTTGAGAGCTCTCAGGCCTGTGGGACACTACATTATTTTCTCTGCAACACTTACTGGTTCCACAGCACCTGGAGGGAAAATGCATAGCCAATTACTGCTGTGATCGCGTGACGAGTGCTGTGATTTTTGGGGTGCAGTTACAGTGACTGTGCAGTTGCTCTTAAAACCTGCATGTTTTTCCACCAGTCACACAGGCTATCTTGTGTGGTTACACCAGGAAGTTAGGAGCTGGTGCTTTTTAAGTAATTAATTAATTGGACTACACAAGCAAGAGCTAGAAGCAGACCTGCTGCTGTCTCATTGTCCAGAATTAGAGAACAGTTGGGAGGAGAGAACAGGGAGGACTTAGTGACGAGTAACTTAGTTATTGGGAGAGTTTAAATAATATTATTATGGAATTATGGGACATTCCTGCTATTGGCATTTCTCTTACCAGCAAGCTTGGGTAGCCTGCAGACAATTCAGAATAAGGGTTTTTCTACACAGCAATCAGAAGGCCTGACTGCAGCAGTCATAGACTCTGACTCAGTGGGTGCTCCGGGGCTGGAGCACCTATGGAAAAAAAAATAGAATGTGACTAGCATCCACCAGCAGCCAAGCTCGCCCCCCTCCCACGCCTCCTGCCCACCGGTGGCGCCACAGATCAACTCCTCTCCCTCCCTTCCAGCACCTCCTGCAAGCCATGGAACAGCTATTTCGTGGCATGCAGGAGGCGCTGGGAGGGAGGGGGAAGAGCGGAACAGGGCATGCTTGAGGAAAGAGGCGGGGTGGGGGCAGGGGCAGGAACAGGTGAGGCGGGGTGGGGCCTTGGGGGAAGGGGTGGAGTGAGGGTGGGGCTGGGGGCCGACTGGGGGTGGGAATAGGTGATCAAGCTAGCTTGCTAAAAATAGCAATATAGCTGCAGCAGCATGGACAGCAAGCACACCCTAACCAAAATGACCACTTTGGGAAGCTCACGGGGAGAAAAGAGGGAATGTGTGACACAGAGAACCACTGGTGGTTCAATACTCTGTGTCAACAACTCTTGTCAGGCCAGAGATACCCAGTGTACCTTACTTCACTGCTGTCATAATCTGTATCTAAAAGTTGCTGTGTAAGGTATAAGGAAACTGGTAACAGGCTGGTCCCAAAAATCATTGTGTGGTGTATGTACAGTGTATGTACTAGAATTATGTTCTTAAAATGAGTTTGGCGACTAATGCATAAGCACAGTCTGCCTTAGACAGAGCAATGTGTAGTTGTTTATCTGACTGGTAATCAGAGACAATGAAGGTGTTTACATAAAAGGTAAACAAAGCCATACTAGTGTGTGGGGGAGATAGCCTCCTAACTATCACAATGTGGAGAAGAAACTGCAAAAATTAACGTGGCATCAGTTCCCTGATGCACCCAACAAGGTGACCCCCCAGGAAGACTTTCTGCTTCCTGAAGCAAGGTCATGGAACTTTGGAAGATATAAGTAAGGACAGAAAGCCATTTTGGCATCCATCTCTTGAGGGACTAAAGGAGTCAGATCAAACACAAATCACAGAATGTTGTAGCCTTCACCAAAGGGGGCTGAAGTGTCTGGGAATTGAGTATAAGTGAGAAACCTGATTTGGCAAAGATTCTATCTAAAGTTTTAGTCTTAGAAGCTTATTTTTACTTTTGTTTGTAACCATTTCTATCCTTATTGCTTCTCCTTGATACCAATTAAACCTATGGACTTTTGTGTGTCATCAACTTGTTTTACTTTTACAATAAACCAATTCAGTGCTTTGAGAGAGTTTGTCAAACCCCACTTAAATTAACGAGCGGCTGTTCACGGTCCCTTTGGAGTACCAGCAAACTTAATTTCTCAGAGTGTTCCAGGAGAGGGCTAGACACTACAGGGCAGACAGCTTTAGGGAAATTCAGGACTCAAAAGGTTTGGGCGTTACCTTGCAAAAAGTAATAGGGCTGTGGAAGCCGGGGTGTGACCTGCATGCTTGTAGGCTAGCTGTTGGGGTCAGGGCTTTGTGCCATTGCAGCATCGCATTTCAGGCACCCGTATTGCAGGGCAGGTGGTGACAGCCTCTTACTGGTCTGGTTTGAACCCCCACCATCACAGAATGTAAATATTATTAAGAGGCTTAGATCTTGAAGTCATTCAGAATTCTCCCACGTCACGGGAAGAAGGGACAGAAATGGCTCCAGACAGGGCCTTTAACCTCCGTGAGGATTTGTGATGTATCATGGCTTCTGTGGAGCTTAGGGAAAGGCTGCCATGAGGCCATTCTCAACCTTTTTCCTGCCCCTCAAAGGCTTGGTAGACATCTTTTTCCTAACTTGTTGTTTTAAAGACACACAACAGGAAGGGGCAGGGGAGGGGAAGCAGCTAATGTGACAGGATAACACACACACACACACACACGCCCTCATAGGCGCCCTCTATTATTTTACCCGCATGAGCCCTGCTGCCAGTTTGGCGCGGGTGACTTCAATAAATGCTGTGGCCCTTTGTTCTAAAGCTGAATTTGATCCCCACAGAAGACACAGCCAGTGCCGTTCCACGTTATTCTGCACACCCATTGAACACTTTAGTGGTGCGAAGCGCATTATTTTCTTGCCCAAAATTAATATTGGGTTCCCACCACTCCCTAGGATGTGCTATCACCCTAGCATCCGGCTCAATGCACGTTGGACAATCGCCCAATGTTCCTGCTGTACATTACACACAGCCCTTCACTCTCCATGGCTTGAAGTGATTTTTGACCATTTGCACTTGGGGCTTGGATTGTGCTCCGGTCCAGATGAGCGGACCATCAGAGGAGGCTACTTTCCTAGTTCTCCCATGACTCATTTACTTGCTGTAGAGACCAAGTAAACATGGCTGTAGAATTTGCTACAAACTACTAATGCAGAAGGGTTGAGCCTTGTTTTACCTGGCTATAACTCTACCGACTTCAGTGGAGTTATTCCACACTTACTCCAGTGCGTGAGAGCAGAATCAGGCTCTTACATCATTACCTACATCACTTCACATTGTACAAAATGTCCCAGATACACCTCTTGCTTGGTGTGTTCTAATAGCCTCCCCATCTCTAGGGTCCTTATGCCCCCAGCACAGCCCTCTTTTTCCTGGTAGCAGAGGAGCCCCTAGGGATGCTGGTTATCTGGGAGGTTACCAAATTACAGTGGCCTCACCCATAACATCACTCCTTTTGCAGCTAAGAGGGAGGTGGGAACTGGAATAAATCACAGAGCCGCATGATCACCATGGAAACTAGAGATCAGAGACTCTCATGATGGGGAAAAATGACTGGTGAAGAGCATTTTTCCTCCTGTACTGTTTTGTGTTAAACATAAAAGTTTGAAATTTGAAACAAGTTAGAACTGTTAAAGAGGCTGATAGCAGAAGCTCAGAAAAGCTTAGCAGATGTCTGCTGTCTTCTTGCTAAATGTTACTTACCACAAAGCACTTCTAAAATCTTACAGGCATTCAAAGGGGCTTGTGGCACATTGCAGTCAGGGCACTGATCTTTAACCTTTGGATTCCAAAATGTGAATGCTGCTTAGGTCACAAGTAAAATAATTTTGGTGAGATTCAACATCACACAACTACCCAGGCTTTTCAGCATGACTGACAGCCTCTGTTCACAGGCATGTATAACATTGGGATGGCTGAGAGTCTTATGGTTCAGGGTTGAAAAAGACTGGCACAGCTGTGTTGAAGGGCAAAATATGAGAGCGTTCATGCTACAGAGTTGGGACAGGGATTGCAGAGGGGACTGCCAGTCAGGAGTAAGGGGCACTAGCAGAGCTGAGTGGGGAGCCCAGGACTGGGATAGCAGGAATGGGGCTGAAGGGCAGGACCGGCACTGATGAGTTTGTTTAAAGAAAAATTTGCTTAAAGTAGAATTCAGCATTCTCCATGTGGCACAGCACGAGGGGAACAGCTGTTCACCACTCACATGTCAGTGAGATATCCCATGTAGTGGGTAGGAAGATTGTTGAGAGAGTTGAAGCTGAAGATAGTGGTTTTCTGTTTCTTTCTTTATTGAGCCCTTTGGGGCCAAGAAAGGAGGAGCCTAGGGAAGGCTGGAAGGTGAAGTGGTTTAGTGGCTCCTCTCTTTGGGACACAGTAGACTCTCTCCCACCCACGCTGCACGCAATTCAATGAGAAAATCGTAAGGGCACATCGTTCATCTTCAGTTTTGGCAATCTGAGCTCTGTGTATTTGTATTTCAGTAGCATCAAGACTGAGGCTCCATTGTGCTACATGCTGCATAGACAGCAAGTGATAACAATCCCTATGTGTTTCCAAAAGTACAGAGAGTCTAAGGAAAACAGCCAGGGAAAGAGTGAGAGAGAAGCAGTGTTATCTTCCCCACTTTACAAGTGTATAGCCAATGCACACAGAGGTTATTAAATGCCTTGCCCGAGGTCATACAGGAAGTATGTGACAGAGGCAGGAACTGAATCCAGAACTCCTGAAGCCTAATGCCTTCCTCTGACAGTATTTTCACTAAATTGTAGCCCCATACTCAGCATATACACACATGCAAGACCCATCCACCACACCATCTGTCTCCTTCACAGGTAGGGTCTCTGCCAACTCATGTTCCCATGACATATCACCCCCCCCACACACACACAACTCTTCATATGCATAACAGTTCGATCAATTCTCCAGCCCACTGCCTTTATGTTAGGCATGAGACTTTTACAGCCATTAAAATCCTTTTGTATATTATCTACAGTGGCTGGATTCCCGAGGGTTTAACGACATTCCTTTTGCTTACATAGACTAAGTTCTTTGGGACAGGGACTGACTCTTCTTGTGTGTATGTATAGTGTGTAGCATGACAGAGTTCCAACTTCATTAGGAGCCTCTAGGTGCTATCGTAACACAAATATTAAGTTAGGCTATATAAACCTGGATTTGAAGAAATCCACATCCTGAGTTGAAACTGAAGAAGGGTGTTGCACACATTGGTCTGAAGGATGTATTTGAAGTATGAAGCTCTCATTGGCATGACTGCAGGCCTATGCGTTGGATAAATAAGGAATCGCTGGCACAGGTGGACTGGATCCTGGGTGAGTGCTCCAACCACCAGGGTAGAGAGTCATTCTCTTGTACTCTCTCTCTCTCGCCCAAATGACTCTTTAAGAGAGCGTGCACAAGCCTGAGAATGACTCTCTAGCTTGGTGGTTAGAGTATTTGCCCAGGATGGGGGAGACCCAGGATCCAGTTCCCCTGCTCCAACGACTTTAATTATTTATCCACAGTGAAACAGCTTCAACAGGAGAGAATAAGGGACTCCCTACATCAGAATATCCCACAGCCCATTCATTAGAGCACTTGCTTGAGAGGGGGCAGATCCCTGTTCAAATACCAGGCTAAAAGTTGTGAGGAAGGTCTCCTCCCTCCACACCTTCCTCCAGGGAAGTTGCCTAAGCTTGCCTGTGGGGACCTGATCCAGTAGGCTGCCACGGAGAATACCTATTGAATTGGGCCCCTCAGGTAAGTAAGACAGCTGAATGCCTACCTTGCCCTAGTTTGTGAATCGTCCAGGAATCAGGTGTCTACAGGGAAGCAGCAGCGTGCATGCTCAGAGGCACAAACATAGTTTCCCATGAAATTTTTAATGCAAAAACTTGGGGGCTGAGCAAGTTTAGGATCCTACAGGGTTTCAGTGGGAGTTCTGTGCATCACAGTGGTCCCAAAACAGAGACTTAGGCACCGAACTCCTTTTGAGCATTCAGCCCATTGAGCTTCATTGTAACAGCAAGGATAGAACTGAGATCTTCCTGCTCCAAAAGGACAGTCTATATGCTGCTAATGGATGCTATGGCACACAGCTGAGCAATACAGATTATAATTAAAACACAAACCATACTGAACTGGTTAATATATTAGGAACAGGTAACCATTATTCTTACACAACGGTGCCATAAATATATAAGCCAAGCAACATAGCTGGATGACTACTGAAAGGAGAAAAAAAAATCCACGTGTTTGTTTGAATTGTTATACTAATTAACTTCACTTGTGTGTTCACTCTGAATAGTCCAGCAAGTGAGCTGACAGGCAGGAACTGCTCTCAGAAACAGTGAATTTTAAGATAATATTACAAAATGTAAGAAATTCTGATCTCAAAAGCATCAGCTCCAAAAATCCGACTGCAAGAATTCCACTCGTCCAATAAGATAAAATAAACACTGTGTCACCTATGAGAGAGACAAGGTAGGTGAGATAATATCTTTTATAAAACACCTTACCTCACCTACCTTGGGTCTCTACTATCCTGGAACCAACATGGCTACAACTACACTGCATATGTCACCTATTAGTCTAGTCCAGGGGTGGGCAAACCTTTTGGCCCAAGGGCCACATCGGGGTTGTGAAATGGTATGGAGGGCCAGGTAGGGAAGGCTGTGCCTCCCCAAATAGCCTGGCCCCTGCTCCCCATCCACCCCCTCCAACTTCCCATCCCCCGCCTGCCCCCCTCAGAATCCCCGACCCATCCAACCCGCCCTGCTCCTTGTCCCCTGACCCCCCCTCCCCTAACGGCCCCCTTGAACCCCACCCCCTATCCAACCACCTCTGCTCCCTGTCTCCTGACCACCCCCCCCCCCCCCCCAAACCTCCACCCCCTGATTGCCCCCCGGGACCTCTTGCCCCTTACCCAATCCCCCTTCCCCCTTACAATGCCGCTCAGAGTGGCAGGAGAAGATTATTTGAAAGCCTGGGAGGTGGGCGGGTGCAAGCCACGCTGCCCACGTGGCGGCATAACTGCAGGGGAGGGGGGACAGCAGGGGAGGGGCCGGGAGCTCAGCGGGCGGGCAGGACAGGCCCACAGGCTGGATGTGGCCCGCGGGCCGGAGTTTGCCCACCTCTGGTCTAGTCAAAAACTTGCCACTGTAGCTGGATTTCTAAATGCTCAGAGCATGAATCATCATTGTGATGAATGAGCTACAGGCCAAGAATTACTCACAGAGATTATCTGGCAAATAATTCTGAGAAAATCTTAAACTGTTTACACACAGTTTGTGAAGAGAGAGGCAAAAAATTGTCAAATCAACTGTTCGCTGCCAGTCATTCACTTAACTCTAGCAAACAGCCATAAGAAGTTCTTGAATTGAAGAACGGGAAAGGAGGGGATGTTTATACTTGTATTTCTTTTATTCATCCTCTCAGTAATGTAGCTTCTGTCAAGGCATTCAAGCCTCCTAAACAAAATAATGGCAACAAAATGGTATGTAGGGTCATATAGCCACGTCCACTGAAGGCAGAGAGTTTTATTATTAACTTGAATGGTTCCAGGATTTGGGCCTTACAGTTACGACATATTACTAACAGCTAAATTGGCAGCGTACTTGCAACAGACCAGGATTTTCTTTCACAGGTGTTTGGAGCAGCAGAAGGAAGATGTGAGGTCAGGCGACTGCTAGTACTGATTTATAAGTAATGACACTGCACGAATATCAAAATAATCCCAGTAGCATTCATGGAGCACCAGGGACAGCGTCCCACCTAGCCAACAGTTAAATCACAATAAAATAAATCTTGTTCCATCCTAATACTGTACACTGTTCTCAGCTGAGAGTTTATCAGCACAGCACCTCCATACAGTGCCTGTACTGTATGTAGGGGAGACAGGCAGATACAGCTGTGCCAATGTCCGAGGGCCAGATGGTGTACTACACCACACTATTGAGGGACTCTCCAGCAGCAGGAGTACAAGAGGACACCAGTATTGGTCCAAGAACTAAGGAGCTCAAGGAAAGTCATTCCTAGCCTGCAGTTACCCAAACCAACATTGAACTATTTGCTGCCCTAATTGGGCTTCCCGTTCTGCCTGTGCTGTAGAGCCAGCCACCATAGCAGGATGAGGGAGGGTCACTTTCAAATGTGCCCTTTCAGTGAGCCTTAAGCACATGCATAGCTAGCCACACCTGGAACACCATCCAGGTACTGAGCACATGTGCAATTAGCCACACCTGGAACCACCATATAGGTATTTATACGGCCTCTAACACTTGTAACTGAGCATCTCCCACGTATTTTTGGATTTGCCCACACAAATGCTGGGAGGTAGGAAAGTGGTGCATTTCCTACTTTACATCCAGGGAATTGAAGTAGAAAGAGATTAAGTGACTTGACCAACATCAGACAAGATAGTGGCAGGTCCAGAACACAACCAGTGTGTTTCCTAGATCACTGTCCCTTGATTTGGGGGTGGGGGCAGGGAGCGATAGCTCAGTGGTTTGAGCTTTGGCCTGCTAAACCCAGGGTTGTGAGTTCAATCCTTGAGGGGGCCATTTAGGGATATGGGGCAAAAATTGGGGATTGGTCCTACTTTGAGCAGGGGGTTGGACTAGATGACCTCCTGAGGTCCCTTCCAACCCTGATATTCTATGATTCTATGATTTACTCACGAGACAATGTTGCCTCCCTTCAAAAATGGCAGTGAGCCCCATGCCCCAGCAATAGGTATAAATGGAAGCAAGTAAAAAACCCAGTGGCCTAATATTTCTCAGTACATTTCAAACCCAGCCGCACTTTTAGCTTGAGGTCTGAGACACATTCCTCTAATCCACCCCCACCTAGAAGATGCAGAAGTGACACATGACTGAGTCGTTTATTCTCTTGTTTTGCACACTTTTGCCTGCCTGTGAGTTGTTTTATTATGCAATAAGCAGCAGCCCTCTTTGCAATTCATTCTCTTGGACTCCCATCAACATCCCTCTTCCTGCTACATAGTTGATGTGCTCGTGTCTATGCCAGCAGCACCCACACACCAAGAATCATTTCTTGTGCTCAAAAGACAAACACATACATATACATACACAGATATTTATTTTCTGAGTAATTGATATGGTTACTGAGCAATGGAAGCAGGAATTCTGCTTGGAGGGCCCATTCTCCAAAGTCATGTAGTATGTAGATTTAAATGGACACTGTCAAGACAGGAATCACTTAAAGACATTCCATCACATGTTTTTACTGACACCACCTTATTCCTGGTCAGTTTCACTCTAGGTTTCTGATCTATTTCACCTTGCCATTAGCATGCAAGGGCACAGGCTTCTATGTTTGGGTTTACAGACCTTGTCATTGGGCTTAACCTTGCCATAGGTATAATAACTGAACAAGAACCTCAGGAGCAGGTTCATTAAAATTAGAGTTCATGAAAACTATTCTATTTCTATTACCTTTCGAAGAAACCCCTCGTTGCCTTTTAAAGAAAATAAACCCTCAGGCAATTACCTGATTCTAGCAGTCGGTACGGGGCCTTCCAAAAAAACCAAACACACACACCAAATATCAGAAGGCTCACAATACAGTTGTAAATTGGCAACACTGGACTAAAATGGAGGTGGCGTCCAGAAAAAAAGGTGGAGAACTGTACTCAGTATTTTGGGGATACTTTGGGGAGATCACTTAGCACTGGAGGCTGCCTATCACATGTGAACAAGGTCAGCTCTTCATTTGTCTGTCTTGGTGGGCCGGGTTTCCACTGAAGCCTGAGCCAGCACAGAATGGCTCATGGGAAAGTTGGTAAAGAAAAGCAGGTTCTGATTTTGCCCAAAGCAAGAAAGAAAAAGACAGACAATCATCTCTCTTTCATTTTCTCCTGGGTTTGCCTGTGGTTTTCTCAGGTCTGCCACAGGACAGCCAGCCTCACAGTGATAGAAACATCGAGCTAATATTCAGTGCCTACAACTCAGAGACCATCTTCCCACATGACAGGGAGAGAGAATATACCACCCATTTAGAAAGCTGGTGGTAATTTTTGCTTCCAGCCCCATTTGAAATAATGCCTCATTTTGTTCCAATGCTCCATTATTTCCCTATTTTTCACTGTTGCTTTTTTGTTTCTTCCGATGGGATTGTACAGACACCTTGAGAGTCCAGCAGCCAACAAGAGATTTGGGGGAAATGTTAGAAAAGTGATCACAGATTATTTTTAAATTGTGCCTGCAAAGATCCATTCTGATGGTTGTGTAACTGCCTCTAGAAAGGTATTAATGGCGATAGAAGAGGCTGCTGGAGAAATACCTACAATTGGCCCCTTCAGTCAAGCCACATATAACGTATTCTCTGTAACATGGAGCTCCACTTTGAACAGGGAGGAATCAGCATTATGGCTACGCTGTCACTATCACTGCTGTTAAGAGGTCTTTTGGCCAGTTCATTATACACCATTATTTTCTGGGGTTTGAAATCTAGCTGTACAAAATGTGTTCTGCTGTGAAATTGACAGGCTCAGAACTGCAGCTCAGAGCAAATTATGTGAATTGAAGGGTTTTTTTTTTTAAAAAAAATGGTTTGTCCCTTTTTAGTAGTTTGCATTTCTTTAGCACTTTTCATGCCAAAGCAATCCACAAAATTCTGCATGTATAGCACTGGTGAAGTGCAGTCCCTTCTGACGAGGCAACCAAATGTCACAGGAAGCACTGGACAGCTGCAGAGGGGAGCGGAGAGGTAAGATTTGGACAATGTTATAGGATAAACCCTTCTTCTCACATGGAATGCCACAATATGGGTCATTTAATACTCATGCTGGACAGCCAAGCCCTTAGTTTTTCGGGTGTTCTCTGAAACACCCACCCAGAACTGATTAGAATTAAGTTTGTCCGCCTCAGAGAGACAAAGGGCTGTGTGGATCCCGCTAAGATTTGAAAACAAGGCCAGGGATAGACTAGTCCGGAGTGCTTGCCACGCTGATAGCATCCAAGCCTCCCTGCTAAATAGCCTGCATTTTTGTCTTGCAGAGAACAATTGGTATCTTGTGCCCAGCCACA
This sequence comes from Eretmochelys imbricata, assembly GCF_965152235.1. Classification (NCBI taxonomy): domain Eukaryota; kingdom Metazoa; phylum Chordata; order Testudines; family Cheloniidae; genus Eretmochelys; species Eretmochelys imbricata. Next base: position 203,713,271 of record NC_135572.1, read on the forward strand.
CACAAGGCTCCTGGGGCTCTGTATAGGAGAGGGGCTGGTAGAAGGGGACAGTGATGTAACTGACCCAAGGAAGAAGCCAAATTGCTGTGGGCAGTGCTAATGGCTTTACACACAATCTGATGCAAAGGAAAAAACAGATAAGGTACCCTCCCTCCCCTCCTCATGCTTTTTGTTGCCAAAGGAGACTTACAGAAAACCCCAAAATCACCTTTTCCACCCAGAATGAATAATTCATTTTGAAGGGTCTCTTAAATTCATTAGTTTCTCTCTTTACCGTTTTTATAAAAGTGGGCAAGTAGAGGTTGTACCTTTCACTGGTCAATGTATCAATAGATTGTCAATTTACAGGCACACCCTAAAATGGTTCCAGAGGGAAAGAAAGAAAAGACAGGGAAATAGGAAAGGAAAAGAACAGACACACGAGGAGGAATGGAAGAAAAGGAGTGGGAAGCACTACGAAAGTGAAGGCAAAAGTTTTGCAACATTGGCTTCACCAGCTCATTGGCCGGGGTTCTACGAACTCGATGCTCTACTCAGCCTGGCCATTTCCAAAGATGGATTAGCAAATTAATGTAAGCAGAGCATAAAGTTGCTGACTGTGGTGGCGTTGAGTCACCTTGGGCCTCATCAGCATTGCTAAACATTGCCCGTAACCTTTCCATTATTACTGAGGGTCTGCACAGCACCAGGACCCAACTGCTCCAATAATTTCAATTACTTTCCCTGACAAATTTTATGTTTCATGTATTTTACTGGCCTGATAATTATGATTTCTCTCATTTCTCGCTATCGAGCTTAATGGGTTCCAGCACGAGTGTGCTGTTTCAGAAATGAAGTTCCACTTGAATTCACAAGTTATTATCTACTTTCACTAATGGAATTGGAAAAAAGAAAGAGTGGGATAGAGATAAAGGATGTGTAGAGAAGGAAGGAGAGAGAGACACACGCACAAAGAGGAAGGGAGAGTAAAGAAAAACAAGTCAACAAAGGAAAAAGTGAAGGAAACAGAATAGAGCCAGAGCTAAGAAGAAGATGAAGCACAAGAAGGATGAAAGAAATAAAGAGTGTGTGTGAGAGAGAAAGACCGAGAGAGAGAGAGAGAGACAGGCTGACAGAAAAATGGCTATACAAAGCAAGCAAGAGCTAGCAGCATAAGGAGCAACCAGATGAGTGAGTGTAGGAGCTGGTGCCATGTTAAGGACATTCAGAAAATTCTGCTTGCATCACTACTGGAAAGTTAATAGTTTCTCTCAGAAGGCCCCACACAGGCAGATAACAATTTAGCTCATCTTTGATCTGTACCTTCTGCTATTGATCTAACCAGAAATGATCAGTATCCAGGAAGGATTCTTGTTGGTATGGGCAAAGGGAGATCAGCCAAACTTTTTTTAAAGCCTGATAAAGATCTGAAGAGTGACTATGTAAAAGGGACCTCTTCTTATTTCATAGACCAACCCTCCATGTGGATTCAGTCAGATATGCTCAATTTACTGACCCCACAGAGTTGTTACTGCTCTTTTCTCCTGTCAGCCCTGCAAAGCCAGCACCAGTTGGCTAGAGATGGAGTCCATTCCGAGTTGTGTACCTAAGGGGGAGATTTTTCTAAGGCACAAGTAATAGCTCGGCACCTAACCCCCATTGCAGCTCCTGATTTCTATTTGTGCCTTAGAAAAATCTCCCCCTACGTTCCAACTGCAGAGCCCAATTTTTTCCCCTCTATAACTTCTTCGCTTGTTTGAAGGCTGAGACGGGTTGCCCGTATTTAACAACTGTGAGGTTACAGTTTAAGTGAGGGCAGAATCTGGCTTGCAAAATCTTTATTGTTGCTGGAGCTGTATAACCTGAACAAAGCCCAGCTTGATTCTCAGATCACAAGAGGTATGTTTGTGATGCCAACAGTTTTGTGGGTTTTGTTTGTTTGTTTGTTTGTTTGTTTTTGGGGGTGGGGGAGAGAAACTCATCATTTTACTTGCTAACTGAGTGGGTTGGACATGGTGTCATTGAAAGACAGCAATATGGAGTGCTACACCCCATTTTGCCAGAGTCACATTTTAGAGGAGATCTATAAGCTGTTGTACTGTAGATGTTTAGTCAGGTGCCCATTCAAGCTTCATAAAGAAGCCAGGTGGCAAAAGTGGTAAGGAGCTAGGGGCAGATCCACAAAGAAATTTAGGCTCCTATCTTCTATTGAAATTAGTGCAAGTTAGTAGCCTAAATACCTTTGTCAATCCGGACCCTAACGATCAGTGTTGGGACACCGGGCTCAGTCTGCTAACTCACGGCCCAGTTAGTATGTTAACTTAATGGAGAGTTGAGACGCAGAATATAAATCCAGAATGCCATACGCTGTCACTTCTACGGTTGAGTTTTATATGGGTGTTGCTTTGTATATCACAGGCATACAAACCTTGTGTAGCATGGGTTTAAACATCATAAGATAGAGAAGATATCAGGAACACTCATGACCTGACTGTTTGGCTACTGGCTAACACATAAATAGCTGTTCAATATCACCTGGTCCTTCCCCTTATACATGTGGTGCCACTTGGCTGGGTGCCCATCAAATGTTTAAGACCAACTGCTTCTCCCCTACTACATGCTGCTGGGAGCAAGGATCTAGGGAGGGGCATCAGGGGTTAAAAGGCTGCAGAGTCTTGCAAGACCCCTGAGCCTAGCCTCCTCCACAGAAAAGGAAATATGGAAGGCTACAAGGGAAGAGAAAAATCAGGACTAAGACTCTGCTGTTTATGACATCCCTTTGCACGTCTAGCGCTTCCCATTCAAGGATCTCAAAATGCTTCACAAATGTTTATTAGAAAATAATCAAGTCTATGTCTAATAAGAAACATGTAATATCAAAATATGGCAACTCTACATACATGTTGGACCTCTTTCTCATGCCCTTTTATGGGGGGGGTATTGTGAGCTTTTTAGGGTAAATAAGGGACATGCTTATAGCTGCAAAGTTTATTGCCATTCTATAAATGACCTTTTACGGAAATGTTATATGTAATATTTTCAGATTTGCCTATCTCCATGAATTTCAGCTTATGGTGAACCCACTCAGCCCCATGCAGTCATGGGAGCAGGGCAGGAAGCTGCACAAAACCTGGCAGCAATAGCTGAGGTTAGGAGAGGGGTGAGTGTTCGGGGTACATCTGAAAATGCTGAGGTTTCCGGCTTTTTATGGAAGCAAATTTTCCAGGAGAGTGGGTTGAAAAACGGGATGCAATTTTCATGAAAAATTCATTCTGGTTCCTCCCACCCCCTCCCAAAAAAAATCAAAAGCTGAAGTTTTTAGCTCACCCCCCCCCCCCAACACTCAGCAGGCACTCAGGCTGTGGGAAGCGCCTGTGGGGCAAGGGGGGCCCTGCCAGGGTTCAAGCTTCACCCACCCATTCTGACCCCGGCTCAGTGTGCGTCAGAACAGCCACATCCCCCTCCTACCGGCGCATCCCACGCATCTCTGGACCCAGTGCTAGCCCTACCCAGGCCCGCCCCGACAAGGCACACTCCCTATGGGGCTAGGGCTGGGGCCGGGGGCAGGAGTGCGTGGCCCCGGCAGGAGGGGGATGCGGCCAGACTGACGGACACTGAGCCAGGGTTGGGAATCACAGCCTGTGGATTCAGGGGCTCCAGCCCCAATTTGGGTGGGCCTGGATTCTAAATGGGTGGGCCATGGCTACGCCCCTGTTGAAAGGGATACCGAGTCTGGAAAGGTTGAGAGCCACTGGCCCAAAGCACCAACTAAACTCTGAATCTTTTGAGAGTTTCCAGACAGCATGTGATGAGCAATTTTACCCTTTTGATTAATCAACAGTGTTTATCTCCCTCCACTAATAGCCTAAATAGAGCTGTTAAATCAAAAGACTTCCAGCCCAATTTTGCAAACCCAAGAGGCTTAAGAAAGCAGGTGAATTTCTGGTGCTTCGTTTCTAGTCAAGAGGGACAAAACCTCTGAACGCTGCAGCTCACTAGTCTTTGTGAAGGAAACATTGAGCAGGGAATACAGATTCTATTCCAGACACTGATTTACTTCATTACCTTGAGTTTATGTTCTGTCTCTGTGCACCAGTTTGCCCTTCTGTGCAACAGGAAAATAGGTGCTGACCTCACATGGGCTTGTGAAGATTACTCTAGTTAATAGCAGTGAGTTGTCCAATAAGCTCCCTCTCCACACTTCAAAAACTCCTCTTTCTGCAGCAACTCAAGGCACTAAGTCCCATATCCTCAAAAGGTATTTAGGCACCTAATTCCCATCAGTTTCAATTGGAGCTCAGCACCCAAATACCTTTGCAGGAATACGGCGTGACCACAAACTCTGTTATCTACATAGTCCTTTCACTGTTGTTAGGCCACTGATTCATAAACTCATGAATGTACATAGCAGCAGTACCTACCTAAGAGAGCTGCTGCTTCATTTTCCCTTCATTTTCCCTTGGTTTTCTTGGCCTTCCCAAACAGTTTGTCTGATGCAGCAACTTGGCCCTCCAGATGAGTCATAATAGAAAAGGCCACCCTTTCTTGGGTCTCAGAGTCCAAACAAACAGAAAATCAGAAGTCTCCCATCAGTCTGATGCTGGGCACAGCCCTTCCTTCCTCAGAGTCTCCCCTTCTTTCCAGTCTAGGTCCAGCCGTTGCCACTGCTCTCCTTCTCTCCCAACCTAACTCAGACATTCCTCAAGGAACCTCCTCCCTCTTCTCCCTAAGACTGTGTTCTTGGCTGGTTTCAGGTGTTCTTCACTAGGTTCTACAGCCTCAGCCGGGAGGCAGTTAATCCGTCACAGAGAGGGCAGGGGCCAGTCTCTGCGACTATTTATAATGTGCATAATTGTTACTGATTCCTCCAATCAAGGCTTAAATTCAGCTGTAGCTGTCCCAAGCAGAGCTCTGGTAAATATTTTTTAAATCTGTGGGGCTGAATCCCCAAGCCCTGATGCCTCCCCCGGGGGCGGGGGGGGGGGAAGGGGGCTCCAGGAAATACTCTGAGAATTTAAGCCCGGCCTCCAATTCTCTCTGATAAACTGGGATGGGGGAGGAAAGGAAAAGGCTTCACAAGCTGCTCTTAAAGGGGAACTGGCTCCACTGCTGTATCCTTTAACTCATCACTAATCTGTTGGGCAAAAGCAACTGAATAACAGAGTTCCTGGGAAAAAGAAACTTCCTTCCTGTAGCGTAGGTCACCGTTTAAGCCTCAAGCTTATTCCTATTGGTATCATAGTGGTGCCCACAGGACCCATTAAAAATCAGGACCCTATTGTGCTAGGCCCTGCACAAACACAAAGTGAGTCCCTGCCCTGCAAAGCTTATATCTAAACAAGATAGGGGAAGGGAAACAGAGGGATGAAATGACATGTACAATGGCACGCAGGGGGTGAGTGGCCAAGCTGAAAATAGAGAACTCAGGTCTCCTGACTCCTAGACCAGTAACTTATACATTAGACCACTCTGCCTTTCTACGAAATGACAAGACTTTTGGAACCTTCCATGCACCACCTCTAATTATAACACCTGTATATCAACAGGCTAATTCTTGTTTAAATGTTGAGACTTCCTACCAGCAAAGAAATGGTAGTGGGTGGGATAGACTTAGTGTGGGAACTCAGGGCCACTCCAGATTCACTAGCTAAAATTCAGGACCCTGTATTCAAAGCGCTAGAGAGCACTGGGATCAGATACCATGGAATATATAGACAAGAAGTGCCCTCGAGGATCAGCAAGTCAGAGTACACACCTTCATCAGTCCAGCACCTCCAATTTTTCAGAGATCTCAAAGATCACAGAACGTGTTTCATGAGGGACCACAAGACTCCTTGTCTAGAAGATCAGGAAAGCAAAAGATTGTGATCTACAGAGCTGTAGGACTTTCTCCAGGGGTATTTAATGTGTCTGCCTGGAGGTGGCATTTAATTATAGAGATTAACTTTTGCAGAGCCCTGGCTTAGGTTGGCTAACAAGTGACCTTTGATGACCTCCAAATTCTGAAAGGGCATTTGGTTTACTCTGTCTCACCTTATTATCCCAGACAATAGAGGAAGATGTACCTCAAAAGGTCAGGATAAACAGCACTCAAGTCAGGATGTTTCTCCTGAGCTATCTGACTTGCTCTGCAAAAACAGCCTATAAATGCTGTAGGAACAAGATCTCCAGTCCTTTCCATTCTCGGGTTGGGCAAGGAAGAGGCCTCCCACACTACTCCAGCACTCCTGTGCTCAAAGAGGAACCTGGAAGGGCAGAGGCTCAACCAGAATGAAAAAGAATGGGGAGAAAAGTTAACCCAAAGTTATCAAACCTCATAATAAGTTCTAGGTTCCATCTGAGATTTGGGAGAAGATGCAGAGTGATGTGTGCAAGGAGAGGATCTCCAAATTGGTTCATCCATTCCCTAATTTGGCCTTTTTCTTTTCTACCCACATGAAGAATGCACTCAGAGCCATCTCCATGCATTTCATTCTCTCCTGACTCTACAGGGTCATTGAAACTGTTGCTAATCGGTTTGGGATTGGACTTGTGCCCCTCTTCCCATCATAGCCTCACACACAGTAACTCCAAAGTGGAGGTAGCAGAAAGAAGGAGCTACAGTGGAAAAGGTTGTGGGAAATGCAGCTCAGCAATAACTCAAAACTGGAGAGCAGGAGGAGGAGAGAAAAAAGAATGAAGGGGGGGGGGGGGAAGCGCTCAGCAAGCATTTGTTCAAAGAAGGAGCCACATCCTTCAAGAAAAAAAAAATCTTTAAGAGGCATCTCATTGACAAACTCTCACTGTCTCATGCATATCCCCTGGAGCTGTCACATTAAGAGGCTGTGTGATTTCATGCAGAGGCTGTGATCAGCAGCTGGAGAGCAGAGTTAAAGCCACTTGGGAGCAGAAGAGAGTTTGATAATTCACAGGTGTCCCATATGCATTAGCAGAAAAGGGGTGGGGGGACGGGGAAACTGCCTGGCCATTGGGAATCATGGGCGTAGGATCCTGAAACCAGTGCTATTTCTAGTCCTCATCATTTCCTGTCTCTGCATGAACATAAAATATAAAGAAGAGAAATCTTTTTACCACCAAGTCTTGATCTGAAGTCAGTTTTCTCCATTTGATATTTTGGATTGTGTTTTGGTGGTTGTTGTTTTTTGTAAATCTTGTTTGCAGACAGAATTATGTCTGCTGCAACCTCAGTGATGCACTCCCATCCGTGAGACGCCTATGAGAGTGGCTTCCCAAAGCTGCATGGGTGTTAGGAATCGGGGAAGATGACAGTGTTCAGGGATTCGAGAGTGGAGAAAGGAAAACAGAATATCATCTATGTGGAACCCCATCCTCCTAAAATGTGAAGCCAACCTATTACTTTAAGTTGGTACTGGGCCTTGTGCTTGGAGCATAGGACTGAGAATCATGAGACCTCAATTCTAGTCTGGTCTCCGCAACTTGGTTGTAATGTGTGTGATCACGTTGCCCTGTAGTGGATGGGCCCACAAAGAAGGATAAGGGACTTAATACTACTGACAGCTAAGGGACATACCTCCTTTAGCTCAAGTGGTTGAGGTCTGCTTTTTTGGATCCGAAAGACCAGAGCCTACTCCCAGCTCCCACTATGTGCCCATGTGATTTATCTGGAACACTTACAATCAAAAAGTGCTGTAGTGCTCCCTCAACGGGAGGTACAAGGGCCTTACATTTGCAGTAGAAGGACAAAGAATCATTACAGCATACAGACCTTGGGTGAGTCATTTAACTTCTCTGTGCCTCATTTCCCACATCCGCTAAAACTGGAATGATGTTTACATACATGACAGGGGTATTGGGAAGCTTAATTCATTACTGATTCAGAATGACACGGAGATCCTCAGATGGAAGGTGTTATATCAATGCTAAGTGTTGTTGGGGACAGTCATGGAAATATACCTGGTTGCACATAATAGAAAAACTAGAATTAAGTGAATAAACCCTTTCTTAATTCACAGTTTGTCCTGAACTACTATCCAAACAGGCAGAACTCAATCAGCTAATATTATAGGTATAAAATTTAAAGGTGCTGGATTGTCAACCCCAGAAAATGGAGTCCTCTGTCAATCCACACAACAGGGGCAGCACATGCTTCCACACCCCATCTCCCCAAACCGTCTCATCCCTGACACAGAGGGACCATCTCCGTGGCAGAGATCAGAGTTCAGTGTTGAACTCCATGCTGAGACTAACAAGAGGGCCAACCAGAGCAAATAAAATAGTAGCTTTTGCATAGTGGCCACCAGTTTCTTAGGCCTGACCCAAAGATTTCCATTTACTTTAGTGGGCTTTGGATCAAACCCAAGAAACTGGTAGGGGACTGATCAGATATCCTGATACACCACCTGAGAGTTGATAATGATACTAATTCACTGCCACGCTGGTCCGCACTGAAACATATGAGACAGCAGTGAAAGGCTCTGAATCCTATCTTCCCAACCCCTAAACCAGCCAGTCTCTGAACTTTTGTTTTAAACGTGTATCTCCAATGCTCTGCCCAGTGCTTGTTGTGGGTATGCTGCCTGATGTCTTTCCGCAGTATATGTTGGTAATTTGCCTGTTATATGCCCATAAGCATGAACAGTAACAGCCTCGTTAAAAGTGATGCTAGCTAGAGGCAAGAACTGTGGAAAGATATTATGCACAAAAGCCCAGTTCATGCCTGATCTGTGAATTCAACCCAAGCCTGCATTATAAAACAACTGCACACCAATGGCCTGATTCTCCTCTCACACTGCTTTTACACCAGTTTAACTAAATTGGCTCTAAATGGATCTACTCTTTTCTACACCAGTATCAGAGAGAGGAGAAATTAGGCTCTATGTAATGTTAAGGACTCCCCTACTGTCTCCTTCTCCTTGTATAAAGTACTCTTGCTCCATGTCTGGACAATACAATGTTCTGTGAATGGCTGGTGAGAGGCCCTCTCTACTGCCCCCTGTCAAGGTTCCTCCCCCACTCTGAACTCTAGGGTACAGATGTGGGGACCTGCATGAAAAACCTCCTAAGCTTATCTTTACCAGCTTAGGTCAAAACTTCCCCAAGGTACAAAATATTCCACCCGTTGTCCCTGGACTGGCCGCTACCACCACCAAACTAATACTGGTTACTGGGGAAGAGCTGTTTGGACGCGTCCTTCCCCCCAAAATACTTCCCAAAACCTTGCACCCCACTTCCTGGACAAGGTTTGGTAAAAAGCCTCACCAATTTGCCTAGGTGACTACAGACCCAGACCCTTGGATCTTAAGAACAATGAACAATCCTCCCAACACTTGCACCCCCCCCCTTTCCTGGGAAATGTTGGATAAAAAGCCTCACCAATTTGCATAGGTGACCACAGACCCAAACCCTTGGATCTGAGAACAATGAAAAAGCATTCAGTTTCTTACAAGAAGACTTTTAATAAAAATAGAAGTAAATAGAAATAAAGAAATCCCCCCTGTAAAATCAGGATGGTAGATATCTTACAGGGTAATTAGATTAAAAAAACATAGAGAACCCCTCTAGGCAAAACCTTAAGTTACAAAAGAGATACACTGACAGAAATAGTTATTCTATTCAGCACAATCCTTTTCTCAGCCATTTAAAGAAATCATAATCTAACACATACCTAGCTAGATTACTTACTAAAAGTTCTAAGACTCCATTCCTGGTCTATCCCAGGCAGAAACCAGCATATAGACAGATACACAGACCCTTTGTTTCTCTCCCTCCTCCCAGCTTTTGAAAGTATCTTGTCTCCTCATTGGTCATTTTGGTCAGGTGCCAGCGAGGTTACCTTTAGCTTCTTAACCCTTTACAGGTGAGAGGAGCTTTCCCCTGGCCAGGAGGGATTTCAAAGGGGTTTACCCTTCCCTTTATATTTATGACACCCCCAAAGCCAGCAACAGCACTTTATAACTCCAATGAAGTGCAGGGAAGCCCTGACCAATATGAATTTATTTTTTGTCATTTACCTGAGTGGGTCAGGAGGTCACAAAAGTAATTTGGAGTAAAAGGGTTTTGATGAAGCAGGGAACTTTTCAATGTATTTTATATGCATTGGGGGACATGACCTCACTTCAGATAAACAAGAAGTTTATGCCACAGATGTTTGCCTGTATTAAGTACTGAATTATTACTTTAAATGTAAATTTAGTTCTGTTGAACAGGCAAGAAGGAAGAGCTAATTCCTTCCAGCAGTTTGTGATGTAAGGGAATGTCCTGAGTGGAGTGTTGCCAGCTATCATGATTTTAATCACAAGTCTCACAATATACAATGTTTTTTTCTTAAGGCCCCAGCTCCTAGAGCTGAGAGTCTCAGCTTCCGTTTCAAACAAATTCGTTTTTATTCCTCATAGGAATAAATAAGATAAGCCTGAAAATGTGAACCAAGCACATTCTAAAGAAATGAAGGGTATGTCTACACTGCAATCAGAAGTGTGACTGCAGCATGAGCGGACCTACCCGAGCTAGCTAGCACAAGGACCAACAGCAGCAAACCCCCAGCAGCATGGGCGTCAGTGCAGCCTGTAGAAGCCCACTAGGAATCCGGGGTCCTTATTCAGGTAACTAGCCCATGCTGACATGTGTGCTGCCATGGTTTCATGGTATCTGAGCTAGCTAGATCAAAACTAGCTGCAATCACACCTTCAATTGCAGTGTACATACAATATTTTTTTTAAAAAAGGCAAAACCCCTTGACATTTATTAGATTTTTAAATCTCATGATTTTTAAGCCACTCATGCTTTTGCGGGAGGGAGGGGCCTGACTCACGATTTTTGAATACTCGGGCTTCTCAATACTGTACACATGCTGATTTGGCCACTGTGGCTCTTTTCAGTGTCTTTCCTGCTGTTTTCGCACTCTCGCCAAAGGAGATTTTACTCCTCTAGTTATTTAACAAACTTTCCAACCTCTTACAGGAGGAGACAGAAGACACACTTGTGGAAAGTTAAGGACCTTTGCTTACCAGCTACAGGCTCTGTCTGAAAATGTTTGCACTTCTTTATGCCTTGAAGTGCCAGCTCAGCACAAGCAGCCTCCCTAATTTGCATGTGAAGAGCATACAGCACCAGGTAAAGGCTTTTTAATATGTAGTGAGAAGTGCTCCCTTGCCTGTCTCTCTGTGGAATTCTAAAGTGCTCTCCTGAGTCATTGGAGTGATACCTGCAGCAGTGAACAGTACTTGGTAGTGTCCAAGCAGCAAGCGAGAGCACTTTATAATTTAAGAATGAGAGTGAGAAAGGCAGGGGAGCCTTTATAAAGTAATGAGACGCACACAGACAGAGAGTTGCAATTAAGAGTGGCTGGCTTGGCACTGAAGGAGAATGTTTCCTTTTTAATTTTTGAAATGCAGAAGTGATGTAAAGAGCACTCTTCATTTGCATTTCTGCAGCACAAGGAACAATCTCTTTTGGAACAAAAGAGTGCAGAAGATGCTGGCCTGTTCCTTGGCCGACACCAGTGTGGTGTGCTGTATAATATAAACAGGTTTTACATACTATATTTTCAAATAGATTTCAATACTAGCTTTTTCAAAAATTTTGCAATGTTACGTATTTGACATAATTCTTATTTATTTATGGTAGCACCCAACCAATATGGATGGAATCAGTGGGAGTTAGGCACCTAAATACCTTGAGGATGTGGGCTTATGGCTTTCCAAATATTCAAGAGGGGAGAGTCCCTGATCCAAGAAGATTTACATTCTAAGGACAAACAAGTAGACAATAGTTAGCAGTCGGGGAAAACACCCAGGCAATTTATCTACTAATCAGCACAGCAGAAGTGGATCCACATCCACAGAGCACCCATTGTATTATTTATATAGTGCCATATCTGTGCATAGGATTGCCAACTTTCTAATCACACAAAACAGAACACCCTAGCCCTGCCCCTTCCCTGAGGCCCCACCTCCCACTCACTACATTTCCCCTCCCTCGGTGGCTTGCTCTCCCCCACTCTCACTCACTTTCACAGGGCTGGGGCAGGGCGTGTGGACTCTAAGTGGGGGTGTGGGCTCTGGGGTGGGACCAGAAATGTGGGTTTCAGGGTGCAGGAGAGGGCTCCGGGCTTGGGCAGGGAGTTGGGGTGCCGGAGGGGGTGAAGGTTCCAAGATGGGGCTGGGAATGAGGGGTTTGGGGTGCAGGAGGGGGCTCCAGGCTGGGGCCGAGAGATTTGGAGTGCGGGAGGGGGCTGCGGGTTGAGGCAGGGGGTTGGGGTGCAGAGGGATGAGGGCTCTGGGCTGGGGGTGTGGGCTCTGGGGTGGGACCGGGGATGAGGACTTTGGGGTGCAGGAGGGGGCTCCAGGTTTGGGCAGGGCTGAGGTAGGGGGTTGGAGAACGGGTTAACACTGCGCTGCACCCTGGAAGCAGCCAGCAGGTCCAGCTCCTCAGCACGGGGCAGAGTTGAGGGGAACTGGGGGCTCAGCATGCTGCTCTTGCCTGCAGGCACCGCCTCCCACCCCAGCTCCCATTAACTGTGGTTCCAGTAAAAAACCGGACACCTGGTCACTCTATCTGTGCATGGCATTTGACGGGCAAAAATTAAATAAATAATTAGACTGTGGTTTTTTCCGTCTCCTCTATTGGCTGGGCTCCCCAGCTGGACTAAATATCCCACAATGCATCAGCCTTAGCTGTGCAACATGGAGTCCCTGGCTGTGGTACATCATGGGCAGGCCCACCAACAGCAATTCCAGGCCCTAGGGTGAGGGCCGTCCCTAGGGAGGTGTGGGACCCAGGGCAGAAGTGACAAATCCATCACTTCTGGGACCAACTGCGCTGGCCAATCATGCCAGGCCACGGGGCCCTCCAGAGCACAGGGCCCAGAGCAGTCGCACGCACCTAGGAGCCCCGCAGCCTGCCTGGGTGATTTAAAAGGGCTGGGGGCCCCCGGGCCCTTTTAAATCCCTTGGGCCTCTGGGCAATTGCCCCTTTTGCCCCCCACTCTCCTGTCGATGGGCCTGATCATGGGAGATGTAGAATTATAGGACTGGAAGGAACCTTGAAAGGTCATCTAGACCAGTCCCCTGCACTCATGGCAGGACTAAGTATTATCTAGACTATCCCTGACAGGTGTTTGTCTAACCTGCTTTTTAAATTCTCCAGTGATGGAGATTCCACAACCTCCCTAGACAATTTATTCCAGTGCTTAACCACCCGGACAGTTAGGAAGTTTTTCCTAATTTCCAACCTAAACTGCCCTTGTTGCAATTTAAGCCACTTGCTTCTTGCCTCAGCGGTTCAGAATTTTTTTTTCCCTCCTCCTTCTAACAACCTTTCATGTACTTGAAAACTGCTATCATGTCCCCTTTAAGTCTTCTCTTCTCCAGACTAAACAAACCCAGTTTTTTCAATCTTCCCTCAGAAGTTATGCTTTCTAGACCTTTAATCATTTTTGTTGCTCTTTTCTTGACGGTCTCCAATTTATCCACTTCTTTCCTGAAATGTGGTACCCAGAACTGGACACAGTACTCCAGTTGAGGCCTAATCAGAGCAGAGTAGGGCAGAATAATTATTTCTCATGCCTTGATCACAACACTCCTGCTAATACGTCCCAGAATGATGTTTGCTTTTTTTTGCAGCAGTGTTGACTCATATTTAGCTTGTGATCCACAATGACCCCCGTGATCCCTTTCCACAGTACTCCTTCCTAGGCAGTCATTTCCCATTTTGTATGTGTACAACTGATTGTTCCTTCCTAAGTGGAGGACTTTGCATTTATCCTTACTGAATTTCATCCTATTTACTTCAAACTATTTCTCCAGTTTGTCCAGATCATTTTGAATTTTCATCCTATCTTCGAAAGCACTTGCAACCCCTCCCAGCTTGGTATCATCTGCAAACTTGATACGTGTACCCTCTATGCCATTATCTAAATCATTGTTGAAGATATTGAACAGAACCGGACCCAGGCCTGATCCCTGAGGGACTCCACTCAATACACCCTTCCAGTTTGACTGTGAACTACGGATAACTACTCTCTGGGAATGGCTTTCCAATCAGTTTTGCACCCACCTTATAGTAGCTCCATCCAAGCTGTATTTCCCTCATGTGTTTATGAGAAGGGCATGCTAGACAGTATCAAAAGCCTTACTAAGGTCAGGATATTCCACATCTACCACTTCTCCGGCATCCACAAGGCTTGTTACCCTGTCAAAGAAAGCTATCAGGTTGGTTTGACAGGATTTGTCCCTGACAAATCAATGCTGTTACTTATCACCATATTATTTTAGGTGTTTGCAAACGGATTGCTTAATTATTTGTTCCGTTATCTTTCGGGGTACTGAAGCTCAGCTGACTGGTCTGTAATGTAGTCCAGTTGGAGATCCTTGACCAGAGAGGAGAATGAGGAGTCACCCACCACTCCCAAGCAGCACTACAACTCCCATTTGCAAGTTCTGGCAAAAATTTGAACAGGTCAGTGGGAAATTTTTTTTCAACCAGCTCTAGTTATTTCTATTCCTCACCCTGGCAGCCCAGCTAGGTGGCTCCCATTGACCCTAGCACAAGCGCATAAAAGAGTATGAGTCTCCCTCCAAGGTAGAGGGAACGATGGACAGAGTCAAAGGGGCCCTGTAGCTGCAAACCCTAGCAAGAGCCAAGCTCTTGTAGGTTTAGTTTGACTGTTGTTTAAGTTTCCAGTGAAGACAAACCCCAGCAAAGGTGGTAAGTTTAGACCTGAATCAGCCTAAGGGTGAGATTTTCAAAGATGACCTAGGGAATTTAGCCACACAACTCCCATTAATTTCAATGGGGATTATGCAGATTGTGCTGAGTTAAGAGCAGGGTGGCAATGTCTGCTGCTTACGAAAAGCTACTAACAAGAAGCTATGTGAAGGTAAAAGAAAGCAGGGTGTGGGGGATATTACTTGCCTGTTAGTTGCTATTCCTGCTAAAAAGCCCTCCGGTGTGTGAGTTACATCAATTTACACTCAAGTGCATTACCTAAACTTACCACCCCATTCATGTGATCGGAGTTTGACCCACACATGAGAGTGCATGAATCAATGTGAATGTGAGAGTTTATATAGCAGTTGGAGCACAGGTGTGCACATGCACCTGAGAACACATGAGCAAGAGAGTCCGTATGTGTGCATGCATATGTGTGGGCTCGGGCATGCGGGTGTAGCTGGCCCCAGTTATTCCAAGCGCTTCCCTTAGCAAATGAGATCAGTAATATTCCCCCTGAAATTGGTTGCTCCCGGGTGTTTAACGAATGGTTGGCCATTTAATGGCCCGAGGCGAAGCCAAGGAAGGTTAACGTACTGACAAAGCGAACATTAACTATGATAACAACTGTTTTCATGGGGGATTATTGCTGTTATAAACCTTACTCAATATCATAACACAACCATTCAACCCCTCCCTTTTCCTTCTCTTTAGAATAAAGTTACTGTCATCTTCACCGTGGTGGAGCCAAATAGCACAGACAACATCCCCCAACATTGGACAGCCACCTTTCCATTGATCACAATGCAAGAAGTACGATACTTAGGCAGGAATATAGACCAGAATAAAGTAAGACACAGGCAGGTCAGGGGACCCCAATACCTCTTGGCCTGGAGCAGGGGAGGGGAGATGACTGCATCCCCTGTGCAGTTTGGATGGTAACGACAGAACAGAGTTTGAGCTTCATGCACTGAAGTGACATTCACTGCCTAGGAGATGCCATCTGATGCATTTGCTGTCCAGGGATAGAAACAGGGCTCCGCCGTGCAATGTAACTATCTGGATGATACATATCTAATTAAAACTGCTGGGGGAGTTTAGGGAGGCAGAATGCAATTACCTAACCTGGAATTTGACCAGGATATAACAGTTACCCTGTCTCTTGTGAATCCTGCCATGGGATCTTTAATGAGCATATTACAAGTGGTCTCAACTATTTGGTTTTACCCCTCATTCAGAAGACAGCTCCCTTTTACACCTCACTGCAGCACAACCGATGTACTGAATCACCAGCACCACTTCTTGCCAGACCCTTGTATTTTTTTGGTGTCTCCCATTCAAGTACTGTCCAGGACTGACAATGCTTGGCTTCTAAGACCTGACCAAAAAACACAGCCTGGGGTGAAAGAACAGCAGGGATTTCTTTAGTGTCTTCTCAGCCTTATAGTCTTTATTTTCCTGTTTCAGACATGCTAGCAGCAAGAGACTGTCACCTGACACAAACTCTGCTGGTAGAGAAATATATCTTGATCGTGTTTGCTTGAAAAACAACAACAAAGAAACAATTAATGGTACGAAAGATTGTAACCTTTGTCTGGTTTCTGATACTAGAAAGATTCCCTGTACAGAGTTGCTCCTTGGTTCCCAGAAACTGTACCAAAGGATCAGTTCTCTTTGGTGACTAAGATAAGACATCATAAGTGTTACCCTGCAAAGATCACAACCAAATGTTTCAAGAACATCCATGATCCACAGCCACAATTGGGCCACAGAGAGATCAAGGAGATAATACTAATTAAAATCCTCAGTGCAGACATCAGTGACCTAACAATGCTTGATCTTGTCAGTTTCTGTCACATCATCCTTCCTTTCCTTTCCTCTACTGGTGACTGGCCACTGGGGAAGTAGAATAGAGATGGGCTATACATTTGTTTTAAAGGGAGGATGGGGAAATGTACAATATCATCTGTCGTCTCAAAGCAATCAATAAAGCCTACAGAATTTACATCCCAGTTCAGCTTTCAAGTTTAAAAATGGACAAGACTGAAATCAGATCACTGGACTGTTTGTATCCAACCCATATGATAAATATGTTTAATCATATAATAGCTGTACTTTTTACTTCCCTGTCTTCTTCCACTTCAAGATCTCAAAGTGCTTTACAAGCTTTTAGAAATAATCAAGCCTCCTGATACTGCTGCATGGTTAGTGATATTATTTTTTGCCCAGAGAGATGAAGTGACTTGCCTAAGGTCACACAGTGAGTATGAACTCAGGGGAACGGAAATAGTATGACAACAGAACCCACCTCTCTAAACCAGTGGTTTTCAACCCTGGGGGTCTGCAGACTACGTCTAAGATTTCCAAAGGAGTATGCACATCCAGTTGACATTTTTTAGGGGTCCATAAATAAAAGAAGGTGGAAAACTACTGCTCTAAACTCTTAGGGTATGCCTACACAGCAGTGTAAATCCAGGCTTGAGCATGGGCTCAAGCCTAACCACCTTGCATCCACACAACAATTGTGTTAACCCAGGATTTGAACCTAGGGTCCTGGGACCATGCAGGGCTGGAGGGGCCGAGTCTGTGTTTGGGACCTAAGGTCCAAGCCCTATTGCTTTCTTCTGTGCACATGGCCCCACCTTGACTTAGGTCCTGGAAGTCTTCCAGATGTATCCCAGAGTTCCTTGGGACAACTTCCTTAGTTCTCTGTATGCTGACAATCTGTGGTGCAGTCTATTGCACTCTATTGCAACCAGAAGGCACATCTCTCTTTGCAAAGAGCTGCCACTGGGCTCAGCATTAACCCATTGTCTGCTGAACACTGGTCTGCGAGCACACTATCAGAGAGCCCTGCAGGGTTTTCAGTGGAGACTGATCTGAAGAACGTTTTTTTGCAAAGAAAGCTGCTTCCTGGTCACAAAAGTACGGGCAGATTTTGGTGCATGCTGCCCGCGCACACACAGCCCCATGGTGGGCCAGGGAGTCCAGGAGCAAGGGCCACATAGCAGAGCAGGAACTAGGCAGATGCCCTGTAGGGAGGGGGAGCAGCAGAGCTCCCGGCTCAGCGGAGCCAGGGAGAATGACCCCCCAACACCCCAGCTGCTCCCGCTCCCTGCAGGGCAGCCTCTTAGTCCCACTCCACTCAGGGTTCCTTGCCCCCGGACTCCCTGGGGCTGTGTGTGCAGGGGCACTCGGGCAGTGTACACAGCAGCGTCGTGAGTGTGAGCCAATGCCAAAACTTCCCCACAACTTCCCAGGGATCCCTTATCCCTGCCTCCCAAGGTGCAACAGGGGCAAGAGTAAGGGGTCCCTGGGGAGTGCTGATGCACACTGCACCCCAAGCCCTGGGTGATGCATTTCACCGCTCTCCAGCCAGCACCAGCCAGGCTGCATGTGTGTGTTTGTTTTCAGAGAACCATAGGGTTAGAAGGGACTATAAGAGTCATCTACTCTAACGCCCTTGCCAACTTACATTTTATGTCAAACTTCAACAGACAAAGATAAATTAAAAAAAAAAAAACAACAACCAAAAACACCTGCATCAGCCCAGTTTAAAAAATTCAGAATTGCAAAGTTTCATTCTAATCATCTGACAGCTTTGGAGACTGATGTGCTGATTATCCTCAGACCAGGTGCCCATAGGCAGTGTCCTGCCATGGGACTCAGCCTAGAGGTGAGGAGCCCAATTCTCAGATTAGATGGTAGGTCAGTATAAGGCCTTCTCAAACTGCTGTCATTCTACTGAGACAGCCACCAAGGAAGCTGAACATTCAAGTTATGTGAACCTTATGGGCACCCGAGTCCCATCAATAGCCCCACCACAGTCAGAGACGGCCCATACTTGCCAGTAATGGGGGGAGGGGGCAGAGTGAGAGCAGCAACTTTAGCAGATGTTACTGAGCATGCTCAGCATAGGCGCTGACTTTTCGTTTTGCCAGTTGGTGCCCCACACCGGCTCTGTCCCCTCATCTGAGGTCCCGCCCCCACACCGTGTCACTAAAAGCTGTGTGGTGTAGACAAAGCCTTAGAAGTTCCCAGTAAAACTAGGGAACACCAGGCTTGATATTCCTGGTATGGTTCGGATAAAAAATAAGCATGAAAAAAGCCCTTCATAAACAAAGACTAAGAAACACACCAGCTTACCAGCCGCCTTTAGACACAAAAAGAATGCTAGTGAGCACAAACCTATGTAAATAACAGCTACGCTCCACTCCAAGATTAGGAATGTGATACTGGAGTCAGTAGTCAAAGGTTTTTGAAAATCCTTTGAGAAGGTCCCTTACCAAAGCCTCTTAAGGAAACTAAGTAGCCAAGAGATAAGAGGGAAGGTCCTGTCATGGATCAGTACTGGGCTGAAAGACAGGAAACGAAGGGTAGGAATAAATGGTCAGTTCTCATAATGGAGAGAGATAAATGGCAGGGTCCCCCAAGGATCTGTATTGGGAGTACGGTTCAACATATTCATAAATTATATGGAAAAGGGGATGAACAGTGATGTGATACAAAATTACTCGCGATAATAAAGTCCAAAGCTGATTGAAAAGAGTTACAAAAGGATCTCACTAAATTGTGTGAAAGGGCAACAAAATGGCCAATGAAATTCAACGTTGGTAACTGCAAAGTAATACACACTGGAAAAAATAATCCCAGCTACACATATACAATGATGGGCTCTAAGTTAGCTATTACCCCCAAGAAAGAGATCTTGGAGTCACCATGGATATTTCTCTGAAAACTTCTGCTCAGTGTGTAGCGGGGGTCCAACAAGCTAACAGAGTGTTAGGAACTATTAGGAAAGGGACGGAAAATAAAACAGAAAATTTCACAATGCTTCTATATAAATTCATGGTGTACCCACATCTTGAATACTGTGTCCAGTTCTGGTTGCCCCATATCAAAAAGGATAAAGTGGAACTGGAAAAGGTTCAGAGAAGGGCAACAAATATGATCAATGGTATGGAATGGCTTCCATACGAGGAGAGACTAGAAAGATTAGGACTGGTCATCTTAGAAAAGAGACAACAAACTGAGGATATGATAGAGGTCTATAAAACCATGAATGGCTTAGAAAAAGTCAATACAGAAGTGTTATTTACCCTTTCACACAATATTAAAACCAGTGGTCACCTCATTAAATTAGCAGGCAACAGGTTTAATACAAACACAAGGAAGTACTTTTTCACACAGTGCACAACTAACCTGTGGAACTCATTGTCTAAGGGTATGTCTACACTACGAAATTAGGTCGAATTTATAGAAGTTGTTTTTTTAGAAATCGGTTTTATATATTCGAGTGTGTGTGTCCCCACAGAAAATGCTCTAAGTGCATTAACTCGGCGGAGTGCTTCCACAGTACCGAGGCAAGCGTCGACTTCTGGAGTGTTGCACTGTGGGTAGCTATCCCATAGTTCCCGCAGTCTCCACTGCCCATTGGAATTCTGGGTTGAGATCCCAATGCTTGATGGGGCTAAAACATTGTCGCGGGTGGTTCTGGGTACATATCGTTCCTTCCCTCCCTCCGTGAAAGCAGCAGCAGACAATCGTTTCGCGCCTTTTTTCTTGAGTTACCTGTGCAGACGCCATACCACGGCAACCATGGAGCCCGCTCAGATAACCGTCACCGTATGTCTCCTGGGTGCTGGCAGACGTGGTACTGCATTGCTACACAGCAGCATCAACCCATTGCCTTGTGGCAGCAGATGGTACAGTACAACTGGTAGCCGTCATCGTCATGTCCGAGGTGCTCCTGGCCACGTCGGCCAGGAGCGCCTGGGCAGACATGGGTGCAGGGACTAAATTTGGAATGACTTGACCAGGTCATTCTCTTTAGTCCTGCAGTCAGTCCTATTGAACCATCTTATGGTGAGCAGGCAGGCGATACGGATTGCTAGCAGTCGTACTGTACCATCTTCTGCCGGGCAGGCAAGAGATGAGGATGGCAAGCAGTCCTACTGCACCATCTTCTGCCGAGCAGCCATGAGATGTGGATGGCTTGCAGTCCTTCTGCACCGTCTGCTGCCAGCCAAAGATGTAAAAGATAGATGGAGTGGATCAAAACAAGAAATAGACCAGATTTGTTTTGTACTCATTTGCTTCACCCCCCTCCTCCATCTAGGGAACTCATTCCTCTAGGTCACACTGCAGTCACTCACAGAGAAGGTACAGCGAGGTAAATCTAGCCATGTATCAATCAGAGACCAGACCAACCTGCTTGTTCCAATAAGAACAATTACTTAGGTGCACCATTTCTTATTGGAACCCTCCATGAAGTCCTGCCTGAAATACTCATTGATATAAAGCCACCCCTTTGTTGATTTTAATTCCCTGTAAGCCATGTCGTCAGTCGCCCCTCCTTCCATCAAAGCAATGGCAGACAATCGTTCCTTGCCTTTTTTTCTGTGCGGACACCATACCAAGGCAAGCATGGAGGCCGCTCAGCTTACTTTGGCAATTAGGAGCACGTTAAACACCACACGCATTATCCAGCAGTATATGCAGCACCAGAACCTGGCAGAGCGATACCAGGTGAGGAGGCGACGTCAGCGCGGTCACGTGAGCAATCAGGACATGGACACAGATTTCTCTGAAAGCATGGGCCCTGCCAATGCATGCATCATGGTGCTAATGGGACAGGTTCATGCTGTGGAACGCCGATTCTGGGCTCGGGAAACAAGCACAGACTGATGGGACCACATAGTGTTGCAAGTCTGGGATGATTCCCAGTGGCTGCGAAACTTTCGCATGCATAAGGGCACTTTCATGGAACTTTGTGACTTGCTTTCCCCTGTCCTGAAACGCATGAATACCAAGATGAGAGCTGCCCTCACAGTTGAGAAGCGAGTGGCGATAGCCCTGTGGAAGCTTACAACGCCAGACAGCTACCAGTCAGTTGGGAATCAATTTGGAGTGGGCAAATCTACTGTGGGGGCTGCTGTGATGCAAGTAGCCCACGCAATCAAAGATCTGCTGATATCAAGGGTAGTGACCCTGGGAAATGTGCAGGTCATAGTAGATGGCTTTGCTGCAATAGGATTCCATAAGTGTGGTGGGGCGATAGACGGAACCCATATCCCTATCTTGGTACCGGAGCACCAAGCCAGTGAGTACATAAACCGCAAGGGGTACTTTTCAATAGTGCTGCAAGCTCTGGTGGATCACAAGGGACGTTTCACCAACATCAATGTGGGATAGCCGGGAAAGGTACATGACGCTCGCATCTTCAGGAACTCTGGTCTGTTTCAAAAGCTGCAGGAAGGGACTTTATTCCCAAACCAGAAAATAACTGTTGGGAATGTTGAAATGCCTATAGTTATCCTTGGGGACCCAGCCTACCCCTTAATGCCAGGGCTCATGAAGCTATACACAGGCAGCCTGGACAGTAGTCAGGAGCTGTTCAACTACAGGCTCAGCAAGTGCAGAATGGTGGTAGAATGTGCATTTGGACGTTTAAAGGCGCGCTGGCGCAGTTTACTGTCTCGCTTAGACCTCAGCGAAACCAATATTCCCACTGTTATTACTGCTTGCTGTGCGCTCCACAATATCTGTGAGAGTAAGGGGGAGACGTTTATGGCAGGGTGGGAGGTTGAGGCAAAATCGCCTGGCTGCTGGTTACGTGCAGCCAGACACCAGGGCGGTTAGAAGAGCACAGGAGGGTGTGGTACGCATCAGAGAAGCTTTGAAAACCAGTTTCATTACTGGCCAGGCTACAGTGTGAAAGTTCTGTTTGCTTCTCCTTGATGAAACCCCCTGCCCCTTGGTTCACTCTACTTCCCTGTAAGCTAACCACCCTCCCCTCCTCCATTCAATCACCGCTTGCAGAGGCAATAAAGTCATTGTTGCTTCACATTCATGCATTCTTTATTCATTCATCACACAAATAGGGGGATGACTACCAAGGTAGCCCAGGAGGGGTGGTGGAGGAGGGAAGGAAAATGCCACACAGCACTTTAAAAGTTTACAACTTTAAAATTTATTGAATGCCAGCCTTCTGTTTTTTGGGCAATCCTCTGTGGTGGAGTGACTGGTGGGCCGGAGGCCCCCCCACGACGTTCTTGGGCATCTGGGTGTGGAGGCTATGGAACTTGGGGAGGAGGGCGGCTGGTTACACAGGGGCTGTAGTGGCAGTCTGTACTCCAGCTGCCTTTGCTGCAGCTCAACCATACACTGGAGCATACTGGTTTGATCCTCCAGCAGCCTCAGCATTGAATCCTGCCTCCTCTCATCACGCTGCCACCACATTTGAGCTTCAGCCCTGTCTTCAGCCCGCCACTTACTCTCTTCAGACCGCCACCTTTCCTCCCGGTCATTTTGTGCTTTCCTGCACTCTGATATTATTTGCCTCCACGCATTCGTCTGTGCTCTGTCAGTGTGGGAGGACAGCATGAGCTCAGAGAACATTTCATCACGAGTGCGGTTTTTTTTTTCTTTCTAAACTTCACTAGCATCTGGGAAGAAGAAGATCCTGTGATCATTGAAACACATGGAGCTGGTGGAGAAAAAAAAGGGACAGCAGTATTTAAAAAGACACATTTTATAAAACAGTGGCTACACTCTTTCAGGGTAAACCTTGCTGTTAACATTACATACATAGCACATGTGCTTTCGTTACAGGGTCACATTTTGCCTCCCTCCACCGCGTGGCTACCACCTCAACCCTCCCTCCGGCTAACAGTGGGGAACATTTCTGTTCAGCCACAGGCAAAACAGCCCAGCAGGAATGGGCACCTCTGAGTGTCCCCTGAAGAAAAGCACCCTATTTCAACCAGGTGACCATGAATGATATCTCACTCTCCTGAGGATAACACAGAGAGATAAAGAACGCCAGCAAACATACACTGCAATGCTTTGTTGTACAATGATTCCCGAGTACGTGTTACTGGCCTGGAGTGGTAAAGTGTCCTACCATGAAGGACGCAATAAGGCTGCCCTCCCCAGAAACCTTTTGCAAAGGCTTTGGGAGTACATCCAGGAGAGCCGCAAATGCCAGGGCAAATTAATCCTTTCACATGCTTGCTTTTAAACAATGTATAGTATTTTAAAAGGTACACTCACCAAAGGTCCCTTCTCCGCCTGCCGGGTCCAGGAGGCAGCCTTGGGTGGGTTCAGGGGGTACTGGCTCTAGGTCCAGGGTGAGAAACAGTTCCTGGCTGTCGGGAAAACTGGTTTCTCCGCTTGCTTGCTGTGAGCTATCTACAACCTCTCATCATCATCATCATCATCTTCTTCTTCGTGCCCAAAACCTGCTTCCGTGTTGCCTCCATCTCCATTGAAGGAGTCAAACAACACGGCTGGGGTAGTGGTGGCTGAACCCCCTAAAATGGCATGCAGCTCATCATAGAAGCGGCATGTTTGGGGCTCTGACCCAGAGCGGCCGTTCGCCTCTCTGGTTTTCTGGTAGGCTTGCCTCAGCTCCTTCAGTATCACGTGGCACTGCTTCGGGTCCCTGTTATGGCCTCTGACCTTCATGCCCTGGGAGATTTTGACAAAGGTTTTGGCATTTCAAAAACTGGAACGGAGTTCTTGATAGCACGGATTCCTCTCCCCATACAGCAATCAGATCCCGTACCTCCCGTTCCGTCCATGCTGGAGCTCTTTTGCGATTCTGGGACTTCATCATGGTCACCTCTGCTGATGAGCTCTGCGTGGTTACCTGCAGCTTACCACGCTGGCCAAACAGGAAATGAGATTCAAAAGTTCACGGTTCTTTTCCTGTCTACCTGGCCAGTGCATCTGAGTTGAGAGTGCTGTCCAGAGCGGTCACAATGGAGCACTCTGGGATAGCTCCCGGAGGCCAATACCGTCGAATTGTGTCCACAGTACCCCAAATTCGACCCGGCAAGGCCGATTTAAGCGCTAATCCACTTGTCAGGGGTGGAGTAAGGAAATCGATTTTAAGAGCCCTTTAAGTCGAAATAAAGGGCTTCATCGTGTGGACGGGTGCAGGTTTACATCAATTTAACGCTGCTAAATTCGACCTGAAGTCCTAGTGTAGACCAGGGCTTATTGGGATCCAGGAAGTGGGTGGGCTTCCTAAAGGATCCCGGATCCCCCCCTCCCCAGCCTAAGAGGGGGGTCCACAGGAACTGGAAAGCAAATAATTATGGGGGACAACTAATGAAATAAGAGGGACAGGAGTGTCGTCAAAGGGTCAAATGAAGGGAACGGACTGGGACACCGAGCAGAGAACCCCGGACAGCGCCCACCGCTCCTCAAAGGCGTCAAGGGAGTCAGTGGACGCCGCCCAGAGGAACTCTGCCCGGAGGCGTGAACAGACAGAGGATCGGGAATAGGCCCCACAGTCACAGGATACTCCATCGGCCAACCTCCTCACCCTGTTTTTTTTACAGATGGCCACTTTAGCCAGGGCCTAGAGGAGGTTGACTTAGTGGGGTCACGGACAGGGAGCGTCTAACTGGGTTCAAAAAAGAAATAAATAAGTTAATCAATGGCTATTATCCGAGATGGTCAGGGATGCAACCCCATGTTCAGGGTGACCCTAAACCTCTGACTGCCAGAAGCCGGGAGTTGAAGATGGGGTGGATCACTCTACAATTACCCTGTTCTGCACACTCCACCTGAAGCTATGGTATGGGCCACTGCTGGAGACAGGATATTAGGCAAGATGGCAAAGCTCTTACATTCTTATGAAGATATCATCTAGTGAATCCCCAACACCATTTGTTGACACATAGTATCTCTCAGAAGTGTTACATCCACTTAGCAAACTGTTCTGACTCTGCTTAGCTTATAAAACCAGCCAACCGGATCACAACTCAAGGTGGCATGATATACTTTTCTCCCTATCTCTGGTGGCTCACCTTCCTCTGAAGCATCTGGTCCTAGCTGCAGTCAGAGATAGAATCACTAAACTAGACCTAGAGGGACTACTGGATTGGCAATTATCTACGGTCCTACAGTGAAATAAGTCTCCCAGTCCACTCCCTGATTCTTACAAAAGGGAAAACCGAGGGACAAAGAGATGAACCGATGTCGCACAGTGAGTCTGTGGCAAAGTTCAAGATGCAGCTAAGATCTCCTGATTTGCACACCTGGTCTTTAATGCAAGCCCCTCACACACACACACACACACGTATTATTTCATTTCTTCATCTCTAATTGCTGACTTCCTAGAATGAGCAGAGGCCGGGTCCTCTCCATGAGTTGTACAGCACTTTGCACAGTCAGTGTTCAACTAATAATGAAAAGCAGCAGCAGTTCATATGTAAAATCCTTTGAGAAAGCCTTGATAAACAGGGTACTTGATAAGGGGGCTGGCCCAATGGTTCACTTGAAATCTGACCCCATAAAGACAAGCCTTTGGCAAACACTAAAAACCTCAGTTGACCAGATATATGGTCAAGCTCCACACCAGTGGTTTTTCCCTCTACCCATCATGTCACTGCACTTTGAACCACCAGCTGCAATGTGCAGTGGCAGACCTAGAAGAGCGGTGCACTCAAGGAGCCCAATCCCAGAACACTGGCAGCAGGAGTGGGATACAATCAAAGCAGAAGAGCCCTGCAGCACTTCCTTGGAGCACAAGCAGGGCGTGTGCAGGGCAAACACGGGTGTTTTGTTGCCAGATTGTTGAAGTTAAGCATCAGCAGCAGAACCCAAACTAATGTCACTGGGTTCTCTTGCTCCTGGAAGCAGTAGGTATGTTCATCTTTTTATTTCAGAGCAGGCATTGAATGCCATTATGAAAAAGGGTATCAGGGCCAGCTCACTGGGAACACTCCTGCCTGAAGACCCAAGGCTGCATGACTTGCCTGTCGTCAAAGGACTCAGTGATCCCTGACTTCTGTGTGACTATGGAGGTGCCACTTATGTTCATATCATCAGTGGTCAGCAGTGGAGGCTAAATAACAGTTTCCTCGTTGGCATCCTGAATGTAACCATCCACAGCTCAATGGAATGGAAATAATAATACCTGACTCATACGGTGCTTTTCATCAACAGGTCTCAGAGTGCCTTCCAACCTTTAGCACATTTGTACGCACAACACCCCTGTGAGGTAGGGAAGTGCTGTGATGCCATTTCACGGATGGGGAACTGGGGCACAGAAAAGCTAAGTGACTTGCCCAAGGTCATGCTGAAAGCTTGTGGCGATACAGGGAATTGATCCCATGTCTCTCAAGTCTTACGCTACTGCCCTAATTGCTGGACCATCTTTCCCCTTTCCATGGTTTGCCAGACAGCTGAAAAACTGTCACTGGCAAGAAAATTCATGACTGCCACCCACTGCTACTTGAGCAATAATGGTAATTCAACCCCTCCTTCCCAGCCAGTGGCCATATTGCTCAGGGTTTGGCGCTGAAGAGCCACAGTTTTGAGGAGCATTTGTGCAAACCTGCTTTTGATAACAGCAGCACCCACTACCACTGCTAACATTTCATCTTTTGGGCAGTGAGCATACCATACTGGGTAATCAATGTTCTTCATCCCTGAGCTGGACAGAGCACTTCTAGCACTAAGGGTTCAGTCTCCAAATAGATTCAGCTCCATGGCTGCATTTGATTCTGAGGGGCTTGGGCTAATAAAGATTATGGAGTTACTAAAGCAAGAGCCTCAGAACAGCAAGACCCACCTGCTGTGGCTCTGTGGGAGCACCAGCTACAATAAAAGCAACAACGCACAGGGAGATGAGCAAGCCACAGTGTTATAGGGAGGGTCTTATGAACTGGGGCTTGATCTGGATACCAAGAGGGGAAGGAAGGTCAAAGGCGAACTATTGTGGCTGTATTGTAGAGTAGCCAGGCCTCATTTTCAATGTGTTACTGCTGATGTGAAGAAGGAGGAGATTTCTTTCTAAGGGAGAAGACTCTGAAGGGAGGCATTATAAAGAAGCAAGTCAGAGTTTCTATTTCAATAGAGCCAGCACAGCACAGATATGCTGTAACATGACCCACTTAAAGAAGGGAGAGGGCGAGTTACAACCATGATCCACTCTATTTCCGGGGAGAAGTCTGTGAAGTGAGCTAAGAGCCCACATCAGCAGCCTCTCTCACGGACTACTCTGCCATTTGAGTTGCAGGGCACTATCAGCTCCATTGATTTATTACCCACAATTCCTTAACTACACATACTGTTCTACAGATGGTGAGATCATGGCTGAAGCAATGCGTTGACACAATGACTCATCCCTGCACAAATCTTCTGGTTGTAAAATGTCCCCTCAGAGAGACAGTTCTTCTAAGCCATGGTCTCTCTACTGTAAATCTCAACCGGCTATGTGCAGGCAACAATGGGGAATAATTTTCCACCTAAGGTGAACAGAGCTTTGGTCCTCAAGCAACATTAATCACCTAACCCCAATTTGGTTGTTTCTAAGAGTATTTTCTATTGGCAATGTTCCCTTCCTGAAGCCCCCATCCCATTCCTCAGAGTCAGAATTGCGAGCAGGGAATCACTTTCTCTGTGTTCACCTGGGCTGCTCCACACTACCCCAGCACTAGACTCAAACCTTACCCTACAGAGACTGCTTCCCCACATTAGATGAATAAGGAAATCAGACCTGGTGTAAGTGTACACAGCTTCACTGAAGCCAATGGAAATGCAGCTGTTACATTGAACTCTGTCTTTGTTCATTCTATTTTTGGTACTTATATGCCCCCCCCCATCACCACTGTATCTGAGCACTGCTCAATATTTAATGTATTTACCCGCACAACACCCCAGTGAGGTAGGAAAGTCCTATTTTGCTCATTTTACAGATACGGAACCGAGACACAAATTGAGACTAAATGACTTGCCCAGGATTACACAGAAAGTCTATGGTAAGGCAGGGAATTGAACCCAGGTCTCCTCTATCTTAGGCTAGTGTCCTAACCACTGGTAACAATGGCAAATATTGGCGGTGGGGGGGGGCGGGGGAACTACTGTTACCACTGCCCTACAATTCTCGTGTTCTCCAGCCTGCGTGCTTAGTAGATATCTATATGACCACCAGCGGGCTCTAACAAGTTAATACAAATTAACCTACACAGTCCTGAAGCACCTCGGTTACTCCATTTCCCCTACCCCTTATATTGCCCACATAGATATATAACTTCCCTCACAAATTTGTTTTTAGGGTTTCTTGGGCAAAAGGGGAAATGATTTTAATGGTAGGCAAGGATGTCAGCTCAGTAGCCTTAAAGATAGAATTCCTCTTATAGGTAGGGGCAATCACAGGGCAAACTTCTCCCTATGTGGCACCCCCAACGATTGGCTTCCTCCCTAAACTGGAAGTGGTACTTCTAGTGGCAAGACGAGAGTTCAGCCTCCCTGGTCCTTTCAATCCCTAGCCACACTGCTGCGGGTATCCAGTAAAGGTGCAATTTGGTGCCAGTTGTGGTGATGATTTTAGTGATGTGGACACCTATCCACTAGGAACTGGACTGAGATCCAGCACACTCATTTCACAGAGGCCACTAAAGAAATTCTCAAATGGATGATGATGTATGGTGACTACTGACCAAGCAATATGAAGCCAGGATGTCAAGGTTAAATGCTCTCTCTCCTCAGATCAACCCCATAGCAACCCATTCCCCCCAAACTATTAATTTTTATTAATGTTTCAGCACCCAGTAGTTGGCAACAGTGTGCAGCAGCATACGCAAGATGCTGGCATTTTAACCACCACGTTGTCCAACTCTGTTCAGAGTAACCAACAGTATACACAGTGACATCAACTTCTGGCATATTCCCTTATGTGCTTCACATCTCATTGGAAATATGCCTCACTCCATCTTACTTAGGAACTTTATTTCCCCACCACCACCACCCACCCACCCACCCGCATCTCCTTAGGTTTCTTATTAATACATGGTGAGCCCAGGGCCTGATCCAAAACTCACAGTAGTCAAAAGAAAGACTCCCAATTATTTCAATGGACAGTGGATCAGGTTCCAGATCTGTTTGTGGCATGCTTGGCACAAGGTATGATGAGGGAGCAGGGTAAAGGCAGCATTACACTACCACTGTGCTTCCCCACTCTTGGGGAGCATTAGAACAGACTCAGGGTGCTCTACCCTATGGCATTAGAGCAGTTCTGCTGGTCCAGGATTGCTGGAACACAAAGCAATCTAGTCATGCCCACTGTTGCCACCTTCTGCCTCCCACTGGTGGGACCAGGAGGGATGGTGGAGAATAGACTTTGCGGACCTCTTGAGGATTCCCCGAGGCAAAAGGAATGCGCATTTGGCTGTTTAAGCCAGTTTTCCATCAGCAAAAATGGAATGGAGCAGGACAATGGGTTTGACTCAGTGGATACAGCCATATGACCTGCATGAAACAGACCCTGATCGGACACTATAGCGAGCCTGTGTTGTGCTTGCTGCCTGTGCAGGCACTTCAGAGTGGATGTGGGCATTCAACAGAACCGGTTTTTTATCTCTTCAGCGGATGAACTGGCCCATTTTGCTATTAGAGGCATGACACGGTAGAAATGCAGCTACTGAACAGGCAGTTGGGTTTGTCCACCGGTTACATAAATACTAAAGCTGAATCCTTCCTCCTCCCTTCCCCCGCCACACCACCCAATAATGGTGTGAGATTTATCCAACATGCTGTAATGGTGTAAAGTCTAAATTACATTCTTATTGGAGACATGATCACTTCAAGCTAGACTTTGCTTTCCTTTTCTCTTTGCTAATATCTAAACCAGATAGAGTCAACCCTGTTGATCAATGCAGTTCAGCTCAAGTTCAACACGGAGGCAGTTCGATGCAAGAAACTAAACTATATTAAATTTAAAAGACCATCACACATGCATTCTGCCCATGAGAAAACAAAGGTGCAGTCCTGGAGTTCAGTGTCCAGATAATTTCCCCATATTTTGTGGATTCATGATTACTATGTGTTTGTTTCAGAGTAGCAGCCGTGTTAGTCTGTATTCGCAAAAAGAAAAGGAGTACTTGTGGCACCTTAGAGATGAACAAATTTATTTGAGCATAAGCTTTCGTGAGCTACAGCTCACTTCATCGGATGCATTCAGTGGAAAATCTGTTTGTGTTGCATCCCACAAAGACTAAAGTTGCCCTGCCCCTTCCCTTTTTTTTTTTTTTTTTTAAAAAAAAGGGAAACATAAAAAAAAAGAGAGAAACAACAAATGGAATACAGCAGAGGAGGTGCAACGTGACTGAATGGAATGGTGAGATGGAGAGGCGCATAGCAAACAATTAATATATAATAATATGGAGCATCTTCAAGTGATGCTCTCAAAGTATTTTACAAGCATAATTTAGCCTCAGAATATTCCTCTTCATCTCTCTCCTCATATTGCAGATGTTTAAACTAAGGCACAGATCAGTTCAAATGACTTGCCAAATGTCACATCAAGTCCACAACAAAACCATATTTGCCTTCAGAGTGGACAGGTTTACTGCAGAGTGTAGTAATGAATACCACCTGATTTTGCTTTTTGCCTTCTCCATCTTTTCACAGTTGTGTCCATTATAGTAAGGAAAGGGTTACAATGGCAGAGAGATGGATGAGTGGAGATTTTGGATTGTCATGTGGTGGTCATGTGGTGAAGTGAATCATGACAGGCAGAGGTGTCATCTGACGGTAAAGATCTTCAAAAATAAGCCACATTTGGACAACAGTGAATCAGCTGCTACTGAGGAAAACACCAAGACAAGGAAGAAAAATGAAAGAATTTGGGGTGCCAGGAGAGTTTCCATTTTGGTCCTTTTGAAGCCAGTGAGAAGTGAAAACATCCCCACTAAATTTCCTTCAGGAAATCAAGGATTGTGGCTAACAAAAAAAAGAATAGCTCCAAGATCAAGAACATCAGTGAGACTGATACAGGAACAGAGCTCCGCAGTCCAATGGTTGTGTGCTTGCAAAACCTAAATCTGTCCAGAACCTGCCACTATGCACCCCACAAATGAAACATCTCAGACATGAAGCTGTCATCCTTCAGCCCACTTCATGTGAACTCCCGGAAGTGATGTCTACCTGCCTCAATCACCACCTCCCCTCCCCAGAAGATATACAGGATTAAGACAACAGCACTCTCATCAGTCATCGTGAACAATATTTTCACTTGCCTCCCACTCTCTCTGCTTCCATTTGCTTTTTTGCCCTTTTTTTTTTATGAAGGCAATATTTACAGCCGAGGCAGTGCTGAGTAAGATGCAGTGATTATGGCTGATTTTATCATGGCCATATTACTTAGATGCAAGGTGAAGCGCTGTGCTAAAATGGATCATGAATCCCTGAAATTGACTATCCGTCACCTTTATAATCCTGATGGAAAAGCAGGTCAGATCAGGCCTGACAACTTCCCATGCAAACAAAGGACAACAGAGATGTCTGTTCTCCTTAAGGCATTTATTTGTCTGGAAAGGGGAGGTGCTGCTGGAGGCAGCGGGGATGAGAGAGAGCTGGCAAATAACCACGATTGCCTTTTCTGTAATCATGTGTAAACAGAAGGGCCTAGATGTATGCCTGAAGAGAATGCTGGGCATGAGATTGAAGGAATAATAAAGGGGTTTAAAGCTCAGGACTGGAGCTAGAGGATGGGTAGTCTGGACTGGAGCATTGAGAAGTTTCCAGGTAAGGAAATAATAATCAAGGTTCCTTGATGGGGATCACTTACATGCGGGTTATAGCTAAAGACGAAAACTTCAAGTGTTCAAGTCATACTGACCCTGAACCCAATAAATTTAGTGTCAAAGCTCCTATTAATTTGGTTCAGAGTCAGACACAAGCAGCACACGCACACAAGTTTGGGGGCCAAATTCATCCCTGGTGTCACTCCATTAAAGTCATTGGTCATATTGACATATGATGTCCATTCACTGAAGTCAATGGAGTGACACCAGGAATGAACTTGGCCTGGGACGTTTATCTCAGGATCTTCAACAGAGCTGACTGGAAAATGGAATTGCTGTTCCACAGGAAATTTTGCCATTTTTAAATTTGTGCAATGAACTATTCTGTCTAGATGTTTTTGAGCAGCTCTCATCTTCAGTCTGCAAAATGAAGCTAAAACTCTCTAAAGATCAGGCTTTCTAGCACTTTCTGCTTGTGAGCAGGCCAGAAATACCATGGAACACTGTTTTTGGTGGTATTTTGGTGCTTCCAACTGAACCCAGGAACCACAGAGATGCAGTCAGAAATAAAAAAGAGCATCTCTGACCTTGTTCATTATAAAGCAGCTTCTACTGTTCCATTTACAATGGGCACCTAGAGGATGCTTAAATATTGACAGAATTAACTTTACGTAAGTGTTTTGTTATGCAATTAGTTATGTTTGTCACTGAACATTTCAGTGATTAATAAAATATTTAAGCGCTGGCCTGTCACTCCTTCTCCCGGGGTTTCTCTAGACTACGCGATAAAGGGTGTTGTTACAATTACTAGCTAACATGTGCCAACTAACATGTTGTAAAGCAGGGGTGGGCAAATTACAGCCCATGGGCCGGATCCGGCCCATGGGATTGCCACCCCCGTGGCACCGTGGGGCTAAGGCAGGCTCCCTGCCTGCCCTGGCTCCACGCTGCTCCTGGAAGTGGCCGGCACCACGTCCCTGCGGCCCCTGGCGGGGGTGGGGGACAGGGTCCACGTGCTGCCCTCGCCTGTGGGTACCTCCCCCGAAGCTCCCATTGGCTGTGGTTCTCCATTCCCGGCCAATGGGAGCTGCG
The DNA here is from genome assembly GCF_965152235.1 of Eretmochelys imbricata. NCBI lineage: Eukaryota > Metazoa > Chordata > Testudines > Cheloniidae > Eretmochelys > Eretmochelys imbricata. The sequence goes on from NC_135572.1 coordinate 203,746,555, forward strand.
GGGGGTGGTGCCTGAAGGTGAGGGCAGTGTGTGGAGCCCTCTGCCCCCACCCCCAGGAGCCGCAGGGACGTGGTGCCGGCTGCTCCTGGGAGCGGCGCGGGGCTAGGGCAGGCAGGGAGCCTGCCTTAGCCCCGCTGTGCACTGCTGCCACCCCGGAGCCGCTCAAGGTAAGCGGCACCAGACCACAGCCCACACCCCGAACCTCTTCTGCACTCCGCACCCAACACCCTACGCTGACCCCCCCTTCCACTTCCCCCTCCTGCACCATAACCCCTGCCCTGAGACCCCAAACCCATGCCCTGAGCCCCTTCCTGCACACCACACCCCCTCCCACACTCCCTCCTGCACCCCAACCCCCTGTCCCTACATTCACGGCCCTGCATGAAATTTCTTCATCCAGATGTGGCCCTTGGGCCAAAAATTTGCCCACCCTGTTGTAAAGTCTAGTGTAGACAAAGCAGTGCAGACTTCAAAATGTGCTAAGCTGGCTTCAAGTCAAAGAGCAAGTGAAGACAAGAGAAGCCCTATGGTGTATTGCAGGGTGTGTCATTGATAGCTTACCCAGGGTAGGGAGGAAGGGTGAGCTGGTAATTATGTCAAAGACAAGTGGTCAGGATTTCTTGAGTTCTATTCCCAGCTCAGTCTGGATAAAGTCAACTCTCTTCTCTGTATGTTAGTTTCCTCCTACATAAAACTGGGATGATGATGCCAATATCTGGCTCACAGATACATCAGAAGGTGATGTTTTTTAAAGTGGGTAAACTGTTTGAGATCATTGGACAGAAGGCGGTATAGCAGGGCAAGGACTAGGCACATCTTGCACCAGAGGAAAGTACAGGTGATGAAAGCATGTCCTTGAGTAAATCACATCCCAGCTAAACCTCTTAGTGGGTGATTACGTTAGAGATAGTGCTAATTGCCAAATACCCTCTGTGCGGTACAATCTTATCAACACCCTACACCTCCTCCCCTAGGGTGAGGTGGCTTGATCCATTTCATAACAGTAACCGAGTTATCTGCTCTAACATGCTCCATTCCCTCAGGCTGGAGGTGGCTGCTTTACTCCTCTTCCCAGCACAGACTCAAAGTTTGTCCACAAGAGCCTCTTGCAAAGTTTGTCTGAGCAACAGACTGCTGGATTTAGTTCAGCTCCCATTTAGACCAGGAGCCAATCAGTTCAGCCAAGCTGTGGAGCTGCAAGTATCGACTCACACATGTTTCCCCCCCATTTTGTGGAAGGAGGTAGAACTAGCGGTGTGGCACTATCATACACTGGCGGGTGGAGAAACTCAACAGCTCCCCAGCAGCTGCCAACACTGTGTTTTAAACTTGGGGTAAAAACTGAGAGACTAGTTTCAGAGTAGCAGCCGTGTTAGTCTGTATTCACAAAAAGAAAAGGAGGACTTGTGGCACCTTAGAGACTAACCAATTTATTTGAGCATAAGCTTTCGTGAGCTACATGAATGCATCCGATGAAGTGAGCTGTAGCTCATGAAAGCTTATGCTCAAATAAATTGGTTAGTCTCTAAGGTGCCACAAGTACTCCTTTTCTTTTTGAGAGACTAGTGTAACCACACACCTTCTGGGTGTGGTGTTCTGTCCCACCTAGTAGCAGAGAGAGAGAGAGAGAGAGAATAAGAATGAATGAGTTTGCTCCACAACCTTCGCTAACAGCTAGTTGGCTTTTAGCTCGTATGGTAGAGGCTCATGCACTGAGATCCCAGGTTTGATCCTGCCCACTGATGACCGGGATCTGTCAGTGTTACACAAGCAGCAATGGGTAGATAACTGCGGCAGTGGGAGGGGATTCAGCCCCCCTCAACAATTTAGGGATTGCTTTAATAAACCCTGAGCTTGGTGAACGGAAGTTATTAAAATGAACAAATGTATTAAAAGTGGACAAATTTAGTCATGGTACAAAACTACTCATTGAAGTGATATTCAACAGCTAGTATTTTATTATTCAGCTCTAGCCCCTGAAATAATAAAGCTGTAGATGCCCCAGTAGCGAGATAGTGCACGGTTCCCCAATCGCTATGTGTAGGGGTTTAGTGGCACGGTTCCTCCCCCGCGGGGTCTGAGGGAGGCCACTCCACCTCACTACATCTCTGGAAGTTGCCTGTCGAGGGGAATTAGCAGCACGACAAGAGTCTATCACGCAGGCCTGTGGCCAGGACCGAGCAACATAGGCAGTGAGGTAGCCCAGGCCCTCAGTTAGGGCAGGGCAATAGGAGTCTATGACTCAGGTCTGCGTTCAGGGCCGAGCAGCAAGGGGTTTGGACATCCTGGCTCTAGCAGATGGCTGACAAACACTGGCTTCTTGGCCTGGAGAAGGGGAGATGACCCCTGGGCCACTTCCTAACTCCTCCTCAGGTTGTACCTGGGTCTGTAGAGGGATGTCCAGATCGTCAGGATAAAAGGCCTGTGGTAGTCCTGGCAAATCCTCCATGGTCAGGTCGGCTATGGCTCCTGCGGCTCTGGCCAGTCCTCAGCTCCCCAGGGGCCAGCAGCAGTCTCCCAGCTTGGGAGCAAGCAGGAGGCATCTGGCTCCACTGGCAGCTGCAGCCCAACTAAGCTTCCAGCCCCGATTTTATACTTCCTGTCCCGCCCACTGACTTCTGGCGGGAGCGGTGAACATGGCCTGGCTCCGCCCACCAGGGCTCCCACTCCAGGTCCGGTGGAGGCCACTCCGCCTCACTACACTCTTCCAATGCAGCTCGAACCTAACCCGCTGCTATTTCGGTCCTAAAAACCCTCCCATCCACAGCTCTGTCAATGCACCTCTCAGTCTTGACCCACAACACCCTTTGCTATTCCAATCCTGAGCCCCACTCACACCTTACTTCTGCACTGTAGACCCCACCTGGTATTCCTGTCCTAAGATCCCCTGCAACTGTCGCAATACCCTTCACTCCTGACATGCAGCAGCTCCATCTAGTGCAGTCTTGAGCAGATGTACCTGCTGTGCCAAACTGAGTAATAGCTGTTGTGGTGGCTACAAATACTCAAGGGGGGGATAAGTTTATTGCCCTTTTGACCTACCTCCCATTTGGACTCAGGTCTCCACATGTATAACAAGATTAATATTGTTTTCAGTAGGAGCACCGCCAATCCCCAAGGTTTTAATGGGCAATTCCACCTTGTGCCTGTCATCTTGGAGGCAGTTCTCATTCTTGTCCTCTCCCTCATTAGCAGATGCTTTAGTTGTTTTTATTCCAGATTTGTTTTAATGTGTGTGTGTATTATTTGCTGTCCCTGGAATTCATTTGTTCGGGACTAATGAAATCTCTGCGTCGCTAACAAAGCAGAAAATAAAAAAGGTAAATAGCACTCCCCAGAAACAATTTGTTTCTCGTTACGTGCATTCTTGTTGAACAACGTTTGAGGGAATTTTCACCCCGGCAAGGAAGAGGAGGAGAAGAAGAAGGGGGAGGGGGCGGCAAATGCAATTATCTGGAAAGGAAATAATAATTATAGTCTCATGGCAGACAAATGGGTATCCAGACAGCCACACCTGTGAGCACCAGAAGGCACTTGAGCACAGCCAAGCCACACAAGGGGATAGGACTCAGCAACAGCACAGGGGCACAGATTTCCACAGCAAGACTATATTTCACAGTTCTTTAACCCTTTATGGGCTACATCAAGACCTCGGTTGTCTCTGCCAATGTCATGAGTTGGTGGCACTTCTTATTCAGTTGAGAATGGGGCATAGAGAGAGGCTATGGAAAAAGCCCTGGCTAGCCACATGAAATCTCTACAATGTATGTAAATACAGAGACTAAGGAAGATGTATCGTGCGCCAAAGCTTTTACTGTCATGAATTTGGGATGTCCACACTACTTGGGAGCAGCAAAGCTATGAGCGAGTTATGCAGGTCAGACCAAATCCTCTTCCCTCACTACTACACCAGCATGTGTTCTGGATTTGCCACACGTGTTAAAGAAACACAAAGTAAAACTATTTCCCCATGTTTATCCCCCCCACCGCCCACTGTTCCTCAGACCTTCTTGTCAACTGCTGGAAATGGCCCACCTTGATTATCACTACAAAAGGTTCCCCTCCCCACCCCACCCCCCGCTCTCCTGCTGGTAACAGCTCACCTTAAGTGATCACTCTGGTTACAGTGTGTATGGTAACACCCATTGTTTCATGTTCTCTACATATATAAATCTCCCCACTGTATTTTCCACTGAATGCATCCGATGAAGTGAGCTGTAGCTCACAAAAGCTTATGCTCAAATAAATATGTTAGTCTCTAAGGTGCCACAAGTACTCCTTTTCTTTTTACTTTGGTAAAAATGTTCTAGAAAATGGATTTTATTTCATTAGGGCTCTTTTTTTCGTATACTTCCACCTTTAAAGCCAGGAGCCTCAATTACCATGAGACCAAATGTGCAGGACTCAGAGGGAGAGAAAACTGAGTCAAAAGGCCCACATTTTCAAAGATGGGGGCCTAAAGTGAAACCCAACTCCATATTCAGGCACCTAAATAAGTGGCCAGATAGTCAAAAGTGCTGTGTGTCCAGCAGCTTCCATGGACTACCCTGTTTGACCTTCTGATTTTAACCATTCGTCCATCCAGCCGGGAAGCTGAAAAAATATCATGGGACCCCACTATAGTCATGCAACATTGTTATGCTCCTATGGCCCAAGGACAGAGACAAACCCTCTCCTGGGAAAAATATTCAGGTTCCGTGCTAGTAGGGATGCCTTGTAGAGTGGGAGAAACTGGCTGTTCATAGGGCCAATAGGCTGACAAGCTTACAGCTGGGATTTTCAAAAGCGCTTAAAGGAGTTAGATGCTCAAATCCCAGTGGGTGCCTAACTCCCTGGGAGACTCCTTTAAAGACCCCCACCTAGCCACTTAAGGCTTGGACTCAGCTCCTCACAAAATAGCATATTGCACGTCACACTAACAATTGCTAGATCACTGGACCGGTCCCTGTAATGGGATAGCAAATACCAATTGCTTTACTACTGAAATCATATTTATTAAGGTTTAAGCACTATGTAATTTATACATCTCTCATTGCAGAATTGAAAAAACTCCATCAATAATAATAATGGCGTAATAAAATTCAATTGGTACACATTTAACCTACAATAACTACCTTGTTATAGCTAAAGAGCGCTCTTTGGAGGTGAAACAAGGTATTAATTGAGGTGCTGTGGAATCACACAGGCTGTTTCACTTTAACTTCAGGGTGAAGAACACAGCTACCTGGAAACTCATGGCAACCCAGCAGCACCATCTCACGAGTTCATTACTGTAGCTGCACTAGTATTTACATGAACTCAATTCCAAGTGATTATTAAGAACATGAGGTTTATCATGCAATGTAAAATGCCAGCTGTTATGTCTGGGCAGGCGACAGCTTAAATGGCAACCTCAATAATTTAGTTAATCTAAGAGCAGTTTGGAATTTAAGTAATGCATTACTTCTGCACAATGCATAATTTCTTAATGGAGATGTGACCGTCGCAGGTTACATTTCTGGGGCCAAAATCCTCTTTTGCCAGCATAAATCCAGAATAATTCCATAAAAATCAATGGGGTCCAGATTTACTCCACTGAAGTTAGCAGATAGAGTTACTCCAAATTTATCCCCGTGTACGAGTTAAGAGAACAGCTCAGCCTCCCTTTCCTCATCCCAGTAACTCACATCAGCCCCAGCCAGAATGATCCTGATTACCTTTGCATATAGCTGCCCCTCCTTGTAAGCACCAAACTTTGACCACATGGCACCTCCACATTTAATTCTGTCACTATAATCTCACATTTATAGATCATATTTGATCCTGAAGGATCACAAGCCACTTTGTTGTAGGGAAATCACTTCACTGAGCACTAAAATGCAGCCATCTCTGGGGTGAAGCTTGGCATTTTGGTGATAGTTTAGGATAAGTATCCAATTAAAACAGAAGGGGCAGTTTGGGAAGGCAGGTGGTAATTACTCAAGTTGGAATTTGGCTAGGACCGCAGGGCAGACACCATCAACTGCTGCAAAAAGTCCTGTAGGATCTTTTTAAATTTTGTAATGGACTTAAATATGAAACACAACATAAATGTTCAGCTACTACAGTGATGGGCACTGTAGAAAACCCTAAAATAAAACAGAAAACCACTGGGTCCAAAAAAGCGATTACTGCTATGTTCTTCTTATATTAAGGAAGAAAAGAACAATACATATGATTTGGTATTGTATGAAGCAGGGCTAGATGGCATGTGGGCTTAGGCAACAAATACATTATAGAGCTTCTACTGCTCCACCCTTTAGCAGTAAGAGGAAAGAACAAAGCACAGAAAGCATCACAGGGGTTCAATTATTTGGAGAATTTAGAGGGCAGGCTTACAGCTGCAACCCAGTTTTTCAGAAAAGGGGTTCAAACTCTAGCATTCCTGAGTTGAGGAAGACTTGCAACTGATTTGAGGGGTTTTTGAGATGCCTTCCTCACAGGGCTTATTCGCACTAATGGAAAAGGGGTTGTTATTACCGTGTCAATCGTTAACATCCTAGTGCAGATAGGACAAGTTGTAGTTTTACGTGTGAGCTGGCCAAGGTGAGACTTAACTCTCAACCAGCAAATGTGTTAAAATACATCTTGCTCTGTATACACTTGGGCTTGAAAACACGTTAGCTATCCCATTTTAAAAACATCTTTTTGCTAGTGTAGATGAGAAGAGATTTCTCAGGTATACACATTAAGCACATTCCTACCAGGTCTGTAATAACTACTAGTTGATTTGCCATCCATTTTAGATCTCACCTGCACCATTAGCAGCACAGCAACCCCAAGAGCAGTCCCACTCGGGCTTTGGTTCAATGCTGACTCAAAGGCAAGGGCAGCCACTACTATAGCCCACCATCACTTTTTGCAACAACTTGGCTGTTGCTTGGCTGCCGCCTCTGCAAGTGTTGGCCTGGCACGAGCTTGTGAGAATCTGACAGAATTACAGCCCAGAGTGGTGTGATGCTATCAACTGCTATGTCCTGCAGACCTGTGGCAGCATGGAATTAATACACTAGGATAAAGTGTTACTAAAAAAACCAGCAACAGTCTTAATCAGCGCCAGGTTCAGTGTATTTCAAAGGCCATGCATAACTATTTTTGCCCTTTTCCCTATATGTGACAAACTACTTCCCACTGTGTTCATACGGATGTGCAGAGGGCCTGCCTGAGAGTTTGAGGGATGGTACCCCAGGAGAAATTACTCACTTTGCATAAAGAGTGTCTGTGTGGGTAAGGAGTGAATCAGTTCTTCTTCCTCCACATCAGCTTCCTCCAACAGGAGCAATGGAGCCCAGCTGCCTGTGCTGTGGCCCATGCATATTTGCCAACTCTGAAAACCCCAGGCACAGGAAAGATTTGTGTGCTACATTCTGGTGAACTTTAGCAGAGAAGTAGCACTGTGCAAACATGAGCTAATTGATCCTCACAGCCCCTCTTGTGAGACAGGCCATAATTTCCATCTCCAGTCTACAGACAGGGAGACTCACACAGAAAGGTTAAGTAACTTGACTAAGACTGCAAAGAGAGGCAGCGCCAGAGCCTGGATTAAAATACAAGAGTCTCTTGCTCCTTGCTCCCATTAGAGCATGCTGTCTCTCAGGTCAGTGAGCTATCCCTCCCCATGGTCAGAGGTCACAGTGCTACTCAGCAGAAGACCTAGTTGGAAACTTTTAGATAAAAGAGCTTTTTGTCAAAAAATGCAGTTTTGTTTGAATTGTAATGCTGTGCAGGAACAAGTTGATTTCAATTACATTTTCAATGGAAAGAAGCCTAAACGTTTTATTTTGATAATGTGGAAATGTTTTGTTTCAATTCATTTTATAGTAAACATACATTCATGTTGATATTATATGTATACATATTATATTTAATATCTATGAGCAAAATCATATTTAATATTTAAATATAATGTAAAAGTTTAAACAAAATGAATCTGAATGAGAGTCAAAACAAAACGTTTCAACAGTCCTGAATCCATTTCTTTTCATTGTTGTTTTATGGGAAATTTCAAAATTTGGAGGGTTTGTTACAATCCACAATGATTTTCTTTTCTGAAATATTGGGATTTTCTGTGGAACAGAAATTCTGGTTCCTGACCATACTGAGTCACATGGTCAATGAACACACACCAATTAAAGAATGGGAATAATGCATCTTTGGAAAAGCAAAAACTATGGGGGATAGGGAAAGTAAAGCCACAAACAAGATTTGGTAATAATGTGGTTAGGTGAATTTCAGTGAAGAAACACAGGATGATGTGTTGGTCTTGATTGCTCAGAGTATGCTTGTGATCTATCTTAGGTATTTGAAGTGTCAGTCACTGTCATATCTAGTACAGCCTTCTACTTAATAGCTCTCAGACCTCGCCATGTAGCTATAGGCCTGCACTGACTAAGCCAGTGGAGTTGCCCTGTAGTCTCTGTATTTGGAGACAAAGAGGATATGAGTTTTGTTCTTGACACCCCAAGCGTTTGGCTGACTCACGATCGTGGTGTCTGCTACAGAACAGCCTGAGCCAAAACCTCAGATCTAAGACCTCCCCACTTTGACAAAGTTTGGCTTCAAACTCTGCTGTTTAAGCCAGCCTCTAGTGTCTACAGTATATCTGCCCCTGCAGGTAGGTCATTATAAATTATTCAGGTCTTTACTGATACTGTGCCGTATTAACTTAGTTTGGGAATTGTTTTGAAAAGCTCAGGAAGTCTAAGGAAGATGCTTGTCAGTCACACCTCCTTAGAAAGAAAGAGAACCTGGTAAAAGTTTTACTGCTACTGCCTCTAGCATTTTATAGCATCACAGGTCTCTTGCCTGTTGTATCTTGATCCCCTGAAATCTGAGGCAGGATCATACACCACACATGGGGCAGGCTTTCTGAAAACAGGAGGGAGAGTAAACACACATCCAAGGTTCAGTAATTCACACCGTCATTCTATTGTCTGTAAATTCTTAGACCACACTCATCACTGCAGGAGCTAAACACTCAGTTGTGTTCATTAAACATCCCCCCTGAAAGATGCGTAGTGAGGATTTAAAAATAAATAAATAAAATTGGGCTTCTAAATCAACATTTAGGTACCAGAAGAAATAGCCTAATTTTCAAAAATGGCAAGCATTCAGGAGCTCCCATTGACATCACCCACAAAGCTGCACAAATGCTCACCAACAAACACATTTTCATACTCCATCAGAAACACGCCCCAAAACTGCATGAGCAAACCCAGGCGGCACTGTGAACATCACCCATGTGCACACCACATCCTCCCGCAGCTACTCATGCACACACACACACACACACATACGTGCAAACCTAGACCAGCTTTCATCAACCACAAGTTACTGAGCTCAGTACAGGGGTAACTGGGTGAAATTCTGTGGCCTGCACTATGCAGGAGGTCAGACTAGATGGTGTAACGGTCTATTCTGGCCTTCAAACCTGAATCTGTGAATCTATGAAACAGTGCCTGAATATCCCCCGCCTCCCCACTCCAACCCCAACATCTGACATTCATAATCTTAGTGACCTACATACACAATTTCACACACGAACCCACAACCACATTCACCTGCAGGTGCCTGTTCCCATGCAGAAATGAGAACATACCAAACACATAAGCTAATACACATGTATCTGCAAATGCACACACACACACACACACACACACACACACACACACGAGCAGCACAGGGTCTTTCAAACACCCACAGGAGTTCAGTCATAAACCCAGAAACACGGTTCAAGCCACACCAAGTTGTTGAAAAGCACTGCCATTAACAGGACCATCCTATAGGAAATGCCCCTATTGCAAATATAAATGAATAAATAAAAGACAGTGCAAGTGAAAAAGATTCCCCACACACCCCCCTTTCCCAGCCTTGCTGATAAGGAGCTGTGGGGTTATTACTGGCTCATCAGATATTCCATTAAGACTGACAGCCCTAAAAGAGAAGTGCTATTTGCACAAGCTCCAGCAACCTTTTCTGTCAGTGTCATGGCTGCACTAGGATTCTGGAGTGAGCAGAAATGAAGTCAGATCCTGTTTAATATATAATTAGCAATATGAAGAGTTTGGGGGCATTTGAATAATACATCCCATGGCCAGACAAGGTGGTGGAAGCTGAGAGAGAGAGAGCGTGAGAGGGCTAAAGGCAGAGGCTGGAGCGAGATGAGACTTATGTACAGATGTGAATGGCCAGTGGTACAGTTATAGGGTGATAAATAATAATAATGCTTTGCATTTATATATCACCTTTCTTTCAAAGATCTCTAAGCTCTTCACAATGATTGGTAAGAATGATTATCCCTATAGTACACATGGGGAAATGGAGAAAAAGAGGGAGGAAGAGACTTGACCAAGGTCACAACAGTGCCAAAGCTGAGAATATAGCCCAAGTCTGTCTTGACTCCCTGGCCCACTCTCTAATTACCAGAGCATCCTGCCTCCCACTTCTTATCACAGGCAGATTTTGCAGCCATGTTGGGAGATAATGGACAATACTCCAGGAGTGGAATAGAAGGTAAATGCTGTGCATTTGTTTATGTCACCATCTTAGCCCAATCCAAGACTGACACACGTCAGCTTCACAACACCTGGACAAAAAAATGATAATTTATCCATCACAATTCTGTTGTTTATTAAATTAACTTGGAATGGGTTCAACCCCCTCAAACTGGGCTCTGGATCCAGACTTCCAACACCACAAAGTGGAAATGTGTCCAGTCTGGTGTTTTTTGGTTCATGCCCATCACAATGATATATAATTTGTTCCCCTTTAAATTCACAAAATTACCTGTGCGCTGATTGCATATCAGTAGCCCCTTTAAAGAAGCCAACTGAACAGCTAAATCATCTACAAACAGTGGCATAAACATCACATCACATTTCTCAACAGAACTGTTCTTCTGTTCTTGACACATTTATTGTCAATTTTCATTTGGAAGTAAAGTGACTATCAGCCAGTGTGTTGGTAACATCTGCCTCCCTAAGGCTGTGGTGACTGGGGAGCCAATCATTAGGAATACTGAGAGCTGGGTATGTTGTGACCAAGAGAACCATTTGGCGACTTGCCTACAGGGAGCAAAACTAGTGGATGTCATGAGACATCTAGGTAAATGCCCGTGCCTTGTCTACACTGGTGGGAGTGTGCAGGGTACGTGTAGATATATGACACATTGCATCCACACTGCAGCATGTAGCTACAACTGGCAGTGAAAGGCTCTGGCAGTGGGGAGGCAGAAAGAAAAGACATCAGGAGCAGTCAGCTACCAAAGCCTTTCCCCACTGCCAGAGCCTTTCACTGCAGTGGGTGAAGGCCCTGGCAGGAAAGAGGCAGTGGGACACTACACTGCTAAAGATAGCAATGTAGACAGGGGAAGCACTGCTTGGGTGAGTACAGAGCCATGTAGGTACACAATCTAAGCTTTTGGAGTGTCTTTAGTCACCTATGCAGTGCCTCACTGTCTAGAATACTATTAATATTTGTGATAGGGATGTGTGCAATGTCTGTACTCTACTCACCCCCGGTAATTGTAGACATAGCCCTAGTGAATGCTGGGGAGGAGCCTATGGACACAATACATGCTTGTAATAAGTGACACCTGGAGGTGTAATAGAGAGGTCCTTAAAGCTCCATTTAGATTGCTCAGAATATGTCTGAGACCAGGAACTCTCTGACAGTTTCCTCTGAAACTCTTCCAGTTCCATGCAGAGACCCAGCTAGACAATAGGAGCTATGCAAGTAGGAGAAGATAAAATAAAAAGTATGGGTATATATTTATCAAGCACTAAGGAACTTGTGGGGAAGAGGGAGTCGGTACAGAAGGGATGGGCTCCACCTTAATCACAGTGTGGAACCCAACTGCTGGCATGGAAAATTAATAATCTAGGAATTGGGGAAAGCCAACAGGTGCTGAGGAGCACTGCAGTCAGACAAAGACATCTGCTAGGTGATGCCAGTAATACAGAAGTAACTATATCTGGTAGCAAGGAATACGATGGAAACTTCAGCTATATTGAAGTGGAGGCAGGTCAAGATCACAGAGGTAAATTTTGGAAAAATAATGGAGTCAGAATCAGAATCTCAGTAAAATTAGGCACTTGGCCAAAAATTTTAAAAAAACCATCAAAGGTCTGTTTACCAATTCAGTAAACATAAAAACAATAATGGGTGAGCTACAATGCTAGGTAATGGAAGAGGACCTTGGTATATAAAGCAACATGGTGGAATGACAAAGGTCAATGCAATAATGCAATTCCTGGCTATAAACTATACAGCAAGGACATATTAGGCTGTAGAGGTGAGCAGCATTAGCATTATAACTGAGTCTTCTACAGAATCTAATGAGAGAACATTTCTGAGAAGTGAGGATCGTAGAACAGACTGTCTCCAGATACAAATCCCAAGCCCTGAGACTTTAAGTATAGTGGTAGGGTTACAGTGTTAGATTGCTCCTGATGGGGTGGGGGGGAATATTGAGTGCATAATGTTGAGCAAGAGCAAAGAGGAAATAAACTCTATTACTGCAGTAATAATGGGAGACTTTGGCTATCTGCATACAAATTAGTCAAATGTTTTGTTGAGAAACAGTTTCGAAAAGCAATTTCTTGACCCCCTACATGATTGCTTCTTGGAATACATGGTTCTAGAGCTCACAAGAGGAGAGGCTACTTTTAGCTTAGTCCCACATAACACAGGGCTGGTTCAAGAAATAAATATTGTTGAGCCACTAAATGACAGTGACCACCATACAATTAGGTTCAACATCCTCATGGGAGGGAACATAACAACAATTATCTGTAAACTTTAGAAAGTGGGGTTGTAAGAAGCTGGTCAAAAAGACCATAATGTCAAAGTGAGGAAATTAAATCCTTTAACTAATATATGGAGACTACAAAAGTAACCACAAGACAGTCATGAAAAGCATGTATATACTTAAAGAAAAAATGAAGCAGGAAGGCAAGAGGAAAACTCCACAGTTTGTTTAAGTGGCAGGGTTGAAGAGATTATTTCAGCCAAACAGTATCCATCTGAAAATGGAAATACAACTTTAGGGAAGCCAATAGAATGAATCAAAAGAACATAAGAATAACCATATTGGGTCAGACCAATGGTCCATCCAGCCAAGTATCCTGCCTTCCAACAGTGTCCAGCACCAGATGCTTCTGAGTGAACGAACAAAACTGGGCAATTATTGAGTGATCCATCCCCTTTCATCCAATCCCAGCTTCTGGCAGAGGTTTAGGAAAACCTAAAGCATGGGTTTACATACCTGACCATCTTGGCTAATAACCATTGATGAACCAATCCTCCAAGAACTTATCTAATTCTTTTCTGAACCCAGTTATGTTTTTGGCCTTCACAACATCCCCAGGCAACAAGTTTCACCATCTGGTATTCACGCAAAAGTTCTGAAGGAACTCAAGTGAGAAACTGCAGAATTACTAACTGTGCTATGTAACCTATCACTTAAATCAGCTTCTATACCAGATGACTGAAGCATAGCTAATGTCACGCCAATTTTTTAAAAGGCCCCAGCGGTAATCCCAGTAATTACAGGGATTACTCCACCTTCAGTACCGAGCAAACTGGCTGAAACTATAGTAAATAACAGAATTGTCAGACACATAGATGAACATAATTTGTTGGGGAAGAGTCAACGTGTTTTTTGTAAATGGAAATCATGCCTCAGCACTCTACTAGAATTCTTTAAGGGGGTCAACAACAAGGGGGGATCCAGTGGATAGAGTGTATTTAGATTTTCAAAACTCCTTTGACAAGGCTCCTAAGCAAAGTAAGCTGTCATGGGATAAAAGGAAAGGTCCTCTCGTGGATCAATAACTGGTTAAAAGATAGGAAACAAAGGATAGGAATAAATGGTCAGTTTTCAGAAGGGAGAGAGGTAAATAGTGGTGTCCCCAGGGGTCTGTACTGGGACCAGTACTATTCAACATATTCATAAACAATCTGGAAAAGGGGATAAACAGTTACATGGCAAAGTTTTCAGGTGATATAAAACTACTCAAGATAGTTAAGTACAAAGCAGACTGCAAAGAGTTTCAAAAGGATCTCACAAAACTGGGTGATTCGGCAACAAAATGGCAGATGAAATGCAGTGTTGATAAATGCAAAGTAATGCACACTGGAAAACATCATCCCAACTATACATATAAAATGATGAAGTCTAAATTAGGTGTTACTACTCAAGAAAGAGATCTTGGAGTCATTATGGATAGTTCTCTGAAAACATCCACTCAATGTGCAGCAACAGTCAAAAAAGCTAACAGAACATTGGGAATCATTAAGAAAGGGATAGATAATAAGACAGAAAATATCATATTGCCTCTATATAAATCCATGGTATGCCCACATCTTGAATACTGTGAGCAGATGTGGTCGCCCCATCTCAAAAAAGATATATTGGAATTGGAAAAGTTCAGAAAAGGGGAACAAAAATGAGTAGGGGTATGGAACAGTTTCTGTAAGAGGAAAGATTAATAAGTCTGGGACTTTTCACTTGGAAAAAAGATGACTAAGGGGGAACATGATAGCAGTCTATAAAGTCATGACTGGTGTGGAGAAAGTAAATAAGGAAGTGTTATTTATTCCTTCGCATAGCACAAGAACTAGGGATCATCCAATGAAATTAATAGGCAGCAGGTTTAAAACAAAAAAGTAGTCATATTTCTTCACACAACACACAGTCAACCTGTGGAACTCTTTGCCAGAGGATGTTGTGAAGGCCAAGACTATACCAGGGTTCAAAAAAGAACTAGATAAATTCATGGAGGATCGGTCCATCAATGGCTATTAGCCATGATGGGTAGGGATGGTATCCCTAGCCTCTGTTTGCCAGAAGCTGGGAATGGGCGACTAGGAATGGATCACTTGATGATTATCTGTTCTGTTCATTCCCTCTGAAGCACCTGGCATTAGCCACTGTCAGAAGACAGGATATTGGGCTAGATCGGGGTGGGCAACCTTTTTGGCCTGAGGGCCACATGGGGTTCCAATATTGTACGGAGGGTCGGGTAGGGAAGGCTATGGGAGGCTGTGCTTCCCCAAACACCCAGGCTTGGCCTGGCCCCTGCCCCCATCTGACTGGACCCCCCTGCTCCCCACCCCCTGATTGTCCCCCCAGGATCCCCGCCCCCTATTCCCAACCGCCTCCCCCAGGGACTCCTCGCCCCCTATCCAGCCCCCCCCAACCCCCAGTCCCCGACCCTTACCTTGCTTCCAGAGAACCAGGGCTGGCGGTGCTACAGCCGTGTCGCCCAGAGCACTGGTGGTGGCAGCATGGCAAACTGAGACTGCGCGGGAGGGGGGAACAGAAGGGGAGGGGCCAGGGGCTAGCCTCCTCGGGCAGGAGCTCGGGGGCCAGACAGGAGCGTCCCGCAGGGTGAATATGGCCCAGGTGCTGTAGTTTGCCCACCTCTGGGCTAGATGGACCTTTGGTCTGACCCAGTATGGCTGTCCTTATGTGATTGTGCATTGTGTGAAGAAATACTTCCTTTTGTTTTAAAGCTACTGCCTATTACATTTATTGGGTAACTCCTCATTCTTGTGCTATTCACTTTCTCCATACCATTCATGATTGTATAGACCTCTACAGTATCCCCCCCTTAGTTGTCTCTTTTCTAAGAGGAACAGTACCAATCTTTTCAATCTCTCTTCATATGGAAGCTGTTCATACCCATAATTATTTTTGTTGCCCTTCTCTGCACTTTTTCCAATTCTAATTTATATTTTTTGAGATGGGATGACCAGAACTGCATACAGTATTCAAGGTGTGGGTGTTTCATAGATTTATATGGTGGCATTATGATATTTTCTCTCTTATTGTCTATTCCTTTCCTAATGGTTCCTAACATTCTATTAGCTTTGTTGACTGCCACTGCCATTAAGCAGATGTTTTCAGAGAACTATCCGCAATGACTACAAGATCTTTTTTTTTCTTGAGTGGTGACAACTCATTTAGACCCTATCATTTTGTATGTGTAGTTGGGATTATATTTTCCAAAGTGCATTACTCTGCACCTACCAACACTGAATTTCAGCTGCCATTTTCTTGCCCAGTCATGCAATTTAGTGATATCCCATTGTAACTCTTTTCAGTGAGCTTTGGATTTTATTATCTTGATTAATTTTGTATCATCTGCAAATTTTGTATCACATCACTGCTCATCCCCTTTTCCATATCATTTATGAATATATTGAACAGTACTCCCAGTACAGATCCTTGGAGGACCCTACTGTTTACCTCTCTCCACTGTGAAAACTGACCATTATTTCCTACCCTTCATTTCCTATCTTTTAACTAGTTACTGATCCATGAGAGGTCCTTCCCTCTTAGTCCATGACTGCTCACTCTACTTAAGAGCCTTTGATGTGGGACCTAATCAAAGATTTTCCGAAAGTCCAAGTACACTTTATGACTGAATCACCCTTGTCCACATGTTTGTTGACCCCCTCAAAAATTCTAATAGATTGGTGAGGCATGATTTCCCTTTACAAAAGCCATGTTGACTCTTTCTCAACATATCACGCTCCTCTGTGTCTGATAATTCTGTTCTTTACTGTAGTTTCAACCAATTTGCCTGGTACTGAAATTAGGCTTACTGGTCTGTAATTGCCAGGATTGCCTCTGGAGCCTTGTTTTTTAATGGCATTACATTATCTATCCTCCAGTCATCAAGAAAAGAGGCTGATTTAAGTGATCGGTTATATACCACAGTTAGTAGGTCTGCAGTTTCATACTTGAGCCCCTTCAGAACTCTTGAGGAATACCATCTAGTCCTTGTGTCTTATCACCATTTAATTTATCATAAGCTATGGGAGGTAACATGTAATAGGTCTGCAGTTCCATTTTGAAATGGTTCCCATAGCAAATGGTCAAAGGCTGTGACACCCTGTTAATATTATGGGTTTGCTACTGGCAGATGTTTGCAGTGATGGTAGGACCATAGATATAGAATGTTAGATGGGGATAATTCCCTAAATAATCTTGGAAGTAATTTAAATATCATGCTATTGCTATGGTAAGACTTATGCTGTCATTGTCCCCCACTGAACACATTGGTAATATGTGGGGAAGACACATTATCATGTTGGAACCGGAACAAATCCATTGTGCTAACAGAGACGAGCTCATGGTGGTCATAAACTGGTAATGTATGAGTTATGACAACTGCAGGACTCTGGGAATGCAATGAGACATTTGGGAAATTTTATTATTGGACACAAGAGGCAGGAAGGCAAACACAAAGATGTGTATATGGGGGGAGGGGAATAAAATAAACACACAGGGAATGAGAAAGAGCAATATCTGAGAAGTCAAGGACTGGCATAACTGGGATTATGTAAGAACAGGATCGAAGGAGATTGGCAGAGTTGTGTGTGCAACCCAGGAGTGCAACAGAAAGGTGAGCTGCTGGTCAGGGTTGAGGTGAAACTTCAGTGACAAAGTATTTACATTAACTCAGATTACAAAAGGAAACACAAATACCCTATGGCAGTGGTCCCCAGCGCAGTGCATTTTTGTGCGCCCGCAGGACACCCCGCTGCCAAAATGCCGCTGCCGAAGCGTTGCCAGTTTCTCAACAGCATTTCGGTGGCGGCACTTCTTCCCGCTGCTACTTCTCGGCGGCATTTTGGCATCTTTATGCTATTCCCACAGAAAGGTTGGGGACCTATGGAAAAGGCAGAGGCATTTTCAAACCACAAAGGGAAGATGAAAAGTGGCTGCCTATGAAGGGTGCAGAAGAATCAGGAGCCTGTGCAATGCAAAGAGTGAGTGGCTCCGCACACCAGCATCAAATCCCTCGGGACTTTATAAAGAAGCATCTCAACAGAAAGAGCCTAGGGAGCAGCATGGGGAAGGCAACACCCAGAGCTGAACACACAGAATTCAATCCATTACGACAGCCCAATGAATTCCACACGCATAGATAAGAGGAGCAGGATGGTTGTAGGGGAGGATGCCGGTGGGGGTGAGGAGTGGGTTAGGGTGGGATGATAGATCACTTTCCAAGCACAAGCCAGAGCCAATAAATCACAGCGCGGCTAGTGTGGTGACCACCAGTCCTTCTGGCAGCTTTGTAATTACTCCCTAAATGTGGTCACAACCCTCCTGATACAGAGACAAATACTTTATATTCAAGGCAATTACAGCTCCAGGCAACACTGCTGGCGAAGCATGGTCACTGTGTGTCACTGTCCATTGCCAGAGACACACATGAGTGGTGCTGAGTTTATTAAACCAGAGCACTGGCTTTCACAGATCAACCTGACACAGGCCCTCTGTGGAATAGTCCCAAATGTGTCATTCTGGGGTGGCAATGCAGGCCACTTCCAAAATGATTGTTTCCACTTTCCATGGCACAGAACTATCCTGATTCAAGAACTTACTTGAAATGAGTTTCCAGGCCTCTGCACAGCTCCCTACAAGATTTCCTAATGTGGTGCCAATGGTGTCCTTTGTGATTAATCAGACATCTAAATAAATAGGGAGCAGTTGTTCCCATTGACCTTCAGGAGAGATCTGTCTGAGGTAAGGTAACTCATTGGTGGATTTGTTTAGGGGGACCCTATAAATGAATGAAAGTGGTGATTAGAGTTCCCCTCCTCCCAGGAGATACTGCTCTTTCTAAGTCAGAACAAGAGGAGCTGGGACTGGAACAGGTCACTGGGTGGAGCACTTCTGTCCTCTCTTAGGGGGATTTTGCTGCTGCCATCTCCTTGCATCATTACATTTGCTACCCATATATCTCTGTCCAAAGCAACGTCTATCTCCAGTTTTGCCCCACACTCATTTATGCTATTAGTATCGATGGCTCTGCACATCAGACTTGGAGATCTCTTCATAGAGTCGTGTGTGGCAGGGTCAACTGGTGGTTCATCGAGGGGAATGAACTCCATTTTCTCCTAAGAAGAACGTGGATTATCCGGGCCAAGCCTGCTGTCAACTGAAATATCATCATGGAAAGATGTCCAAGAATGAAAGACCATGAAGAATGAGGGCCAGCAATTTGGGCATGCTTTGGCGGCTTGGCACGACTCCAAAAGCAGCCATAATGTTAGCTGAACAAGCTACCTGGGATTCCACGAGCACACAAGGAATCTGCTGATGGCACAAAGATGCTGCAGCAACAATATGCTACCACTCTTCCTGTCTCCCAGCATAGGGAGCATGGCTAGGAGGAAAGGGGCATGGCTGGACCACTCTGGTGATCTCCAGCTGTTAGAACAATCCCTAGGGTGCTCTAAGGTATGTTATAGACTGGAGCAGTCCCCAGTCAGACCCAGTACCAGGGAAGTGTAAAACCACATTTACCCCACCCCTCCTCTTTCCTATTGTGTGACAAGCACAGTCCAGCTGGACTGAAGGAGCTGGCTCTGAATTTGTCATTCACATCAGGATAAAATGTTCTTTTAGGGGGAAGGGAAGTAAAGATAGGAAACAAGCTCATGACTGAATGCTCATGCGATACAAATCTCTCTCTCCTTCCAGGAAGGAGATCTCTCTCCAGGTTGAGGCCGAAGGGCCAGAAAACAGGAGCTTTGTCAAATCTGGCCTGAGTTTTGATTTGTAACAAAACGCAAAGCCAACTGAGTTTTGCCTGATTTAGGATTCTCTAATAAACATTTTGTGTAGCTCTATCTGTGAACTTATGAGATCTAAGCAGTTTGGGCCAGGCCAGTATGTGGATGGGAGGCCAAAGAAAATACAGGGTAAGAGCTGGTGGAAAATTTTTATTCAAAACATTTTTCCTTTCTAAAATGAGGTTTTCTGACATGATGACATTTTTGCCAACATTTTTCAGGCTTTTGTTGAAAAATCAAAACCTTTTTGGTTTTTGAAAACTGAAAATGTTCCAGTTTTGCAACAAAAACACAACAATCAGCAAAAACTTTTGACAAAAACAAAAAGAATATTCATTTTGTTCACAATTTTTCATGATAAATAGCATACATTTTTGCCTCACTCTGCTCAGGGTGCAGCAGGAAGCGGTGTTAGAAGTTTGAATAAGTAGATCTATTCAAAGTCAATACTCAACCAATACCCTAGTCTGATGTTTGGGGGCACTTTGCTTCTGGGGATGCTGCCTTTGGGATGAGAAGTAAAACTCTGCTCCTGATTACTTGTTGTTACAGTTGCTGTGACATTTTTCACAAGCCTTGGGGTATTAGACATTGCTTGGATAATGTCATACTACCTCATTAAATGCCCTCTGCAGTTTCAATTGGGTACAGCAGAATTCCGCATTTAGCCCAAAGCATTGCTGTGCACTATTCAACAATTGTTGTGTTCCACCTGTGAGGTGACTGCATTTCAATGGTGGGTGGAAATGAATCGTTTGTAAATCAGTTTGAGATTCTTCAGGATAAATGGTGCTATATAAATGTAAGATTTAAGAATAATAACAGTAATAATAAAGACGATGAATATTTTTCTTCTCTCAGCATTGAACCCCTCTGGAAGGCCTCAGCGTGAGGCTTCAGAACTATCCAAGACTGTGATTAGAGAGAAATTCAGTTTGGCAGGAAGGTAGAAGCTCAGAATGCCAAAGAAAGGAAAAAAGAGAGAGAGAATCCTTTCTAGCTTTGGCCAACAGACCTAATCAGAAATTCTTTTGAAATGTTATTCTCTGGAAGAGAGCTCAGTTAGCAATATTCTGCAAATGCTCAGCCCACTTCATCCATCTGCCAAGCTGAGAATGAATATTCACTACAAGTTATTTTAATCATTGTGTTTTTCTTGATGTGACATAATTCTATATAATTTTTCCCCAGAAAAAAACCTCTGTTTTTTATGCTGTCAAGTCAGAAAGTTCTTTTTCCTTCTGTGAGAAGAGCAGGGACACTGGATGACACTCTGGGCTTATGGCAACACCTTGTCACCACCTCCTGAGTCCTGCATTAAAATCTGGGCTAACATCATAACTCAAATAACATTTGGTGGCCTCTATCTATTCTTTGGAAGGGACTGGTCCATCACACAAAACTGCCACACACAATTTGGTCAAAAGGAAGGCTTATGACACCTCAGGAGAGGTCCAGCATTGGAATGCCAGGGGTTTACAGGTCAGGAGTGAGGCGTATGGGGAGCCCAGTACTGGAAGCGCTGCAGGTAGGCAGTAAGGGGTATTGGCAGAGCTGAGGACTGGAATAGCAAGAGGTGCTGCAAGGCAGGACTAAGGGGGAATGGCAGAGTTGTGTGCAGCATAGTCCATTTCTGGAAAAACAGGGGGTGCTGATAGTCAAGATGGAGGTGCATTGGAAGAGCCTTTTGGATGTGTTTATGGGGTGGGGAAATTGCCGAGTATGTCCATAAGGGGTGAATTCACCCTGATGTAACTTTTATGAAGCCAGTAGAGTAATAATCAGGATGAACTGTTCCCCATGCCTGGCCATAACGGGTCCTAGCTGCTCTCAGGACACTGTGCCCAGTGGGCCCCCGGCTGCTCTCTGCCCCCTGAGACATTGTGTCCAATGGGCCCCCTGGCTGCTCTCTAGGATGCTGTGTCCAATGCATATTTATGAAGTTTTGCCTGTTTTCTAAATTCATCTGCACAGCCACAGCCTACATTGGATGGGGCAAGGTTTTGACTCCCTGCCCTTCAGCGGACTGCATTTGGGGAGTGGTTAATCCATTGCTAGTCACAATCTTGAGTCCAATATACCTACATCAGCATTATCCCTCTAGGAACAGGCGGGGAGAGAGTGAGTGCCAGGTGGTGGTGGACTGGGGTAAATTAAAATGAGTTGAGACTTTCCCTTCCCTGCTGGCTCTGCTCCTGATTCCTATTCCCTTGGCAGGTGTGCATGCAGCTAAGAACACTGCAGTCAGTTTAAATCACTTCTCCTTCCAGAGAGCGCAGCAATGTAAGACCTTTAGGTCACAGGGAAAAAAAGAGAGAGAGAGAGAGAGATCTGCATTTAGCTTTAATTAAGAAGTGGATGTGTTCTGAAAGATGGTAATATACCCTGGTGACAGGCCCACGCAGACATCCAGAAATCCCTAATTACATCCCATTGTCTGAGTGCTGCTTCTCTTCCTTCCCTGAAATCCTGGTTCCTTGCTTCAGTCATGCTCTGCTAAGTACTTTGCAAAGACCAAAGTGCTGTCCTGAGCCAATACTGGACACAGCAGCACAACACAGGTACGGCTCTAACTTCACCAATGCTTGGGCAATAGAAAGAGGATGAGGTTGAGTGATCATCATTTCTACAGAGAGATGTGTAAACAAGGGTTGACTTATGTATTGGCAAGAGGCATGGGAGAGATTTCACTGAGAAACACACACAGAGAACCAAATCTTTGGCTGGTATAGACTGGTGTAGCTACATTGACATCAACTGAAGTCAATGAACTGATGAGGATTTTTTGCACCAGCTGAGGATATGGTCCACAGAGTACAGATGGATACATAATCTCCTTTTAAAACTGGAGTAATTTTTGAGGTGATAGGGGAGGAACATTTCAAGGGATTAGACAGGTCACCAGCCCAATCCGTAAAGGTTTTATAGAATTTAATAGGGATTAAACCAAAAGGGTTTTATAGAAATTTAATAGGGTTCTGTAAAATGACTCAAAATGATTTCAAAAGGAAGTAGATTCTTTCTAGCGGTTTTTTGAAACATTTTATAGCAGGGATCTAATTACTAGAGATTAAAGTCTATGAAAGGTTCAATAAAATCTGTAAAAAATATTAGCATTTTCCATAAGGGGAGCCATTAGAGACTGAAAGTTGTTACCATCTAAATGTTTTTCCATGACCTGTGTGAAATGAGGTGAAGGGTCTCAATCCTTGTGAACAAGTATCTACATCTAGAGTTGACCAAATAACTTACATCAGGTAATACAGCCAACAAATTTAGCTTCTGTCCATGAGTATAGCACCATTTCCTTAGTTTATTTGATATTTTTCCCCCAAATATTTTTGGCTACACTGTATAGGTTTTATCACAACCAGTTTTATGGTACCATACTCAATATTCAAAATTCAAGCTATGTTTTTTCATAGTGATTGGTCAGTTAAGTCAAACGGCATTGTTTCTTATCATCTGACCTCTAAAACACTTCCAACATGAATTGTCTTATTCTTGTGTGCATGGATGTGCTAGGGTAAGTATGTGGACTTGTGTGTGTGTGTAACTGGATCTCATTGATATGTCAGGACAGGTGAACACTTTCTCACCTTTGCACCAGTTTCCAGGTGTCCTTCTCCACCACTGTGACACTATCTTCCTAGTACATTAACTACTTAAGTGCTAAATAACAGACCACCTATTTCAGAGTCACACAAGGCACAGCTAGGTCAATTCCCCACTTCAGCTGCAATGACCATAGCTGGTCCAGTCTGACATTCTCAGCATCATCCTATTATGGCAGCAGTAATGGATATGGAACTCCTTCAGTTTTGGAAAGGGGAGATATATGGGGGAATTAATATTTTTAAAACTTTTTAAGGACAGGTAGTTCTATGTACAGCTTGTCAAAAAATTTCCAGCACATTTTTCCACCGTAAAATGCTGATTTGACGAAATTGAAACATTTTGCGGGAATGCATAGATTGTCAAAAATTTTGACAGAAAGTTATTGAAAGGTTTAGTCCTGACTATAACATTACATTATGCAGACATAAAGGTCAAAAATAAACTCTTAACTTTTTTTTTTCTTTCATGAAAATTCTGGTATTTAGACTTTTCATCCTGATTCAGGGCAAAACCAAATATCAAAAATCTTGGAATTTCTTGGGGGACGGTGTGATGGGGATTACAAACCCCACACTAAAGTCGAGGCAGAGGAAAGGCTGGAGTGATATTGGGCCAGGAAAGCTCTGCTCCTCAGGTACTGGGTAAAAGAGCAGTATAAAGAGCTCCAGCAGCCTAGGAATGGAGGGAGGAGAGAAGCCATTTCAAGGAGAAGCACTGCCCTAAGACAGGAGGAGTTCTTACTGAGGAGGTCTGGCTTTGAGTCCTTCCCCCTCTCCTTTGAGACATCACCCCAGAGGTAGGGAGAACCATGTGCAGGGCTGCCAGAGGGTTGCCTGGACCAGCCATGAGATTCTGATGGTTTGGACCGAAGGACTATAATCAAACAGCAGCCATGCCCCAACCTGAGATAGCTGGTGGGATAGGAAGGTGGCCCAGGGGAAGGTCAACAGGGAGGTGGGCCAAATGTAGGCCAGACCATGCTGTCACACTTTCAGGGCCCTGGGCCAGGACCCAGAGGAGGGGCAAGGCCTGGGTCCCCCTACCCACCTCAGATTTCCCAATGCCTAGCTCTGGAATGGGCAGGACCGGGTGTTTGCCAACAAGGAAGCCAACCCAACTGAACCCCATCCAGGAGTCCTGATACAGTGGACAAAAAGAAAAACTAGGGAAGCAGGCCTTGACCACTAGGCTTGCTGACCAAACTGGCAACCTGTTACAGATGGCAGTTCAATTTTCTGGCCAACTCTAGTGGTACATGGCACATCCAGCAAATGGGCCTGTATACGTACGTTTGACATACCCTGTCTTAATGCAAATCATTGACAAGACCTGAGCAGTTCATTTTCCAGCAGCAATAGGTATGTTTTGATGGAGCAGGATATGCACTTTACTGACAGGCATTCTATATCACTTTACACCCAGTATATGAGCACCCAGACAAACCGGCGGATACATATATAATTCTTATAGCATCTTCTCAGGGACTCAAAGCACTTCACAACAATGAATTAAGTATCACAACTCCCCATGAAGGAAGCATCATTAGCCCCATTTTACACTGTGGAAACTGATGCACCAAGAATCTAAGGCAAACATTTACAAAAGTAGCCTGTGATTCTGGGTCTTTAAATGTTTGTGCCAAGGTACAATAGGATGCACTTTCCCTATGTCTGTATTTTAGATTGCCATGTGCTGGATAGATTGTGGGGCACAGGATGAAACGGGGCTAGGACTAGCATTCAGTCAGAACATGGTGGAGTCAGGAGGGGAGGGGAAGGGAGATGCTTAAGGTAGTGAGATTTTAGGGACAGCAAAACACTGAGTAGCTGTGTATGAGTAGGGCTGACTGTGTACTGGTACAGGTGGACATCAGTCTGTTTGCTTGGGGCTCCTGAACTGCTAGAGCTATCCCTGAGGTGGAAAAGATTCCCAGCTAGCTCTCTTCATTATCACACTGAATCTGAGTCTTGCCATCAAGCTTTGACCTCTTTAATCAAGCTTCCTCCTGGAAATCAAGTAGTGAAATGGTCTCTGTCAGGCACTCTAGGGAATAAATCATCCAACCCGGATTCCTCTGAAATGAGATATTTTAACCTGTAGGGCAGATGACTGAGCCTCTGTACCTTTCTCTGGAGGGAATTTCCACCTACGTTAATTTGACCCCTTGCTGGCAGTCACAGCAGAGGTCTTATCTATACTAATCTTTCCACATACACCCGGTTCCCAACTGCTGCTTCCAGCAGTTCAGCTGCCCTGCGGTAACACTTGCAGGAGTGCTACTGAATACAAGTGTGACACTCTGTACCTCGGGGGAACATCCTACACCCCCATGTTCATCTTTATAAAATGATTGTGTGGTATCCAATGCAAAGTTTGTCATGTTGGATGTCTTCAGAAGGCTCATGATGCGCTGAGCATGGTTGTATAGTGATGTTATAGTAATTGTTACAGTAATGTTATAGTAAGGTTATAAGTTATAATTTCATATATATATATAGTTATGAGGCTGAACATGTATCCTCATGGCTTAAAGCAAGCCCATGCAAAAACTCTCCAACAGCAGAGAGGCAGTTCACACCTCATCAGGGCATGTATGGGACAAACCCAGCCCAGCCTCACAGGAACAAAGGACACTGGCCTAGGCAACAACAAAAGGATTGGTTGGACTCTCCAGTGAGTCACCCCCCTTCCTTTGTCAGTTTGGAGCTGCAATGAGGTAATGCTCACCTGACTCTGCAGGGTGGGGGCAAAGCCTAGAGGGAAGAAAGGACATGATAAAAGGGAGAAACATTTGCCATGCTCTCTCTCTCTCTCTTCCACCTACATCTACAGACACCACACCAAGCGACTGAAGATGATCAAAGGGGAGAGCCTGGCTGAAGAGCAGCCAGCCAGCCTGTGGTGAGGGCATCTAAGTTTGTAAGGGCATTGAAAGTGTTAAGATAAGCTTAGAATGCTTTTTGCTTTCATTTCATTTGACCAAATCTGACTTGTTATGTTTTGACTTATAATCACTTAAAATCTATCTTTATAGTTAATACATTTGTTTGTTTATTCTACCTGAAGCAGTGTGTTTGGTTTGAAGCGTGTCCCCTTGGGATAACAAGCCTGGTACATATCAATTTCTTTGTTAAATTGATGAAGTCATATAAGTTTGCAGCATCCAGTGGGCATAACTGGACACTGCAAGACAGCAGTTCCTAGGGTTGTGTCTGGGACTGGAGACATTGGCTAGTGTCATTTGGTTGCACAATCCAAGAGCAGCTTACATGCCAGAGGCTGTGTGTGAACAGCCCAGGAGGGGGGGTTCTTACAGCAGAGCAGGGTAAGGCTGGCTCCCAGAGTCAAGGATTGGAGTGACTAGTGACCTAGTCCGGATAACACCAGAAAGGAATGTCACAACAGGGCACTGGAGCTGCTGGCTTTTTTAACCACTGCATTACATAGCTCTGTTCTGAGCACTGTTAGATAACATGGTGGAAATAACACAGGTGGCTGTGGGAGCCTTGTCAACATGAGCGCTCCCCACTGTGGAGCTGAACTGGCGGTAGCAACAGCAGAAAATTTTTGTGAGAGACAGCAGCCAAAGAAGCTGAGGACTGAATGGACCATGGAGACTAAGTTCCCTCCAGAACTAGGTAGAAACATGTTGGCAGGGGCAAGGGGTAGAGGGGGGAAACAAACTTGCATCACCCTGTGGAGACAGAGGACGACTCTCTGTCTAGGCCTGCCATTGGGGCATCATTCATCATTGGGGCAACACTCTATTCACAAAGAAAATTACATCAGAACAACCTCCAGCCGGACTGTGGAGTGTGGCTAGGATGTCAAACCATCACAACAGGGAACTTCAGCAGGACAGGAGCTACACTTAAGCCTGTTAACAGGTGATGATCTCTTCAGCAGAAAGTCAGAGATCAGCAATAACTCTGCCGGCATTCTTCCTGGTTTGATCAAGCTCATCCAGCTGCACTCCCACAGGAGGCAGGCCGCGCCTACCTTTCTTCTTTCCCCTCTGTAGCTGGTATATTCCGATAACAGAGCTTCCGCTGTCAAAAAACAAACTGCAGGCAACAGATTGAACATGCAACTGTGCAAAAGCCCGTCTCAGGAGGGATAATTAAAAACACACAGAAAAATAAATGGCTTTTCTTTCTCACCCCCTTTCCCTCTTCAAGAAGTAACAAGACAGGAGCAAGTGTCTGTATGCTAGAATGCCCAGAAAATCGGCAATTAAAAAGCGTTACGTTCTTGCCTGTCTGCGATTTCCTCCCCGCAACTGTGGCTAAATATTTAAATACATCACTCGGCCTTGCCTCCCCCACCTCCTCCCCGCGCATGCTGTGGCTCAGGCAAACCTCATACCTTCAGGCTTTCTATACAATGTATTTTTATTGTATGCATTTATTTGAAACACAGGGACATTTGCTGGCTGCTAAATATTATATAAACTGTGTGTGTCCAAGTGTCTTCATGGGTGTGCATGTTCAGATGGACTCATTACCCCAATATACACAAGCCAAGATGCACTCGACCCTATCAGCCACTGAGGTACCTGTGTTTGCATCAGCAAACTAGTAAGCAGCATCCTCACTGAAGGAGCAATACAGTATCTGACCAACAATGTAATCCATGAAAGTCTAATTGGATTCTTCCCCGGGACACTAAGCACCAACCACATTACCCTGCAGACTCTAATTAACAAACATGTACCAAACAAACAAAGGGAAGGTATCTGCCTGCTTCGTGGATTTTAAACAAACTTTGACTCTGTCTGACAACCAGGACTGAATCTTAAATTCCTAGGGACTGGAATTGGTGGAAAAACACGATCTCAATTAAACCCATGTACCAATCCATCAAATGGAGGCTACAGAAGATAAACAATACGCAAATAGAAGCCTTCAACCCAGCAAAGGGAGTGAAATACAAATGTAACCTAATCCCAGCCCTCATCAGCACACACATCAATAACCTAGCAACCCTCTAGGGAAAATCCCCAAACCTGGGACTCCCACAAACCAACGCAGAGAGAAAATGCCTGCTATATATGTTGATGTTCTGGCCATGCTAGCACCTATGCAAGATAGCCTCCAAAGCAACTTGCACTGACTAGAAGCCTACTGCAATACAGGGACCCTATAGGTCAACCTAGGAAAAAGGAAAATCATGAAATTTCAGGGAGAGCCCCCAAACTATCAAAATAATCTAAAATTTTATTACAGAGAATAGACATTAAGCACACGCTAAATTATATATACCTAAGCCTCATCATAAATACATGAGTGCACTTCAGTCTGGATATGAAAGAATTACAAGAGAAAGCTCTGCAGGTCTTCAACACCATAAAGGATCAATTAGATTGATACAGCCCGGCAAAGAAATAACTGCTAAAGAGATTGGATGGTATAATTCAACCCATTCTATTATATGGCAGTGAAATCCGGGGCCCAGCTTTAACAGATGAATGGATTAATTGGGATAAAATCCCACATCTAAAGTTCTGCAAATAACTAGTGCACACGCACAAGAACTTCAGCAACAACAGCTGCAGAGCAGAACTAGGATGATTTCCCCAGCTAACCAATATACAGAATGCAGACAGCTTGTGGTGCCATCTCAACCAATGGAGAAAATTCTCCCTCCATCCCAAAGCAGCGGAGGATCAAAAAATAAATTCAAATAAAAACCATGATCCACTTCTACATCTCTCTCTCTCTCTACCTATGGATTTTATACTGCCACCCATCAGGATCTGAGCACCTTCCACTTAAAATCGGTAGCAGCAGCAGCAAAATCCTTAATGGGTTTTATGGATTCTCAGGCACTTCTCCCTTTTCGATGTCAAATCTCTGCTTGGAGTACGTGTTGGGTTTTTTTTTTTTTTCCAGGAGGACGGGAAGCTTGAGGAACAGACAGAGTTGGTATAGGTTTGAGAAAAAAAGGGGCATTTGAATTGTGAGTGTCACTTATGGTGGAAAGGCTTTCTCTAAGAGGAATGTTTTGCAGCAACTCTGAAATGGCCTGATCTCTTCTGGAAGATTGTTCCACAGCCAGATGCCCTTGACAGAGAATGCTGTGTTTCCCCAGCTCTCATATGTTTTATCCTAGGTTTTGAAATCTGAATTGTTCCAGAGAAGCGCAACTGTCATGGTGGTTCATAGATGGTAATTCAGTCTTTGATGTAGCAGGGATTTAATCCATTAAATTGCTTTGAAAATTAGGGCCAAAGTCTTAAAAGGCATTGGAAGATGATAGGAGGCAGGGGAGGGGCTTGAGCAGGGATCTGAAGTTCTGACAGCAGACTGAGCCATGCAGGTAGCTGCATTCTGTAGCAGCTGGAACCTGTGCATCATCTTCACATTCAGCTTCAGTTACAGTTATCCAGCCTGGAGGTGACGAATGCCTGGATCACTGAGGCCAGGTCCTCGTCCAGGAGGAAGGGACAAAGTTTCCTAACGAGCTGAGTGGAAAGAAGGCATTTTTGGAAACCAATGCTACCTGGTTATAAAATCTTAATGAAGAGTCAAATGGATCTCTGAGATGTCATAACACTTTGATTAATGGGGGGCTATATACCTTCAATGGAAGGTAGAGACAACCTCTTGGCCAGCTCCTCTGTGAGTTTCTCCTTTCCAACAAGCATCACTTCAGTCTTGCCTGGGTTCAGCTTGAGTCAGCAGCTCTTCATCCAAGAGCTCATTTCCTGTAGACATTCTCAGATTTTAGGAGTGGTGCTGATTGCATCAGTAGAGAATGAGATATACAGTTTAGAGCAGCGATTCTTAAACTGTGGGTCAGGACCCCAAAGTTTTAATGGGGTTGCTAGGGATGGCATTAGACGTGTTGGGGCCCAGGGCCAAAGCCCAAGCCTCACTGGCCAGGGCCAAAGCCGAAGCCCTCATGCTTCAGATCTGGGTGGCGGGGCTCAGGTTACAGGCCCTCTGCCTGGGGTTTAGCCCTTGGGCTTCGGCTTTGCCCCCCCGACCTCCCGGGGCAGCCGGGCTCAAGTGGGCTCAGGCTTTGGTGCCCACTCCTGGGGTTGTGTAGTAATTTTTGTTGTCAGAAGGGGGTCATGGTGCAATGAAGTTTGAGAACCGCTGGGCTAGGGTCATTAGCATACTCTTGGCAGCGGAGCCCATGGCATCTCACTGTCTCTCCCAGTGATCTCATGTAGCCACTGAAGAGAAGTGGTGCTAGTATGGATCCCTGTGGGACACTGCACCTCAGAGCTTTTGGGAAGGAGGAACAGTTACTCATCACCACTCTCAGTTCTGTTGGACAGGAACAATTGGAGCCACTGTAATGGTGGGCATTCACTCCTGCTATGTCATGTAGGCTGATTAGCAGTACCTTGTGGTCCTCTGTGTCAAAGCTGCAGAGAGATCCAGCAGTCTGAGCATGGAGATCTTACCTTTGTCCTCGCCCATAAGGAATTTATCTTTTAGTGCCACTAGGATGGTCTCTGTGCTGTACCCTGGTCTGAATCCTGATGTGATATGCTGTTGGAGCTTGATGATTGCTATTGTCTCAATTATTTTGTCCAGGAGTGGAAGCCTGGAGTTGGAATGGTAGTTGGAGAGACCATCATCATAGAATCATAGACTATCAGGATTGGAAGGGACCTCAGGAGGTCATCTAGTCCAACCCCCTGCTCAAAGCAGGACCAATCCCCAATTTTTGCCCCAGATCCCTAAATGGCCCCCTCAAGGATTGAACTCACAACCCTGGGTTTAGCAGGCCAATGCTCAAACCACTGAGCTATCCCTCCCCCAGTAGGTTAAGTGTTCATGGTCAAGTGTTGGCTTCTTGAGGATCTTCTCATTCCATGTGAGGGGAGTGGATGCTTGAGGCCTATTATATTGGACAACAGGTGATTGTACTGCTGTACTAAACACAATGGCACATTGGCCTTGTATTTGGGTGGCTTTTTCTCCTAGGGTGAGATGAAAACCTAGGGAGTTCATGGGTCTCAGGGGGTAGACTAGCGTTGGTTGCTCCCTGCCCTATCGGGAAGGAGGGAAGGCTGAATGAGGCAGTGATCAGACAAGGTGAGTGATATGCTGGTGACAACTCCAATATCCAGTCCTAGGCTGACAATAGGATCCAGCATATGTAAAGCTGCATCTGTGGTTCCAGTGACTACAGTTAAGCCCATCTCCAGGTGGGAGAGACAGACTGCCTTCTGCTTCATGTTCTTTGTGACTTTATGTGTCTCTGTCAGCATGCAGACAACCCACTCGGCCCTCCCTCATCCTCTCCCTCCCCCCGCCCATTTCCCTCCAGACACACACACTTCCTGCCTAGGCTAGTATCTCTAAGGTTTTAGTATTCCCTTTGATCCTAGATTTGGCCTGGGGAGAGTAAACATTACCAACTTAGTAGACATCAGTCAAGACATTATTTACAAGTTAATAGCTTCCCCATTGTTTCTCCAAAGACCTTTAATATTCACTATGATAGTACCTTATTTTTGCCAACATTTGATTTCTTGTTGGGTCTCCTCTTACAGCCTCCTTTGATTTAACTCTTTCCATACAGTCCAGATAATATCCCAGAGGTAAACTGAGGTGCATATGACATTTATATAAAATAATACACGTAACTCCCTCATTCTTCACACTTTGCATTCAACAGCAGGAGCTGCAGGCTGCTATTTTCTTCTTGTTGTTTAATAATGCTACCAGCCAAGCAATGGAATTTGACTGTCTGGCTTCTGGGTTTATCCTCGTGCATGGTTTTCTTGGGGGAACGTCTCCTTAACCTGGTGAGAGTGGGGATTTCAGAAGGCGTGGGGCAGTGGGGTTCCAAATTCTTTGAAGATCCTGGTGTTCTAGTGCTTCAGATCCTCAGGGTCTGGCATGACGGTCCTTAAATGGATGAAAGTGATGACGGGTGATATAGTGGTGGGAGTAGTGGGAGACATTTCTTCCCTTATCATTTTACTCTCTCCTTTGTCAACAGCAAGAGGCACTTTACATTCCTGTGAAGGTTACTCTTATGGGGAGGACATGGAGCTGAGACGGCGAGGGGACAGTAGGAGGAGTGGATAGCCAATGAGATGAGACTTGCCTTTTACTTCTTCTAAATGCTGGGGACCAGGCAGCAGCGGGGGAGCGAATGCAAAGAACAAACAAAACTAAACAAAAAAAAACCCCAACCTTCACTTACCTGTCATCACTTCCTGGGTTCAACAAGTCTAACATGACCACTAGAACAAAATATATTTTACAAGGCTAGATCAACTTCTAAACCATCAATGTGAGAGTGACTAGGTGGAACAGATCAAAACCACCACAACTAGAACTGGTCGGAAGATTAAATTTCCATTCAATGGGAAATTCTGACGTCTCAAAATTTGTTTTAGTTCCAAATCAGAACAAAAAGCCATTTTAAAAAAAATTTCCAGTGGAACAAAAATTGTAAAAAATGTTGATTTGGAACCACCTAAATGCTTCATTTCAATAATGTCAAAATGTAATTATATCAAATATTTATATAATATACCCAAATATATTTAAAATAATTTGATATAAAAGTCAAAGCAAAATGGATTAAAACAGTAAAGTTTAAATTTTATCTTAACAAAACAAAGATGTTTCAACATTATCAGAATAAAACTAGAAAGTCAAAATGATTTGTTTTGGCTTGTTCCTGGTGAAAAAATTTGTCAGAATTGATATATTCTGCGAAATGTTTCAATTCTGACAAAACTGCGTTTTCCAGTGGAAAATGATTCAACCAAAAAAATTTCAACTAGTTCTAACCCCAACAAACTAGACAGTTACAAGTCCCTACAAAGCATTATCACGCTAGGAGACACCTTACTACAGGGAAATGTGCAAATCGAGGCAGGCACTAGCCAAATACAAAATCAGTGATGATAAGCTTAAGGTGGAAACTTGGAGATGCAAAGCACAGCCCAAAACCCAGAAAGACGCTTTATATTTGAAGGCACAAAATACAAGGGAATGCAAAAAAAATATTTGTTCACATTTTCAGACATGATAAAAGGCTTTAAAAATGCAATTATGAAAAATTTTGCCTGAACCTCAAGAAGGGAGAGAGTGAGAGCAGGTGCAGAGGTGCTATCACGTTGCGTAGCAATCTGCCTCTGGATCAGGAATGGATGCTGCTGACAAACGTACACAGGATAGATGTTAAACACAGTGTAAAGCCCTGTGCTCGGGAGATTGTACCTGCCACTGATGGAGACCTAAGAGATCTGCGTTTATTGCACTCTGGCAACAACTCAATACCTTATCATGGTAATAAAATATGACTGAGTTGAACTGAATAGTGTGCATCTCCAGGGATGCATGTACCCAAATATCTTTACTGCTGAGTGTTTCCAAGTGTCTTCATGGGTATGTGTGTGTCTGTGTGTGTGTCCTGGTGTCTTCCCAGATGAGTGCTTGCACATCTCTGAGGGTCTTCATTGCTGAGTATGTATCCTCATAGACATGTTTGCCTGCACATGTTTCCATAAGCATATTGGTGTCTCTGCGTGTGTGTGTGTGTACAAGGATTTGTGCATGAATGTTTGCATTTGTGTGTGAATATGAATGCGTGTTTCTGCATACGTGCATGCATATCTCCCTCTCTGTGTATATACACATCTCTCTTTCTCGGAATATCTGTTGTATTTTAAAGCTTGCCTACATGGGGACACCCAGGAAAATGAATCCAAATATACTAAAAGTGTGAATTTGAAGTGCATTAGTTAAACTGCACAAATCCTTGTGTGGATGTTGTTATTCAGGATTAAAGTGGCTTTAATTCTGTTTATCTTAATTCACTGTTTATCTTAATTCAGGGATTTAATGCTGTTAAACCTTTAGTTAATTTGGAATAATTTTCCTGTATGTCCTGGTGTAAACGTGCCCTCCATGTTTCTCAGGACATGTCTACACTTAAAATCCTACAGCAGCACCACTACAGTGCTGCCACTGGAATACTTCAGTGTAGACACTCACTACAACAATGGGAGGGGTTCTCCTGGCACTCAAGTTAATCCACCTCTCCGACAGGCAGTAGCTAGATCTATGGAAGAATTCTTCTGTCAACCTAGCACTGCCTGCGCCAGGATTAGATCAGCACAACTACATCTCTCAGGGATCTGGATTTTTTCACACCCCTGAGAGACGTAGCTACGCCAGTATAAGGTTTCAGTGTAGACCAGACCAGGTAACCCATAGTTAAGGTTGCATTCACTTCTTCGCATTTCAAGAACCTATTTTTAGTTGCTTATAACTTTGCCAAACTTTAACGGTTTAGGCTCAAATTTCTCATGCTGGGTATCTACCTCAGGCTGATATTTTTTCCCCCCAACAAAAATGGTTCAACCATTTAGCAGTTAGATCTCAGCCTCATTTCTTGGCCAGCCCCTTGGTCAGGACTTTAGAGCTCCTGCCACTGGATAACTGGAGCTCCATTTCTTCCATTCCATGCACCTAGGAAGATTTCCTTCCCTTGCACTACCTGACTGTCATGGGGTAAATGACTCCATTTTGTCCTTTCCGCCTTAAATCACTGCAGCGTGTTATTCCTTCTACAGGCAAGAAATGGAACGTTCCTTATTTCCCCGTCATTAAGCAAAGTCAGACACCTCACAAAGGATGTAGCAGCTGTAATTTAAAAAATTACTAAAGCAATGATTAAGAAACAAGGTATGTATGGGGAAGAGTATGTTTCCATGTGGCCCCCATAACTAATTCTACATAGTGACATCCTGGTCTCTCAGAAATGGGATTGGGTTTAGTTACTTCAGATTGTCATATTACAGAAATGCCACCTTGACTTACGTGCTCCAAGGAGTTCGAAGGGCATTTTCGTCTCCTTAACATATTATTCCACAAGTTAAGATCCCAAGTAGATAAGCCGGACTGTCTCATGGTGCAGTCTCTCCCAATGGCTAATATTTTTCTATTACTGGCCTTCTGATCAGCCAGCTTGTAAATAAAGAACTTTCTGCTCACTATTGACCACCTCTGCCACAATATGGCCACTCTAACACCTGCCACCAGATGTACTCTGCATATCCTCATTAAACTAGCATGTGGCTGACCAATTTCTTAAAATCAGAGGGTCTGTAGTAACTATTAGCCTTCCCAAAGGGCTCTTGAGCCAGTTTAGTAAATGAGTCTAAAACAGTCTTTTAAAGCAACATATCAAATGGCTCATTTCTGAAGGTCTAGTGGTCATGGCTATGCTCTTACTGGCACCATCCGCAGGCACAGCCCCCTCTGCAGCTTCCAGTGGCTGCGGTTCACCGTTCCTGGCCAATGGGAGCTGCAGGAAGCCGCAGGGATGTGCTGGCGGCCGCTTCCCGCAGCTCTCTTTGGCCAGGAACAGTGAACTGAGGCCACTGGGAGCTGCGGGGGGCCATGCCTGCGAACAGTCAATATAAACAAAATGTCTTCCAGCCTGCCAGTGGATTATTCTGATGGGCCGTGTGCTGAAGGTGGCAGACCTGTGCTCTAAACAGAGCTGCTGATAAACTTGTAGGTACTGCATTTCTTCCTCACAGGATTCTGCATCAGACTTCCCTCTCTTGCACCTGCTGTGACTTCCTACTGTGACTGTGTGAGCCCTGTGATGTGAATGAGCACAGTAATCACATTGCCTGTCTTTTCCTCCTGATATAAAAAAAAATCTGCAGCAATTATTTCTCTCTTCCAATTAAAAGAACAAAAAACCCATATCCCCTTCTACACTTGCTCCTCAACTTTCAATGAGGGTGGCTGAGTGAGACCTCCAAAGACTCTAGCAGCTGTGAGGATGGTTAAAGGGGAAATCGGAGAAACGAGGCCTCCTGTCCCTCTGTGGTGGGAGAAAGGATGTTTAGCCATAGACTCAACTTGCCACCTGGGAGATCAAGTTTGCATCAAGGGCACCCATTCAGAGCCAACAAGGAACAGGTTGATTAGTCTCTTCCTGGCAGCTGTGGGGGATTCCTTAAGCAGTGGTTTGTCTATGGGTTTAATTGTGAGACTGCTCCCTGGGCCACAGACTTAAGCAACTCTAAAACTGTCTTGTAGAGCTGTGTCTAATCCATAATTAGACTTACTCCTGACTAAGGCTGGGTTTGAGTGGTGGAGGTAGCTGGTATGAGGGTTGGTATGATCTAGGTTATAAAACATCTTGAGTGAAATCCTCAAAAAGACAATTGCAAAACTCACATTGGCTCCAGTGTGCTTGGATTTTGTCTCCTCTCTTGCTTCCTGAAACTATCAGACTCCTTACTGCATGTATTTGCAACAGGATAGGGGTGTCTTATTATGAAGCAATGCACTTGGGGTTCAGGTAAGCGTCCAGCTGGTCTCTTACTTAAACTAAATAGCAAATGACCGACTATTCATATTATGCTATTTTAATACCTTTCAGACACAATATTTGAGTAAAAGAGCCATGTCGGACTGAGTCTAAGGACAGACTACAAGAAAATATGTAGTATATGGAACATTTTAAAGAAGTTTTATTAGAGCTGGTTGAGAAGTGTAACTTTTTTGCAGGAAAAAACCATCAATGCAAACAAAAAAGTCAACATTTTTCTTCAATTTTGTTGAGTTTTTGTCAAAAAGGTGGTGGGGTTCCCATCTACAACTGCAAAATGTTTTGTTTTTATAACTGGAAAATTGTTCTTGTTCTCGATGCCTCAAATGCTCAATGAAAACAGAAACTTCCATTTTGTTGAAAAGCCATGATCACTTCTTGGTTTTAAAACAGAAAAATATTCAACCAGCTCTAGCTTTTATAACTCTTCTTTCTAGGAAAAAAATATATTCAATGCCAGAAACAAATGCATCTCAAATGTTTAAGTAGCATAGGGATGCTGTTTAATAAATCTACTCTTTCGGCAAGAAAAGAGTCTGCTATACTGAGAAGGTAAGAAGCCCTGAACACAGTCATACCGTATTCTGGTACATGTATCAGTTAAAGATGGCCCTAGACACACCTCTCTGCGTGCACTTGCATTTAAAGGTTTGGGTTAGGTGCAGTAAGACACGGAACACTACACCACCCCAAGGAATAAATTTTGTTGTATATTTTAATAGTGCCTGGCACAATGTGGTGCTAACCCTAGTACTATATACGTGCTGTGGCAAATTGCCCGTACAATTACGATGGGTCCCGCGCTTCCTCTTTTGTGGGGGGCAGGTTCAGGGTGCAGTTTCCTGCCCCTGAACTAGGGTATTTACTGTCCCACTAGTAACCCAGAGAAGGGTAGTGGAGAGGGAGGGACCCGGGCCCGCCCTCTACTCCGGGTCCCAGCCCAGGGGCCCTAGGGATAGTAGTAAACCACTTGAACTAGTGCTTCCTTCCCCTGGGCTACTTTCCTCTCCTGCTCTTCAGCTTGTGGGGCTTCCTGCCCTCTCTCTCTCTCTGCACAAGCCGGGTGTCTCTTTACCTGGGGTCTTGGTCTTCTAGCCAGCCACGGCACTTCTCCCAACTCTCCTCTACTCCAACTCCTTCAAACTGCTCTCTGCTCCAACTCCTTTCCCTGGCTGATTGAAGCGGGGGGGGGGGGGGGGTTATCAGGTGACTAGCTTCAGGTGCTCTAATTGGCTTCAGGTGCTTTTAATTTATCTATAGAAACCTTTTTTTCCCTCTACAGGGAATAAGGCTTCTCCTCATCCTGGGATTTACATCTCTCTCCTACATCGCTCTCCTGCAGCCTTCTGGCCATGCTGTATCACACTGCGTACACACACACACTGCGCCCTAACATTAACTTTACCCTAGGAACTGTGGCAGACTTTTGACATCCTCTTTCCCAAAGTTACTACATTCACCCTCCTCCTCCTATCTTTTCTGCACAGGCCTGGACAATTTCAACTCACTCATGTTTGGGGAAGGGTATGCTGGAGGGCTACTGTCTATCATGAGGCAGAGTTAAGGTTATGGTGAGCTGTCTTTGGTGTATAGTGGTTGTTCTAGGGGTGAGGTGCCTCTCTATGGAGGAGAAGGTAGGCAGATAGGTTGTGTTAGATGCTCTAACTTCACTTCCTTGCTTTTGAAGGCGTTGTGTTTGCTACGTTATATGAATGACACCCTTAGTTGACAGACACTAGAGTGGTTCTGTGTATGAATTTCTTGAGTTAGAAGAAAGCATTTCAGACGTAGCAGTAGCCACTTTCATGATTAACACAATCTTCAGGAAAGTGTTCAGCTTTCATAAAGAGTCACATTCTCAAAGACCCTGTTGTTCGAGAAAGTGGCTGTTGTTTTGTCACCTTTCATTTCCCTGAAAAAAACATTACAGTTATAAGGGGGAGGGGGGAAAATCCCACCAAGCTATCACAAGCAATGCAGTGCAATTCAGGTGCTGTTTCCCCATCTACCATACCCCCATAAAATTAATGCAGGAGGTGATAACTGGGCACTGCCTGGTTTTCTGACATCCTACACTCAGGAACGATATGGGGTGGCCCTGATCTGATACAGCAACCTTAGCTCCATTTCAAAGTAGTCTGTAAATGAAGAGGGTTTTTTCCCCCCCAGCGAATAAACCAGGCTGCCTTGAGCTTCTGCCATTTCTCTGTGAGAAGAGTGGATTTACTTTCTTGTGGCTGAGGGATCAAATATTTGCAAACAATGGTAGTGATAGCTTTGATACCTCCTGTACTTCAACAGAGGTATCAATCTTGACAGTAGCGTGTCAGAGAGTCTGTACACATACTGGGTTTTTTTTAAGAGCCAGTGTCTCATGAAAGGAAAGAAGTCTGAATTACAAAGAGCACAGGGACATTTAGAAATTTTATACCAAGCACAATGCTTGCCCAGGCCTGGACAGTCACCAGACACCGGACCCAACTCTCCTGCAGTATAGGAATAAAGCAAAACTATGACAGACTATGAGCACAATGCGAGCTCAGGGGCATGAGTACCACAACCTGTGGTAAGTTTGTGACTCTAGCAATAGGTGGACCATAGTCACGGTTATCCACTTAAAAACAAAACAGCCAGACTGTGAGGCCTTGGTCAATGATAAGGGTTGTGAAATGCCCAGGAGTACCTGTCCGTAGAAGAGGTGAACCGACAGCACCTGATCTCTTGACTCATAGCCCAGTGCACATCCTCAGAAGCTAAAAGGCATTTTGTGGCAGAGCACTCACCTCCAGTGGGATATGCCAGTGATCTAGTACAGAGTGGAATGTTACAGTAGTTGCAAAAATGAGGTGTAATAACTTGCCACATATCAGTTGTCTGGACACCTGTTTGGTGCCATGCTCACGAGGGCATTCTAGAGATATATCAGTCTCCGGACATCTATCTTCCCTGTCTGGGCATAAAGCAGCATTAGATGACTTTCAAAACATTAAAAACAGCTCCTTGTGGATAGAAGGGGCTGTATCTGATCAAATTACCTCAAAACCGCACCCCATTCAAGTCAGGCCACTTCTTCCTTCTTTTCTGTGTTGCCTTCTCAATGCAAGGGGAGAGCTGAGAGAAAAGGAGGTCATTTCCCTGCTTTCAGTTCCAGTGGCTGATGTTACAGCACGCCCTGGAAGGAGCAACTGCAAGAAAGTCCTGCTCTGTCCCCGCAGCCCTGGGACAGAGCATGCTCAGTTGCTCTGTGGGGATGGGGCATTTGCAATCTGGTAAGCACACAGAAGTTGCATGGAGATAGCAGTATTATAGGGTTGCCAACCCTCCCAGTTTGGCCGGGAGTCTCCCAGAATTGGGCTCTATCTCTCAGAGGTTACTGAAGCCAATATGGGAGATTTTAGGCAGCTAAAAGTCTAATGGCGCAGCGGGGCTAAGGCAGGCTCCCTACCTACCCTGGCTCTGCGTCGCTTGTGGAAGCAGCTGGCGTGACTGGCAGTGGCTTCTAGGGTCAGGGGGTCTCCGGGATCTGCCCCTGCCCCGAGCGCCAACTCCGCAGCTCCTATTGACCAGGAACGGGGAACCATGTCCAATGGGAGCTGCGGAGGCCATACCTGCAGGCAGGGGCAGCACTCAGAGCTGCCTGGCCACCCGTGAGCCTAGAGGCCGCTGCCAGACATCTGCCACTTCTGGGAGCCACTTGAGGTAAGTACCACCCGACCAGAGCCTGCACCCCAAACGCCCTTCCGCACCCCAACCTCCTGCCCCAGCCCTGAGCCCTCTTCCGCACCCCCTCCTGCACCCCAACCCTCTACCCCTGGCTCAGCCCGGAGCCTCCTCTCACACTCCAAACCCCTCAGCCCCATCCCCCAGCCCAGAACCCGCACCCTCTCCCGCACTCCAACCCCCTGTCCCAGCCCAGTGAAAGCAAGTGAGACTGGAGGAGAGTAAGCAATGGAGGGAGAGGGGATGGAGTGATTGGGGGGCGAGGTCTCAGAGAAGGGGCGGGACAGGGGCACACTCTTGTGGAAGGGGTGGGGCTGGGGGCAGGGCAAGGGTGTTTGGGTTTGTGCGATTAGACAGTTGGCAACCCTACAATATTACCAACCCCAAATATTCAAAAATCATGAGTTAGACCCCACAAAAGCACAAGACAGGTTTACAGGTCATGAGAGGCCTACAACCATGAGGCCTAGAAACATCTGTTTTTTTAAATGAAAGCTGCGATTCACTTTCCTCCAGCAGTTGAAGTATTAAGTACAACATCAAATATCCTGAGACTTGCAATAAAATCATTACAACTGGCAAGGAACATGCTCAATAAGGATGGAATCTTCCAAGAATTTAGCTGCCAAACTCTAACGAGTCTCTACTGTACAAATGTGAACTGAGAACTTCAAAGGCCTATAACTTGGCCAGATTTGGGGGGATTTTCATGAGGATGGCAAAAAAGCCCATTTCTGACATCAGGGCAACCTCACCTGCCAAATTTCAAGCCTTGCTCCAAACCATTGAAGTACTAGAGCTTCCCAAAGAAACAGCTGTGAGAGGTTTTTAATGTGTGTAAAACAAACAAACAAAAATCCAGAGATTAGGGAAACATATGTTAACTCAAACAAACAGACAAAAAGATCAATCAGCTTGAGGCAGACATTCAGCATGGACAATCTCAGTTCAAATGTACAAAGTTTGACAAAGTTGCAAGCAACTGAAAACAGGGTAGTATAATGAAAAGCCTTAGATAACCTTAACTTTAGATGGGGCTGCCCACTCTATCACCGTCTACACCTGTCTTTCTGGACCAAATTCAGATCTGGAGTAAGCAGGTACAGCTCATCTGATATCGACAGTATTCTACTCATTTACACAAGCTTGGAATGTAGCCCCATGCATGTGGCATGTAGATAGATCTATCTATATATTTCTCACACACACACACACACACACACACACATTTTATGTGGGGAAATAGGACTGAACCACCAGCATTTTCTCTTGTAAGATGCATGTTTACAGCTAGGTGTCAGCAGCAGAGCGAGAAGTAATGTGAAAGGGGGCAATGCAGTCCTGCTGGCCTATTTTGGCTCCTTGTATTTTAGGTTCTGGTCCAGAGAAATCTCTTTCTTTCAGCTGAGAGCAGCAGCAACATGCATGGCTCCCTCATCTCATTCCGACAGGAACAGATGAAGCTCTGACTTGCCTCCCAAGAGGGGCCCAGACAGCAGAGGGAAGAGGAGAGTTTACATAAGGAGTTTTTGAAGACGTAATCACCCAAAGAAGGGGGAATGGGGCATCGTCCCCTACGGAAGGAGATGATGTTCAGGTCCTCTAAGGAGGCAGCTTTGTCTAGTGGTTAGACCAGGGGACTAGGAGTTAGGACTCTTG
Organism: Eretmochelys imbricata; assembly: GCF_965152235.1. Classification (NCBI taxonomy): domain Eukaryota; kingdom Metazoa; phylum Chordata; order Testudines; family Cheloniidae; genus Eretmochelys; species Eretmochelys imbricata. Next base: position 203,788,498 of record NC_135572.1, read on the forward strand.
GGTTCCATGTGTGTGTGAGAGAGAATGTATGTGTGAAGGAGAGGCTAACATCATTCATGTCTGTAAAGGGCTTTGAGATCCTCTGATGGAAGATGCTACAAAGAGGATCAACCTTCCACCTGTGCAACCAGCACTCCCCCTGCTGCCCACCACAAATGGGAGTTTGCACTCTTCACTGCTCCCCCACCACTTAATAATCCTCACACTAAACCCCTGCATGTGCACCCTCCTCTCTCCATGCGGGATCCTGTCACGTACATCCTGCAGTCCCCACGTCACTCCCCAGACTACAATCCATGTGACCCAGGACCCCACGAGTATGCACCCTGCAGGTTCCACACCTCCCCCTGCAATCCCTGCCTTCGAATGCACACCTCAAACTGCCCTGTGTGCATGCCCCCTGCACAAACACGTCACACTCCTGCCAGCTCCCACCACTCTCTGTCCTCCCCACATGCCATAATTCCTACATTCTTCCCTTCCACCCCTGCAGACCAACCCCGACAAACAGGCAGAGAGCTGGGTGCACACACATACAGCTGGGCACACACACAAACACAAAAATCTGGGCACACACATGCATAGAGCTGGGCATACTTAGAGCTTTATGCATGCACACAGCGCTGGGCATGCCCAGACACATATGCCGAGACCTGGGAACCGACACGCATACCGAGCTGGGCATGGAGGTGTGTGTGCAACCCTCTGCCTCTTTACAGAGCTATGTGCATGCCCAATGGTGGCCGCACACAAATTTGGAAATGGACACCACTCATACAGAATTGGGCACAGACTCACACAGAGCTAGGCATGTGCGCTCATGCACATACACAGAGAGATCTGGGTGCACACGCACCCAGAGCAGCGTGAGGGTGTACACACACGTCCCCAGCTCTGTGCATGGGTGAGGATGTGGATGCTCCCCCAGCTCTCTGTGTCTATGCGTGTGTGCAAGTGCGGACACACCCAGCTCTGTGGATGTGCGTAAGTGCGTAAGTGCCTTCCCGGCTCCGTCTGTGCGCAATTGCATATACACCCACCCAGCTCTGTGGGGGCATGTGTATGTTTCTGTGGCCAGCTCTGTGGGGGCATGTGTATGTTTCTGTGGCCAGCTCTGTGGCGGGGGGGGGTGTACATACGCACACCCTGCTCTCTCTCACACACACTGAGCTGAGTGTGAGCGCACCCACAGAGAGACCTGGGCATGCGTGCACCCACAGCTGGGCATCCCCCCATACAGAGAGAGTTGGGCACACACAGAACTGGGTGAGCATGTGTACACACACACACACACACACACACACACACACACAGAGCTGGGCACATAGAGTTCCTTCTGCCTGTTAAGCCTTTCCACTCTGTATAACCTCACAGTTAAAACTAATCCTTATCCTGAAAATAAGCTGACAACTAAAGCACTGTTTTAAAAATTCTTCCATTTAATGAGGAGCTTTGCTGTGGCTCTTCCAACTCCCCTCTCCTCTCCCCTCTTTGTGACAGATACAAAGCAGTTCCCCGCCTCCAGCTCCTCACAGTAAATACTGATGTTGGAGGGCATGCCTGTGCCAGTTGAAGCCCCAGTTCTGGTTCCCTTAGTTGCACTGAGCAGTACGCCAGCAATCCCATTCATAGCAATAGCTTTACAACAGGCTACTACTTAGTGTCAGGACAGGTGGCGGAAGCCGGCCCCCATCACTTCCCTGCTCCTCACATACACCCCCTTCTTCCCTCTTTCCAAATGTACACACACAGTGACAAACGTATGCATATGCTCAATGGGTCTACCACATACCTCTACACTCCCTTCCTCATCAACATAAACACAGGCACACCTGACTGAGAAACCCTGGCCAGACATTACGATGATGAGCGTCAGTATAAACCCCTTCCCGAACATAGAAACATTGATGTTTTACTAACAGTTGTAGGCAACCTATCAATCCTCCTACCTTTATATCCCCTTTCATATGCATGTATATTCACACCTCTCCTCACCATGTCCCCATACTCCCCCTTTATGCACACACATTCATCCCTCATACATTAGGTTACACCTATGTTTGAATGCTGCTGTGATTGACAGGTGGCCAGACACCCTGTCCTTTTCCTGCAATGCATCAGGGAGGCATGGAAGCTCTGCCTTCTTGAAGAGGAATCAGAAGTGTCAGCAGCACTCGTCTTAGATGGCATAATGGGATTTCATGATGGAGAGTGAAACAGCAAGCTTGGAAAACAGTGCCTGTGAGATCTGTCAGGTATGCACTGTACCTGTCTCAGCTGAACCTACCCAGCTGTTCCATCAGCTTTAAATAGAAAGCAGTTGGGGGATGCAAAGCCCTCCCTTCCCCTCGTGACTAATGATGGGGGAACTGGCTTGAGCATCAGCCCTGCTCCACAATTTTGAAGTCAATTTAAAAAAAAAGATTTACTGAATTGAATCCCTCACACTTCTCTTTAACAGAAAACTTCTATCCACTGTCCCCTAACTAGACACACACACACACACACGTACACACACACGGTAAATTACAGGTATGAATTTTAGCCCTACGCAGACAGCAGCCCCTATCAAATGGCCATGTCAGAGGTCTCAGAGTTGCTTGAGTCAGTTTTCTGGGCACAGGGCTGTAACAGGATTCAAGCGGGAAATTCTTACAAACTGTGTAATTACAGCTGGATGAATACATGATTTTTCATTTTGTTGGCCAGTTGAGGTCAATCTGAAACAACAATTTTTTTAATATTTTCCTCTCTGAAATGAAAAAAACAGGTTTTGGATTGAACAAAAGGTTTAAATATGAGTTGAAACTAAACGTCTCATTTTCAGGAGTTTTACGATTTTTAGTGCGTCTGTCTCTTTTGGTTTTTCAGGGTTTTTTAAGTTAAATCTAGCTAAATTTTGAAACAATACACTGTTTCAAAATGAAATGTGGAAACATTTTGTTTAAAAAATTTCAAAATAAAATGTTTTCACTTTTTCAGCATTCCCTCTCCCCCTTTTTTGGCCAGATTTGTCCCAAATTTGCAAATGGCTTGGTTGACCTGAAACTGCATACTTTGGTAACTAAGGAAACAAAGAAAGAACGAATATAAAGTCTTGCTAAGAGAAAAAAAGCAGTGGGAGAGTTACACACAGATCTTGGCAAACATTTTTTTCTGAAAATAGTTAGTCTCCAATGTAAGCCTCCTAGTGGGAAGGGGCATGTTTTGTTCTTGGTGTGTAGATGTTGACTAACGTAACACACTGTATCTCAGCATCATGGCAGGACACACGACACAAGTTGCATGCAACTCATGAATCCTTTTATTTTTGCTGTTTTGTTATGAAACCTCCTAGAGTAAGATGGCTCCTTGTATGTTCTAATCTGGGTTGTGTACTTGATAGGAAAGAGACTTTAATTTAATCTGCAGTTTTTGAGTTTTCTGATTTAAATGAAGCAAAATTATACCACATGTGAATGGGCTCCTGCCCCCACCCCCCTTTTTAGATTTTGGTTTAATTTAGAATGCAAGAAAATAAGAGTAACATATGGAGCAGTTAAGATCTATGCCAGTTTGCCCTCCAGCAACCCAGTCCTCTCTATTGCTTCACACCAGCTCTGACAATACACCTCAATCCTGCCCTGCAGCCCCCCCCCGCCCCCGCCATTCCAGTCCTGGTCTCCCTAAACACAGCTCTGCCAGTGCCCCTCATTCGTGCCCTGCACCTCCTATTGCAGTCCTGGGCTCCCCCATGCAGCTCTGCCAGTGCACCTCAGTTCTATTACATAGCTATTCTAGGGACCCCCAAACAGCTCTGTCAATGCACCCCCAGTTATTGTGGTTCTTCTGGCTTCTCTTCAATTAAGACAGCCAATTGTGCCTAATTGTTTCCAGTTCAGTTATGGTTTGGTGATGTGAAAAAATGTCCCCTCAGGACCAAGCTGCCTCCACTCAAATCACTTACTTGCAATCTAAACAGAAAGGACACCTAGGTCTTCTGATATGAAAGGCTGCTGCATACAACAGATACTGATATTTATCTAAAAAAAGAAAACCTGTGTTTTAGTTACATTTGTAAAGATGCACTTCAAAGGCTCAAGACTTCTATCAGGCATGAACACATGACCCTTTTCTTCTCCCTAGATGCAACAGAAACAGTTTTTTCCAAACATTCATTTGCATTCTGAATGGCTGTCGAGTTCCACCAGTCTTATACACCTAAGTATGAGTTATTCACAAAGTGTTTTCTGTTTGCTCACATGTTCTGTGAATAGCTGCCCTTTCTAAGATCAGTTGTAATTCAGTATTCATCATTCTCCCATAAAACACATTTCAGGTTATCCAATCAAGGATCAGAAACAATAACATGTGGCATAGGTCAAGTCATGCACCACAAATAAATAGACTATATCAACAGCTCACAAACACCCCATAGTCTGAAATGTGTTCAGCAAACAATTACAAATGACAAATCCATTCACATATGCAGTGTTGTTGTAGCCATGTCAGTCCCAAGATATGAGACAGAGAGGGAGAGTGAGGTAATATATTTTACTGGACAAACTTAAGCTTGTCTCTCTCACCAGCAGAAGTTGGTCCAGTAAAATATATAACCTCTCCCACCTTGTCTCTCTAAATCCATTCACAGAAATCAAGTTCCATCTGAGAACAGAAAGAAGGGCTAAATCCCTCAGATTGTTTCACTGAGAATAAACTTTCAGCTGGCTTTCTCTCTGCTTTTGTCTGTTCCCACCATGTATCCCCTTATTGATGTCTCCCCTATTACAGAAGTGGATAGATGGAATACACACTTAGAACACAGAGAAATGGCAGAGTGAGGACAGAGGTACTGGGAGTGTGGGTAGCAGGGCACAGAGATGCCAGTGTCCGGGCTGGGGAGACAGCAGTGTCCTCAGGAGCTCAGAGAGCTTGGAACACCACAAAAAGGAGAGCCCAGTGGAGGTGGGAAGAAAAGAACAGATGCCACATCAGGAGAGCCAGGAATCAGAACAGGGGAGGGGAAAGCCGGTACAGCCAAGACAAAAGAGGGAGCCAGCAATACCTGCACAGGAGACCCAGCTTTTGCTTTACTTGGAAGGGCCTCTCCAAGCATCTCCTGGCCACAGTGTGAATCATCTGTGAGGATATAGTAACAGGTGCACAGATCTTTTCCGCCAGCCCACAACCCCTTAAGTACAGCTTGACTGGATACAGTTTGTATTCTGTATTTTCAGAATTTCTTCCTCCTACTTCTGAGGTATTGGTGAGTGTTGGAGACAGAAGGGGCTACCTAATCAACAGGACTGGAGAGCTGCAGCTTCTCCTCTCCTCCCTCCCATGGGTGCTCGGTCTCAGAGACTGAGATGCGGTGGGAGAGGGTCAGAGTGGAGTCTGACCTTCCATCCCTCAAGCTCTCTCACTGGGCCTCTCCCAGCCTCCAAGCATAAGAACTTGCAAAGGAAATGTATACAAAACAGACACAGCCCATGAGAACAAGAGGAAAGCGAGGGGGATGGCTTTGCCCTGCTGCCCCTGCTCCCTCTCCTGTCGCACACAGCAGTCAATGGGAACAGGCTGCTATGCGAGGGAAGAGCGTGGAGTGAAGGATCAATGCCAGGGCAAGGTGACTCGTTGCTGGTTTGGGGTTTGGATTTCATAAACCATGATCAATATTTAATGGAACAATAAGGTTGTTAAGAGACTGCAGCCTGAGCATGATGGAGGAGCTGGGAAGAGGAAAATGGCATTTAAAGTCTTTTGAGGGAGATGACAACCAGTTAATGAATCCTCTGGGATTGTCAGATTTCTTTTTTCATTTATTCAGAGAGACGGTGGCATAGTGGTTAAAACATAGAACATAGTGACTAAGAGATGCAAAAAGAGGGAAAAGGAGGTTCAGATTAGATCCTCACAATGAGCAGAAGCCTGCAGCCCTTAATCAGCTCAAAAGCTCTCACTGAAGATCATTAGATGGGCAGACTAATGTAGTGCCCATCTTTAAAAAAGGGAAGAAGGAGGATCCTGGGAACTACAGGCCAGTTAGCCTCATCTCAGTCCCTGGAAAAATCATGGAGCAGGTCCTCAAGAATCAATTCTGAATCACTTAGAGGAGAGGAAAGTGATCAGGAACAATCACCATGGATTCACCAAGGGCAACTCATGCCTGACTAATCTAATTGCCTTCTATGACGAGATAACTGGCTCTGTGGATGAGGGGAAAGCAATGGACGTGTTGTTCCTTGACTTTAGCAAAGCTTTTGACATGGTCTCCCACAGTATTCTTGCCAGCAAGTTATGGGCTGGATGAATGGACTATAAGGTGGATAGAAACCTGGCTAGATTGTCGGGCTCAACGGCTAGTGATCAATGGCTCCTTGTTCAGTTGGCAGCCGGTATCAAGTGGAGTGCCCCAAGGGTCGGTCCTGGGGCCGGTTTTGTTCAATATCATCATTAATGATCTGGAGGATGGTGTGGATTGAACCCTCAGCAAGTTTGCAGATGACACTAAACTGGGAGGAGAGGTAGATACGCTGGAGGGTAGGGATAGGATACAGAGGGACCTAGACAAATTAGAGGATTGGGCCAAATGAAATCTGATGAGGTTCAACAAGGACAAGTGCAGAGTCCTGCACTTAGGACGGAAGAATCCTGTGCACCGCTACAGACTAGGGACTGAATGGCTAGGCAGCAGTTCTGCAGAAAAGGACCTAGGGGTTACAGTGGATGAGAAGCTGGATATGAGTCAACAGTGTTCTCTTGTTCCCAAGAAGGCCAATGGCATTTTGGGATGTATAAGTAGGGGCATTGCCAGCAGATCGAGGGACGCAATCGTTCCTGTCTATTCGACATTGGTGAAGCCTCATCTGGAGTACTGTGTCCAGTTTTGTAGTCCACACTACAAGAAGGATATGGAAAAATTGGAAAACATCCAGCGGAGGGCAACAAAAATGATTAGGGGATTAGAACACATGACTTATGAGGAGAGGCTGAGGGAACTGGGATTGTTTAGTCTGCAGTAGAGAAGAATGAGGGGGGATTTGATAGCTGCTTTTACCTGAAAGGGGGTTCCAAAGAGGATAGATCTAGACTGTTCTCAGTGGTAGCAGATGATAGAACAAGGAGTAATGGTTTCAAGTTGCAGTGGGGGAGGTCTAGGTTTGATATTAGGAAAAACGTTTTCACTAGGAGGGTGAGGAAGCACTGGAATGCATTACCTAGGGAGGTGGTGGAATCTCCTTCCTTTGAGGTTTTTAAGGTCAGGCTTGACAAAGCCCTGTCTGGGATGATTTAGTTGGGGATTGGTCCTGCTTTGAGCAGGGGGTTGGACTAGATGACCTCCTGAGGTCCCTTCCAACCCTGATAGTCTATGATTAGCAGTGTTGTCCAAGTAAGGACCTCAGGACCAGGCTTTTCAAGTTTGGAAGATTATCTGAGTCTCCTCTCTCTCACCACCAGAAGTTGGTCCAATAAAAGAGATATTACCTCACCCACCTTGTCTCTCCTGGATCTGCACATTTGGGCTGAAAATCTCAGGAGAAGAGATTCTTTCATGACATTTCTGACACATCTTCATTCCTCCCAGGCTGGTGTTATAGTATCTCTCACCTGGTTTTATTCCTTCTGCTTCTGGAAGTGCAGAAGCAGCTCAGGAATGAAAAAAAAATAAAACATGGAACACTGAGTGGACCGAGAGTTTTTTTTTTAAAACCCTGTTATTTGTCAGGGTTTGGCTGAACCTATTGGGGGAAGAGGGGGAGGGGAAGGATTCAGGCTGGTTCTTATTTAGATCAAACCACTTTGTGCCTTGTCCTCCCATTGTCACATTGTAACAGTCTCGGAACTCAGAAACTCAGCATGGGGTGAAGTCATCAAGCCATGACACAACCTCACAACATCCTGCTGGTGCATTGGTGCTGGAAGAAATTCAGGATCCTTGGAGTGTCCTGAGATGCTCTTGATATCTGCTTTCTGGTACAGAGACTTCACTGCCATTAGCATTGCTTTGTGTATAACTTGACACAACAGAAGACTCCACGCTTTCCCCTAGATTCACCAGTGCAATCAGTTCAAGTCTCCAACAGGTCTGGAAAGGTGGGATGGCTCTCAATCCATCCGAGTGCACCCCCAGAAACTTTCCCTTGAATTGCTGTGATAAGAGGCTAGTCCTGTTTCCCCTTCTCCTGTGTGTAGAGACTCCTCTATCAGAGCTCTCTGCTCTGAAGGAGCACAATAAACAACCTCTCTGTGGCATGAGGCTCAATTACCTGAACCCAGGCAGGGTCCAGGGTGGGCTGTGCTAGGGCTGGCTGGAAAATGGACTTTCCATCCGATAGGAAATCCCAACATCCCAAAATTTGTTTTCATTTGGAATGGGAACAAGTCAGAATTTTCAATTTTCCCGTGGAACAGAAACTCCAAAGATTTTTGATTCTGCACCACTGAAATGTTCAGTTTTGATAAAGTAAAAACATTTAGTTTTGATAATGTTGAAACAATGTAAAATATTACATTATATAGAAATACAATGCAAAATTATAACAAAATAAAATAAAATGATAGAGTGAAACATTTTTACCTTACCAAAATGAAGTGTTTTGACATTATTGAAACAAGGAAGACTTCATTTAGACACTTTTCTGTTGTTGAAATTGACGCATTCTCCTGAAACATTTCAATTTTGAAAAAACTGCATTTTCTGATGGAAAACTTTTTGACCAGTTCTAGTCTTTGTGACTGAATGACTTCCATTCATCCATGATCAGGGAGCTCTTGTAACACCTGCTGCTGCAGGGAGTCACTACACTACCCCTGGTCTGCATGCAGGGGTCAGGGGTTCTTCCCAGCTCTCCCCCACTAAGCTCTCATCCATGTCCTGGGTCTGCTGCTCTCAGTGCTTGCAGCTGAGTAAAATGAACTTTGATCCTGACCTTTGTGGTGGACGGGAACCAGTGCTCAGGCATTCTATTCCAGGGCAGAGTCAGCAGAGGCAGATGTGCCCAGAGCAGTAATGGATTTGAGAAGAGGGGGACAAGAAAGACACCACCAGTGGGTGAGAAGCAGAAGAGAGATTTGGGGGCGGGAGAGAAACAGCACTGAAAAAAAGAGGATGACAACATGAGTAGGGGAGGTGTCAAATGACAGGAGAGGGGTAATTCTGTTGAGACAAAGGTTCCTGCCAAATCCAATCCCTCTCTGCTCCTGTGTGGTCTGCCTCTTGCTGGGGGACAAACCCGCGCAGAGGCAAAAAGATTCTGAGAAGTACTGACAAACCAGAGCACACAGGCACTGGCTTCCCAAGCATTTTAAGCACCTCATGCTCCCCTTAATTCCCCTGTAGTTCAACACCCCACCCCGCTCTGCAGGTGAAGTCCATGTATAGGAGCGAGGCTGCTCCATTCCCGGGCTGGTTAGCTGGGAGCTGCGGCCGCTCTGACCCCAGTCTGGTGCTAGAGGGCAGCAAAGCTACACACAGTCCAGATACTGCTCAGCCACAGCTATAGTTCTGCCTCAAACCCAGTGAGGCCTTATGCCCAAACTAAGGAAATGAGCTGGCTTTAACAATGGGTGCCAGCTAAAGGTCCCGCCATCCCCAGAGGAGCAGTGTAGAGCCCCGGCAGTGGGGACTGTCTGGAACACTTTGCCACCATAGGCACAGACTCAAAAGACTCCATTCAAAACAACTGAGTGACTATTTGCAATACTGTTTGTTTGGAGCAGGGCACAAGCCATTTTTCACACCTGTTATCAAAATGAAAGTCTCATTTTCCTTGTCTTCATGGGGGAAGATTCATTCATTGCAGCATGTCCTCCTCCCCACCCCCACCAAGCGTAGGGAACATCTGGCAAACATAGATTCGTCCAGGTATGGCAGGTACACAACGTGACTGAAGGCCATTGTGCCTATAAATATGGCATCTGGGCCAGATACAGAGCTACCCTCCAGGAAAGCCTGCAGTATTATAGCAGCACTGGACACTGCTCTGTAAGGTTCCCCAGGGGGTGAAGGAGTATAAGAATGTGCAAGAAGAGGTCCCTTTAGTAAAATCTGCTGCCACTCTAAAGGGAAGGTTGGGTGCAATTCCCATGATGGTATTGCCCCCTCTCACAGTGCTGCTGAATACTCCCGGTCAGACTACATATCCCGGGGGCTCCTAAATATACTTTGGGAGAGCGACACTTTGTCTTTGGAGTAGACCAGAAGGCACTAAGTGTTGGGAGTATTAAAAACATTTCCCTTGAGTGAGAAGACCCAAAAATCCGCTACAGGGTCTTCACTCCACTTCACATGGCCTTGGCTGGCTGGCTGGCCTCTGTGCTCCCCTAGCAATAGGCATAGGAGAGTTTCCAGGAACAAAAGCATAAACCTTTCCAGCAAAGGGTGGGTGAAGAGCAGCTGGTTTGCCCAGCACAGCTACCTCCCTGCAGGGGGATGGGTAGAAGACAGCATTTTATTTATTTATTTTTATTTTAAACTTATTTTCTCTTTATTAACTCTATAGATTCTAAGGCCAGAAGGGTCCATTATGATCATCTAGTCTGACCTCTTGTAGAACACAGGCCAGAGAACTTCCAAAAATAATTCCCAAAGCAGATGTTTTCGAAAAGCATCCAATCAAAATGAACTTTTTTGACATTATCAGAATGAAATGTTTCAATGGAGCTGATCCCCAAAAAATTCAGATTATCGGTTCGCAAAAAGTGTCAAGATTGTGACTTTTCATCACGATTTGGGATGGGGAAAAAATGTAAACCTCAAATACTCTCATGGGAAGGGAAAAACATTTCCTGCCCAGCTCTAGTCCCTACTCCTCCACAATCTCTCTAGCAAATATAACTCCCTTTTTGGTATAATTTCCTTAGTTTAAATGGAGTGAGGACCACTGATGAAGTATGTCATAATAATTGAGCACATGGTTTCAATGGGAAAATAAATCAATTAACCCTCACCCCTTCCTGCCCCGCACCCTTCTGTTCTGCAGCAATCACATTCCCGGGGGGCAGGGATTATCAGAGGTTATTGCAAAAAAATTTTGGTGGGGGGTTAAAACATTGACAGCACAATCACTGATGTCTATTCCTGCTCAATATGCTCAGTTGCTGGAACAACCTATACACCTGTTCTTCCTCTACACCTCTCACCCTAATATCCTCCTCTCTCTTTATTCCTCTTTTGCATTGCCTCCTTGTTTTTCATTCTCCCTTCCTTTGTGTCCATCTCCTTTTTGTCCCTCTTTCCCCTCTCTTATGCTGTCTTTCACCCTCCACTGTTCCATCCAGAAGTACCTGGTGCTGTTTTACCATAGTTCTGACAATGGGCGACTGAACAGAGTGGAGGAAAGATAGGGGTGTTATTGGTGAAGTAAGGTAGTTATACAATCTAGCTGAGTCAGTGTCACAGCACAAGAGGCCCAAACTCATAATACTGGCAGCAAAGTCTAATGGCCTGGAGCATGGGATTAGGATTTGGTAAGATCTTATTTTGCCACTGACTCTGTGCGACTCTGAACAAGTCAATTCACCTCCATGCCTCAGTTTCCCCACCTGTAAAAAGGAGGATTATTCCATGCTAATCTCACTGGGGAGTTGCGGGGCTTCCTCTTTGTAAAGTGCTCTGTATGTGGACAGCACTATATTGTGTGCGTGCTAGGGCTGAGTGTCACACCCTAGTGGGTTACAGAAGTGATCTATGTGAGTAGGTCTAGAAAGCTGACCTGCGCTGAAACTTCCCCCACCCCATACAGACACACATATCAGCCCCTCTCAGGTTCATCCAAGTGAGGAGAGACTTAGCCAACAGTGCATCACTCTCAGCCATCATCATCCAACTGAAGTGAGCCTGTCACCAAACCTTTCGGCAAGCTGGGTGGGAGCAGAAAAACCCTTTGCCCTGCACTGGGCTGAGAGTGGCTGATATGGATGGATGGATGGACAGGAGCAGCACTGAAGAGACCTTTGCCCTGCACTGGGCTGAGTGCAGGTGGTATATATGGAGGTAAAAAGAGAGGAAGGCAAGGAGGGGAGCACAGATGCCTAGCAGAATGGAGGCCTGGATGGATATCAGGATTGATGAATGGGTTGAAAGATGACGGGGGAGTGAAAGGTAGATAGATGAGGGGAAGGGTGGATGCATGGACACCAAGTAACCGAAGTCATCAAGAAGTAAAGAAAAATGTGATCTGTTACGCCAGCACATGCTTCTCTTGTCTGTTTCATGTGGTTGCTCTCGCTGATTTAGTCTGAGAATTCAGGCTAATTTCTGCACTGCGTCTGTTCCCACTCACTTCCAAGGGACTGGCACAGACACAAGGAAAGTTTAAACAAACAGATTAGTTTAAGCAGCACTGATGAACATCCACTCATTAGAGGTTCAGTCCCCTGCTGGAGTCAACCACCTCTCGACTGAGGAGGATCCAGACTACTCCATTCCCCTATAAACTTCTCCTGAAAGTTCCTGCAAGATCCATGACCAACTGCCTCAGAGTGACCACTGTTACTCTCTTCTAGGAGCTTCTCCCCAAACTCTTCAGGGATGTCACCACCAGTGCCCCCTGCTGGCTGCTCCCTGCATACAGCAGCCTCACAATACACTGGCAAACAACTTTCTCCCAGGGTAAGGTTGCCAATAAGAAAGTCAGTGAGCAACAGCGCCTGTGGGTTCCCAGGGGGCAGATAGTAATGCCATGCTGAAGAGAGTAGGAGGGGGAACTTATATCCAAGTCAATTAGGATTAATGCAATGTGGGAAAGTATTAGTTCTGGAGCTGTAGTTTTCTCCATTAGAGATGGAAGGCGGATTGGGGAGGGGGAGAGAAGAGCGAGCTCATCCAGTCAGGCAAAGCAGCAGTCTTGGCTCCCCACCCCTCTCCTTCTCTTCCCTCCTCCCTCTCTCTCTCTCTCGCTCTATCTTTTTTGGGTGGGGAAGGGGAAGTGATGAGGTGTGGATCTAAGACATTACACCCTGGAGACTTTCAGTGTTTCCAAACCCCATTAAGGCAGCAGTTTTCTTCCTCTCCTTTCTGACTCCTTTGTTCTGGGCAATTGTGCATTGATGGTGGCTTGGCCAGTTATCAATGGCAAACTAAAGGCATCCTCCAAAGGGATTCACCTCAGCATTACAACCTTTAACTGCTTTGCAGTCAACTTCTCAGGGCTGAGGAGAGCTGATTTTTAGCAATTCTGCAGACATGAGCGTCAAGAAAGTTCCCTGTTAATCTGATGCGAAAGGATGGTAGGTGGATAGGAGGGCAGGGCAATAGTGAATAAATCAAGGAGAGTGTGGGGATAGATAATGATGACTTGGGAACTCCCAGCTGTAGATGCCCCTCATATGGGCAAATGGGGCTATTTCCAGCAGGATGGAACTGAGAATAAATTTAAAGGCAGAGAAGAAACGAATGAGAAGCTGGGTTACTTTATGGGAGCCGGGGGGGGAGGGGGAGGGAGGGAGGGAGGGAGAGAGAGACAGAGTGTTGAATTAGAGCCTCACATCCAGGTTATATCTAAATCTTGCCAATTCTTTCTGCATAACATTTCTAAAATACAGCCTTTCTTATCCATCCACACAGCAAAAACTCTCATCTAGGCTCTTATCTTCCATCTTGATTACTGCAACATCATTTTTTGCAGCCTGGACAAATGCAGTCTTGCCCTGCTCACATTCATTCAAAATGCTGCTGCAAAGATCATTTTCCTAGCCAGTCGCTTTGACCACACCAACCCACTCTTTGAATTCCTCCACTGGCTTCCCCCTTCTCTGCGCATCAAACATGAACTCCTTGCACTCATTTTCAAAGCCCTTCACAGTCATTCTCCACCCTACATATCATCTCTCATTCCATACTGAGCTACCAACGCTTGTCTCCAAGTGGCCCGTGATGCTGCCTCCACTGCCCGCTTGTTAAATTTTCAAACAAGGCCATTTCATGCTTTCTCCCATGCTGCCCCTCATGTTGGGGCACTCCCTGTAAACATCTGCAAAGCTACCTCATTGCCCACCTTCAAATCCCTCCTCAAAACTCTCCTTTGACATGATGCCTACGAAAGGCTTGACAATGGTTAGGCTGCTAGTGTGCTGAGACCACTTATGATTGTTTCCTTGTACTCCACCCTGCATCTGTCTCAATCTATTGTCTTGTCCTCTACTTAGATTGTGAGCTCTTTGGGGCAGAGACTGTCTGTTTTCTGTTTCTGCAGTGCCTGCACAATGGGGTCTGGGCTTGTGACTGGGAGCTGAGGGAAGCGGCTGCCAGCACGTCCCTGTGGCCCGCCACTTCCCGCAGCTCCCATCAGCCGGGAATCGCAAACCACGGCCATTGGGAGCTGCGGGGGGATGGGGCGGGGGAATGCCTGAGGACAGTCAACATCAGCAAAACATCTCGTGGCCTGCAATCAGATTACCCTGATGGGCCGCATGCAGCCCGTGGGCTGCAGGTTGCCCACCACTGTGCTGTGGTAATACAAATAATAAAAATAATACATCACACTTTTCTGCCACCCTTTTCTGTCTTATCTACCTAGATTGCAGTCTCTTCAGGGCATGGATGGTCCCTCATGATGAGTTTATGCAATATGGATCCAGTCTCAACTGGGGCCTCTAGGTGCTACCATAATACACAAAATAACTGTTTCTAAGGTCTGCAAAGAGCTGCCAGGGGAAGGGACCAAGAGAAAGGCGAGACTGTTATAGCTTCTAATTCACAAGGCAGCCGATGAAATCCACAGGTTACAGCTGTGCAAAACATGGTCATCGCAGGTGATCTGGGGCTTCCATTTCAGTATGGCCTCTTACAGAGTGTAGCAGCAGACACGCGCCCCCGACCAACACACGTGCATGTGCCGAGATGCTCCAGAATCCTTCATGCCTTCCTGAGGCATAATCTCTCTGGAGCTCCTGCTCATAGACAGGGCCCTACCAAATTCATGGCCATAAAAAACACATCATGGATGGTGAAATCTGATCTTTTGTGTGCTTTTACCCTACACAACACAGATTTCACGGGGGAGACCAGCATTTCTCAAATTGGGGTCCTGACCCAGAAAGGAGTCGCAGGGGGGTTGCAGTGTTGCTACCCTTACTTCTGCGCTGCTGCCTTCAGAGCTGGGAGGCCGGAGAGCGGCAGCTGCTGACTGAGGGCCCGGCTCTGCAGGCAGAAGCGCAGAAGTCAGGGTGGCAATTCTATACCATCCCAGGCCATCCTTACTTCTGTGCCGCTGCTCGCAGCGTCTCTGCCTTCAGAGCTGGGCTCCTGGGCAGCAGCCACCGCTCTCCCGCTGCCCAGCTCTGAAGGCAACGCTGCCGCCAGCAGCAGCACAGACGTAAGGGCAGCAGTACTGCAACCCCTCCTACAATGGCCTTGTGACACTCCCCCACATGACTCCTTTTTGGGTCAGGACCTCTATAATTACAACAGTGTGAAATTTCAGATTTAAATCGCTGAAATCATGAAATTTATGATTTTTTAATTCCTATGACCGTGAAATTGACCAAAGTGGATGCGAGTTTGGTAGGGCCCTACTCATAGACAGTAAGGCCAGAAGGGACTATTGTGGTCATCTAGTCTGACCTCCTGCACATTGATGGCCACAGAACCTCACCCAACCACTCCTGTAACAGACCCATAATCTCTGGCTGAGTTACTGAAGTCCTCACATCATGATTTAAAGACTTCAAATTACAGAGAATCCACCATTTACAATCCTATAAACCAGCAAGTGACCCATGCCCAATTCTGCAGAGGAAGGGGGGGGAAACCCAGAGGCTCTGCCAATCTGACCAAGGCGGAAATTCCTTCCCAACCCCAAATATGGCAGTCAGATGGACCCTGAGCGTGTCAGCAAGGCCCGCCAGTCAGACACCTGGGAAAGAATTCTCTGTAGTAAATGAAAGCCCTCCCCAACTAATGTCCCATCTCCAGTCTTTGAGGATATTTGCTACGTGCATTCACAGATTGCCTACATGTAACCAATCTCATCATTCTGTCCCCTCCATAAATGTATCAAGCTCAGGCTTGAAGCCAGGTGTTTTTTTTGCCTCACTGCTCCCCTTGGAAGGCTGGGGCAGTACATCTCAGCACCAACACAGGCCAGTATGAAACAGGCACTACTGAACCCTTAGATGGTAGGGGCAGGGATCTGTCAATTTTATTTGCATGTAAAGCACCATACACGCCTAAGGTGCTTTATAAATAAGTCAATAAACAAAGAACAGCAGCAAATTGCTAAGAAGAATGAATGACTAAACTTCCCCAACTCTGTAAACAAAAAAATAAACCAAAAAAAAAGGGTCTGCAGAAAAGAAAGAAGGAGAAATCTGCCAGGAAGCTGCATTCTTGAAAGCTTGGTGCTACAGAATAGCACTGAGAATAGCAATGGCTGGCAAAGCACATCAAGGTTGTTCTAAATTAATTATTTCAAGGATCCAGTTATTTTAGCAGTAGTTACATCATCTGCTAAACTAGCTAATTAAAAAGAAACTTACATAGAACTCCCCTTACCTCAGCTTGGAACTGCTCCAGGTTTTGGTGCTCTCAAGCCCCAACCCAGCAAAGGGCTGCAGCATCTGTTTCAGTTCAGTCACATGGGCAGGCCTAACCAAACCAATGGCACTAGTCAGATGTTTACAGTTAAGCAGGGACCTAAGTACTTTGCTAGGTAGGGAACTCAAACAGGTGAGGAAGTCTCTCAGTCCCACGTTGCCCTGTGAGTGCCGACACAGCCCTTCGTCATTACAATGGCAACCCCCAACCAGCAGGACAATGGACCACAGAGTGACGGCAGCAGGTCCACAAGTTTTGAATCTTCTTTCTTTGAGTGACATTGTCTGGTACTTTAAGTTCAAAATAGAGGTTCTTGATTTAACTTCTTTGAAAACTTACTATTCATTTTTATGATTTTGTATTTATTTCAATGAAAACACGTTTGTGTTTTGAATTTTATTACTCCCCTGCAGTGTTTACTACCCCAGTATTGCAACTATTATTTGATTACTCATATAAAACCATAGATATGCTTGAACCTGAACAAAACGGGCAACTGAATAGCACCGGCAGAGGGACTAAGGTCAGGCAGCTTCCATCTCCCCAACTCAGGGACTTCTGGAGCTTCTTCAGCCCCTAGAGCTGGTTGGAACAATGCTAGGGGCTGCCGTAACTTGCATCCTTTCCACTGACATAGCCTGTATGTGGCTTGTGGCAATGGGAAATCACCGGGGCACAGGAACACTCCAGCTCTACTTCCTCCCACCCTGATCTGCCTCCTCCCTCCAGCTTCCCCGCAACGTATCCCTGGTGCCAGTGACTTCTGTGAGGAAGGCATGGCTAGCAGAACCTGCTCTGTGCTTGGTATAGAGGCCCCTGTTCCTTATGGCTGCTTTGTGGTCCCTTTATGCTGGCATGGCCCAGAGCCTGGCCCTGAGTTATTACTCTGAAGAGTCTTAAAGACCCAAACCTACAAACACATACTACCAGGAGTAAAACCAAGCACTTGAGTCATGCCAAAACACTCCGGAACAGCATTCCAGCACTTTCTCTGGGAGACAGAATGGTTTTCTGGTACTTCTGACCTGGTTCCCCACTCTGGAAGCAGAGGTGGTGGCTTGGAAGAGATGGAGAAGGCATGTGTGCCATCTCCTCATGCTAGCTTCTCTATCTCTTCTGCTCCTGGACCTGCTCTGGAAGGAGAGATGGTGTTTTGGTAACCTGAGCCGCCCAGGAGCAAGGAGCTGGGTCCAGAAAGCTTTGTCACTTTTTTTTTTAGGACTCAAGCACTGAGTATAACTTATTACTGTGGGACGGCTTGAGGTAGCAGTGTCCAGTAGTATATACTTGCAGGGCTGCCCCCTGAATGAAGATAAGACTAATATGATGTCAACATGGGATGAGTGCAAGAGTCAAAGAATATGGTCATATGGCCAATTGTGAGGCTCAAGCATGACTTTTCTAGTGCAGGAATCCCAGAAAGAGGATTTGATTTAAATGAAAAGTGGACGTGCTTGGTCTAGCCTCATTGTCCAAGCCCAGCAAAATACACTCTGTAAACCATCCCACCACCAGCATTAACTAGGAAAAGTGCAGGAGATTTGTACAGTCCTTTCAGATTTTAAAATCAAAGGTATTCGTAGTAGATACAAAAAATAATAATATAGGTAGCTAAGGCCAATCTTTTGTGGTCCTTAATAGAACAAAACTCTCAATGGCTTCAGTGAATTCAGATCAAAAATTTTAACCTGACAAGGTGTCTCAAATAGACACTATATACTCTTATCCTCTTATTCTTATAATGTTTATGTAGCAAACAGTGTGAGTTTTTCTTTAAGAAACATGGCATACTGAGCATGTTCAGTCTGTTTTTATCACTTCAAATGCATTTTTTACTTAATTTTGTTATTCAATCTATATTTTCCTTTCCCAGTTGCACGTAGGAGACAGGTACAATGTCCACACACACATATTCATACTTCAGCATTGTGACAACTAGCACCTGGACTTGTTGAAATATCTATTTCAAAACCTGCCTTAGCGCAATCAATCAAATCCTCCACTGAAATACAAGGAAAATAAATAACGCTATCTGACTGCAGCTCTTGGCTGGGGGTGTGGAGTGGGGGCAGACAGGAAGAAAGATTATTTCAAAGGCTCACAGAGCTTAAAGAGTCTTAGAGGGGATTAAAGAATAAAACAATATATTAAAATTGCAAGGAAGCAAAACTAGAAACCCAACCATCTTGGCAGCCAGAAGAACACATCAGCCGTGTAACATTTAACCCATAAGCCTCAGACATATGAAGAGATAATGAGAGCAAGAAAAGAGTGCTACATTATTTCCAACGTATGGGCTGACTTCTGGCTTTTCCAAAGGAGTTGGCACAATCAACCCCTAACTGGGCAAACGTAATAAGCTGCAAAAGGAGCACCGATACATACTCATATTCTGCCCAAGAACAGCCCCTTCCTCCCTGTGCAATCTCCTGCTAACGAGGCTAGGAATAATCTCTGCTGGGCGCTGTGTGTAGTGGGCATTTCCTAGTCAGGTATTGTATGCATATTGAAGTGCCCACCAAGAACTCTTCGCCATCCCCAGTAATTCCCCTCTATGGATTAACCTGTCCATGACTTTCAGACGACCTAGAATTGGAGGGCTGAGAGTAGGAAATCCTTCCCTGGACAGCTTGACACTGAAAACAAGGTTACTTACCCGTAACTGGAGGTTCTTCAAGATTTGTGGTCCTGGTCTGTATTCAACTGAAGGTTTACGCCTGTGCACCATGTGCCTGGAGCCGGAACTTTGGACAGCAGTACAATTTGGCAGTCTGCACACGCGCCCTCTGCCGCTTCGTGTCTCGCCCGAGGCGATAAAGGGTGCGGAAGGCCACTGGCATTTCCAGTTCCTTCTCTACCACAGAGCTGTTGAATCCAGAGCAGAAGCGGGAGGAGGGTGGGTTTGGAATCCCTCACATCTCGACAAACCTTCAGTTACAGGTCAGTAGCCTTGTTTTCTTCTCTGAGTGATGGTCCCTGTTGTATTCCACTGAAGGTGATTAACAAGCAGTGCCAATGTGTGAAGATGGTGGGAGGAGAGTGTGGAATGTTTTCAAGGTCAGGCTTGACAAAGCCCTGGCTGGGATGGTTTAATTGGGGATCGGTCCTGCTTTGAGCAGGGGGTTGGACTAGATGACCTCCTGAGGTCCCTTCCAGCCCTGATCGTCTACGATTCTATGAATGGAGCACTGCTGCTCTGAACAAAGCGTCCATCGTGGAATCATGCACTAGAGCTGGGGTGGGCAAGTTATGGCCCACGGGCCGCTTGCAGCCCGTCAGACGTTTTTATCTGGCCCTTGAGCTCCCACCGGGGAGCAGCATCGGGGGCCTGGCACTCTCCAGCCCCCAACTCAAAATTCCCTTGATGAGCACCACCTTCCGGCATGCAGAGTCACATTGCACAGGTGCAACTTCACTGTGCTGTTCCCGGGAGCAGAACCCCGCCCCAGCAGCGTGCCCAATCCTTTCCCAGGCTCCTATGGTCCCACCCTCAAGAGCCAGGGGCTGCACCCACCCCAGCTACGGTGCCTCAGCCTGTGGAGGTGCCTGGTATGGCTGCCTTGGTGACATTTCTGGCAGCCCCCATAGAAGTCCCCAGTATCGCCCGTGTAGAGCCCCCCCCCGTGCCACACCCCATGAGTCCCTCCACCCCCCACCTCAGTAACATCCCTTATAGAGCTCCCCCATGCTACACTCCATAGAGTCCCCCTCCCCCACCTGGCATTCATGGCCCGCCATACAATTTCCATACCTAGATGCAGCCAGCAGGCCAAAAAGTTTGCCCACCCCTGTCGTAGTGTGTGGAAAAGGTGTCTACCAAACTCCATGTGGCTGCCTTGTATATGTCTGCACTGGGCACATTGTGGAGTGTGGCTGTAGTCGATGTGCATAACCCTCAGTGGAATGAAGTAGGGACTATCACTCGAAGAATGCATTTTACATGGGATTTTTGGGTTGTGTGTGTGCTTATTTGAGAATTGTTTGCCTGCTTCAGATAACAAAAAATAACACCAACAAAATCACCCAAAATTCAGTCACTTAGCATTTAACAAAAAATTCCACGACAGTAACTTTATATATATTCATTTATTTTCAGGCAAATGTCTGGGAAATTTACAAGCAGGAGTTGACTTGACACCAGTTTGCAGTGACTTGGTGAGTTGTCTGAGGTTTTTTTTGACAGACGCTGCAATCCTGTGCTTCAAAATCTAAGCTTCCATTTAAAGAAAATCTCTAATCCTTATGGTTGCAAAGAAAATGTGAAGTGGGTGTCATTGGTGCATCTTTTCCTGCCTGAGTTTGCAGAGAGGCTGAAAAATAGCACTGAGAAACTAACTGTCCCATTCTTCTCAATGGGGTGTAAATAATTATGTCTAACAATGGAATTGTAAATATCAACTCTCAACCATTTCCCAGCTGATCAAAGATCACAAGAAAGAGGAAGAGCACTAATCACCTTGTGTCATTGCAAATAGAGAATACTAAAAAGAAAAGAAAAGAAATAGTGGTGTTTGGCCATATGAACGGAACTTTGGGCATGGCTACACTTGCGAGTTAGAGCGCATTAAAGCAGCCCAGTGCGCTCTAACTCACAATGCATCCACACTGGCAACGCACGTACAGCGCTCTGACTCCGTGGCTAGAGTGCTCCTGGTACTCCACCTCAGTGAGTGGAATAATGTTTGATGCACCCCTGCTGGAGCGCCGTGGCGCCAGTGTGGATGCCCTCGTCTGTTAATGCGCTCTGATCGGCCTCCAGAAGTGTCCCACAATGCCTGTTCTAGCCACTCTGGTCATCACTTTGAACTCTACTGCCCTGCCCTCAGGTGACCAACCGTCAGAGCCGCCCTTTAAATTCTCTGGGAATTCTGAAATCCCCTTCCTGTTTGTTCAGCCAGGCGTGGAGTACTCTCAGCAAATCTTTTCAGGTGACCATGCCTCCACGTGCCAGGCCATCCCCAGTATGGAGCAATGGTGAGGTGCTGGACCTCATCAGTGTTTGGGGGGAGGAAGCTGTCCAGTCCCAGCTGCGCTCCAGCCGTAGGAATTATGATACCTTCGGGCAGATATCAAGGGACATGATGGAAATGGGCCATGACCGGGACGCACTGCAGGGCAGGATTAAATTGAAGAAGCTGCAGAATGCCTACCGCAAAGCGCAGGAGGCAAACAGCCACTCCAGTGCTGCCCCTGCAACCTGCCGTTTTTTACAAAGAGCTGGACGCGATACTTGGGGGCAACCCCACCTCCACTCCGAGTACCGCCATGGACACTTCAGAGCTCAGTTCAAAAAGGCAGGAGGAGAAGGAGGAGAAAAGTGGGAGTGCGGGTGCTGAGGAGGAGGAAGACACCCCGGAATCCCTAGATGCATGCAGCCAGGAGCTGCTCTCAAGCCAGGAGGAAGGTAGCCGATCGCGGCGGCCGGTGCTTGGGGAAGGACAAACACCAGAGGAGGTTCCCGGTAAGCGGCTTTTATTTTGGGAAGGAAGTTATTTGGTGCGGGCTCTTGGGGTGAGGAGGGTTAGGGCTGCAGGCATGCCTAGATGTGGAATAGAGCGTTGATGTGCTCTCTCACATAGCAGTAATTGGCCTC
Organism: Eretmochelys imbricata; assembly: GCF_965152235.1. Classification (NCBI taxonomy): domain Eukaryota; kingdom Metazoa; phylum Chordata; order Testudines; family Cheloniidae; genus Eretmochelys; species Eretmochelys imbricata. The sequence goes on from NC_135572.1 coordinate 203,810,607, forward strand.
AGTGATCTCTTCAAAGGTCTCCTCCAGAACTTGGGCAATGCGCTTGCGCAGGTTTCATGGGAGAACCACTGTGGTCCTTGTCCCAGTCAGGCTAACATGTCCGCGCCACTGTGCCGTGAGGGGCAGGGAGACCATTGCTGCACACAGGCAAGCTGCATATGGGCCAGGGCGGAAGCCGCACTGTAGAAGAAGACCCTCCCTTGCTTCCCAGATCACCCTCAGCAGCGAGATATCTTCCAGGACAAACTCCTGTGGAAAATGTGGGGATGGTGTTCAGTATAGGGGCCCCCTGCAGCTGTTGGCTCTCTCCAAGGCACAGAAACCCAGAGGACAGTACAGCCATGAAAGAATCAGTCCCCCTTGACCCTGTGCTTACTCACTATTTTGGGGCTCTCGGGGGTTATGTGCGCTCGCTTTGGGACAGGCAAATTATGCTATTGTGTAGACTGTTTGCCCTCCTTAAGTATGGGGGAATCATTGCTCTGTCTGGTGTGAACAATGCTGCCTCTGTTAAGTGTTGCATTTTGCCTTTACAGATGCAACCTTGAGATCTCCGCCATCCGTGTTATCACCGGCCGAGAGGCTGCAAAGAATCAGGAAGAGGCCAACAGAAGCAAAGAGGACATGCTGCATGAAGTCATACAGCACGCCCTTAATGAAAATGAAAAAGTGCAGGAGTGGCGGGAGAGTGAAAGGAGGGTCCGCCAGCAGAATGTGGATCGCCAGCACAAAAGCACAGAGTGGCTGATAAGCATCATGGAGCGCCAAGCGGACGTGATCCAGGCGCTTGTAGTCAAGCAGGTGGAGCACTACCGTGCCCACCCTCTCCCTTCAGCCCTTGTCCCAAAACTCTTTCCCTTGTGCCCCCATGTCACCTCCAACCCACTTTCCCCAACATTTGGGTTCTTATCACCACCAGCTGCCTCCAACACTTGCAGCTTCACCACCCAGCCCTGCAAACTACGACCCTTACCCACTGCACTCAACCCCCATCGCCACGCAGTATAGCCATCCTGAAGTGCAGCACTCATTGCACAGCACTCCAAACAGGAACACTGAGTATGATAAACATACACAAACCCTATTCCACGTCTTGGAATGTACCATTCCCCACCCCATCCCCTTGCCCCTTGTGTTTCCCAAGCAGTTGTGTTTCTTTTCAATAAATGCATTTTCTTTTCATTAAATAGATTTTTTTGCTTTGAAAACATTCTTTATTATTGCATAAAGTAAAAGATACCTTAGCCCAGAAAGAAACAGGCACTGCAAGTCAGCGTAGCAAATACAGATTCCTACTAACATTGGAACCACTGCAATTCACTCCCGTGCAGGACACCAGACGTTACTGGTGGCTTTCGGCCTCAAATTGCTCCCTCAAGGCATCCCTAATCCTTGCAGCCCCACGCTGGGCCCCTTTAATAGCCCTGCTCTCTGGCTGTTCAAATTCAGTCTCCAGGTGTTGAACCTCCGGGTTCCATGCCTGAGTGAATCTTTCACCCTTCCCTTCACAAATATTATGGAGGGTACAGCATGCGGATATAAGCATGAGGATGCTGTCTTCAGCCAAGTCCAGCTTCCCATACAGAGAGCGCCAGCAGCCCTTTAAATGGCCAAAAGCACACTCCACAGTCATTCTGCACTGGTTCAGCCTGTTGTTGAACCACTTCTTGCTGCTGTCAAGGCTCCCTGTGTAGGGTTTCAGGAGCCACGGCATCAAAGGGTAAGCAGGGTCTCCAAGGATCACAGTGGGCATTTCAACTTCCACTACGGTGATCTTCAGGTCTGGGAAAAAAGTCCTGGCTTGCAGCTTCCTGAACAGGCCAGTGTTCCGAAAGATGCGTGCGTCATGCACCTTTCCAGGCCAGCTTGCATTAATGTCAATGAAACGCCCACGGTGATCCACAAGTGCCTGGAGAACCACAGAGAAATAGCCCTTCTGATTAATGTACTCGGAGGCTAGGTGGGCTTGTGCCAGAATTGGAATATGCGTCCCATCTATCGCCCCTCCACAGTTAGGGAAACCCATTTGTGCAAAGCCAGCCACAATGTCATGCACGTTACCCAAAGTCATGGTTCTTCTGAGCAGGATGCGATTAATGGCCCTGCAAACCTCAATCAACACGATTCCAACAGTTGACTTCCCCACTCCAAACTGGTTAGCGACTGATCAGTAGCTGTCTGGAGTTGCCAGGTTCCAGATTGCAATAGCCATCCGCTTCTCCACCATCAGGGCAGCTCTCAATCTCATGTCCTTGCGCTGCAGGGCGGGGGCGAGCCCCTCACACAGTCCCATGAAAGTGGCTTTTCTCATCTGAAAGTTCTGTGCCACTGCTCGTCATCCCAGACTTCCATGACGATGTGATCCCACCACTCAGTGCTTGTTTCCCAAGCCCAAAAGCACCATTCCACGGTAGTGAGCATGTTCATGAATGCCACAAGCAATCTCATGTCACATGCGTTGCTCAAGTCAATATCATCATCAGAGTCCTCACTGTCACTTTGGATCTTAAGGAGTAACTCAACTGCCAAACGTGATGTGCTGGCGAGACTCATCAGCATATTCCTCAGCAGTTTGGGCTCCATTCCCAGAGACCGAAAGGGAAGACAGAGCGCGCAGTACAAAAAACGTTGAAAGATGTCGCCAATTGTGGATGGAAGCAGAGGGGTTGCTGGGATGCGAACCGATGCATCATGGGGTGTTGGGACAGGACCCTGCCCCCTTCCCACAAGCCATAGCCCCAGAATGGGAAGAGGTGCTCTGTAGAATAGCTGCCCACAAGGCATCACTCCCAATGCCACTGCAAGTGCCACAAATGTGGACATGCCAGTGCGCTTGCAGCTGTCAGTGTGGACAGACTGCAGCGCTTTCCCGACTGCACTCTGTGAAGGCTGGTTTAACTCAAAGCGCTCTACATTTGCAAGTGTTAGCCGTGCCCTTAGGTTGTTAGTCCAGTGTCTTTCACCAATAACAATGCTTCCATATAGAGGCGTGTCATCCCCTGCATAGGTTAATACCACAGAGGAGGGCTCCAGTCTGCATTCAGAGTTTCTCTCTCATTCTTCCCATGTGGTGTGGATTTTGCCACTTCCCCACCATCACACCGTTGCTCTGGAGGTCCTGTGTCTCCTTCACAGCTTCTGTTAGAGCTCCTCCACAGGAAGAGTGGGGCGTTTCAGACTGCACGGGGCAACCTAATTATGTTAACATTTACTGGGTTAGCATGAACTTCCTCATGAAATCCCCATTGAAGGGGAAGATGCTATGAAGATAGCTGGGGAAAGATATTAAGTTGGCAGAACACATGCTTACCTGGACCCTCTCTGAGGTGGAGAAGACCATGTGGCTCTTAAGACAGACCATCCAAACCAGAAAGCATGGCACGGCCATCCTAGCCCTAGCTGGAGTGTTGCTCTTGGAACATTACAATAGAATATGGCCTGAGAGTAAAATAAATTCCCATGGCATTTAGAAATCTATTCGGAAATGATCATGACTTGCTGCACATTTATTTCACCTAGAACGAAAACTAAGCAATTCTGTAACCTTTTACATTTATTTTCCATGTTGCAAAAATCAGATCAAGCATAGGGGATAAACATGTGGAAAGTATCCAATTTCATCTCCTCTCCCCCCTCCACCGTCCATTCCATGTGAGCCGTTCTTAGATTCTTGCCCTGGCATTTCCAGCCAGAAGGGATACAGACAGCTGGGCAACCGAGCCTTTCTGAGGGGAAAGGCTTACTTAAGGGGAAATATTAATGAAACCTCAATCTTGTTCTCTCTGTGCCCTATACAATACATTTGTATAGAGAACAGGTATACACTGGAGACAGGAGTCCGTCAATATCATTAAACCTGCTGTTATTTATGTTACAAGTATGGAAAGATGGTCGAGAGAGGAGGGGAGTGAGAAGGAAAGGACATTATGTTTTATGATTGAATTATGAATCGCTCTGTCTTTTGTGTGTGTGTTGTGTGTGTGTGTGTTTATTTGCTTTCTTTCCCACTCCCTTGACAGCAGAGACCTGGGACTCAGATCTAGGGCTTTACTTCTAGTTCTGACACATTGGGAGAGATGTCCTTGTATGGAATCCCCATTTTATACCAAGGATCTTGCAGAGGGCTGGGTCTGAACTCCACTCCATTTCTGAGTATCTTGACAAGACAACATTCTTCAAGCCCTTGATGGTCCCCTCTTTGAGCTCCTTGGCTGACAGCTCTATTTTGGGACTTCTGGTGCTTCTTCAGTAGTATGAATTATTCACATTTCTCTACCAATGACTATCAGTTTGCCAAGGAGGAGACCTTCTCGCCCACACGCTGTCATGGTGATCATGATCCAGCGAATAGGGTGCTGGACTGGGAGTCCAGGGAACTGAGTTATATTCCTGGCTTCCTGTGTGACCTTAAGTAAACCACTTTACATCTCACTTTTCCCATGGAAATAACATTACGTGCCTTCCTGTGTAAGGTGTACTGAGATCTATTAATAGTACGTATGCATCCTGAAGTGACCACATGGGGTCAGACACATGCACCCAAGAGAAGGAGTTGGATAGCAGCTGTGTAAAGCTTATGCAGAATCCCTCCTTTCTGCAATAGGCTTATAGCTACTGTGGCCAGGACTCCCCAGGGTCAGAATTTGGTCCTCAGTATTTCCATAGGGCTTTTAACAGCTAGGCCTGTTAAAATGGGCTGGAGACCATGTGCTAATAGTTTTCCCTTGGAGATCCATTTGCTGCTCCCTGCCAGGCCAGAATTGCAGAGGACAGGCTTCCCAGCACTCGCGCTTCAGATCCCAGCTGGAACTATACGCTGAAAGGTCCATGAAAATGAAAAACAACAACATATAATCACAATTAATTCTTTTAATCTCCAAGGCACTTTACAAGCCTGGTTAAATTAAGCTTCACCATAACCGTGTGAGGTCGGTATAGTAAATACCATTATTAGAGGTCAGTGAATAATGCATGGAAATTGTTCCACAAATATTCATTTGATTGTATGAATTAATTCACTTCAGTTGCACTCACTCCCCCTTTATGGTCACTTCTCTCCAATATTTGAGAAATTCAGTTTTACTGGCACATATGTCTGCGGGGAACAAACTGCAAAAGCTTTACACATGAGCATTTGTTCTTGGAGTGCTTGTGAGCTCACCTGATCAGAGAATAGAAACAACAGGTCTTTCTGTGGTGGAAATTGGCATAGCACCATTGTAAAGTATGAGAATCTGGCCTATGTGCCTTATTTTACCAATCAAAGCTAAGTTAGGTGTGGAAAAGTCTACCAATATCCTCCCTCTGAAATTCTAACACAATTTCATTTCAGCCATATTTGCCTCACTTTTATGTTTGTCTGATGTAGAGCTGGGCAAAAAATTTCAGACACAACTTTTTTCCTGGCAAAAAATGCAGATTTGGTGATACCAAAATGTTTCACAAATTTGTTATCTGTAGTGTTGTTATACCTATGTTGGTCCCAGGATATGAGAGAGACAAGGTGGCTGAGGTAATATCTCTTATTGGACCACTTATGTTTGTGGAGCTCAAAAGCTAGTCTCTCTCACCTCTTTCTTTAGGTCTGCAAAAAGTAATCAGATTGTCACAGCTAAATACAAAGTGGAACAGATTGTTAAGTATAAGGAGCTAACACATGTTGCAAGAAACCATTCAAGGTGAAATTGGCAATTAACACCTTTGCAGTCATAGGACACAGGAGAATTAGTGGGTTACATATTGTTGTAATGAGACATAAATCCAGTCTCTCTATGGAATCCATTATTTTTATTTCTAGCAGAGTTATGAATTTAAGCTCCCAGGTTCATCGTTTGAAGCTGTTGGTGCAGGTTTCCTTTGAGGACAAGGACTGAGAGGTCAGATATGGAGTAGTCATTTTGTGAAAAGTGTTCACTTATAGATGATAGAGTGTGCATGTATTTTGTCATTTTTCTGTGTGAGTTAATTTGCGAGTGTAGTAATTTTCTGGTTTCGTTTGTCTCTTTCACCAACAGAAGTTGGTCCAATACAAGAAAATACCTCACCCACCTTGTGTCTCACAAATTTGTATCAGTTTTGCCAAATGGTTCATGTGAAAACAAACCCCTTTTTTGACATTTTCTAAATAAAACATTTAGATTTTTCTGTTCAAAACAACTTTTCTTTGCAAAATTTCCTTGACTTTTTTTAATAATTAAAAATGTTAAAAAATGATTGAAATTGAAAATAAACATTCTGTTTCAAGTTGAAGAAAATGTTTTGTTTGACTGAAACCAACTTTTCAATTTTTCAACATTTAAAAAAAATTATTTCTGTATGATCCAAAATATTATTTATTTATTTATTTTATTTTATTTTCAGAATTGCCAGTGAATTGGAAAATCCACTATTCTTAAAACTCTAGTCTCAGAGACACCATCTTGGGGACTGACCCAGGGACCTTCAGAGCTAAAAGTATACGTTGCTACAGCTTGAGCTAAAGAACCAAGACTCTCTTGCTGTGTAACTGTGATAGACTAACATCCACTGTGGATCGGGCACAGAGTGGGACCTGTAATGTCACTGACAAGTTTCCTGAAAAAACGTTAACAAAAATAGGAAATAATAACTTAAGATCATAATTTTTTTTTTGTGCAAAGTGAATTTGTATCCATAGTGGAAACTGATTTTAATTTACATTGATGGGGTCAAGGAAATGAAACATCACTGGATGCACAGGTCTTATAAAAAAAAAGAACCAGTTTCAAATACCTACAACAAACTATGTGAGACAGACCAATTTACACCAGCTGAGGATCTAACCAGATTCTCTTCTGGTGTAGATTGGCATAGCTCTTCAATGGAGATTATAAACAATTTACAAACCAAGAGTTATTTGCACATGTGATTTAGCGAATAATTTCAAATAGCAAATACTTTTGAGAAACTCAAAATCTGTTTGTGGCTATTTCCCAAACAGAAGAAAAAGGCTAGAATTGTCAAATCAGCTACAGAATGCAAATTACTCAGTTTGCTCTAATTATTATTTCCATTTTACCAGTGGGGAGAACTAAGGCACTGAAAGGCTGAGGACAAAATTTTCCAAAAGCGGCTGACTTTGTTTTGGGTGCCCATCTTGAGCCTCCTTTCCAGAAGTTCTATGCAACCACATCAACTGTCATCGATTGCAGCTGTGGCTGACCAGAGCCTCTGAAAATCAGACTCCACATGTCTCATTTGGGCACTCAAAATTCATGAACACTTTTGAAAAGATTGACCTAAGTGACCTGCCCAAGGCCACACAGTGCAGCAATGTCAGAACTGGGGTTAGAACCCAGGTTTCCTGACTCCAGTCTTTAACCCAATAGACCATACTTCCTCAGGCTTAATGACAAAAAAATCTTCCCAACACTATCAGTAACCCTCATGTGTTAGGAACAGACTCTCAGCCTCCATTAAAAGGATTTAAGGGACAGTTTAATCTTCCCTCTATTATGAATCATCTGCAATTGTTCAAAACTGTTATTGTGCATTACTCCACAGAAAGAGTTCACATCAAAGCAAGAACTAACTCAGGAGCACTGATGTCTGAGCTTAGATGAGTAGAACAAGGCCTGAAACGTACCCAGTCTTTTTCAACCCACAGTTATTAAGGTTTTGGTTTGGGATTTGAGGAGAAGGTTTCAGAATGGTTCTCATTTCAGCCAAACAAGTTTTTCCCATAATTAATTTTGAGCTGAGTCACCAGCAGGTCTCTGAAGGAGGGGACATAAATGATTTATAGACTGTAAATTTTAAGGAAAGGGGTTACGAAATTAATGCGAACCTTCCACCTGAACCATTTAATAAAGAAAAACAAACAACAGTTTTCTGCACTTATAGAGCTTCTTCCAGCAGAGGTTCAATTTTTTCTGTCAAACTGTTTTTTTAATTAAAAATTGGGTTTTTGACTAAATGAGATTTTTCACAGAGTGTTTGCTTCCCTGGAAAATACTGATATTTTGTTGAAAAACATAAATGTCTGAAAACCAAAATTTCTCTGAACTAAAACTCCCATCACGCAACACAGTGAGGGACTCCGAGGACACTACCCTCTCCCCTCACTAAGTGAGGAGAAAGTGGTGTATGCTGGGAGATGCTGTCTGACCAGAAAGCTCAGCCCAACAGGATAATGGGGACATAAAGCATTTGAACTGCAACTCCCATGAATTACCACAGCACCATTTTGAATATTTTTTGTCATTTTCAGATTAATTTTCTTTGTTAATATTTTACTGAAAAGTTGGAAAGTTCCACAGAAAGCTTTGATTAAAATGAAAAAAAAAAGTTTTTTGTTGACATTTTCTTAAGGAAAAGAAATTACTTTTCTGACCAACTCTAGTTAATATACCCTTTAAGGCAGAAACAACTCCAAATGAAGTCACTGAAGTCTTTCCATTGACTTTGATGGGAAGTGGAGCAGGTTCTGTGTGCTCCGTCTCCTAGCCCCATAGGCCCTAGGTTACTGTTTAACAAATCCATTGCCGTCTGCACCTCTCCTTTTTCAAAAAAGGATAAAAGTTCTGAAGGTGCAAGGAAAAAGAGCACACTGTATTTCTTAATAAAGCCACAAGGTTACAGGGATTGTCTGCTAATAACATGCCGTTGGTTTGGCGACAAGCTGCAGCAGCGAGCAGCAGGGACACCGCTTCATGGCTGAGGCTTTTTCAAAGGGGTCTGTTAAAAGTATTTCAGAAAGAGATGTGTGTGAAGTCTTTAAGTGTGTCAACAGGGAGGACCGACACATGAACTCTCCCCACTCCTGAGCTGACACCATCCTTCAAAGCAGAGGAGATTGACCTTTCCAGTTGAAAATCACTGAGCAGCAGCAGGGGTGTCCAATATTTGTTTCTAAGAGTCTTTCAGGGTTGTTGGTTTTTTTGCATGCAATGAAGAAATGGAAAGCAGTCAACCAAAGCCAAAGATCAGCTGAAAAATCTTTTATTCCCTGGAAATTGGTTTGGGCCTAAGGGCGTGGTAAGTCACTGATTAACCAAGCTGTCAAATCACTCACCAATGGAGAAAACAAATACACAAGAGAGGACAAGGAAAACTTGTTTCTCCGATCCCACAGCTATGAGAGGCCAGTTAGATGCGCTCTGAACCCTAAGTGCATGGTGGGTGAATTCTGTAGTGTAAAGTGGGACAGTCTGCCTGCAATGCCCTCATCCCCTGCAGGGCCCATCATCTGCCTTAGTTTGCCACTCCCCTCTCTGAATCACTTCACATCAGGATCTCCGGGAAGGGTGAGGGGGAAATATAACAACATAAACCCCTCAATTTTTCACAGTCAAAATGGGAAATGATTTGGTAAATAAAGAAAGCACAGTTTAAGATCCATGACTCAGCAACAGGACACATTCAGCAGAGAAATAACAAAATCAAGGGCATTTCAAAACCAAGGAGCAAAGTTTCAGACCCTCCTGCATTTTCTGGTAGGTAGACCAAAGTTCAGGGTGTTGCATCTCCTGAGAAACAGACAATGGTCTTGCAAGCACTATAAGAGCACCTTACACTGCTAGAGGTGTTGGTGAGGCCCTTCATTCCTAAAACCCAGCCCAGCAAAGCACTTGGGTGAGTAACCCAACTGGGCTACACACATGCTTAATGTTAAGCAGGTGTGCAAGTGCTTTGCTGTATCAGGGCCTTTCAGACGAAACACCAAATCCTGAACTCCTGTCTTGGCCTGTAACCAAAGGAGGGAGTCATTTTTAGCAGCAGAATGGTCTCATGATTAAGGCACAGGAGCACACAGACAGTGTCCTTCCAATGAAAGATAAAATAATAACAGAGTTGAGAGTCTATGGGATTGAGATCTGACACTCTCATCCGGTGGCAGAGCAAAACAATGCAGAGATGGAGCCCAGAACCAGAGGAAAGAAAGACGCCATTTAAAAGCTGCAGTGTAAATAACTCCCCTGTGAACCCCATTGTTGCCACGGAAGAAGGGAAGATGGAAGAAAAGGGAGGAGGGGGGGTGCATGCACACTTGCTAAGGGATTGGCAGAGGCAGGCTCCCAGTCACAGGCTAACATGTAGAAATGAGCTCTGAACAGAAGTGAGTGGGCTTAGGAGGGGAAGGCTGAGCGCTCCACAGAGAGATGAAAAGAGACTTTAGCAAAAGAAAATCTCTAGGGGGGGAGAGGGAAGAAGCCAGGGCTGAAGCTGGAGGTGCTGGTTAGTGCATAGCAGGGGAGTATGCAAGGGTCCAGCTAACACATGTTGGAAAATTTCAGACAAAGTGAAGTGAATGGAGTTGCAGCTGCTCATGTCAGGTGTGATTTTGATCCATTATGAGTCATGTCCCAGAAAGATTGCCTCTGTGATCCCAATCAGGTTTTACAAGAGACCCAGTACATGCTGGAACAGGGCCATTTGGGAGGTCTGGTTAGATTCAGGCAGATGATAGATAATGTCTAACATGTCCAGTAAAACTGCTTCCAAGTCTGGCATCATTAAAGGCTCTATTCCTAAGACACACCTGCTCAGATACATGTCTTTCAGGCAAAACAGAGTTTTATTCAGCTTCATTTTCAAATATTTATCAAATGCTGTCCAAAGCCTCTGATTCATTCTTTAATTTACAGTCTTCTGTACACCTCCAGTAACTGCTGTGGTCACTCCAACACAACCCATTGCTATGAGCAAAGGTCCGTGTAGCCAATGGAAAAATGTTAAATTGCCTCAAACTTAACTCAGCATTTCTTCTTGGAATGCAGCTTTTCCATAGACAGCTCACAAGAAATAAGAGCTAGTATCTCTCCAGACTTCCTGAAGTGTGAAGCCAGACACTGATGATGTGACACAGCTCAGGCATATTACAGTCCAGGGTATATTGACATGCTATGACCCTGGGCATAACACCACACTATAGTCTCAGGCCTGACATCACACTATGACCAGAACCTCTGACCTATGGGGAACCTACCCTATACCCCTCAATGTATCTCCTTTTGTGTATGTGTCCAGATAGGAAGGATTATATGGCTGGCGACAACAAAGAACAACTTGTTTGTACAGTACCTAGCACAACGGGGTCCTGGGAGACTAGGGAGCGTGGGGCTCCTAGGCAGTAGTGCAATACAAATAAATAATAAATTGAAAAGGCTATCACAAACTAAAGCTTATATTATGGATTCAAAATTCTTCACTCCTTGAAATTCCCCCTCTCTTGTCTGAAAGCAACTAGTTTTGGGGCTTCTTTGAACTGTGGTTTTATATCTGGCATATAATCTTTCAGGCAGCAGAATAAACAACAAAACATCACCAACAGCAGTAAAACAAGCAAAGCAAACATTAATGGCTGATATTTTTGTCTCTCTGTAATCTCCCTCACTTCTCTCCCACAGAGCCATCTGAAGGGAGCTGCCAGAGCCTTGACTGCAAAGGAGAAGTTACAGATATGAGGAGTCACTTCAAGTTGACATGAGACTGTTTTATCTGTCAGTCAAAGGCATGGGATGAACAGTCATTTAGCAACAATGCCACTGAAATTATATTCCTTTGCTTTTGAAGTACATATATATTGGATTTCATCTCCCCTACATTCGATTCTTTTCTTATTTTAAAACACAAGCTCACATATTTTTAAATACATCTGTTATTTTTAAGAGTCACATTTAGTCATCTTGAAATAAATATTCAAGTGTCTCTCGATGTAACAGAATTGGCATGTATACTGCCTTCAGCTGATAAGAGAAAGACAGTGAAAGGGAACAACAAATACTCCGTGGTATGGAGGGTTTATGTCCCCTTTGACACATGGAGTTCTTGCGTTTAAAATCTTGATGAGACCAATTTAAGAACAAGAGTTGACTGGTCTCAGACTTGCCTTGTGATAAAAATACTACTCATAATTGGCGATGATTGTGTGCCTATCACTTGGGTTCTTAATAAATCCAGAAGCTGTGTCTGCTTCCATGGGAAACATTCAGAACTCTTGCTTTTCGACATATGCGTATATGAACACATAAAGATAAGTTTAATTAGCTGGGCTTAGTGGGATTGTTATTTCAAAGGTTGTCTAAGTGTATAGTGTACCCCTTTAGGCTATGTCTAGGAGTGTGATTCTCCTGCTTATGTGCACATACTCACGTGAGTATAAACAGCAGTGCAGCCACAGGAACACTGTTAGTGGCATGAGAGGCATGGCTGAGCACTGCTAGGTACAAACCTATCTAAAGCCAGTGGGTATGTACTTGACAAGGCTCAGCCATGCCTCTGCCTCCTGTGAGAGCTAGCGTGAGTGTGCGTACACAAGCAGGGGAATCACAACCCTCACACTAGTGTAGATTTTTCCTTAGTATCTGGTCCGCACAGCAGAGCTGCCCAGAGGGGGAGGCAAGTAGGGCAATTTGTCCCAGGCCCCGGGCACCCACGAGAATGTCTGAGGTCTGAGGCAGGGAAGGGGCCAGTAGTCGCCGCTCTCCCACTGAGCACAAGTGGTGCCTTTTTAATTTTTACTCACCCGGTGGCACTCCACCTGGCTACGCCACTGGAAGGGGCCCCCGAAATTGCTTTGCCCCAGGCCCCCTGAATCCTCTGGGTGGCCCTGCTGCACAGGGGATAAGAGCCTACTACTGCCACCAGCTAACAGTTACTCCTTTAGCTCAAGCAGTAGGGACTTGCTTTTCTGGTGCTGAAGGTCTCCATTGTATCCTCACTCACGTCTCTTGGGGAGGGATGCAGCATCGTTACACGTTTCCACTATGGAAGAACATGTCCTGAGTATTTACTGTTTTAATGGTGAACAGCAGGAACAGCAGGTTCCGGTGTTCAATAACCACAATTTGAGATGGAAAGTGAATGAGTTTTTACAGGGTAGCAGTGGGGAGAGATTACAGCTTAATTAATACTCAGCACATCCTGGGGAGCTGCAGTAGCATTACAGGGGGACCTCAGGCAGGACTGTGTTTTAAATCAAACATTGAAATTGAGATTTTATCAAAACTAAACAGAGATCATAAAGGTTTCTGGGAAGTGGGGCTGGGGGGGGGGAGTTTTAATTATTGCATCAACACAGAGGGATAAAGCAGAGGATGATTATGTATTATTTACATGGAGTCACAGGTGCGTATGGCCCTCTAACGCTTTACAGGAAAATAGATATGGCCCCTGTTCTGACAAACCATGTACAAATGTTTATCTCTCTAACACAAAGCTGAAAAAAAGGTCTTGTATACAAAAATATATTTCCAACTAGGGAAAAATCAAATATTTATTCTGTTAACAGTGGAGATTTGGAGCACAGAGGAACAAGGTAATTTCACATATACCTGTGAACAAGCTGCTACAAATAGCTTCCCTAGACAATAAGGAGAAAGAAGAATGAATAGGGGAAGGTTTATAACAGTGCAAATGTGTGCTCTGCTAGGGCATTCTTCCTTGGAATCAGATGGTGAAAGAATTTGCCAGCCCAGAGCAGATCACTGGGCCCATCAAGTCTGAAAATTCCAGTGTGTGTGCATCCGCACACAAATACAGGTTTAATACTACAGAGAACCTCAGCGTTACGAACACCTCAGGAATGGAGGTTGTTCATAATTCTGCAATGTTCGTAACTCTGAACAAAATGTTATAGTTGTTCTCTCAAAAGTTTACAACTGAACATTGACTTAATACAGCTTTAAAACTACTATGCAGAAGAAAAATGCAGCTTTCCTTTGATTTTTTAGTAGTTTACTTTTAACACAGTACTGTACTGTGTTTGTTTGTGGGTTGTTAGGTTTTTTTGTTTTGGTGTGTTTTTGTGTTTTGTCTCTAGTTCCAAATGAGGTGTGAGGTTGACTGGTCAGTTCCTAACTCTGGTGTTCATCACTCGGAGGCTCTGCTGTATGTTATTAATTTCAGAACTGCAGGAGCTAACAGTTTGGGCACAGTCACAGCTCTTGCATCAGATGAATTACTCTCATTGCTGGGATTCCACAGTTGTAACAATGATGCCCTTAAAGAGAGGCACAATTACAGACCCCTACTTCTGACACTGGACAGTTCCTGTCACTTCAAAGAGAAGGGCAAACTTTCAGAACTGTGCAGTACACGGGGAGGCTAGAGAGGGGAAGGGAAATAGAGAGCCCCTCCTTTATGTTCCTCTGCATTCAATTTGCTTAACCATGAGGTCTGAGACTCTACATTACCCTAGCTTGGGACACAGCCATAATTGTTATTACCTGTTCTTATAATGATGCATCCCTGTTTAGATCCAACCTGGAATATGAATTCATGACCCTCCACAGGTCAGCATATACACCATGTAAAGCAGGAGCACCCTTTGTTTGCTCTAAATTTACTTGCCATTCACCTCCTTGTGTGACCATAGAGACAGTGAGGAGAAGAGACCTAATGGTTCATTCTGGGGATCTTTGTTCCTGGGGCCTGATCCTGCAAATACTGAGGTCCCAGGAGTTCTGGATGTGGTTTGCAGGGTCCATTCCCTGCAGAGCGATCCAGACAGAATGAAAGAAGCTTAATGTCTACTGCCCATTGCTGAGAAAGACATTAACAAAGAACAAGGCTGCTCTCAAGAGAATGTGGAGAGAGAGAGAGAGGAAAGTGCTTCTTTGTTTTTAAAAAAATAGCACTCCTGGATCAGCAGCCCTAGAGACTAGGGTGACCAGATGTCCTGATTTTATAGGGACAATCCCAATATCTGGGGCTTTGTCTTACATAGGCGCCTATTACCCTCATCCCTATTTTTCACACTTTTCTTTCTGGACACTCTACTGGAGACTGAATTCCTCTCCCAGCCAGCAGGATAGGAACAGCACAGAGAACATCAACTTCCAGCTTCCCTCTGCCCCTGCCTCTCCCCCAACCTAGAGAAACCACCTATGCAATTGGGAGGATGGTTCAGACTTCCAATCTAACCAATCTCTGATGGTACTAAAGGTCAGCCTGGTGTTTTAGTGAACAGCTCTCCACTAGGAACTTGACTGAGAACCCTCAATACATTTCATACAGGCTGCAAATGGTAACCATTTTCAGTTGCTACTGACATGAGCCAAATTTGAACGGGCACTCTAGATCGGAAAAACTCCTCAGCCTTGTCGCATCCCTTGTGGTAGAGAAGAGAGGAGTTGGCACCAATGAACATAAACGGGAATTCTTTAGGGAGGCTGCCGTATACACAGAAATCCTATGGTTCTCTCTGGCTCTTCAGCTCCCAGACTGACTAACATAGCCTATGCTGCATAATGTCACCTCACAGGGTTTCCCTAAATCTTGACCTGGACTCCACTGCCATGAAGGGAACTGCTGACTGCACCTGCAAGCCTTTTATCAATCCCTGGAGTCTTCCAGTCTCCCTGGATTTGAGGAACTGGACCATTAACAACTGCTTTAGGCATGTTTAATGTTCCTTTGCTTTGGTTAAACAGGCTTTAATCATGTAAGAATGTTTTTGCCTGTGTGAATGCTTATTTCTGAGAATGCCTGTAAATACAGAATATTATTTGAAAGCCCTCATATGATTTGCCCCTCTGTACATGGCCTACGTAAAGGCCTGGCTGCTTATCAGGCATCACAGGGGTATTTTGCCTGGAGATGGGCAGTGGATAAAGAGTAGGGGGTTGTATCTTGCTTCTGTACATTCCCAGGGACTAGTAGGTCTAGGGAAGAACGAATCAGGACCAGGCTCTGGTCTGGAGATGTGCTGGATGGTGGTTTGTGGCAACACGTGCAACAAAACTTCCCAATCCGAAATTGCTGCCTGTATGCTCTTTTACCCGGGAAGTGGGACAGGAGGAGCAGAGCCAGAACTCCCTGCCCAAAGTAGCCAACAGCCTGGTGTTTAGGGCACTCACCAGAGAAGTGGGAGACCAGGTTCAAATTCCCGGTCTGAGGCAGGCAGAACAATGACTCAAACCTGTGTTACCCCCCTCCTAGGTGAATGCTCTAATGACCAGCCTATGAAAGGGTGAGTCAGTGTCCCTTGTTTTGACTAGAAATTCTACCCTGGAAGTGAGAACTCTTTCCTGATTGAAGTTTAATCAAAACTGATACATCTCCATGAAAAAAAAAATTGGGGGGGGGGGTGCAAGAGGTGGTTGACAATAGGGCATATTCAAAGGAACATATGTTTTGTTGAAAAATTCTTGACCAGATCTACATGGGAGTTGGGGAGGGCAGAGAACAATGAAAGAGACAGCAGGAGAGGGAGCTGGGGGCAGAACCTGGCTTAAAACAGGGCAGTGTGATGGTGGGGGTGATAACACCAGGGTGGGGTGCTGGTGTCAGAGCTGAGTTGGAGCAGGGATGATGGGAGCAGGGCAAGGTGACAGGTGCTGGGATGGGGGGAATGGTAAAGATTCTTGGGGTTTTTCTACTTTGTATTTTTCCCCTGTGAAGAGAATTTCTTCCTTAGACATTGCAGATCACTTTGAACCTCTCACCTCAACTCCATTACAAGGGGGAAGCATGTCCCCTGGGCCTGAGCTCCCAGCCCCTGCCCTGCTCTAGGCTGCTCTCACCTTCATTACCATGCTGTGTCCATCCCTGACAGGGCCTAGAAAGGCACTGCCCTTGGACTCCTGCATGGATGTCGCCTAATGAAGACATCTACAAATATGGACACATTAGAGCTCACCATCTGGCTGTACCTTTTGGACTGCTCCCCTCCCCACAGATCAGTGCACAGGGAGACTGCTGCAGCCAATCAATTATTCCTCCATCTCCTGCTTTGGCATTCACGGACACCGAATGCCCGACGGCCTGAGCCGCGGGCTGAGATGTGGGTTCTTCATCAAAGCGAAACATCAAGCACAACTCAGCCCCTACTCTCTCCCCTCTCCATCCTGAATACTGGCTGTCACACTCACACACACTCCCTCCCTCCCCCACTTCCTCTGATAGAGCGAAATTCATCCCATCCGTTTCAACAGAGTTAGACAGGGAGCTACTTTCTTCACCCACTCCATTTACCCCGTCTATCCCAATATGCTTTCAGCCACTATTTTGGCTCTCACATATAACCTCTTCTCCAGCTTTTCCCCATCTTCTCCTTCTCACCTATTTTCCTTTCTGCTTCTCACTTGTGCTCTCCCCTCCTCTCCACACACCATTTCTATCCCCCCCACCCCCCCCATCTCAAACTCCATTACAGTTGCCTGGCCAAGTTCTCAGAGAGGCGCCTGCACATGGAGGAGCTCAATGAACTGCTACAACAAATTCCATTCCCTCAATATTCTGTAGCCACAGGACAGCTAAGAAGACTGTATTTCCTTTGAAGTACATGAATATTTGATATCCACCTCCCTCCTCCTCCTCTCTAATTATTCTCTTATTTTAAAATACCAGCTCACACGCAGTATTTAAATAAAGCTGTTTTTAGAGTCACAATCAGCTGGAAACAAACAAGCCAGACTCCTGAGACATATAACAATTGGTGTACATCCTACTATTCAGCTGAGAAGAGAGGGTGGGCAGGAGACTGTGTGATGAGGCTGTTCCGAGCACAGGGTTACAGTGCCAATCTTTCACATCTAAAGGCTTAGATTCAAACACCAGTTAAGTCAGCACAAGTGAAATAAGATTTGTGGTCTCAGCCTGGTTCTTAGTGCATGTTTATCCAAACTGTAAAAAAAAAACATTGTACAGTTCAGCACAGCAATCTTTGTTCAGGAGATAATTGGAATAGCAGGGGGTGCAGCAGGTTAGGAGTAAAATGCAGTGACAGAACTGAATGGGCTCAGGACTGGGATAGCAGGGGGGCTGCAGGGCAGGACTAAGGGGCATTGGCAGAGCTGTGTGGGGAGCCCAGGGCTGGAATAGCAGGGGAGCCGCAGGGCAGGACAGAGGGGCATTGGCAGAGCTGTGCAGGGAGCCCAGGACTGGGATTGCTGGGGTGGGGGAGGGCTGCAGGTCAGGAGTTAGGGGCATTGGCAGAGCCTTGTGCGGAGCCCAGGACTAGAGCAGCAGAGAATGCTGCAGGGCAGAACTGAGGGGCACTGGAAAAATTCTCATAGCTTGGTGTGTGTGTGTACTGAAGGAGTAGTGTGGTGTCACAGCAACTACACACGCACACCCCAGGCCCGATCCAATTGAGCTATGCTGATTTACATCAATTGAGGATTTAGGCTTGCTGCATGTTTACAGGTCTGTTTCACAGCACAGGTTATAGAACACCATCAGACTCCTGAGGGTATTTTGGGTGTCATAATATTGTGATATCAAAGAATGGGTGGCTGTACCAACAACCGTGCAACTGCACGTATAAAGCAGATGATCAGCTGTGACTGCAGGTAGCTGTGCCTCTGGGTAGGCCGCTGTACAAAACGGTAGATGGCGGAACATGTGCCAGTGGGTTGACAGCTGTCTTAGTGTGCATGGGAACTGGGCTATGTAAGCCAGTGAGCAGCTGTGTCCCCGGAAAGGTGACTCGTGACTGTGTGTAGGGAAACGTACCTGTATGCAGGCAGCTGTGCCAATGACTAGGTGACAGTGCCTGAGACTGGGCAGCCATTCCACTGGGTGGGTTAGAGGTGCTGTCTGGTTGGCATACGTGCCTGGGGTAACTGACAAATGAATGTTTGTGCTTGTGGATGGATAACTTGCCCATGGGCCCTCGCAGGTGGGGGAAGGAGGTGTGACATGGTGTATAAACCCCACACTAGTATGGAAGGGGGCAAGGAGCTGCTTTGGGCTGGAGTGGCCTTGCCCCGACACACCTGCAGATCATGCCAGGAGTGGAGCAGGAATTAGAGGGAATTCCACTCAGATGGAGACAACCCTGGGAAGGGAACAGTTCACTGAGCTTCTCCAGCCCCAGAGAGGACTGACAGACTGCAGAAAGAGGGTGCAGAGCCCCTAAGTTGAAGGGGAAAGGAACTGAGGCTGGCACAGGAGATCACCTAACTCTGACGTGGACACTGCTGCTCCCAGGCCCTCTGAAGTTAGAGAGGTCCCTATCCTAGAGGCAGCTGCTTGAAGTTGTTCTTTACCTTTCTTTTGTTTAATCACTTTTGCTGACTATGGGCTGTGTGGTGGCATCATTGGGGACACAGAGTAGCGACAAGACTGTCAAAAGGCCCCAGCCAGAAGGTATGTGCCAGCCTGCTAGAAAGTAGCACCTGCTGGGGTGGGGGTGGAATAACTGGACTCACTTGCATGCACTCCCCATACGGCCTAAAGGCGGCACCTCTGGGAGAGAGACCTTGGCAAATAGCCAGTGGGAAAAGCTAAAGTAAAGGGAACCTAAGACAGAATCAGTAATGAGCTGTGTCAAGGTTCCTTCTCCACTCTGAACTCTAGGGTACAGATGTGGGGACCTGCATGAAAAACCCCCTAAGCTTATTTTTACCAGCTTAGGTTAAAACTTCCCCAAGGTACAAACTATTTTACCTTTTGCCCTTGGACTTTATTGCTGCCACCACCAAGCATCTAACAAATATATAACAGGGAAAGAGCCCGCTTAGAAACATCTTTCCCCCCAAAATCCTCCTAAACCCTACACCCCCTTTCCGGGGGAAGGCTTGATAAAAAAATCCTCACCAATTTGCATAGGTGAACACAGACCCAAACCCTTGGATCTTAAGAACAATGAAAAAGCAATCAGGTTCTTAAAAGAAGAATTTTAATCGAAGAAAAAGTAAAAGAATCACCTCTGTAAAATCAGGATGGTAAATACCTTACAGGGTAATCAGATTCAAAACATAGAGAATCCCTCTAGGCAAAACCTTAAGTTACAGAAAGACACAAAAACAGGAATATACATTCTATTCAGCACAGCTTATTTTATCAGCCATTTAAACAAAACAGAATCTAACACATATCTAGCTAGATTACTTACTAAATTCTAAGACTCCATTCCTGTTCTGTTCCCGGCAAAAGCATCACACAGACAGAGAGAGCCTTTGTTTCTCCCCCCTCCAGCTTTGAAAGTATCTTGTCTCCTCATTGGTCATTTTGGTCAGGTGCCAGCAAGGTTATCCTAGCTTCTTAACCCTTTACAGGTGAAAGGGTTTTTCCTCTGGCCAGGAGGGATTTTAAAGGTGTTTACCCTTCCGTTTATATTTATGACAACCTGCATGGGGTGTAGCCATAGATCTCTAGCATATGGAATCAGAACTGCTCAACTGTGTGACATGAGTTCTGTATTGTCAACAGCCAGTGGAGATTCCCATTTAGCTTCAGAGTGAAGGACCTGGGCTATCTTCGCTGCTGCCATGTGGTCTCACTGAGCAACGGTATGACAACTGTGTAATCCTAGTTGACCAAAGATTTGTTATGGTCTGCTACATTGGCATGAAGCACAGGAATACCAAGTTTTATTAAATAAATAATCATTAATAATAATAATAAAGTGCTATACTATACATGTGGAAAGCAGTAATGATATAACAGCACACACAAACACAGCACAGCAGTTTAAGATAGGAAATGAAGACGAATGCCATATGTAACTGAAACTGCCAGGGGATTTAAGGAGCTAGTGCTATTGGAATTTGTTCAAGACACTGAAGTTAATACCGCTGTTCTTATGAAAAATACCATGGGAACTTTAACTACCACAAATGACCTTGATTTTCCGTCACATAAGATGCCACCTCCAGTAGCACAATGCCCCTTAACAGCACCTCAGAAGTTATTACATACTGATTCAACAATACAACAATTCCCATAGCAAACTATATTTTCCTTGGAGGTTTCCCATCCAAGTACTGATGTAACCTATCTTACAAGCCCTGACAAGATCACAGCCCAGAGCAGTTCAGCTACAGATATTTCAGTCTCAGTTTAGTCTCTGGGGAAATGGAGGTTCTCGTTCCTAGGAGGTACTATGTAGGGAGAGGAACACAAACCGGAAGTGTTAAGAGACTAAACTTCTCTCTCAGACTGTGTACCAGATATAGGGTCCATTCCTGAACAAATGAGATGAAGTGCTGTCTTGAATGAACATAGACTCTGTGATTGCCTTGCACACTACATGATTGTGAACATTTATGGTTAGGGCCCATTGTTGAAGTAGCATAGAGAGAAACCCAGAACCAAATGAACTCCCATTTCATGCAAGGAGAGAGGTGGTAGTAGTTTGGGGTTGCTTGGAAAAGTCCCCTAGAGAAACTCAGTCTTTAAAGTACAGTTCTTCTCTGAAAAGTGTCTATATAAAAAGGCACCTCCTCTCAATAGATTGGCTCCCTGTATGCCAGTCAGATCTCCTGACCTTAGTCACTAAAATGAATGTTCACCGCCTTTTCCACCTGTCAGAGCTCCAAAGTCAGTCCAGCCCAGGGACAGAGAGCTGGGGTCCATTTTCACTCATGCATCATTAATATAATTGTTAAATCAATTTTGTCAGCAGTATCTTTATTCTTGGATATGAGCGAACCAGAAAGAACCCAGCTTGGCTTTCAGATCCCTGGGTAAGCTGTCGGACAGGGAGCAAGGTAAAAAAAACACATCCCTTGATTTGTATAAAGATCAGATTTGCTCTTTTATCATGGAGAGACAGCTCCCTAGTGTTATCTTAACAGAATCACTTTTCAAAGTTGAACCACATTTGAAAGTATATGGAGACTAAATTTTCTTTCTGAGAAAGGCTGACTTCTCTTGGTCAGGACTGGGACTGAATGATGGAGCTGCAAAGAGCAAGCTGGAGTTTGACGTATACAACGACAGCGTTGCCACTCAATCTAGCAATCACTGGACTACAAGACAAGCAATCTGGGTTCACGTCTCTGCTTTGACACAAACTTATTGGGACCACAATGGAGCCACTTCTCGGTGTGCCTTGTTTACCACCTCTATAAAATGGGGATGATGATACTAATCCTTCTCACAGAGAGACGAAGTGTCATCTTGCTTGTAAAGCACTTTGCAATTCTCCGGTGGAATATGCCACAGAAGTGCATATGCCGACTTTGTTACCTCCACCAGCTCAACACAGGAGAGTTTGATTTGCGGGTTTTACCGATGAAGCTGTATAAGGATGTCCAGTTCAGAAAGAACACACAGAAGAAAGGAGAACCAATAAATTCATCATTGTTAAACAGCAAGGGAGAAAAAGGAGTGGGGACTTCCAGAAAGGCTATGTGATTTATATTCCTGGGGAAGTCAGTTTCCTTTTCCTTCAGTCCAAGCCACCTGAGGCTCACATAGGAAGGAGGGAAGCTGAGGGCAGAGGTTAGAAGCTGACAAGCTGTTGCGGAGGTGGAGGCTAAAGCACAGAAAAACATGTGCCGGGCCTACATACATGATCCTGCAGGCTCACGCATCACAAAGCCCCCCGAGGAGCAGAGAAGCGAGGAGGAGACCGCTCAGCTCCCCGCAAACAGTGGGGCAAGGGTGATTTTTTTTTAAGCGGGCATTTCCATTTAGAGGGCAGGGCTGGTTTTTTGGTTTGTTAGCTTGCCTGCAGTTCTGAGGGTAGAGCTTTCATCAAGGGGAGGTGGGAGATGTGGGGGTGTGAATGTGCGGTGCAGTGGCAGGGAGGAGGAAAGGGACTGCAGCCAGCCTATCCTCCAGCCTGGCTGTCACACAGCTAATTGTTCTAAAACAGCTGGGCCAGACAATAGCATCTTTAATGGCCCAGCTTAAACATGGTCGTGACAGAAATCATAATATTTTTTAATCTCCCTTTCTCCAAGTCGTCTGGAAATCCATTTTAATGACTGCAGTTGGCTTTTATTTTTTTTTAATATAGATAACTTTTTCCTTGTTGTACAAAACTTTTCTTAAAGTGACAGATTTCAGCTCTCTCTAGGATCCCAGACTATAGGAACCCATTGGGCTATTCTGGACTGTCAGTTCCCGACTCCTTGCTGTGCTGGGACAGACCAGTGGCCCATCTAGTCCAGTAGGCAGTTTCCATGCCATTCCGATCCCCTTCCCTGATAGGGTGACCAGACAGCAAGTGTGAAAAATCGGGACGGGGATGTGGGGTAATAGTAGCCAATATAAAAAAAAGACCCCCAAATCAGGACTGTCCCTATAAAATCGGGACATCTGGTCACCCTATTCCCTGAGCATGTACATGATCACATACTCCCTAGCCACACAAACGAAAGAGACACACTCCCCCAAGTCACCTTCTCCCACAAACCTACCTTCTGAATATTTAGGCATAACAAAGTCAACTGGAATTTAAGGCCAATGCATGACAATCAGTCAGCTGCACCTTCCTCTCAGACTATCAAGGAGTTATTTTTTGTTGCTGCACAGCTGAAGGGGGCTGGGGGGGTGGGGCAGGAATTCACTGAAAACAAACCCAGTTCTGATAGTTTTTAAAATTAATTTTTTTTTGTTATTTTCCATGTTTGAACAGGAACTATTTTAAGAAGCTTTTGAGGAAATTTTAAATCATTTTGACTGAAATTGGTATTAATAAAAGTGAGGAACAACCAGCCCTAACTACCACACGCTACATACACTGAACAGGTTTACAACACAGCTCTGCTCTCAGTCCTGACCTACAACATTCTCTGCTATTCCGGTCCAGTCCAGGGCTCTCCATACAAGTCTGCCAATGCACCTCAATCCTGGCCCACATCACCTCATGCTGATGTAGTCTTGGGGCCTACTCTCATGGCTCTGTCACTTCACCTCAGTCCTAATCTGCACCGTTTTTTGCAATCTCCACATTTCTTTTTACTGATGACCTCACCCTTCAGAATCCTTTGCTCAACTTCATCCAATAAAACAAAAATAAAAAGGCTATAATGCATCATCATTTATTTTCATTGCTCCATATATGGCCAGACTTGGCTTTTAAGTCCAGTGCAAACATTTTTTGATATTTTACATTGAAAAAAATGTATAAAAAAATCTAATTCATACATTCTTATCTGAAATGTTAACTACTGCACATTGCCCAGTGCTACATATTCAGTAACACTAACTACTGCCATTATTTACATTCAGGTTTTCTGCACTTCCAGGTAGGGTAGAAACAGATGTATTTTGTACACAGTAAGGGAGTTTAGACTCTACAGAAAATGCCATGACTACCTCAGAACACAACTTGGTGACTCCCTTTGGGGTCAGGACACGACACCTGAGAAACAGTCACCTCATGCATCAACCAACTGTGTCACTCAGCACCTTTGAGAGTCAATTTCTAAATCTAAATCACTCCCATAAAGATTGGACTCCAGCTCACATAAACATAAGAGGTTGACCTTATAGACTCAGTCCAAATGAGCTGACAGACAGTTGCTGGGGGCTATCAAACAATGGGTCACATCTTTGCTCTACCAGCTAGTTCACTATTGTATGGAACAAGCCTTGAAATTCCATCTTCAGCGTGAACTAGCTAGGAGAGTGAAAAGTTGAGGTGACAGGTAAGCAACAGGGTAAATTACCTATTCCACTATGGATTCAGACAGCATTGTGCCTGGAGCACTGAACATTGTCCTGTACCATGCCAATGATGGTAAGTGAGGGCAAAGATCCAGGAGATGGACAATTTAAGCACCTAATTCAGCAACAAGGGAGCAGCTCAGGGAACTGCGAGCTTCTGAGAGGAAACCTAAGTTATTATTATTATGCAGATTTATTGAGTATCTATAGGCAGTTAGTTACAAACACTGTGATTTTTGCTCTCAGTTTGATGGTTGTTATTTCAGTGACACTTTGTGTGGGCGCAAGATCCTGTCTATACACAGCTCATTGCAGGATCAGAGCTAAAGTCTGAATAAACATAAAAAGAAATAAAAACTAGCCGCAATGGGTAGTATTAAACAGACACTGCTGCTGAAGCTGCTGCATCAGGAATTCATATCAGCTGAGTTGTCATTTTGATAAAAGAAACAGAAGCTTAAAAGACTATAATAGAAACAAATTATCAACACCACCACTATCAGCAACAAAAAGAGTAGCTAACACCTTGGCCTCATAAGTATACCTCTTGCCTCAAGCCATGAAGGTTGTTAGAGGCCAGCTCTGGTGAACTGCTAATGGAGCACAACTTCAAGGTCCAGAAGCAGGGGTCCTCAAATGAGACAGCACTGTCCATGGTCCTGAAGTGTTTCCCCAGTAACAGACAGGAAGAGTCTGCTAGCTGATCTTAAGTACTATAACAGGTAAAGACAGCTGCATTTCTCTCTTACTGAGTTGCATGTTTTATTTGTTTTATTAGCCTTCCTGTGCAGTGGTGCCCACAGGTAATTATTATTGTTGTTGTTTATTTGTTTTAAAGTAACATGTAGATGCCCCAACTGAGCTCAGGGCCCCAATGTGCCCAGGGCCCCAATGTGCCAGATGTTCAAACAGAGCCAGTCCTCACCCCAAAGAGCTTACAATGTAAACTGACAAAACAGACAGAGGGTGGGGAGAAAGTAAGCATTAATATCCTCATTTTACAGATGGGAAACCAAAGCACAGAGAGATTAAGTACCTTGTCCAAGATCACACAGGAAGTCTGTGGCAGAGCCAGCACTTAAGTCCATCTCATCAGAGTCATGGTCTGGTGCCTTAACTACAAGACCATCCTACCTTCTCAGATGTTGAAGAATACCTGAATGTCCAACGCACTATCAACTGTAATCGCCAACAGAAAGATCATAGAATCAGAGGGTTAAAAGGATCTGCAAGGGTCATCTAGTCTAAGTTCTTGAAAGGCATAAGCCTGTTAACTGAGTGCTGTTTGTAACTGCATAGTGATACACAGAAACATACTGTACATTGGAGAAACTGTGGTCATCAGCTCAACTGCATTTATGCAGCTCTGGGAGAATGAGAGGTGATTAAATTAAAAACCAGTCAATTTAGAGCAAACAGAAGGAAGTGCACCTTCCTGCAGTGTTTGGAAAACCTGTGGAAAACCTCACAGCCATAGGAGGTTGTCAACTCAAACATTGTGGCTGGATAATTTCATGAGTACTAATAACATCTGAAGCTATGCCGTGAACTTAATGAATGACACGAGAAATCACCCCTCAGGCTTCAGGGCATAAGGGGCAGGAAGGATTCCTTTTCCTGCTTGTAAAGTATTGTACAGTTAGCCAAATACACACATGCCTGCATGGAGGTGAGTGAAGCAAGTCCTAGGAATGCATAATCAGTGTATTTTCTCAGGTTTGAGGTTATGTGAATCTGAGGTTTGTTTGGGGCCCATTGTAGAGAAAGTGAAACCTGGAACACAAAAATCAGCTCTGTTAACAAACATTGCTAAAATGTGAAGAGGCTGGGATGCAGGATTTCAGTCCAGGTTCATGTAAAAGAACTTCAGCTGCTGCACTGATAACCTCACCTTGTTTATTGCTAACCTCACCTACCACACTGATATCCTGATCATGCTCAGATTTTTCTTACAGTAGCTGCTCTGCAGGCCTTCTTACTGGCACCATGTACAATTAATACATGGCACTGGTCAGTATAATGTGTTCTTCATGCACGGGAACTCAAAACATGCTTTTAGCCACATTCATTCCTGGTGTAACTCAACTGAGGTCAGTGGATTCCCACTGAGATGGGGATTTGGCTTTGGCTTTATGTGCCCATAATACTGCATTGCTAAAGGATCCCAATTAATAGAGAAATTCTTACTTAGAATGTAAAACAGATTTTTTATCTCCCTTTTTCTTAATTGGAGAAGACACACATTAAGCTGATTTTCACAATGCTTTTCATGCACACAAACCTTGGCACAATCTAGGGAATTCCCTCGTGTTGCAAAAATAATACCTCTAAAGTCTTCTCGCAACTTTTAACTAAAATGTGTATAGCGTGGTGGATCAACCATCTGCTTAGTATGTCTGCAGTATTGTGTTAAAGTTGTAGTTATTCAATATTTCAATTAACTCTTTGCCACTGATACGATTATATATTAATTAAATCTTGGTAATGTTTCTAAAGCAGAGATAGAGGAATATATTTCATCAGATATTTCTTTTCATGTGTATGAAAAGGCCTGCCAGAAAAAGAAATGCAGAGCTGAAGAAAGATGTACTATCTCTAAAAGGAAACGGTCATGTGCAAACATTCCATCTTGTTCTGTGATCCTGTTAGATTTCACGAGCTCAGTAGGGTTGAGCTGGATCAGGAGGGGAGTCTCTGCAGCCTGGAGTTGAAAAGAACTGGAGTTGGCAATGCAGTAGGTGTCACTCTTTTATTTTAGTAAGTACTGGGACGGTGCCTTAGTGTAGCGCTAAGGGGCGCTTTGCTGTTGAGGTCACATCTTTTGGCTGAGACATAAAGCCAAGGTTCTGACCATTTACACTTAAACTTTGGTGATGGTTTGCTTAAGAGATGGAGGGAATTAAGCAGCCAGGCTTGCCAAAGAATAACATAAGTATCTGGATTCTCATGCAAAATTCTTCCTGCAGTTTCAGAGCGAGATGATATTCTTCCTACACGGTTGCGTGGCTTTGTTGTGTGCTGTGAAACAACAGACACATCTCTGCCTGGAGATGAGTGAAGCAAGTCCTAGGAATGCATAATCAGTGTGTCAGTTAGTACAGCTCTTCTGGATCGAGGGTCCTATATCAACATAAGATATTAAGTATTGGTTTTACATGGGTGAGCTAAACAAAGCAGTCAAGGCTTACTTGGTTTTCCCTTCTCCATGTATGTGGGCCTGCAAGACCCACGGAGCCTGGGCTAAGTTGCCTTTTTTAACTTAATCATGTAAATAACTCACTCTCGTGTAGCCTGGCTGGTTTAATCTCTGTCCTTTTCCTAGCATAGCTCATTCCCTGCATGTTAAATGTTTTGGATCCAAGCTACACAAACCCCCCTAATGCTGCCTTATATAATGGAAAACTGAATAAGCCGGTGATTTTATTTCCCTCCATTAGACCCCTTGTCAATCACAGAGAGGCCTGGAGCAGAGGGAGCCATGCTAGCTGGCTCTAATGGTTGGACTTGAGCAATGGCAGGGCACAGGAGCCACAGTGCTGACTGACAGGAGGCACGTCCGTGGCACCACACGCCAGTCCCTATCTTGACTGCTAATGTAAACAATGGTGGAGAGCTGCAAGCCCTGTAGGGTTGGGGAGGGTTCAGCTGTGCCCCTGATGGGCAGAGATGTTTGCTGCATGACCTGCCGTTTGCTTCCGCTCATTTGAATTCAGAGACACGCTCTGTGATATTGCTCTTAAGTGAGCAAGGAAAGAAGTTGGTGCTTTTTACTAGACTCCTTTGTGCCTTTGTCTTTTCCTCTTTTTACACTTCTCTCTCCAGTGTTCCCATTTTTATTTCTTGCTTGCTCTCTGTCTTTGCTCTCCTTTTATCTTTCTTTTTTTTCTTTCTCTCCTCCTCCCCTCTCGTTATCACAGAAACATAGAATTTGCCTTTGACTAATCTAGGAACTTGGTTCCTCTATCCCAATCCTGCTTCCCACAGCAGCTAATACTGCACTCAGTGCTACATACTTCAGAGTGCAGTATTATGGGCACATAAAGCCAAAGCCGAATCCACTGACCTCAGTTGAGTTACACCAGGAATGAATGTGGCTAAAAGCATGTTTTGAGTTCCCGTGCATGAAGAACACATTATACTGACCAGTGCCACGTATTAATTGTACATGGTGCCAGTAAGAAGGCCTGCAGAGCAGCTACTGTAAGAAAAATCTGAGCATGATCAGGATATCAGTGTGGTAGGTGAGGTTAGCAATAAACAAGGTGAGGTTATCAGTGCAGCAGCTGAAGTTCTTTTACATGAACCTGGACTGAAATCCTGCATCCCAGCCTCTTCACATTTTAGCAATGTTTGTTAACAGAGCTGATTTTTGTGTTCCAGGTTTCACTTTCTCTACAATGGGCCCCAAACAAACCTCAGATTCACATAACCTCAAACCTGAGAAAAATTCTGATTTAGAGCCAAACTCTGTATATGAGACCAATCTGCAGTCAGCATCATCAGAGAGATTATCAGGATTAAATTTGGGATATGGAATTTTCTCCTCTAGCTCATTGGTTAGAAGCTGACCTAGCTCAGTAGTGGCTGAAATTTTTCAGACTGCTAGGTATCCCCTCTGAAAAAATAAAAACTGGTGGGTCTCAAACCAGTTCCTGGTGGACAGGGATTCACATCACGAAACCAACCCCACAATTTGGCACTCAGTACCAAAGAAGTAGAAAGTGGTTGACTAGTTAGTGCATGAGCTAAGGACTTGGGAAACCTGGGTTCGATTTCCTACACGACGATGGGGAAGTCACCTAGTTTCTTTGTGCCTTAGTTCCCCTTCTGTAAATCAGGCATAACAGTACTTCCCTACGTGGCTGGTGTTTTGGGAGGGTAGACAGATTAAAGATTGTGAAATGCTCACATACTGCCATGGACAGGGGCCATAAAAGTGTCATAGATAGAAGGGAGACTGAACTGCTTTCTAGGGATGGAGTAAACTCATTTCACAAAAATAACTGATCTTAACATACATCCATGTTGGATTCTGGTTTTGATTTTAAGTTCTTACAAAATTCAGAGGGCAAGATTCTGTGCTGTGAATCTTAGAGGTGCGGCACAGAACTCAGAGGCCAAAGGGAGGAGAACTAAGGAGGCTTTAAGCCACCTTTGTGCCTTCCCAAGCCTGGGCTTCACTAGGGTTCCCAAAGTTAGACAGACAGCCTCCCTGGGTTGCCTGGAACCTCCACAGCACTGCACCCTGCAGCCCCACCCTACAACCCTGTCCTATGCCATGGCTTGCAAATGCATAAACAGGAGACAGACTTATGGCTGTCTGCCACCATGTTTATGTGAGGAGAAGTCCTCTCCCAGCCAGAACCATGGCCTTTGGGGGGTGGCCCCTTTAAACTGATCTTGTGTGCAGCACAAAGAGGTAAGAAGGGGGGTTAGAATGTCATCTAGGGATTTTTGGTTCTGGTGCTTTGGTTTGAGCCCAACATACAAAACTAAATATGTACATAGTCGTGTCCATGCACACATGTGCACACTCTCTCTCTCTCTCTCACACACACACACACACACACACACATCTCCTGCTATCCTGTGCCATACTTGCTCTTACTTCTCGTGCTTTCTTATTAAAGATGTTTAGAATCAGGAACTCCTGACTCACGAGGAGTGAAAGTGGGTCAAGTAAAATAAAAACTGACCTGATCTCTTGGTCAAAACTGAACCCTAATCCAAGAAATGCCTCCCCACATATTTTTAACCAAAAGGTTCAAACAAATCCCTCTGACTTTTTTTCCATTAGTTTTTCATTTCTGTGTACCCACTTCTATATAAAATAAAGGTAAGAAAATCTCATGGGAAAACCTATTCTCATGAATTTTTCAGTCCCCTTTTGCATACCATAGAGGTCCTGAAACAAGATTCAGAGAAGCCTCCACATTTCTGAGTGTTGATCTAAACTGATCCTCCAAGCTCTTTGGATATTCACTCAGAGACGAGTGCAACTGCTGAACAGTTATAGACCCTATAGAGGGTCAGACATGACTGTGGAACACAGAGATTGTACCATGGATGCAGCTGAAGCTCATTCTGTTATTCTCTCTTGTTTTGAATAGCCAGCTGAAGGGGGCAAAGGCTAGACGTGTCTTCATAGACTCTTCAGACATATTTACAACACAGCAGTGTGCTGAGGCTCTTGTCTGGGAAATCTCTGCAATATCCAAATGTCAGCTCACAGCTGATGTGCTGCTTTGCTGCCCGGTGGACCTTTTGTGCTGGGGGGAAAGGGGTGTGTGTTCCTGACTCTGAATTCCTCAATGCAGGCATGTGTCATGATGGTGACAAAGTGGGACTGTGCTCAGAAGGGAGAGGTCATGAGAAAAGAAGGGGAGGCAGAGCCTCACTAGAGACCTGACCGTGTGCATTCTTGTTGTGTAGATTCCAAGAGAGCTAAGGAAAGCAGCAGAGGAAACAACGGTGAAAAGGGAGCTCGTGGTTTGCAAACAGAAACTCTCCAGCAGGAGTTGCTGTAGGAAATGGTGCAGAAGTGATGGCTGTGGGGAGGTCACAGCTAACTTAGTACCAGCCTCTCCTAGCAGGCGGCACTGTAGAGAATGGTGCAGGGGCACGGCTGTGGGGAGCTCACAGCTACTCCAGCCCCATCCTCTCCCAGCAGGGAACATAACAAATAATAAATAATAATAATAAAAACTACCATTAACTCCTTTGTAATTAACAATTAATAAAACAAGTGGTTAATAGTTACCTAATGACTCATCCCTGTTCCACAATGCATCATCTGCTTATTTATTAATAGGTAACTATACACTGGTAAATGGAAATGAATGGTCAGTGCTTTCCCTGGGCTATTGTTAAAGGTTGCTTTGGTTTTAACTGTAAAGACCATTCATAAATAAACCATCAAATTTCCCACCAGCAGATAAAAATCTTTGTTATGGACCCAAGTTCTCCCAGCAGACCTCTGTGGTGTCACCATAAATAGGGATTGAAGATTTTAATATACTCCCACATTCCAGGCTTCAAAGTTCAGTCACAGGAAAGAATCACTCCAGGTTTGTGTTTGGTTTTGGCTAAATGGACTCAAGACAGCCCTGGCCCCTGTATTATCCACAGAGAGTTCATACTATCTCATACAAGGGAAATGTTTATTTAGTGAGGGTAGCATACGGAGGTCTCCTCTGTTCAGTGAGTAGAGGCAATGTGCAGAACTTTCAAGGAAAAAGTAATTATTTATTATGTGTATTAGCAGAGCACCTGGGAGGCCTAGTTACAGACTAGGACCCCATTGTGCCAGGTGCTGTACAAACGGAAGAAAAAGACAGTCCCTGCTCCAAAAGGCTTATAATTTCTTGACTGACAGTTCATTTAGGGGGATTTAGAAGCTCATGACCTATTGACCTTGAGTGGGACTGTGATCCTAAATCCCTTAAGCATTTTAAATCCCCCCCTTCTGCTCTTAAAAGCACGGTGGAAACAGAGATTAACCATTATTCAGAGCACCACAGTTCTCAACACACTCTTCGGCACCTATTGTCTAGCTGTACAGTAGCATCTACCAACCTTCCTGTGGCCTCCTTTTTTTTCCTATCTGTGCCATGTCCTGTAATGCCATGGGGGTTCCTTTGGTCAAGCCCAGAGAAGTACACTGAACTTTTCTCCAACTAAGGTGGAATTCTTTACATTGGCAGGTATGGAAGGGGAGAGAGGAGGAAATGCCTGCTCTGTGATACTTACTTTCAGAGTAGGAAAGGGCCAACTGAAAATGTTTGAAGGTAAAATCTTACCTCCAGGCTTTGACCCCAGAGTTCAGCAAAAGCTAAACCTGGCAACATTTACATCATAGCATTGCCACATCCATCAATAGAGCCCACACTCCAAAGACGGAGCAGGGCAGAGTCTTCCCCAAAGAGAAGCAGCCAGTGCTTCTCTTCTCTTGTTCTGGTGACTGACATCCCAGAGTGCAAAGTTATTGGCTTTTTGCTTCCTGATATAGTCAAGCCTCTAGCTGCTAGGAGGGCTATGCAGCTGGAGTCCTGGAGCTTAAGGCACTGATGGGCCGGGCCCTTGGGACCTGAAAGCAATAAGTTCCACATGGATCTGTCAGAGGCACTTCACAAGAGCCCTGAAATGCTCCCAAAGGCTCTGGAGTTTTTTTTTCCAAAATATAAGAGCTTCTTATTCTTACATCCTGAAATCACCCATGAGATCCAAAGCAGACACTGGTTCCCACTACTGAGCACCAGTGGCAGGCTGGAAAGAGAAACCCTGGGACTGAACAACCCCTAACTCGGCGAGTGTGTGAAATCCCAGCCCAGACACAAATTTCACCCCTCTTTTTATAACGAGCCATACAAAATCTGCCCAAATCAGAGCACCGATGAACTGGGGTGGGAGGCTGTGATCAGGTCAGAGTTGTGTAGCGTGAGACTCTCTCTGCTCGAGAAGGATTCAGGATAAGAACCTCAGGCTTTTTAGGACCCTAGAATAGATGATGATAACCCATTCAATGACTTCCTAACCTCTACCTTCTTCATCTCCACCCCTCCAAGGAATGAAACTTCCCCCTCCCCATTCTCCTGCCTCTAGTTTCACACACAGAAAGCCCCAGGGACTGAAATGCTGTGGATTCCTAGGACGTGATTAAATATTTAAATCGATAAAATTACATTCCGCCAGTGACATTCAGCTCTGCGTCTACCCTGCATCTCACTCTCTCCCGCCTGGCCCCAGGCAGCTCTCCCCCCCACAGACACACGCCAGCCAGGGATCTGTTCCTTCCACTCTGCTCTCTGCTAAATGTTTTTTATTCTCAACCACCTGCCCCAGGCCCTCTCATCAATTATTAATCAAGCGCTCCATGAATATGCAAATCAGCCTGCACGCTCATTTTATTAAATTAAATAAAAAGAAAGGGAACCACATGGCGTACAGCAGCAGAATAGATGTTGGTGCAGACTGCTACGGGGTGGGGGGGGGAGAGCAGAGAAGAGGAGCGGGCGGGGTCTGATGGCAAGGGACAGAGAAGGGTGAGATGGAATATGAATTGTATATGTCTAGTGAGCTGTATATGTCAAGCATGCTTCTGCAGGAATACAGGGGTTGGGTTGGTACGGGTGGATGGTGTGTGCATGGCGGGAGGGTTGATTTTGCAGCAAATAAATTGTTTAAAAGATGGCAGGGACGCTTTTCTTTGATCACCACCTTTTGTTTCCCCCAAGGGGGCACAACAGCGCTGCAGGGAGAAGCTGAGTGGATTTGTATTGTGAGGAGAGCTGTAGCTCTATACTACTGTCTGTAAAGCCATCCATCTGCTGCCACACCCAGGCCACTGAGGGCCCTCTCCTTGGGTCTGGACAACTTGTGCAGGTTGCTAGCTTTCCACAGAGGAAGGGCTGTGCAGCCCCAGGGGGCTGACCTGCCATTCCCACTGCATGCAAGGATGGCTGAGGACAAATCATGGGTCAGATCAGACCACAAGGCCCTAAATGTGCACATTAACTTCCAATACAGGAGCGTGTGTATTTCTCGGGCCTTATGTGTCAAGTTTCCTTTCTCCCAGGGCACTGTTGGGAGGAGGCACTTTGCAGATAAGTGGGCTGGGATGAGTTAATCCATTTGATCCACTTTGAATCAGTCACTGGCTATATGACCAGCGGAGCTAAGCAACCTTGGGATGCACTGAGCTCCCTCCCAATCTCTGACAGCATCATATGAGCTTCCTCTCTGTGTCTGAACACCTTCCCACTCCTCCCCTCGGCATCACAGGTTGGCTATTTGTCCCTTCCTTTGGCCACCACTAAGCTCTGATAGCAGCCGGCTGATTGTAATGGTGGGTGCTGACAAATCACCTCTGTGGGACTGAGAGTGTTTCAGTGAATTTAGTGCTGGCAGAAGGTGGTGGATTGACTGCCCTAGATGCCGGTGTCTTCCGTTCACCCATGCAGTAAGCACAGCACAGACAGCTGCAGGGCCCTTGCTGTCCCCTCTGACAGAAACCCTTCCAGGGCTGGGAGGGGTAACTCATTCCACCCTGGCCTTGGTCTCTCTGCCAAGAGAGGGGCATGCAGCGCCAACAACAATGGCATTTTTGTGAGGAGGGCACCGGCCGATTAGGAACAAGTATGTACTAGAGATTGTGTACTCTGTAGGTAAGTCCATACACAGCTACACAGAGGTTTCTAGAGCTGTGGCTGAGGAGAAGGGAATGTGGGGAGGGGAGAGAAGCATATCAGCAGCTGGAGGAACTGTGCCTGAAGGGGGCTTAGGTTAGCAGAATGCCTTTGGGGTGCTGGTGGAAGGAGAAAGGCAGTGCCCTCAGTAGTGGCTCCTCTACCTGCTGGTCTAGAACTGCTAGCTGGTGCACCTGGGATGGTCTGCCCCCCCACGCCCCCTTTTTGGAACGTGTAGCAATGCTGGGGACTCTGACAGGTTCTGCTCACAGAGTGCAGGGCAATTTACTGGCTTCATGTGTGAGGTCATGGGACTGATTATTTATTCCCCTGCACCAAGTATAGCCATTTACACCCACTACTCTGATCTAGTCATGTGCTCCACCTTCTTTTCATTGCTGTAAATAGCTACACACAGAGCATCAGACACCATGTGCCTTCTCCGTGGCTGGCTCCAAAGACGGTAACAACCCACTGCCCACGCACAACATTAAGCATTCCCCTTTAGACCAAGTGATAGGTGGCTGATGCCCTGGGTATAGTCCCAGCTGATGAACGTAGTGAACCAGATTGGGATCTCAGATACAGCCGTGTAAATCTAGAATAACTCCACTGATGTGAATGCAGCTACAGAGGGGCAAAATCCACGGGAGTGAGATTACAAGCAGACCTGGTATTTAAACATGCAGCAACATTCATTTTACATACACACACACCCTGGGGTTTGGCTGCCTCCTATGCTGACTTGCCAGGTGGGAAAGAGGTTCCCTCCCCCTCTCCCCTCCACACACACTCATGGAGAGGCAATCAGAATATGTCCCAAAGGGTTTTTCCACTGTTCTTCCCTCAGGTGCAACAGATCTGGGACTGCCTACTGAATGCAAAGCACTGATTTCATCCACTAAAGAGTTAGAATGTTTCTGATTCTCTGCCTTTCAGGGGGAGGTGAAGAAACTTCCTTTCATGTAGCTGGATATATGTTAATTTGGAGGGGTTTTTTGTTTTCTAAACTGCTCTTAACTGTGTGCTGGCAGGCAGGTAAATTGTTCTTGGATGAGGAAATGATCTCTCTCCCCTGAGAGATTCACACACACCACAGTGCATGGAGCAGTAAAGGAGAAACCATGTTCTTTTTTGCAAATCATTCAGTAGTTTCCTGCCTTCTTTTCTATATATTTTTCAGCTGTAAATGAGTTTCTGCCACTCCCGCTGTCTGAGAAGCTGACTCGCCATTGTTACCTCATTCTCTTTTAAACAAATCGGAAAAAAAGAAAAGAAGTCATTTGCTGCCATAGTGCCTCCAGTAAAATGTAATCAGCTTATTCTCCCAAAAACTTCACCCAGCAGCATTCCTCATGAGGATCTCTCATTTGGCCCAGGATGCCAGCACCTGCACTGCACCCTTCCTTTGACTTGGGGTTGTGGGACAGAAGCCAGCCCCTCCTGTGGCACGTTTTACTACTCCAGTGCTGAAAAAGGAATATCAAGACAGTTTGCCAGGCTGGCTAAGGGCCTTCTTGCCATAAGGGAATCCCCCACAGGCTTAGAGATGGCCTCGTCAGCACTACACCACACACACACACAACCTGACATACCACTCAATGTAGGAGCCATGTCAGGGCATGGCTAGTGTCAGTTAGGTGATTCCCAGGATTGGGGAAGGAGTCCAGAGTACCAGCCACATGACTCTGTACAGACACCAACCCTCTTTCCTGGGAGGTGGCGGTCAGAGTTAATCACTGAGGAAAAGTACCACACTTAATAATAGATCAACACATTTATCTAAGCAAAGTAAACCCAGGGAGGGACATCAGGGAGGATATATACAGACTCCTTTGCCTCTGGCTCAGCAAAGAATCAACCCAGGAATGGATCTCTGGCAGGGGTGATACAGACTCCCTTTCCTCTGGCATAGGGCTTTCCTTTACATACAAATCATAAAACACGTAATAAAAAATGAGAACAGAAAACCATCTAATGAAAATCCTCTCTCGAAGAGATTTTTGCTTTGTCCTTCAACTAAGACTCCCACTGGTGAGTGAAGGTTTTATCCTTCCCTAGCCCTTTTATCACATATAGCTCCTCTGACCTCATGTAGCATTTGTCACCATTCTCCAGGTTATATCAGTGCTTCACCACGCTTCATGCCCTCCCCAGCCATACCCAACTTTTCAATGTTTTTGTAGCACCAGGAAAATCAGACTCTCAGAGCGAAAAAGGGCTACCCCTACCCACCCTCCATGAACTCCAATGCTAGCGTTCCTAACCCCTATAGTCAAAACTTGGACTAAAAGTTCCAGAGTTCTGGAACTCTGAGGGCTCTGATTATTTTATTAAATCCAAGCCAGGGTTTCACCTTTCTCCATTCTTGCTTATTTCATGGGACTTTTGTTATTTTGACAGCCCTCTGCCCATTCCCCCTCCACTCCTGTTTTCAAATGACTTCTTGTCATTATGATCATTCCTACTGCTTTATCCTCAGAGCCTGTCTCTGTCTCCCATGATTGCCACCCCAGGCCTTATTCTGTGTTAGCTTCAAGCATGGAACTGTAGATATGCAGCCCTCATAGAATGGGCTAGATTCAGAATGGCTTCTCCCGCCATCTCAAATTGGGTTGGGAAAATCCTGAGCTTGAAGAAAACATCCCATTCAGTCTTATCACACTGGGGGAACCAAAGGTAGACAGAGCTCCCCTGCTTTCTTTTGGGAACTATACATGCTGCCATCTCCCTCATTTCACTCCCAGGCTTTTCCTTCACCTTCAGTGCACTGTACTGTATTGACATCACAGGCAGAAGTATAAGACTTCTAGGTGTTGGTGGTATATGTGAATATGAAGCTCTGATGACCCTGCCCAAGATTTTCAGCAGTGACTAGTGATTTTTTGGGTGCCCAACTTGAGACACCTTAGAGGGGACTGGTTTGCAGGGAGTGCAGTGAGAACCTCTTCAAATGCTGTCACGAGTCTCAAGTTGGGCACCCAAAAATGGGGACATGCAGAATAGCTAGTCACTGTTCAAAATCATGGCTTTTACTTTTGTTCTTTTTTTCTGCGTTTTTTTTCTTAATCTTAAAAAAAAAAAAAACCACCTGAAAGTTTATGGCTGTTCTTTGTGTTTGAGAAAACCTAACCGTTCAACATTATGACCATGTGTAACTGAGGCTGAAGTGCTTGTGGCTCCATAGAACAGGTTGCCAACCACCGGGCATGGCCAGGGAGATCCCTCACATACAGGTACTGCACTATCACAAAGCACCACTGTGCAATTCTCAGCTATCCCATGACTGAGCTAAAGATGCGACCATTGACCACTCCATTCTGATGCAAGGAGTTAGCCAAAGCAGCCTGCACAAGCGTCAAGCAGATACATGTCATCTTGGTGCTCAGTTAATGCAATGGAAAGAAGCAGACGGGACCAGAACAGGATTTCTGCAACACCTGACATGGACTGTGGATGTAGCCCCTGAGAGGAGGAGAATCCGACCTGTATTTCAACGCTCAGCTGCCATGGAGTCAGAGCACAAGCTCTGAGTAGAAGAAACTGAACTGCAGGATTTCTGGGGTACCTCACAATCACTCTGGATGTAGCCCCTGAAAGGAGAACCTTAGCTGGAACTTGAGTCAAGGTGTTCCTAACACAGCTCCTGAAAAGGGCTGGACTTGATTCCCACTGGAACGGACTCTGGGTGCAGCCCCCTACAATCATCCAATACTGGCAAGGATGTAGTCCGAGTGCTAGAAGTTCTTACAGTACTCTTTCCATCATGCTAAGACCCTGAACTGGATTTTTTTATGCCTCTCCAGGGTGGACACTGCATGTGAACCATTTCTAAGGCAAATATTTGATTTAGGTGCTAAGTCTAAAAAGAATTTCTTTTCTTCTTCCTCTTTCTTTTTTCTTTTTTTTTTTTTTTAATTTTCACATCCTTCGGTCCTGAAAGTAATTAACTTTCGATGGCAGCTAATTATAAACTAAGAGAAATTGGAGTCTGTGTGGCTGTTTGTTTGGTGCAAGCTCGGCAAAAGTGTTTTTTAATTGGAAACCCTTTTTGCTGCATGCATTTCAATCCATTTTGCACTGTATTTATTGTTCCCAATTCATATTAAAACCATGACCTTTCATCTAATGACAGAAGCTCATTCACAGAAAAAAATGATTATTTTAACAAACAGACATTAGGGCTATATATGAGAGAGAGGCTGGAAGAGAATACAGGAGCAGAATGGGGTGGGGCAGGGCTGGCTAAGATGTCATAGCCAGTGGAACTACATTCATAAGAGCAGAGGATCTAATAGAAAGAAGCAGGGCCTCCAAAAACCTTTGTCAGTGAAATCTGCTCCCAGCTCCTGCATTCTCAGAGTGGGAAATGCCCTCCCTTTTCTCTTGAGGTCACTCTTTCCCTTCTCCAGGGGTCCTCTGGTATGTGACTTCTTCAGGACATCTTCCACCCACAGCTGTTGGGCGGATGCTAAAGGCTGGTTTTGTGGGGAGGATGTTAATAAATAGTCATACCACTCTCTGTAGAGTAAGCTCCCTATTTGCATGGCTACCCATCCAGATGGCAGAGAGCTTTCTGAACACAGGTCTCCCGTGCAACAGCCCAAGGAACAGGCGGCAGGTTTGAAACCTCAGGCTGAAGCTGCTGTAACAAACCTGTTACTGTCAGTCCTCCTCAGGCGCTGTCCCATGAAGAACAGTGCAGCCCCTCCTCTGAAGTAGGTCCAGGCAGGCACATGCGAAGGATGCCCAAATGAAAGTGGCAAAGAGTGGGAGTCATGCTATATAATGCAGAACTTATCAAAATGTGAGGCTTGACCAGCAGGTGGCTCTTGAGAGACCTCCTGTTAGGGCCCACCCCACCAGTTAAGGGGGTGGGGTGGGGTGGGGTGGGGGAATCTCACAGGGAAGCTACAATGGACAGCTCCCTCCCCTTGCTCCTTCTGCTGCCTCTGTCCTGTTTAATGCCCACCCTCAGCCCTCCTCTCACACACAGCACTCCGATCCAGGAGAAGTAGCATTTCCAGAAGCTTTACATAGCTTTATCCCAGAGCTGAGAGTTTTCTGAGTTGGGGGTGATGGTGCAGAAATATCCTCCCCACACCCTCCCCACCCAAAGCACCAGGCCCACACTCAGCACTCCTCACACAGGACCCACCCCAAAACCTGCTGTGGTTTCTTACTGTAACCCCTAACAGCACAATTGTTCATGGCCATCAAAGACTAGGATTTTGATGGATCATGGTAAGAAACTGCATATGGTTTTAGGGTCCCAGGTACAAAGAGGCTGAGAACACTGCACTTGTCTCAGCCCAGCATTCTACTACACCCATTCTTTCATAGCGATTTGCCTGCGGGAGGAGAAAACTCTTATGAAAGGCTTCACAGCACGTCCATCAACACAAGAGGCCACCAAGAAACAGCGGGAAACCTGAACGCTTGCGCTCTCTCTCTCTCTCTCGCTCTCTCCGTTTTGTGAAATTGCATTCGGCTGGGAGCGCTTATAACATGAGAAGAACCCACTAAGGCCAGAGCGAGCAAGGGAGGCAGATGGACAAGAGACAAGCAGGGCACTAACAAAAGCCCTGGCCACTGCTTGCCTTCTGAGCGCCTCCAATTCCGGTGCTCCTTTCTAGTCCAGACAGAGGAGCCATGGGACAGTCAGCACTAATGTGCGTTGCGGGAGATAATATTGCTAATCAATCTCTTTTGTGAAGGAGCCTCCCCCACACTTCCCCCTCCCTGCTGTGCCTGGAGTGGCTGCTGCCAGGTTAGCAATCTCCTGTTAAAGCCCGAAAACCATGAATGGCAATGGAACAGCCTAGATATTCCCAACACACAGGGACAAGGGAGAGTGTCTCCAGGACAGCAGAGGCTGTAGCCCCTTATGCCCAGGGCTGCCTGCTGGGTTGCATATGGTACATTTTGAATTGGCAGTTCCTACTGCTAATGAGCAGTTCTTGCCAGCTGCCCACGTGGCTTCTGCAAGGAGAAGCTTAGCTGTCAGTAGAGGGTGTTTGGCAAAAGGCTCAGTAGATTAATTGCAATGAATTCGTATGACACACTAAGCACCAACTATTACCAGCAGCCAGGATGGGCCGGGCTTAAAGGACCAGGGAAGTCAGGCAACACATCCACCCTAGTAATATTCCACTGAGCTGGAATCAGCAGATATCACAGCTCCTGCCTTAACTAAATTCACCACTGTGCCTTCCAACGTCTCCTGTAAAGGAGGTTATTTGAAAGGCAAACAGAGGGGTAGTTTACACAATAGAATTGCATATTGTTGGCTGTCACTCAGCTGAACCCATCCCGTTTCTGCTCACCACTGCTTCACTTCCCATCTCATTTCAGCACTGGGGCTGTCTAGGGATGGTCTTGCTTCTCACGGAGTTCTACCCTTCACCCAAATGCATAGTTCTCTCTATGTGAATTCACTTGCTCCTCTGCGAGTGCACAATAATTTCCATAGCAAGCTGAAGAAAGCACCCTGCAGATGGAGGCTGGGGATGAATAAGAACAAACAAGAGTGGGTGAACTCCAAGGAAGCCAATGTTCTGTTTCAATACAAGCGTCCTTGGTAATAGAGAGCTAGGAAAGATTAAAACAGGCATCTTGCAAAAAAGGAAACAATGGTCTCTAAAGACACTGGCCAGAGGTATTAGAAGAGCTGCCATTTGCTCTCTAGGGAGACATATTCTGGCTACGTGCAGTCCTTCAGAATCTAAGCTAATTTCAAGTTTCCAGTGGAAACCAGGCAGCTCTCAGTTCA
Source organism: Eretmochelys imbricata (assembly GCF_965152235.1). NCBI lineage: Eukaryota > Metazoa > Chordata > Testudines > Cheloniidae > Eretmochelys > Eretmochelys imbricata. The sequence goes on from NC_135572.1 coordinate 203,851,872, forward strand.
CCTGTAGGTAATGATTGCTTTGAATGTGTGATGTGTTTGGATCCGGAACTCTGAGGGTGAAAACAGCAACAAAAAAAGCTCACATGAACCCTGAGGAGCCCAGCCACCTGAGTGAGATTTGTACAGCTCTAGTGAAGAAATTTTCAAAAGCACCTAAGACCCACTGAAAGTCAGTGGGATTTTGACTCCCAAGTCACTTAGGCACTTTTGGAATTTTTACCAATAGGTTTAAATGTGGCCGGGATACTGGGGCTAACAATCCAGTTCCTTCCAGTAGTGTCTCTGAATCTTTAATGACCATGTGTATCATCTTTCAGGATGAAAACACCCATGTGATGCATGACTTTGGAACCCACTTTCAGGATCTTGCACCATTAGGCTCCATGAGGCAAAGGTTCCACCATATGATGATAAGGTACTTGACAAGCCCCAGATGGGCATCCACACAAAAGCAAGACCCAAACCTTAAAGAGTGTCTTCAGCACACCTCTATGGGGGATATTTTCAGAGGCACAAATGACTGTTAGACACCTAACTCCCATTGACTTTCAATGCCTGCAGTGCGAACTGGGCAACTTACAACCAAAGAGGAAAATGTTGGCATAGCAATTGATAATAATATGTCCATGCCAATTACCTCGTTGATCTTCACTATCAAAGAAAACTCATTGACCATCAACTGTGTTCAAGAAACATCACTGCAAAGTCCATCTCAATGCCACCATTACACAGGCAGGTATCCCTATGCAGATTTGGGACTCCCCCTATTTCTAGCATGGCTTCCAGCCTGACAAAGGAAGGCCATTTTAGCAATGTTGCTTAGCAGCCTAGGGTTGCCACTTTTAAAGCACTATGCTATCAATTCATCAGGATGCTCGTACTGCAAGTTTGTAAAGTCATATCATCAGAACACAACATCATGGCATGATGATATTGCATCGACCTGGAAGATGTTTTTGGGATCTTTTCCTCATCCCCCCAAGCTGGCTAGCAGATCACAGGACAGCCCTGTTGAAATAAGTACTATCCCATGAAACTGGGACAGGTGGTAGAATAACTTCATAACAGCTCCCCCCACCCATGCCCCCAAGTAAAGTTTTGTTTTGTCTAAGGTTTAACAGGCCACTATACTTAAGACACTGGGCCAGCTCCTGCACCTATTGAAATCATTTGCGAAACTCTGATTGACTTCAGTTGGGTGTAGAATTGGGCCCATTATTAAGTGCAAAGAGAAAACATTTTCAGAAACATTAAGTGACTTAGGAACTTAAATCCTTTTTTCAAAAGAGACACAGGCACTTCAGAGCCTAAGTCCCATTTACATTAAACGAGAAACTCCTAAATGACTTAGATGCTTTTGAAAATTTTACCCCCAGTCTGCAACTTCTTTCTAGGCATTCTGATTTACTCTTGCTTTGCTGTCACATAGCATAGTTTCGTCCTATTGAAAACAATGCCCCTAACCTTTGTGTTTCTAATGGAGCTTGAAATAAGATACATAACAATAAACAATGCTCGGTTTTGTTTACTCCTCCTTTGTATGCCAGGATTACGGATCAGGTCACAACACAACTCCAAAAAGAGAGGGGTCAAAACAGGCAGCTTTGCTGTTGACTTCAGTGACACCAGCAATAATGCATAGCCTGAGAATTAATTGCTGCTGCAGAGCAGAAAAGAAAGCACAAAACCACAGTATTCTGTGCAGGACCTAGAGAAACTGTCTTCCCTTTTGCCCACACCCCCACTCAACACGTCCCTGGATAATGGATTTTTATGTTTTTAGAATCCATATGGAGGAACATGTGCATAATGAGGTGGAAATAATGTTACAGCAGATCACCTCTGGAGTCAAAACTTCCTGTCTGGAGTCAAAACTTCCTGCCACTGCTAACATGCCTGCTAATAACGATTTACTGTTTCTAAATGAGTTACTTGAATATTTGAGATCAACCTATGCTGGGATACTGGAAGAAGAAGCCATCTCATCCAGTGGAAATGTAACTCCTGGCAAGAACCAAAAAGCCTCCAATAAAGCACCACCACATCATCCAAAATTAACCCTTTGGATTTCTCACAGACCCAACCAAATTGATTTACCTCATTTCATTTCAAATGCAGCACGCTCGGTCAGCTTTATGCAATACATATCTTGGTTTCATAAGGGTTCACAACAGGAGGGGCAAGACAGGAACCATATTAGCTTATACAATGCAGAACAGTTAATGGAAAATAGCAGGCAACATCACAATGCCCGTTCTTTTAATACTAACAAGGCTTAAGGTGATGGATGAAATGTTTCTTCCAATCAAACATTGTGGCTACCTGTTTCAGTCGTGCAGACAGCTTAATACCAGTTGTTTGGGATGAAACCCCCAAGACCTGTCTCCCATAGTCAAGTTTAGTTCCAAGCATTGCTGAGTCAATAGGCTGGTTTGAGGGAAAGTGTTAGCCAATACATATAGGTTATGTCTACACCACATTAATAGGTATTATGTGTATGATAGTGATATGGTATATACAGGGCAGGCTCTAGGATTTTTGCTGCCCCAAGCAAAAAATTTTTTGGCCGCCCCCACCCCCGCCTCTTCCCCCAGGCGTGCTGCATTTCCCCTCCCCACATTGCTTCCTGCGGCTCCACCTGCTCCCCTGAACAGGCCGCCACTCCACTTCTCCCCCCTCCCTCTCAGACGAGGGAGAGACAGCGCATTCAGGGGAGCAGGCGGAACGGAGGTGAGCCGTGGGGGGAGGGTAGAGGAACCGCTCCCCACCCCAGCTTGCCTCCGCTCCACCACCGCCACCTCCCCGGAGCGCACCGCCACTCGGCGTCTCCTCCCTCCCTCCCAGGCTTGCCGCGCGAAACAGCAAGCCTGGGAGGGAGGAAGAAGTGGAGCGGCGGTGAGCTGGGGCGGCGGGGGCACATTTCTAGGGGCGGGATGGCCGGCACCGGAATGCCGCCCCTAGAAACGTGCCACCCCAAGCACCTGCTTGTTTTGCTGGTGCCTAGAGCCGGCCCTGGGTATATATTATAATAAATATGAGCATTGGTTAGTAATGTTAAATTGTATTGTGCTCCCTATATCCCATAATAACTTGCACAGCACAACGCAGCATTTGGCATAAACCTGTCAAAGTCAAGATACATTAATGCTCTGACCTGGTACAAGCTTGGGAGGTACTTTCATGGGCAGGTAGTCTGGATGGCAGTATCCACAATAGAGATAGGGAAATGCAAACCATGGTACCAGAAAAATAAGGTAAAAAGCTGACTGATAAATTTTAGTTTTGGGTGACGTACAGATTGTGTTTAGCTCATAAATAGCTATGATATAAATCTAGGTAATTTGGGGGGTATACTTCGATTTTGGGGGTGTAAGGTGAGCTGTATGCTGAGAGAAACAGCTTCCCAGTAAGAGTGGTACGTATACCTCCTTTTTGTATTGTACTGCATTGTCTTTAGACAATAAATTGGCTAAGCCTGGTTATTTGGTCTCAAACATTTTTCATGTCAACCTGCAAGTGTAGTCAAAATCAATTGGCTATACTTTTAGCAATAAAGGGCATGTTTACAATCAGATCAGAACTGGATTTTCAGCCATGACTTTTACTCTGACTTACCAGAATGGCAGGGAAGGCCTCTGTTATCAGAAGAATGTGAAAGATGAGTCTATAAAACATTCGTCTCCTGACAGATCTGGGCTTTGCCAATCTCCCTCCACCCACTGCAGTACCACCTCTGACTCCCTGTTGCCCAACCTCAGCTGCACAAGGGCCTGGGGCCTCAAAATTCAACTGGAATTGAGGAAGAGAGCATTTTTTGCCAATATCTCAGTCTTCCGGAATGGAATTCACCAGGACTTTAGACAGAGGTGACTGTTCAGAAACCCCCCTAAACTACAGCGTGTCTGTTACACTCTCATCTCCCATGCTATCTTCAGGAAGTACAAGGACAGCAGCAGCCAAGAGCCATTCATGAAAGATGTCAAGCAGCTAAATCCAGTGCAGTTGTAGGGTGAGAAGCTGTGATACTTACTCACATTATTGGGTCAAAATCAATGTGAGCCATCTCCGTTTACAGCAATCAGCCACGCTACTGTTGACACCAGCTGTTTACACAGGGATTAGGGATGCTAGCACAGGTCAGGTGTGTCCCAATCATCTGATTTCTCCCCTCTCCCCCACAGCATCTCCAGCACTGCCAGACACATGGTCATAGTAAGTCTGACACAATCCAAACTGTGTAGAAATGGCACCACAAAGAATCTGATTAAACAAGAGTTACTTACCATTACTTTTAAAGGACAATCAGGTAAGGGATAGAAAGCAGCAGGACTTACCTATGAGAAAAAGAGAGGAGAGAAAAATGAATGAACCACCCAAACCAGAGACTTTCAGCAGCACAAGTTCAGGAATATAACATGTCTTTTTGCCAGAATGCCAGGAGGCCTGGATTGGGCCAAACAATAGTGACTAGCCCTCGCCATCTCTCCTCTCCATTCTGTTCCCCTCCCATAGACATTTAATCCTGTGAGGAAATGGAAGTGGGGTGGACCAAAAAGGGTAGAGAAGAGGGGTAGCACCCAATATATATAATGAAATGACTGTAGCAATTATCAGAGATTCAGAGTAATACAATGTCCTTGAGAGGTAAGTAGATGGACTCAAAGCAGAACCTCAGCTGGCTTGAAAAACCCCTCCCCAAATTACATAAGTATTACTTACACAGAACTATAGGTGCCCATAAATATTCACAGAACAGATCAAGAATCAATTCCTGCCCCAAAGATTTTACAATCTCATTTAATCCAAGAACAACAGGAGACAGGGATGGTGAAGTTTGAATACAATATGACCATGAGATGGTTTCAAAAGTAGAAGATCAGTCTTGAGGGTTACGTGGAGTGTCTGTGTATGTTGTTGGAAGGGAGCAATTAAAAGGATGCATAAATGCAACTGGCTCTGGGCCAGGTTAAGAACCAGAAGAGGCCTATTTACCAAACCTGGGTTGGAGGTAGCTCAAGATAGCTAAAATCTCGTGAGATCATTAATCATCATGATTGTTTATTATGTATATTGTGGTAGTACTGAGAAGTCTCAATGAGGGAGCAGATCCACAATGTGCTCTGCACTGTACAAACATAGAACAATTCACAAATTGCTTTCACAAGATTTCTACCACAGTGTGCTGAAATCTTGAGAGAACTTGCTGGTGAGACTCTGGCATCACTGAACCCAGCTTGGAATCCTAGCATTGATCTGGTTTGGAACCCAAATCACACCAATCATTACCCCGATTCCTCATCAGTCTTAGGGTACATCTGCCACTCTACTTGGTCTCTCATAAGGTGTATCTCTGCTGCCATCTACTGGATGGAATGTCACACCTGCCACTATATGATTGATTGTGTCTCTCTGAGCGTATGAGAGACACACAGCGCGAGAACCTTGCTGACCTCTACCTGATGGGATACCTTATACAGAGCTGTACGTAGAACTGGGCAGGAAACAGTTTTCTCATCCCACAAGAGTTTTTGAGATTTCAACTTTTTGTTGACAGTTTCTAAAAAAACCAAACCAAAACAAAAACACCCAAAATTTTGAATCAGGAGATTCATCGAGACCAACCCTTTCCCATGAACAGTTTTTAATTTTGATCCATCAACATTTTCTGGCAAAAAATATTTCACCACCAGCCCTAACGACAAACTCTAACAAGCATGAATGTGTGACACATTCCTATTACTTCATTAACAGTTTGTGAATGATATGTTTGTTAATAAGCAAGACAACACACAGTTACATTTCTGTAATATATGCATGCTCCAAGGTCAAGTCTCAATAACTGAGGCCTGATTCAAAGCCCAGTGAAGCAGTCACAGCAGAGAACCGAGCTCCATAGGCAGATGTTCCTGGACTGTGGGAGACAGGATTATGTTGGCAAACACCAATTCATACCTGCAAACTACTGTGACTCAGCTTGCAGACACTGCACCAGGGATGCCATATTAAGGGCCTTTTCCTGGTTACACATGCCAGTAAACCATTGTTCGGAGACTTTGCAAGGCACTGCACTGACTGCTCCTTGGCAATGGCCCCAGTAACGTGGGTGTGATGTTTAGTAGTGGGGACAAATAAAAGGATTGACTTTATACACCAAAAGAGCATTCAAGATGAAGTCCTGCTGTCCTTCTATTCACTATCTGTCATCAAAGCAATTTTGGTTTGCAACGTGTCTTTCAAACAGTCAACTCCACTGAAGTCAATGTCATTACACTGGCATAAAACTAGTGTAATGTAATGGAGAACCAATATTGCAGAAGAAATAATGAGCATGGGGAGGGATAGTTAATTAAAAAAAAGTTTAGGGTATATTAAAAAAAGTAGAATTAATGCAAAAAATTAGATGGGCAAGGGACAAAGAAAAGAAGGATAAATACAAGGACGTTCTTACTAGAGGTGGGCGAAAAGAGCATAGAAATATTCTCAAATATTCTCAAGAATGTAATGAACTGATTTATTTCACTGAGATCCACAACCGTTTTTACTCAAACATTCTGGTGAATGCAGTCTCACTCACAAAAACCTTTGCAAAATGCACTGTGTCATGAATCCTAGTGAAGATTGTATACAAGAGCACATTTGCACCAGACACGGTGTCAGCGATTTTGAAAAGTTATTCTTGTTGCATGCACACTTGATTCATTAAACAATAGGAATGTTCACAGGTAATTTGCCAACAGGCTGAGTGATTCCACTTATTTAGAAAGCATAGGTCATCCAATCAAGGAACAGAAATAATGCCATGTATCAGACCATACCATGTATCACAGCAAGGGTAAGCCATTGAATGGCACAGATAATGAATAGTGCATATATAAAGGAACCTGTTCTCAAATAATCTAGAGGCAAAAATTCATTCACACCAACTATTCATCTAACATCTGAGAATAATGAACAAATTAGTAAAAATCAAGACCTGCTACCAGATAATTTTCCAAATGAAAAAAGGACTAAAGCCTTTTAATTGATTTGCAGAGAACAATGTTTCACCTAAATATAATTCTTCAGACTGCTGTGGAGTGGAAAGACAGAGACGCAGGGACCAAGAACAACTCGTAGAAAAATGGAAAAAAGACTATGAACAAAGAACACAAACTCTGTTGGAAAGGTACCACTTCCAGCTCTCTCTGAGCTAAAACCTTACACTACATGTGCCTCCAGCCACTTCAGTAAGGTTGCAGAGAATTTGGCCCTCATTCTGTGATTCTCAAGGACCAGAAAGAGCCATATGGAAATGTAATGGCCATAACAAACAAACAAAAAGAGCAAACACTGCTTCCACTACCCTTCCCTCCTTATCTCGAAAAGACACCAAGGCTCTCCCTCTGCTATACACATCAGCTTTCCAGAAAGCTCTCGCTGTCAGTGTCTAATCAAGGCACTTGGTCCAGCTTCTGTCTTAAGGACACTCAACAATGGGGAAATAGAACAGCGTCTTAACCAGCTCTGCAAGGGAGGTTATTCCAAAGGTTAATTACTGAGAGAAATCGGGGGGTGGGGGGGGGACAGAGAGAGAAATTCTCTCTTCTGCTAAATCTGGCTTTCCAAATCCTTTAAGTCCTTTACAATTCAGACTGAACAAGAAGGGGGCAGGAAGGGGATGGGCTTGCCGCTCATTTGAACATTTGATAAAACCTCAATGACGTTGCTTCCCTAATCCTGTGTCATTAGGAGCAAAATGGTACATCAGGAGGCCACTTAGATATGAACGGCTGCAACCTCACCATCAGCCCTGCTGACTTCTCCTTTCTTCTGTCCGTGCACTCTTTTTGTTGCTGAAGCCCAATTATATTTTGAGATGTAATTTTTTGGGCTAGGCGCTGAGCCTCCAGCATCGGGGGTCCCACAATGGCCTGGGTGGAGACCCTTACCGCCCTCATTATTATTATTTTTGGTGGAAAGGTCATTATTACAATAATAGCTGGGAATGAGTCTGCCTATTCAGAGCTTTCAAAAACCAAAACAAAACAAAACAAAAAAAAACCTTGTGTGTGTAGAGCTCCGATCCTGTTCCTCTTGAAACCAATGAGAGTTTCACTATTGGCTTGAATAGGAGCAGGGCTGGGCCCCACCAGAGATTTTTATAACAGCCAGACAAATCCAAAAAACCAACACAGTGAATTCAAATGTAAGGTCTCTTGCTGTTGGTGGAAGGAGAACAGAATTAGTACTCATGAATTGTATAATCCTCAGTCCATACCAGCCTTACACCAGACCCAATCCAGGTTCTGTACAGAGTTTCAGACATATGATTAAGCACAACAGGATAGGGGTATCAGATACCAGGGGGCTGGGCACAGTATAAAAAACAGAGGCGGGAACCCCTGTGTCCTGGTATTCTAAATTTCTAAACGACCCCTTTTCAATTTATTATGTTCTTCACAAATGCAAGATGGCACAGGTGGTGTAAATGGGAGGATTTTGGCTTCCTTGAAAATGCAATGGAACGCTGTTCCAGGAAGAAGATCTCCTGGGAAGAGATGGGGTCCAACAAACCAAGCAGGGGAAGAGCATCTTCACACACCAACTCACCAACCCAATAAGGACTTTAAACTAGGTTCAAAGGGGGCAGGTGACGAAAGCCCACAGATAAGCATAAAAAAGGCAACTTGAAACAGAGGATTAGATATTGGGGGTGTAGAAATGGAACCTTACAATAGGGAAATCAGTGGGGCAAAGTCCTCAGCACCTTAGCTGTGTGTACACAAATGCAAGGAATATGTGGAGTAAACAGGAAGAACTGGCAGTATTAGTACATAAGCTGAATTATGGTTTAATTGGCATAACTGAATACTGGACTATTGACAGAGAGCAGTATAGCTTATTCAGGAAGGGCAGACTGGACAAAAAGGGAGGAGGTGCTGCATTATACATAAAGAATGTATATAATTGTTCTGAGATGCAGAGGAAGGTGGGAGGCAGACCTCTGGGTAAAGTAAAAGGGGTAAAAAAATAGGGGTGATGTCATGGTAGGAGTCTACTATAGACCACCAAATCAGGAAAGGAAGGTTGATGAGGCATTACTAGAACAAATAACAGAAATATTCAAAGCACAAGACCTGGCAATAGTGGGGGACTTTAACTACCCAGACATCTGTTGGAAAAGTAATACAGCAAAGCACAAATTTTCCAGTAAGTTCTTGGAATGTACTGGGGACACATTTTTGTTTCAAAAAGTGGAGGAAGTAACTAGGAGAACAGCCATTTTAGACTTGTTGCTCACAAACAGGGTGGAAATGGTAGAGAATCTGAAGGTGGAAGGCAATTTGGGTGAAAGTGATCATGAAATGATGATGTCATGATTCTAAGAAAAGGAAGAAGTGAGAACAGTAGAATAAGGACAATGGACTTCAAAACAAAAGACTTTAATAAACTCAGAAAACTGGTAGATTAGGTCCTGTGGGAAGAAAACTAGGGAAAAAGGAGTTCAGAATAGCTGGCAGTTTCTCAAGGAGACAATATTAAAGGCACAACCACAAACCATACCGGTGAGAAGGAAAGATGCGAAGAAAAGTAAGAGGTCACTAAGGCTCCATCAGGAGCTTTTCAATGACCTGATAATCAAAAAGGAATTCTCCAAAAAATAGCAACCTGGGCAAATCAGTAAGGAGGAGTAAAAAAGAATAGCACAAGCGCATAGGGACAAAATCAGAAATGCTAATGTACAAAAATGAGTTATACCTAGCAAGGGACATGAAAGGCAATAAGAGGTTCTTTAAATATATTAGGAGCAAGAAAAAGATGAAGAAAAGGTGCTCTGCTTAGTGAGGATGGAGAGCTAATAACTGATGACATCAAGAGGGCTCAGGTGTTTAATGCCTATTTTGCTTCAGGCTTCAAAACAATTAACATTAACAACAAGCGGGAAGGAATGCAAGCCAAAATAAAGATCAGGTGAAGGAATATTTAGATAAATTAGGTGTATTCAACTCAGCAGGGCCTAACGAAATTAATCTTAGAGTAGTTAAGGAACTAACTGAAGCCAGGGTCCCACAGGAATGTGGAAGAACAAACACAGAATCATCGAAAATTAGGGTTGGAAGAGACCTCAGGAGGTCATCTAGTCCAACCCCATACTCAAAGCAGGACCAACCACAATTAAATCATCCCAGCCAGGGCTTTGTCAAGCTGGGTCTTAAACACCTCTAAGGATGGAGATTCCACCATCTCCCTAGGTAACCCATTCCAGTGCTTCAGCACCCTCCTAGTGAAATAGTTTTTGCTAATATACAACCTAGATCTCCCCCACTGCAACTTGAGACCATTGCTCCTTGTTCTGTCATCTACCACCACTGAGAACAGCCTAGCTCCATCCTCTTTGGAACCCCCCTTCAGGCAGCTATCAAATCCCTCAGTCACTCTTCTGCAGACTAAATAAGCCCAGTTACCTCAGCCTCTCCTCATAAATCATGTGCCGCAGCCCCCTAATCATTTTCGTTGCCCTCTGCTGGACTCTCTCCAATTTGCCCACATCCTTTCTGTAGTGGGGAGCCTAAAACTGGACACAATACTCCTAATGTGGCCTCACCAGTGCTGAATAGAGGGAAATAATCACTTCCCTCGATCAGCTGGCAATGCTCCTACTAATGCAGCCCAGTATACCATTAGCCTTCTTGGCAACAAGGGCACACTATTGACTCATATCCAGCTTCTTGTCCACTGTAATCCCCAGGTCCTTTTCTGTAGAACTGCCACTTAAGCAGTTGGTCCCCTGCCTGTAGCAGTGCATGGGATTCTTCCGTCCGAAGTGAAGGACTCTGCACTTGTCCTGGTTGAACCTCATCAGATTTCTTTTGGCCCAATGCTCCAATTTGTCTAGGTCCCTCTGTATCCTATCCCTACCCTCCAGTGTATCTACCTCTTCCCACAGCTTAGTGTTATCTGCAAACTTGCTGAGGGTGCAATCCATCCCATCATCCAGATCATTAATGAAGATGTTGAACAAAACCGGCCCCAGGACCAACCCCTGGGGCACGCCGCTTGATACCGGCTGCCAACTAGACATGGAGCCATTGATCACTACCTGTTGAGCCCGACGATCTAGCCAGCTTTCTATCCACCTTATAGTCCATTCATCCAATCCATACTTATTTAACTTGCTGGCAAGAATACAGTGGGAGACCATGTCAAAAGCTTTGTTAAAGTCAAGGTAAATCACGTCCACCACTCTCCCCTTATCCACAGAGCCAGTTATCTCATCATAGAAGGCAATCAGGTTGGTCAGGCATGACTTGCCCTTGGTGAATCCATGTTGACTCTTCCTGATCACCTTCCTCTCTTCCAAGTGCTTCAAAATGGATTCCTTGGGGACCTGCGCCATGATTTTTCCAGGGACTGAGATGAGGCTGACTGGTCTGTAGTTCCCCGGATTCTCCTTCTTCCCTTTTTTAAAGATGGGCACTATATTTGCCTTTTTCCAGTTGTCTGGGACCAATCGACATGAGTATCAATCTTTAATAAGGGGGAACAAAGAGGACCTGTGGAATTATGGACCAGTCAGCCTAACTTCGGTACCTGGAAAGATATTGGAACAAATTATTAGACAATAAATTTGTAAGCACTTAGAGCATAAAAGGGTTTTAAGAAAGAGCCAGCATAGATTTGTCAAGAACAAATCATGCCAAACCAACCTTCTTTCTTTTTTTCTTTTATAGAGTTACTGGCCTAGTGGATAAAGGGGAAGTAGTAGACATGACATATCTTGATTTTAGTAAGGCTTTTGACACAGTTCCACATGACGTTCTCATAAGCAAACTAGGGAAATGCAGTCTAGATGAAATTACTATAAGGTGGCTGCACAACTGGTTGACAGACCATACCCAAAGAGTAGTTATCAATGGTTTACTGTCAAACTGTGAAGATGTATCTATCTGGCCTCCGGTATTGTTCAATATTTTTATTAATGACTTGACTAATTGAATGAAGACCATGCTTATACAATTTGAAGAGGACACCAAGGTACTTCAAGCACTTTGGATGACTGGATTAGAACTTAAAACTCCTTAACAAATTGGAGATTTTGCCTGAAATCAACAAGACAAAATTCTACAAAGACAAGTACATACACTTAGGAAGGAAAAATCAAAAAGGAAAGATCAAATGCACAGCTACAAAATGGAGAATAACTGGCTAGCTGGTAGTACTGCTGAAAAAGATCTGGGGGTTATAGTGGATCACAAATTGAATATGAGTCAACAATGTGATGCAGTTGTGAAAAAGGCTAATATTCTGGGGCATATTAATGGGAGTGTCATATGTAAGACACGGGAGGTAATTGCCCTGCTCTACTCAGCACTGGTGAGGCCTTAGCTAGATAACTGTATTCAGTTCTGGGTGCCACACTTGAAGAAAGATGTGGATAAACTGGAGAGAGTCCTGAGGAGAGCAGCAAAAGTCATAAAAGGTTTAGAAAACCTGACCTATGTGGAAAGGTTAAACAAAACTTGACATGTTTAGTCTTGAGAAAAGAACACCAAGGTAGGACCTGGTAACAATTTTCAAATATGTTAAGAGCTGTTGTAAAGAGGATTATGATAAATTGTTCTCCATGTTCACTGGACGTATAACAAGTAGTACTGGCCTTAATTTGCAAGAAGGGAGATTTAGATTAGACATACCAGTTAGGGATCATCTAGGTTTACTTGGTCTTGCATCAGAACAGGGGGCTGGACTTGATGATCTACTGTGGTCCCTTTCAGCCCTACTTTTCTATGCTTCTATAAATCACTCCTGTCCTAATTTGCAGTGTGCTCTTAAACTACTGCCATACTCCATACCAGAGATGACTGCATTTCAGTAACACACAAAGTAATGCACAGATAGTTTATATGGCTCTTTGGGATCCTTCTGGATTAAAATAAAATCAGTGCAGGATTTTCTCTTATTATAGTGCATTACAGACCCAACCACCACTTTAAATCCTGTTGCTGCCTGTCACAGCAAAGTAGTTAGGCCTGCCTGAGTTTCTGCATGTGCCAGCTGTAAATAAATGAAGTAGGAGTTCATTGAGAGTCCAGCTGTTGGTATCTTATTTGGTGTGAACACCACACCCAGGCATCAGCTCAAGATCAACTGACAAAGATTCCCTCTCTGTTTTCTGGTTGCCTCAAGTCATAGCTTTAGAGGTATGTTTTCAAACCACTGCAGAGAGAACAAGGATGTGCTCTGGTCTCCCATGGACTTTCATGGGAGGTCAGGTCACTGAAGTACACATACAGATATAGATATATGAAAACCTGTGAAACAGGCAAATTCCAATTTAAAAAAAATCTCCAGGAAACATCCAGAATCTTCATGAGAACAGGTGTCTAAATTGAAAAGCAAAATTAGGCTCTGCTGCCAACATGCTAGATACCCAAGATTCCAATGGAAACACAATGGGCCTAATTCAGAGCTAGGAGAAATGAACACAAATACTTCAGGGGAGATTTATCGGCTTGCATCAGGCCTGACTTTGGCCCTACGTTGGTTAGTGATGTAAAGTCATTACCACTGGGAAGCTGTTGTACAATGAGTTGAGAGTGTCTCCCTTCTGTTTATGTCCACTTCACAAAAAACAACCCCCAAAATTGGCCCTGATTTGCCTTTGCTGGCTTTCTCACCAGTGGGGCCAAGGAGGGAATGGGCATGGAGAGCGCACTTCCCCTCACTCGAAGAAGAGGTGTCCTTCTAGAGTAGGGCTGAAGCCCCCCGGCAGGAGGCAGCGTGAGGGAAGCTTGCTTCCCACGTTGTTACTGTTCTGAGGATAAACAGCGACGTCAGCCACCCAGGGATGTCACTCTGGCACCTTACACCGGCACTAAATTCAATTTTAGAGAAAAACAACATGTAAAGAGGCACACAGGACTGGACGTGACCATCAGTTGCAGCGAACCAGATCTTTTTCCACTCCACTTTCCAGCCAAGCTTCTCCAGCCACATGAACGATCTCCTGCTGAGAGAATAAAAAACTCCCTTTTCACAGACAGTAGGGGTGGCATTTAATCAGTGTTAGTTATTTATTTTTAAAGTATTCAGACTAGCAATGGTGAGGGGAAAGGCTCCATATTGCAGCACCAATTCCCTGAGTCATCATGTCCACCTCCGCAAACTGAATCCTATTTAAAATAGTGCTGTCGAAGGAGAGAGACTGTATCTTGCGAGATCCTCTCCAGCCCCACCCACAGACATTCACTCCTTTAGAAACACATCACTTTCTAATAATAGAGTTGGCTGCATTATCTTATTTGACACTAAAAACTTGAGACGATTGATGGTAGTTTAAATTCCGAATAGACTGGAATTATAAAACGGATTTATAATCCCATGCATTAGCGCCCTAGGGAAATGGCTGAAGTCTTTATCACATTCAGAGGACAGCATGACTGATGCCAAAATCCTGCCTCTACACTAGCCCACCCTTCATCTCCCACTCCCTCCCTCGCTGTGTTTCTGGGCAGGTAACAGGCAGCCTGGACTGGAGCCCACCTACAAGCATGGCTCTGAGGAGCTGGTGCTTGCTCAGTGGGTGCCATGGTTATTGTTCCCTGAGTCTGCTGAATAAAAATTGGAATTAGCGTAAAGCAACTAGATCAATGTGACCTGATCGAAAGACAAAAAGAAAGGGAAGGAGGCAGAGAGGAAGGGAGAAAGGAAGGAGAGAGAGAGAGAGAGAGAACACCCTCCTTTGCCTTTGATACTCACTGGAATTGCACTGAGAAGTAGGACAGTATCTGCTCCTTGGGCAGCTCATACCACAGAGATAGGGTGGCCTGGTGCCTGGTTTTCGAGCAGAAAGTCCAGTGGAAAAGGGGACCTGACAGTGTCCGGTCAGATCTACTGACCGGACGCCCAAAGTCCGGTTACTGAGGGCGGGGGAGGCACAGGGTCATCACTCGCACCAGCCCCTACCTTCATCGGGCAGCTGCAGCTCCCAGCCCCAGGTCTGCAGGCGAGTCACCCCTGACCCTGGCAGGGTGGAGTGGGGGGCGCGAGGGAAAAACAGCCAGCAATAAGGTGCTGGGGAAAAGAGGAGTGGATTGGGCCGGTGTCTCAGGGGGAGGAGGCAGGGCAGGAAAGGTTCCCTGCTGGAGTTTCCAGTTTGTAAATATTACCAAGTGGTCAATCCTACATAGATGGGTGAGTGATAGATCAGAAGGACAGGACAGACACACAGGGGTATGGAAGAGATTGGGAAGAGAGAGCTCAGAGCCAGTCCCAGGGACACTGAAATAGTGGAGTCAACCCGGCAGGTGACCAACCCCAGGGGCTGTGAAGCAGCAGCAATAAAGGGAGGCCATCACCACTTAAAGCTATATGTAGGTACCTAAATAAGTATCTTGGCAGTCAGAAGAGGTTGATTATTTTTTACAAGAGTGCTCAGCCCTTCTGAAAATCAGGATGCTTATTTCAGGGCCTAAATATGGAATTTAGAGCCTAACTTTATTCTCTCGTGTTTGAAAATGCTGGTTGAAGTAGAGGGTTCCCGGCCAATGGGAGCTGCGGAGCCAGAGCTCAGGGCGAGGTGCAGGAAGCGCATGGAGCCCCCCATGGCCATTCCTCCAGCTAGGAACGGCAGGGACATGTCAGCGCTTCCGGAGAGCCAGGTAGGGACCCTGCCGGCCCCGCACCAACCGGACTTTCAATGAATATCAGAAATGCTGGTTTCTAGAGCATTCTGGTTGGTAAAGTGCCAGATAATACAGCTTTTACTGTAGTTTGGTCTCACTGCACATCTCCCTTGTGAGATGGTCTCTTATCAGACATAAGCACTTGTTGCCATACAGGGGAATGTATGCTGCAGGTCACTTAGCCATTACTCTCAGCCACAGCTCTGGGTTTTATGCTTGGCCACTCCCCTGTACACAGCCCTATCACCAACCTCTCAAATTCCTTCAGTCTGCATGGCAAACTCACCCCTCCTTAGCCAGATGAGCAATCCTGGGGTAGGAACACAAGGCAAAGAATGGGGAAATGCCAAGGGGTTGAGAGATGACCAAGTGTGTAACCTATTTCCATCACTCTCCCACTCCCCTACCTCTCATCTCCCACAAGGAATATCCCTGCCCTACCAGCCTGTTTTTCAGCCCTCCACTACTCAGGCATAACCCAGTTTCTGTTATTCCACATGCTGCAGATAAAGGCAGAGTCTCATGCAAAGGAGAGGGAGGTTCTCTCTCCCTTTTCTTAGGCATTGTGAGGCTCAGCTCCAGGACCCAGCCATCCCAAGGGATCAAGTATCAGATGGAATTTACATGATAAATACTAATCTCCTACTTTGAGCTGGGCTGCCAGGGAAGGAGGTGAGCAATTCAGGCAGAAATCTGCAGAGCCCAAAGCAGCCCCATTTGAGTCTGTCCAGCTGTAATGCAGTGTCACGGATTCCATTCAGCAAACAAAGAGTTAAGCAGCCTCTTAGACTTATGAAGTGCAGCTTCAGGATGCTGCAACACCACAATGCAGTGTACGCCTGGCCTGGAGTGTTGTGAGCAGAAGCTTAGATTTACCATGGATTATAAATACAGCAATGTCCCTTATAGAAAAGAGGCAGGAGCCAGCTCTAATGAATACAGAAGGGATTGATTATCTATTAAAGCTGCTGGACACAGACACTGACTCTTCAGCTCCCAGACTCGCTAGCACAACCTGCGCTGCCTAGCATCACCGCACTGGTCTCCAACTTCTGGCCGGGACCAAGATGTCATGGAAAGAACTGTTGACTATATTATGGATCGAACCTGAGAAGTTCCAGATTCACATGGCCCTAAAGCCCTTAAGAATTTTTTTCACAATGTTACTACCACCTATAAGTCAATGGTAGACACAACAGGCAGAGAAAGTCAAAATAAAATCCCAAACTAGTTTATGTCAAGTCCCTTTCCGAAGAATAAGCTTGATTAACACCAAGAAGATTCAAAGTAACACCAGAGACCTTACTAGCTTTCAGCAAGCTGGGAGGGAGTAGGATACATTTATCCACTCAATGTGAGACTATTGTCTCAGTGTTTTCTTGTGCTCCCCCATCTATCTGTCTGTCCCCTCCTGGTGTCTGACACTTAGGCCTGGTCTACAGAACACGGTTATTTTGGAATTAGCTGAGTTACTTCGAAATCAAACTGATTCCGTCCACATGACCAAACCAGTTTTTTGATTTAAAGGGCTCTTTAATCCGATTTCTGTATTCCACCTTGGCAAGTGGAGTCGCGCTAAAATCGAGACCGCAGTTCTGGGTTAATGTGGACGCAATTTGACGATATTGGCCTCTGGGAGCTATCCCAGAATGCTTCCTTGTGACCGCTCTGGTCAACACTCTGAACTCCAATACACTAGCCAGATAGGCAGGAAAAGCCCCGGGAACTTTTGAATTTCCTGTTTGGTCACCATCAGAACAGGTGACCATCAGCACAGTCCACCATCACAGGCGACCATGCAGAGTCCACCATCACAGGCGACCACACAGTTCTGGATTCACAGATGAGCCCAGCATGGTCCGAATGGGAGGTACTGGATCTCATTGTATGTTGGGGAGATGAATCTGTTATGGCAGAACTACGTTCCAAAAAAAGGAACGCAAATACGTACGCTAAAGTCTCCAGGGATGCAGAGCAGTGTCGTACAAAAATCAAGGAGCTCAGGGAAGTGTACCAAAAAGCCAGGGAGGCAAACAGGTGCTCTGGGTCACAGCCCCATACATGCTGCTTCTAGCATGAGTTGCATGCAATTATGCCACCACTACCCCACCACTGTCCGTGGCCACCTGCAAGAGTGAGGAGGATGAGTTTTTGGAGGACGAGGAGGAGGAGGACAGTGCACAGGTGGCAAGTGGGGAATCTGTTTTCTCCCCTAGCCAGGAACTATTCTTAATGCTGGAGCCAATAGCCTCCCCCAACTCTCAAAGCATGCTCCCAGACCATGACCCTGGAGAAGGCACTTCTGGTGAGTGAGAGCTTGATCGGAGCCATGCAGTGGGGGGTGGGAGGAAACCCAGCCGCGCTGGGCTGTTCGTGTTTAGTTTAAAGGGCTCATCCCTGCTCAGAACCTCATCGGAGTCCTGCAGTGTGTGTGGGGGGGGGGGGGTGCGCGGGGGAGGGTGCTGTGTGAAGTGATCATCCCAGAGAGACCACAGGCCCTCCTTTTATATGGCAACTCACCAGGCATTGCTTGCTATGGGAAAGGGGGCCCAGGAGTTTGAAACATTGAAATGAATGCAGAAGAAGCAGAACCCCGCATGCCCCTAGGGCTTACCATGGCTGCCTACAAGCTGAATTCTGTTGCCTGGCTGCATGTGATGGCTTACTCACACCAAAGTGGCAGGCACTTCAGTATAAGAGGCAAATGAGACCTTGTACAGAAAGAACATGTGCTGTGTACTATGAATTACCTGTTTCACTGAGAAAGAGCGTCCCCTTTGTTCTCTAAAATGTATCTTTTAAAATACTACCCTCCCTTTTTCTCCTCCCGCAGCAGGTGCAAATGTTTCAAAGCGGCCCCTATCTACTCCGTCCCAGAGGCTGGTCCAGATTAGAAGGCAGAAAAAACGAACTCGGGACGACATGTTTTCCGAGCTCATGCAATCCTCCCGCACTGATAGGGCCCAGTTGAGTGCATGGAGGCAAACAATTGCGGAGTCGCGTAAAGTGTTACATGAATATGAACAGAGGAAGGACGTGTGCAATGAGAGCAGGCAGGATGCTATGGTCAAGCTCATGGGGGAGCAAACTGACATGCTCCGCTGTATGGTGGAAAGGCAGCAAGACCACAGACTGCAGCTGCAGCCCCTGAATAACCGCCTTCCCTCCTCCCCAAGTTCCATAGCCTCCTCACCCAGAGAACATGGGTTGGGGGGAGGCTATGGGGACTCACACAGTCAACCCCAGAGGATTGCACAAGCAGCAGAAAGCTGGCATATCCGAAATTTTGATTTGGTTTCTGGATTTGTCCTTCCCTCCTTCTCCACCCCCCAATCTAGCTTCTGATTTCTCTCAATGTTTTGTGCAACAAATAATAAAGAATGGTTTTTAAACAATTGTGACTTTATTTCCTTTCATATACATAGGGGGCGGGTAACTTTAAGAGAAACAAACAACTGTCACACTGTACCCTGGCCAGTCATTAAACTGGCTTTCAAAGCTTCTCTGATGTGCAGGGTGCCCTGCTGCACTCTTCTAATTGCCCCGTTGTCTGGCTGTGCAAAACTGGCCACCAGGCAAGTTGCCTCAACCTCTCACCCCGCCATAAATGTCTCCCCCTTACTCTCACAGATATGGTGGAGCACACAACAAGCAGCAATTACAACTGGAATATTGGTTGTGCTGAGATCTAACTGAGTCAGTAAACTGCGCCAGGCAACTTTCAAACGTCCAAACGCACATTCTACCACCATTCTGCACTTGCTCAGCCTATAGTTGAACTGCTCCTTACTACTGTCCAGGGTGCCTGCGTACGGCTTCATGAGCCATGACATTAAGGGGTAGGCTGGGTCCCTGAAGATAACTATAGGCATTTCAACATCCCCAGCATTAATTTTCTGGTCTGTGAAGTAAATTCCTTCCTGCAGCTGTTCAAACAGACCAGAGTTCCTGAAGATGCAAGCGTCATGCACCTTTCCTGGCCATCCCACGTTGATGTCAGTGAAACATCCCTTGTGATCCATGAGGGCTTGCAGCACCATGGAAAAGTACCCCTTGCGGTTTATGTACTGGCCGCCCCAGGGTTCAGGGGCCAAGATAGGGATATGCATTCCGTCTATCGCCCTGCCGCAGTTAGGGAACCCCAACGCATTAAAGCCATCCGCAATGGTCTGCACATTTCCCAAAGTCACTACCCTTGATGGCAGCTGGTCAATGATTGCGTTGGCTACTTGCAGCACAGCAGCCCCCACAGTAGATTTGCCCACTCCAAACTGATTCCCAACTGACCCGTAGCTGTCGCGTGTTGCAAACTTCCACAGGGCTATGGCCTCTCACTCCTCAACTGTGAGGGCTGCTCTCATTTTGGTGTCTTTGCACTTCAGGGCAGGGGACAGCAAGTCACAAAGTTCCATGAAAGTGGCCCTACGCATATGAAAGTTTCTCAGCCACTGGGAATCATCCCATACCTGCAACACTATGCAGTCCCACCAGTCTGTGCTTGTTTCCTGGGCCCAGAATCGGCATTCCACGGCATGAACCTGGCCCAACACCACCATGATATCCCAATCGCCACATGCCGTGCTTCTAGGAACGTCTGTGTCCATGTCCTCATCACTATAGTAATTGCACTGTCGTCGTTTCCTCGCCCGGTTTTGCAGGTACTGCGCATACTGCTGGATAATGCGCGAGGTATATAATAGTCAAAACTGCAGCAGAGATCTGAGCGGGCTCCATGGCTATGGCACCTGCACGGGTAATCCTGGAAAAAGGGCGCAAAACGTAGGAGAGCAGAGTGGCAGCGGAAGCTGTGCTGTTCGGTTCATGGTAGCCGAAAAAAGGCGGGAAATGGTTGTCTTCTGTAACTTTCAAGGAGGTGGGAGCCCAGGACAGACAACATGGAGGTGTTCGGAAGCGTGGCAATAGCGGGAGAGCAGAGTTGGCGGCGGAAGCTGTGCTGCTCGGTTCACGATGGCCGAGCAGAGTTGGCAGCGGAAACATTCGATGAGGAAGAGAGAGAGTAGATAGTAGAGATTACATAGGAAGATGAGAGGAAATGAGAGGTGGATTCATAGTAGCAGGAGAGCAGCGGTGCACTGTCTGCTGAAAGCAGTGTGGCATCTGCACCCCAAAAAGGCACAAAACGATTGTCTGCCGTAGCTTTCACGAAGGGAGGAGCGACTGACGACACACACCCAGAAACACCCGCAAGAATGTTTGTCCCATCATGCACTGGGAGCTTAACCCAGAATTCTAATGGGCGGCGGGGACTGCGGGAACTGTGGGATAGCTACCCATAGTGCACCGCTCCAACATTCGATGCTAGCCTTGGTACTGTGGATGCACTCCACCGAATTCATGTGCTTTAGTGGGGACACAAAAGACCGAATGTATAAAATAGCTTCAGAAAATTCAAATAGAATAATTTCGAAATAATTTCATACTGAAGACGTACCCTTAGATTGTACTCTCTTTGGGGCAGGGGCCATCTTTCTGTTCTGTGTTTGTATAGCGCCTAGCGCATGGCTGAGGCTCCTAAGCGCTACAGCAATACTGCTACTCCTACTGCTAAGTAGCTCCCACTTCAGCAGCTTCCCCTTTGCTTTTGTGACCTGGCTCCAGACCTCTGATTTACCAGCCAGGGAATCTGGGTTCTACTTGTAACCCCTAACACACTGAGATGTAAGGAGCATGATGAGACCTCATCACATCATCCCATTCCACAGTTGTCACACTACTGTGCACCCCCAATTCCTTATGCAACGCCCCTAGCCTCTAGACACACACTTCTGATTTAGTCTCTTTTGATAAATGACTCCTATTAAACTGGATTCCTCTGTCACTGCAAGAGACATGAAATTAAAAACTGTCTGTCTTTAATCATGCCAGGCTTCATCTCCGTCTCCTAGGCGCCATTTATCAATAATTAATATATCAGAAAGACTGAAACCCATTTCAATTTCAAAGACCCAAATGTTACATATATAAAATGTAAAAGGAACCACCATCGCTCCCATCCAGACCGAAAAATTCACTCATGCACACACGGGAAAAAGAGAACAGCAGCAACCACCAAGATCCAGGAGGGGCTTGGATGTGACAATGCAAAAGCAGCTCTCCTTGTGGTCTCATTACTGGGAATCATTGCTCCCAGAGATTCCTGCAAAGAGAGCGGACCACAGCATCTCCCTGCTAAAGACCCTCAAGTCTTAGCCAATGGGCTTTTTCCCTCCCTCCCCCCCCCTCTGCCCCTCACACACTTCACTGGCTCCATAGTCTCTGTCAAACCAGCACATTGGGCTATCTAGTCTTGTATCTTGTTTCCAGAAATGGACAGTAAAATTAAAAAACTCTGCCCTGCATCCCCTAATAATGCATCTAGCTTAATGAGGGTGGGAGTTACAGGGCAGATGTGTGAGGTGCATGGGAAAGGGCCTGACACTGCATATACGCAAGCTAGCTCTGGCTGTTTGGGTCCTGAGTAAGCTGCGATGGCAGTCAGAATGCCTCTTATGCCAATCAGACAATCTTTCCCTTTTGTTCTAGATGCACAACACCACTATGTTCCCAATGTCTCAGCCAGCTCCATTTCCTCTGCATGAGAAGCACAATGAGACAGACCAGGAAAGATGGACAAAACTGTCCAAGTCCACCGGCCCATCAAAGGAACAGAACAGTGTGCCTGGTTTCCATGGTGAGTTTGCGTGGCACTCAGGGAAACAGAGACCTGGCGGGCTTAAGGGTTACCTTCTCATTTTTTGGAAAGAGAAAAGTTAGCAGGGCCCATGCTATAGCCAGATTCTGAGGTCCTAACTCAAGCAAACAGAGTAAAAATGCCAGAAACTGTTCCTATAGGTGGGGAAAAAAAAACCAGGCTTGTGACCAATAGAGTCCAGCAATAGAGATACAGCACTATACCAGAAACATGGGCCAGATTCTCAGCTGGTGTTAATCAGGATAACTCCACTGAAGTCACTGGAATTAAAACCCATTTATACCAGTTGAGGATCTGACCTGAGAGTCTTCTAACTCTTAGGTCTAATAACTAACCGACCTACACCAGTGCTAAGGATCCAACACAATAACTTCCTTGCCACCACCCCATAATTACCATGGAACAATGCAGAAAAGCACAAGTTCATCCCTGTGGCTACACTGTAGCGACAATCAGGACATTACCCTTTCATTACTGTAGAACAAAACTATGCAGTGAAGAACAGTTAACAGCTTTCTGTTACAAAGGAACACTATCACTCATTACCCAGTAATTACTATGGAACTATGCAGGGACACAAAGGGACCTCCCCATGGTTACAATGTAGCAATATCATTCAATAGCCTTTAATTACTACAGAACTATACAGTAACACATGATGACCTGCCTGCTGGTATAATGCAGTCCTATCACTCATCGCTCATTCCTTGGCAGTTACTAAGGGAACCCCGCAGTAACCTCACCGCAACGGTGATGCATTGTAGCTATTTGGATTTAATCACAGCATATTGTGCGTTTTCAGATTGTGAAATGGAAGGAGGAGAAGAAAAAAAATAAGCACAATAAAATAAATAAAAAAACACCTCGGTGTGGAAAGATTACAAAGAAGCATTTGCAGAACTACTGTTATCTTTCCAATAAGTCCCCCATTCCCTGCTACTGAATTGTGGCAACATTGTGGTAATGCTTTCACTGAAACTTAGAAATGAGGGTGATAATTGCACCGTTGCCCTGCAGAGCCTGTGGTACTTGTAATTATATCCCGTTACTAAGGAACACAGCAATTTCAAACCTATTACCCACAGGTATCGTTTACTTCAGAGTTAAATTTATTACTTCAATGCCAGTCTCATTCACAGCTCTCCTTTTTGAATTCTAAGTTACCATGAGTGAGAAGCATTGCAAATAGAGTGAAGGCGAGAAACAGGGGTGGTGTGGACAAGAGAGAGAGGGGAGCAGGACGGTCAGGGGGCCATATTTGTCTCCTGTCCTGGGCCCTATGTGCCACTTCAACTCCGTGGTGCAGGAGAGAATTCCCCTTGTGCAGGAGAAGCATATGCCTAACGTAAGTGCTGCCCTGATCGAGCTCCCAGTGTAGGAGCTGGCCCACGGTAGTGTTGGGAGCAAAGGAATGCAAATAAGGGGCATGCACATAATGCTCTGCACTACAGACGCTTCTCTGCTACAGACCAGCCCCTAGGCAACCCAGGTGAGTCTGCTGGAAGAGGGGGCTGCTTTTACTTATGCTGGGGGTCATGTTGGCTCTCAGTGCTTGGGGAATCTGGGCAGTGCAAATGTTGCCTAAAGCCAACTTTGCCTCCCTTTCCCCTCCAGGGAATTTACCACCAAGGTTGTATATCACAAAACATGCTTACTACAGAATGTATAGAGATGACAGTCTGCATATACACTGTATATATGGAATAGATGTGAAAATCTTACTGTAGTCACCAATCTCAGGGATTATTGTGAACCAGAAATTAGTATCTGAAACCCTGTAATCCCGCAAACAGTGTGTAAATTCAGATCTGGAGCCACAGCTCATGACCGGATCTTCTCTCGATAATGGCTGCAAAGTAGGACCCAGAAACTGAGTAACCCCCCCATTATTTTCAGAAGCAGATGCAATTTGCATTTTGTGATGTGCATATATCTGTGTTTTTTTTGGGTTTCCACATACAAATCCCCTGAATAGGATTCCCCAGTGTAGAGGAAACCCCAACAGACACAAATAGAAATATGAACAAAAATAGTTCTGCCATTTTTGATCATCGAGGAAAGAAAATTACATATACTTATTCCCTTATAAATGTGTTCTGACAACAAGTTTTGAACAGCTCTGCAGCTGAAATTGCTAGAGGCAGGGGTGAGAGGGCTGGAAGTTGAAATCTGAAAACGGACCTCAATGAGGACAAGAGGTTTTGAGTGGGTGGAGCAAGAACTGTCCCTTATTATGTGTATGTAAAATGCCTAGCACAATGGGACCCTGATCTTAGTTGAATCCACCAGGTACAGTCATAAAACTCAGTTGGGTTTTCATTTGGCCATGTTATGACCCTCTGACTAGTGCATGCTGCAGTTGCCATAAAGAATATTTTGCAAAGCTTTTTCACTAAAACCTATGGCTAGTGAAAACTGTACCAAAGATGAGCCTGGGTTTAAGCAAGGGCTCCATAACTGCCTTCAGGTCATTCCCTGAGGATCCTGTAATACTTTTACAGTATTGTGTAATGCATCAATTTTTGATTTCCAAAAGCACTCAGAATTGCTTTAGCTCAGGTCCCAATGAAATTGAAATCCCAGCCTTTAGTGCACATATGATCATGTCTTCTTCTAGTGACTGGCCTCCGCAAAAACAGAGCCTTCTACTTAAACCTAGCAGAGTTGATGCTCTATCTCAAGTGAAAACGATTCATGCTTTTGATGTTGCAGTTCCTGGGTTCTGTCCCTGGTGATAATCATAGTTTTTTGCATATTTTTGGTTGTGGTTCCTTACTATGGGGCTTTTAATCTTCAAGACATTTAAAAAGCATTAACTGTTCCTCAAAGAACACCTATGAGGTGTGCACTGTCATCCCTAATTTACAGATGGGGACAGAGGTTAATTGACTTCAGAGAAGTCTGTGGAAGAGCAGAGATCATAATTCAGGAGTTCCTGGCAACCAGTTCTGATGTCAGACCAGATGTCTCTAATACATAATATATGGCATCTGTTTGTTGGATGGGTATCTATAACAGTACATACTCTATTGGATAGACTCTATTAGTCAGGTACTATGATATCAGTCCACACACAAGCATTCCTCTAGGGTTCTGAAGGTATATTTTGAAAACCTGCAGATATTGTGACTTTTTTGAACGCTGAGAAGCGTTTATAGGCACAGCTGAGCATTCAATCAGTGCTCACTAGCTTGAGGCTTGCAGTGTTGTTGTAGCCCTGTTGGTCCCAGGAGATTACAGAGGTATGTTGGGTGAGATAATATATTTTATTGGTCCAACTTCTATTGGTGTGAGAGACAAGCTTTCGTGCTATACAAAGCTCTTCTTCAGGTCTGGGAAAGGTGCTGGAGTGTCACAGCTAAACACAAGGGGGGACAAATTGTTTAGCATAAGGAGTTAACATATTCTAAGGGACCATTCAAGGTAACCTTTGATTAATCAACCCCAATGACTGACTGACTCACACACAAGGTAGGTGAGGTAATATCATTTATTGGACCAACTTCTGTTGGTGAAAGACACAAGCTTTCAAGTTTACAAAGAGCTCTCCTTCACTATGACATTCCGGGGTGCAATCCAGACCAGTGAGTTATTAGTTTTCAAATGATACCTCACAAGGCAAGATTTCTGCAAAGATTTTTATAGTGGTGTGTAGGTGTGAATACAGGGGTGCATTCAGTGACACACCCCCTTACAAAGGAGGGTTTAGGCTGATTCACAGGCAGCAGGTCAGAGCTCTCTTTCCTTGATGACACATCTGCTTCCCTGTTCTCTTTTATCTTTGTATGCACAATTTCCATATCATATTCTTGGAGAATGAGACTCCATCATAGCCGTTTAGAATTTTGTGTAACTAGACTAATGGAGAATGATCAGTTAGTACCCTGAACTCTCTGTTAAAAAGATATGGCCATAACTGCTTTACTGCCTACACAATAGCATAACATTCTTTCTCTAGGACAGAATAATTCTGTTCAGTGGGTGTCAATTTCTTGCTTAAGAAAGCAATGGGGTGTTTTTTGTTATTCTCCCCGTCCACATTAGTACATCCCCTACACCAGTGTTTGATGCATCTGTACACAGTTGTTCAAACACTTTGTCAAAACAGAACAGATTTTTCAGACAAGATTTTCTTTATCTTATTAAAACCCTCTTGCTGTTCCCTACACCATACTGCTTTGTTAGACTTCGTCTTTTTACATAGATCTGTGATTTCAGATACGTCACTGAACCCACATGCAAACCTTCGGTAATAGTTCAGCAGACCTATGAAAGATTGGACCTCCATTTTTTATTTGTAGCACCAGCCAATTAACAATGGCTTCTCTCTCTCTCTCTCTCTCACACACACGCACTTCTTTAGAGTCTGGCAAGTTCTCCCATATAATGGTTACACATCAGTGGTTATGAATTAACAATAATAATAAAATGTAGTATGCATACACCAAAGGAGCAATAACATCGGTGGACAGTCTATACTGTTGAATTAAGCCTTTAATCTCTTTAAAGATGTTGGTTCAAAGCGTACCTGTGCCAAGTCATTTCTGCAAATGTATTTTTTCCCTCATGTTAATGTCAAATTGGTCATTTCTCTGGGTTGACCCTATATGGACTCAGTACCTCAGTGCAAGGGGGCAGGTTAGCACCTTGGACCAGAACTTAACATGTGTGGTGCCCACTGTGGAATGAAAACTGTTTTATAAATGTTGGCAGTTAGACCTGCTACGTTCTGTAGAATATTGCATGTGCAATAGGTCAGTGGAGTAACAGGGCTGGGACAGACACGTGAGTACAGACTGCAGTGCCACCTAACCCTGTGCTACGTCCCAACTAGCACCGGGAAGCATAGACAAAAGCAGGCATGCAGGGTCTCTTTTGGTTTATTGGCACACTGAAGAATACGCGCTCTTTTTCTTTTGGATCCCAAATTACTGGTAATCAACAAACATTACTCAGTACAGGGCACAGAATAGAAATGTTGTGGCATTTGTCCATTTTGTTTTATGCAACAGCTCTAGAAAACGTCTGGGAGAATGCATTGTGGAACACGGTTCAGCTTTCTGCAGTAGCTGTCAGCACGGCAAAGAGCCAAGCATGCTATCTATAATGTGTTTTGTGCCCTCCATTAAAGGGTCACTGGCAGACGGATTTCGGACCAACATGTCCATTTTGTAAAATAAAAGTTGCATTAAACCTAAGATAAATAGGAATGTTCCCAAGAAATAACAACAAAAATCAAGTGAAAAATAAAGTTGTAGTTTTTTTTAAAAAAAATATAAACATTCTCCTGCAGTGTTTGCAACCAACTGCAGTGTTATGCTAGTGCAAGAGAACTAAAAGTGAAACTGAATTTTCATTGTCGAAGCTGAGGGAAGCGGAAAAAAAAAAAACTAAATCAGCATCATATGTTTTAATAGCTCATACATCAGTCTGGAAAGTGGTTTAGGATGCATTGGGCTGCAAGGAGCTAAGGGCTAGGGCAGTACTCTTCACTACTTTTGAAGTAGGGGCCACTTTGGCAAAAAATCTTCAACATGAGAGCCACATGGGGTGGGGCCAAGGAGTTCGGCATGTGGGAGGTGGCTCAGGGTAGGGCAGAGGGTGGGGTGCAGGGGTGAGGGCTCAGGGCTGGGGCCAGGGATGAGGAGTTTGGGGTGCAGGCAGGCTGCCCCGGGGCTGCCTTCAGAGGACTCCCCCCAGCCCTCTCCCTGCTGGCAAGCAGCACAGGAGCTCTGGGCCCAGAGAAAGGCCCAGAGCAGCCTGCAAGCCCCAACTTGTTCCCCTCTCCAGTTCCTGCCCACTCCCTACCTCTCTCCTCTCCAGGTCCCTGCTGCATGGCCCTTTAGAGCTGCTCTGGGGCTATTTACATCCTGCTGCGCGCAGCACTTGGAGGGAACTCAGGGAGGGTACGTTGGGAGCTGCCATTGGCTCGCGGGCCTTGCAATGAAGAACACTGGGCCAGGGTCTGGCTTTTGTGGCCTCCACATGGGGAGGGGGAAACATGGAAGAGTAGGAGCTGCAGTTGCCAGAGGCAATCTGTCTGCCCTGGGATAGTTTGGCTTTAAAAGGCTTTTATGTCCAGTACTCCCAGCATGGCTTCCAAACACTAGGGTATCCAAAAGGGGGCAATATCCCCTTGGGGATGGAGAAACTCAAGCTATGCTAAACTGCCCCCATCCCTTGCACTTAGAGAGTGCAGACACCCACATTCGGGCTGTCCACTGGGATGGGATGCAAGAAGGACAGAGTTTCCTACACTCCCTTCTGTACCTGTACATGCACCCACCCAAGCACCCATAACCTGATCCAATGGTGTGGGGGTGCTGCAAGTGCATGGGTGCTCTTAAAATAGCTTGATGGTTAAATATTCTAAGGATAAAAATCTAGGCCCCAATCCTGCAATCGTTCTGTGTAGGCAGACTCCTGCGACAACACAGAATCTCACTGGCTTCCAGGGTCCTCCCACATAGAACAGCTTGCAGGATCAGGGCCTTATTTTGCACAAGGACTCCACACACATGATCCCAAGAGGCTTCACCGTCATGTAAATCAGTGCGATATATGGTATTCCATTAAATATATGAAGGTTGCAAAGTGAAGCAAAGACAGGAATGTCAAAGTGATGGTTCCCTTGAACCCGTAAATCTGCTCCTTATGTGTAGGCCTGATGATACAGTCTTTAATTACATGAGCACATACTGTTTTTTTCTGCAGGACTCCTGCCTCATCCAGTGCTCAGGATGGATGGCAGTCACTGACTGGGCAGCTATTCGATATTTCGTTTTCTCCTCATCACTCAATGCATGGGGCCATGCCTTATTGACTGCCCACCATCCAAACCTTGTACTGAATGAAGTTGGGGTCCTCTAGGAAATTTAACATGTGATTGTATAAAGACTGTATTGTACTTTTGGCACTTCCTGACTTGTGTGCGTTTCACTTTGCTAGTCTGTTAATGCTTGCTGTTGTCAAATTTAGTAGGTTTTTTTTTTTAAATAAAAGAAAAGCAGGTAAATAAAGAGGTTCCATCATGCACAACGAATTGCCAGGCACCAATAGAGTGTTCTGTCCTGTATAAATGTGCAATGCACTGGGCAGGAGCCCCATGCCTGACTCCACACTCACCTTTCCATTAGTATTTATTAACAGAGTGCCCAAGTGTGAACTAGACACCAGACAGATGCTTATAGCAAAGGAAATACCGTTTCTGTCCTAGAGCTAATGGTCTAAAGGACATACAGTGCAATGAAGGAATGTGATAGAACAGCGGGGTAAGGCTGATGCAGGAGAAGCAGCGAATGCAACTAAGCCTTCATTATTGCAATGAGCTCTGGATGGGTTGCTTACAGGATCAAGGCCTCAATCACGCAATTACTCACCAAAGGCATGTGATTTTTATTATTATTTATGTTACATAGCACTAGTGGTAACAGATCGGTGGCTCCCTTGTGCTTGGCACTGTACATACCCAAAGTAATAAACAGTTCCTGCCCCAAAGTATTCGACAGAGTGGGAAGGGAAACAGGGGTAACGGAGAGGGATTTACCCACGGTCACACAGCCGGTCAGTAGTAGAAACAGGAATAGAAGCCAGGCCTCTTGAATCCCAGCCCAGTGAATCCTATCCATTGGGGGATCAGACTGTCCTATCATTTTGAACAGCGTGGTTGATTTGGCATCATAATGGGAAAAGAAATGTGCCCTCTTCCATATACATTTTTCATGTACCTTGTGGAAAGAGGCAAAACCCTTTAGCTGCTCACCCTCTACACGGAGCACCATTGAAGATCTCATTCCACACACACACACACACACACACACACACACACACTCACACCCCTACAATTCATCAGAATGCTGAGCAAACATCCATTCAGTGGAAATTTCCACTCGGTTTATATAGGCACACATCAGCTGCACCTATAGTACATGAGTAGACTGTTTATTGTCATATAACGAAAATAGTGTGTGTGTGTGTGTGTGTGTGTGTGTGTGTGTGTGTGTGTGTGTGTGTGTGTGTGTGTGTGTATAGAGAGATTAGTTTTTTAAATCATCGTGGGTTAGTCACATCAAAACAGATGTTCACTGAAAGGCATGTCTGTGACCTAGGGACTCAGTCCCTACCAAATTTTAAGTTTCTGCCACCTGGCGGAGAAGCGTTAGGGCTGTTGAAAAGAACAGGTTAGAATTTTGTTATAATTGCAAAAATGTAGGCTTTTTTCCCCATCCTCAGAAATGGTTAACTGGTCTGTGGATCAAACTCTCCCCCGCCAAAAAAACAAACAAACAAAACTTGTTCCCAGGCTGATAGCAAAGGTGCTAAATTTCAGTTTGACAGATAAATGTTTGACAAACTTACAAGCAAATGACCCTTTAAAATGAAAATGCTTGTGTAAACTCAGCTTTATGCATAGGTGCGTGACCCACCTTCAATATATTACATAAAACAGGGTCATAAAGATACCGTGGACTAAGCTGTGTGCTGCAGACTCCAATTTTGCACTCACAAATATTTACATGTAGCTATGAAGTTGTGTGTGAACTCATTTTAGACATGCAAATGGTCATTTGTGCATCCAAATATCCCTGAAAAATTGGAGGCTGGTTCAAGGCCTTATAAAATATATGGCCCTATATTCTAGACAAACACATTCAGGCATCTATGATGGGGGCTTAACCTCCCATTACCTGCAAGGCTAGGGAAGGCACCCAATTAGTCACGTTTTTGCAAGTGGGGAGGTAAGTAGCTAATTGGCTCCTGGGCAGAGCAGGTGGAGCAAAGCTGCAATAAAAAGACTGAAGGAGCTCAGTTGAGGGGGAGATGACAGAGGAAACAGGTCTCGCTGGCTGAGAGAAGCCCTGGATTAGGGTACACAGACAGAGATAACTGAGGCAGCACAATACAGAGGCAGCGTAGGCTCCTACAAGGGAAGTCCACAAATACAGTTTGTCCATAGAGAGGAAAAAACTTCAGTAGCCCAAGTCGGTAGGAGAACTATTCAGTTTTGCTTGGACTTGTTTATGGTACCCCAGAAGGGGTCTGAACTTAGGTGACTTGGGCTGAGCCACAGAAGACCTGGGGCCAGAGGCAGGCAGCCGACAGGAGGCGCTGGAGCCAAAGATAGCAGCAACATCCTGCATTGACCGGGGGGGGGGGGGGGGGGCTCTGAGGGTGGCTGAGCCCCGCCACAGTGAGACAGAGAAAGTCAGAAGGATAAGCAAAGGAGCAGAGAGATGTTTTCAGATGAAATTTGAAGAGATGTGGAAGTAAAAATTCTGACCAGGTTTGGGAGCCAGTATCCTTGTGGCTTTGGTAAACATATTCGCCCTTAATTAGGAAATACTTTCATTGCAGAGATGAACAAGACAGTGAAAGCCAACTGTATGTCTGTCCTGGGCTTTTGGCATGATCTCCTACCAGGGGAACAAAGTCATTTGGTGGATGGAACAACAGCATTGTTTATAGTTATATCTTCCTATTAAAGAAAATGTAATGAAAATAAAACACTGAAAGGATGGGAAAAAACCCACTGCAGACTGGTGTAAATGGGTGTCAGGGACTTCCATTGAAGTCTATGGAGCTGACTTATGCCAGCTGAGGATTTGGCCGTCCTTTTTTTGCTCTTCACCCTCTCCCCTGCCTCCCCGCAGACTGTACAAGAGAATGGAATAGTAGTTGAGACTCCACATTATTCGAGGGGGTTATCAGAGCGAGAGTCAACAAGTGCTCCTCTGGTGCTTTTGAGAAGGAGAGGGAGGTGAACAAATGGTTGCAGTTTAATATTCCCTCCACCCCCCAATCCAGCTCGCTCTCGCTCTCTCTCAAAGCCAAGTGGAAATAAGAAACTTAGTTCATTCCACCAACAACATGATATCAACTTGACAGAGCTGTGACTATTTGACTTCCAAGTTAATAAGAGAATGGCACTTTTGAGTGACAGTTGAACAATGGGGGGAAAAATGTAGCTTCTATAAATAGGTGAATATACAGCTTGCAGTATAAGAAATAAATAAACCATTACCCACAAAGCTTTGTTTCCCTTTGAAGGTTGCCATCTGTCACTATACGTTAAGTAACCAGCTAAGGCTTGGGTGAAGTTTGGGCTTCTTCTAACCTTGCTACTTTTGTTGGCCATGACCCTCCTGCTTTAAGATATAAGCCAATCGTTAACTGTCCGGGAGAGAGGAAGGAACTTCCCCTACAGGCATGCTATTGTCTAACTGTCCACTGTAAGGGTCCCATGATTTCAGCTGTGAAGCAGAGGTAAAAAAAATAAATCACATTAAAGTTGTGGGGACCTGGAATGAGAATGTCTGAGTCCTGGAGAAGGACTGGAGGGGATATCAACAGGACACTCTAAAAAGATGGGGTGGGCCAAATACCTCATTTCTCCCACAAGAAGACTGCAGAAGTCTGAAGTGATCCAAGTGTTACCTTTCAGCAGGGTCATTTCCTGATGTCACCCTTCCACCTCACTGCCACTTTTTAAAAGGACTAGTGGGAAGGACCTGAAATTGAAATTTTTGACTGCAAGTGCTACATATTGCAATGGGGCAGAGATCTTACCGATGGAATGTGAGGTGGAAATGGGAGAAATGCCTGGCAATAACAGGGAGCTGACGAAACTGCATGCTTCCATTAACAGTGTGAAGCGATGGACCAATTAATCCACAGGTAGAATCTAATACGGACGGAAAGCAGGAGCAGAAGCTGTTTGTGATGTCCCTAGGGCATTCTGTGAGAGCGGACAGCAGCCTTGTCAAACATGGTGTCCTGCTTGCTGCTGCTGTTCCTTTTTATAACACCATATGGATTTTGAAAACCACAAATTATTAATGTGGGAAAATAATTATGAACTAAACACACACATTGTGTCTCCTGCTCTCTCTCTTTAGTCTCCTAAGAAATCAGCACACACCTGATTTTGGCAACACTTTTGCTCTGCAGCAAGCACACATGACCCCTCCCAAACTACACAACATATTACATGGTCTAAAAAACCCTCCAAAAATAAGAATTACAGTCCAGCTTAAAGCCTCATCTAAGCTGGGCCAGGTTTAGTTGGTACTGTATTTGTGCTGTAAACATAGCAAAGTGCTAGATAAGTGCTTATTGTCAGTGTCACTGTTGTCAGCCCAAGTGCGTTAATTTTCATGGATCCCTGGCCTTTCTGCCAACACCATACCTTTATCTACCCACAGAACTAGACTGGTCCTGTTTTTACTATATTGAAAACAGTGTGACACAAACTCGGCTTTTCCTCCTTCATGACCACAACTCCCCAAAGAGACAGCTCGTCACTCCATTTCTTTCAGTGGAGCGGAAGCTATTCTGTTTTATGCCAGCTGGCCTAGAGGCTAACTCTGGTATGCAAAAAATCCTGAAAACCAAAACCACTGAATTTTGCTTTATGCTTATGTGCAGAACTCTTCACTCAGATGGTTTTCAAGCACCAGGTGTCTGTGTGGTAGAACAGTACCAAGGACCCTGATACCACCAAGAAGAGAATGGGACTGTCACAAGTATACAGCCTGATCAACCAGCACTGGGAGCAGCTAAGAATTCAGCATGAGGAGTAATGCCTGATATTGATAGACTTCTCAGCAAGGCTCAGGAAGCAAAGGTTCAAGAAGTGTTTGGAAGTTGAAATCTGTTGAAGTGTTAAAGCAATGATCTGACTATCCTGTTCTGAGCCTATAGGTTCTCAGACAGCACACATAAATGACGTCTGCAACCACTTCTACCCAGAGATCTTCCTGAGCTGGTCCTTAATGTTACATTGTACTAGCACTTCTCTGTTAGCCCCACCTGTTGTTCATCAAAATGTAAGCTTTCATTAAAAAAAAAAATATATATATATTTACATGTCCAGTCCTTCAAACTGAAGAAAATGTTCCAAATGTGAACCAGTGCAGTGCAGAGGGCCTGAATTACCACCAAGAAACTCAGAGGTGTGAACTGCCCCTGTTCATCTCAGTGTGTTAACTCTGAGCCTATTGATGTCCATGTAAATAATACACACTAAAATGTTTCACTCTAGGACTGGGTACAGAGCCATGACCTTTTCTCATTCTGATGGCTCTGTTAACTACAATGTGAATTCCACCAGTGAAGGAATAAACAGAGGAACCTGTTTCAATTTGGCAATAACTTGTATATTCTCCCAAACTCTCTTTTTTTTTTTTTCTTTTTTCAATCCTCCATTGAATAAAAGAAAATGAAAGAAGATGAATAACTGGGCCACATCTCTATGTGGTACTTCCTGCATAGGTCCCAGGAGATCCTGTTAGAGCCCCTCGCTCATTTTCTTGTGCATTCTTCTGTTGTGGGGTGTGAAACCTGGGTTTGAGCCTGTGGAAGAAAGTGAGGGTCCCGTCCCAAAATTTGGGGGGCAGAGGGCCACTTGCATGGCGGCTGTGTGTTTTCACATTGGTTCTGGAGTCCTGCCTCATTCTCTATTCCCTAGTAATGTGGCTCTAATTAGGCCAGTCTAAAGGATGAAAAGTCCCTAGTCTGAGACGAAGGAGGGGCTGCAGAATGCAAACTTTGGCTATTTACCTTTTCCTACCCATCCGTACTGCCCACTGCCCCAGTGTGGGTCTCCAGATCAAAGGAGAGCTCTCCACAGGGACCTGGCAGCATGCAGGGAAGCTCTGGAAGAGATGACTGACCCCACTCTTCTGCATGGGAAGGATCCACTCTGCGTGTAGATCTTAAGAGCACAATCTGGCCCTGAGGTAAGAGTAACACTGTGATTTTAAAAGCTCTCTCAGTTCCTCATGTCACTAGTCAAAGCTGACGTCCTACACCCAGGACCCCCTACCATGCTTTTAAAGAAGCAGTAGAAGGAAAGAACATCTGGGAAGGCCAACGGCTGCTCCCTGTCTTATAACTGTTTACAATGTGTAGTTATTCAACCTCAGACAACAAGGAGGAGAAATCAGAACTTATGCACTAAGGCCTGAGCTATTTACCTGCAGAGAGGTCAGGCAATAACTTAGCCATGCTACACGCAGTCTCATACAAATGGTCAGGAGCATTCAAGAGGAGGTCTGCTTTGCTCTGATAGTATCAAAGTGGGAGAGTGGACTAGATAGTGCAATGACATGAATTGGGTGCAAGAGCCGGCACATCCTGAACAGAACAGCTCAGTTCCATCACAAACCCATCCAGCACACCGAGGACGGAGAGACGGGCGGGTGTGAGGACTTGGCTCTGTTTGTTCTCAGCTGGCAGCCAATAAGGACCCACAGGCCAGTCTCCCCAATGCCCCAACCACCTTACAGAGATGGGAAATTCATCTCTATCACTTTGCCAGATGACAAGCCATGTTGTAAATTATATTCAATCCCACTGCCCTTTGTTTATCTACCATGACAGTCTGAACTGGCTCTTACATGGCTAGGAGCCCAGAGGGCATGCGTGACCTTTTTCAGCTGTTCCCAGCTGGCATAAGCACCTCTGCCCCCCCTTCTCTTGTTGTTTCATTTATTCCCCCCCACCACCACTTCTCCCTCTCACTCCATCACTCTGAGATCCCTTTATTGCTATCCTCTTAGAACTTTATCTCCTGCTGTCTCTCTCCCCAGGAGTTATAACCTTGCTTACTTTCCTCTCTTTTCTTTGATAGTTTCTCTTATTTCTCTCCTTCTCCATTTGTCGAAAAGGCTAAGTTTTCACCAAGGCATTCACTGAACCCAAGGGTCATCTGACCTTTGTGAGGTTGAAAGCAGACACCACACACATTCTATACATTTCTCCTCCTCTTCCCCTGCTTCCTCCTCTTTCCCCCTTTTATCCAGCCTCCCTCAGCTTTTTACCTCTATCTCTCTCCAATACCTTGTTTCTATCCCCCTTTACCTCATCCCCCCTCCCAATGTCCTCTCATTCTCCCAGCATTCCCCATTTTGCTCATCTCTCCCCTTCTTCCAATGCTCTACTAGCTCACCTTGAAAATTCATGTCAGAGCCTAGTCCTTTGCTCAGCCCTAGTGCTGAGTTGAATAAAACATCACTTACACCTCAACATTTTCTCCCAAATTCACCCTGGAAGGAGGCGCTGAAGGATCTCATGTTTCTTGCTGAGGCCTGAGTTGCTGAACTGGTGTAGACATAGAATTATTTACAAAGACAGCCTTTTACAGACATTGCAGAGAGGATCCACCTCAGAGCTGCCTCTCCCAATCCTCCAGCTGATGGTGAGACAGGAAGAAGGTGGAATGGAAGGACAAACTCCTTTAGGTGGGACCCACATTCCAATAGAGCAAGTGCTATCTGATCATTCCAGGGAACAGGGAAAGAATTCTGCGATACAGAAAGGCTCTGTTGCTAGGGTTTTTGGTCATTACAAATACCGATAGCTGGGTATATGGTGACCATGAGAAGCCTTTGGTGACTTGCCTTCGAAGTGTGGAAGTGCTGGCTTCCATGGGAGATCTAGACAAACTTCCAGTGAATGCTGCAGAGCAGCCCATGGTCATAGCATATATTGGTGTTAATACCCAAGGAGGTGCAGGAGTGGTTCTGAAAGCTAAACTTCGATTTCTACGGAGAAAGATTATATCCAGGGCCTCTCTGGTAGTTTTCACTATACAGGGTCAGCTAGACAAGGGGAACCTCAGAGTCTTAACATGCAGATAAGATGGTATAAAGAAAAAGAAATGTTTAAGTTCATAAGGCACAGGGAATCTTTTGTGGGGTGGGGTGGGGTGGGGTGGGGATGTGGAGTCTCTACAGAAAAGCTGACTCCACCTTAACCACAATGACACCCAACTACAAACACAGAGAACAAACCATGTTGGTGGGGGGTGTTCTTACACTAGTTGCTGGGGAGAGCTGATGGGTGCTCAGCAGTACTCTGGCTGGACAAAGGCATCTGCTAACGATGTCAGTAACATAGAAGTATATTTTTTTATCCTGTAAAGGATAGGAAAGCTGAATAGAGAGAGGAACAAGGTGAGATCACAGAGGTAAATTCCAGACAAGTAACAGCACAGTAGACTAAGACGCTAACTAAAAATAGGCGCAACACCAAAAATAAGAGCCATGGATGTCGATACAGTGCACCAATCTTAAAAACAAAAGGAGGTCAACCAAAATACCTGGCAATGGAAGAGGACCTTAACTGGCATTTCTGATCCTGGACCGTGATGGAATGACAAAAGCCAGTGGGGTATTGCATTGCTTGGCTACAAACAAATATACAGGACGGACAGATTGGGGCCAAATTGTCTGCTGGCCTAACTCTCCTGAGGTCAAAGCAAAGACACTGGCCCAATCCTCTAGAAGTGGCTGTAGCACCACGACACCTGCATGATTCCATCGAATTAAATCACATAAAACCACTGCGTGCAGAGGATCATAGAGCAGAACCTGTGTGGATGCCAATCCCAAATCATAAGAATGCTATGACACTAGCAGGATCATACCACCAACCTCCTCAGCAGGAAAAGTATATGGAATGTGTAATACTGAGGGAGATCAGAGGCAACAAAGTCTAATAAAACATTAATCATGGGTGACTTCAGCTAACTGCAAATAAATCAGCCAGTCATAATGGGACAAGGGTTAGAGAGAGAATTTTTTGACACTTTAAATGATTGCTCCTTGGAACAGTTAGTTCTAGAGCACAGGAAGGGAGAGTTAGGAATTCATCTTGACCTCAGAAACATGAGGAGCTGGTTCAAGAAGTAACTATTGATGAGCTAAGCAGTAATACAATGATCTGCATACAATTAAGTTCAACTTCCTCACAAGAGGGATCATACCAAAAACTAGAAATATTTTAAGAAGCCAACTACTGTCTGGATCAGAAATCAGCAAAGAGACAGAAAACAAAGCAAAGAATAAATATTCCATCTTGGACATGGTAAAAGGATAACAGTGGGGTGTCCCAAGGTTCCACACAGGCACCAGTTTTGTTTAATATGATTGTTAATGATCTGGAAAAATGAGTGAGTAGCGAAGTGGCAAAATTTGCAGCTGACTCAAAATTAGGTAGTTTAGTGAAAACCAGATAAGACTATGAGGTATTTCAAAGGGATCTAACCAAGCTGGGTTAACAAGCAGCATGAGGACACATTAATTCAATTTTGACAAATGCAAAATAGTGCACCTTGGAAGGAATAATTCGAACTACCCATATATATTGCTGTGTTTTAAATTAATTGTGACCATTCAGGGAAAAGACCTCGGCATCATGGTGGGCCACTCAATGAAAACCTGTGATTGATGTGCAGTGGCAGTGAGCAAAAGCAAATAAAACATTTGGATGTCAAAGGAATGTGAATATATTATAGTGCCATCATATAAATCAGCGGTATACCCACACCTACAATACTACATTCCGTTCCAGTTATCCTATCTCAATAAGGATATAACAGAACAAGGAGGAGTTGAAACAGGAGAACAACATTATTACTGACTCCAAAGAGGAAACATGGCCCAGTAGTTCAGACAGAACCAGGTTCAATTCCCTGGTCCGCCACAGACTTCCTGTGTGACAGTGGGCAAGTCACTTAACCTCTCTGTACCTCAGTTTCCCATCTGTAAAATGGAGATAATACCACTACCATAGCTCACAGGGGTGGCTGTTAGGATAAACACATTACAGGTTGTAAAGCACATCAAGCCCTACTGATGAAAAGCACTATATAAAAGTTAGAGGATATCAGCTCACTGATGCTTCTGGTTCAAACTCAACCCTAACCCTAGTGGGAGAGATGCCTTACACAATACCTTCCCTATGGAAGATGGTTTAGTGGCTCTATAGGACTTCCTCTTCAAAACGAAGCTGCATCCTGAGTCATAATATCCATTTACAAAATGAAGTTCCAAACCAGAAGTGAAAAAACAATACAGAAACCAACCAAGTCCAAGTTTCACAAACATGATGCTACACAGGGCTAGTAAATAAAGGCACGAGGTCACAGCCACTCTGATAACAGAGGCACAAATGCATGCCCCAAGTCCCCACATATACGTACAGCTGGAGAAATCCTGCAATGAATTATCTGTAAATTATCTGTTCAGTTACATTTTTCATGGCTAGACTGGGCCTTTGCCATACTTATCCGCACCGTAAGCTCCTGCCCACTTCAGTTAAGTAAGATCTAGCCAGATCTTCAGTCCAGGTCTAGTGAAGAGCGCAAACCTTGCTCTCCAGATACTCCTGCTGTTAGCAAATGGACACGGAGGAGCAGGAGAAGGGTCGAGTATGAGCAGACTTCGCTGCACTTGTCCCACCCTTTCTGGCCTGCAGAAGTCAGGAGATAAACGGTACCCTTTTCAGAGCTGCAGTAAGTTATTTCCCCCTCCCCCATCCACCTCCAAAAACAATGGGGAGAAACTGTGATTCATGCAGCTATACACCACCCCTTACTCAGA
Organism: Eretmochelys imbricata; assembly: GCF_965152235.1. NCBI lineage: Eukaryota > Metazoa > Chordata > Testudines > Cheloniidae > Eretmochelys > Eretmochelys imbricata. The sequence goes on from NC_135572.1 coordinate 203,891,633, forward strand.
GCTGAAATTACACTCTCAACCTAGCCCTTAAGGAATTTGTGCCATCTTTGTTTTCTCCGCATTTCTGTCTCCTTTCTAATAATACTCTTCTAGCAAATGAATCTACAGGCAGAAAGCAAGAAATACTGCTGCTGTAAACTAGAGCAAGTATTTGAGGCAAGTGAATTTTAAACTGGTTAAAAACAAGTATTTTCACCAGTAACCTGATTCTAGGAGTTATCCAATTAGGCAACAGAAACCAGAGCATGTGACATGTGTGTCCAGTCAAAACTAACAAACACAGCTCAGACGGTGAATATCAAACACTGGTAACAAACTGCTGATGAATTAGCTACAGGCCAAAATTATTCACAGATATTAGTCCATGAATAATTTCAAATAGCCAATAAATCAGAGGAAAAAAATCCCCAGGATCTGCTTATTTAAAATTCACGAGCGGGGAAAGAGGCAAAATTTGCCAAACAGATTATTTCTTTCTTGAGCCGTTTGAACAGCATTCACCATAATGAGCGTGTGTATTTGACTGAGCACAGCAGATGCAGACTACCTTTGAAGCTTTGCAAATAATAATGGGCTCAAATATGGTCAAATCTAAAAGGAGCCGTGGTCCTTGCAAAATAGTCCTGATTTTCCACCCTAGCTCTATTGGCTAGGAATTATTCACCCAGCTCCCCATGCATGCAATCACTGCTGACAGAAAGTGTGCGAGAACGAGGGGCAGAGGAAACAGTTTGGAGAAAATAATCAAAATGACTACGCAAAACTCCCGCATAACAGGAAAAGTTGGATGAACTTTATTTTAAGATTTCCCCCCACCCCATGTTTGTGAGCCTCTGAAGTTTCTGGTATTCTAAGATTCCCAGCCCAGTTCTGCAGACCCAAGAGGATTTGGGGAGTCAGAACAGAATCCATACTGAAGCATTGAACTGTTTGAGGTTCATTCATTGCTAACTGGATCCTGAGATCAGCTTTTGGGGGAACACTTTGGTATCATGCACCTAAATTTTCCTTTCAGAAATCCTTGGCAAGCTCTGTTCTTTTTTCATTTTGGATATTGGTGCTTTAAGAGAGTGTTTCTAACTGGGAGGAGATTCCCCGAGAGATATCAGACTAAAAGATAAGGTCTCTCCTGCTTCCAGGACATGAAACAGAGAAGTTCAGGTGCAAGAGTCAAAGCTCTCTGATCACCAATTACAATAAATCCAGACAGCTTTTTTTCATTTTTTCCCATTAGATGTTTCCATTAAAAAACGATGCACATTCTAGTTGTTAGTTGAAGGAAGTGTTTCACTGATCACAAGCAATTGCAGCCACAAGGCTGACAGGGTAGAATATATACATATCACCCATTCATCCCCTTTCTCTTCCTTGCACATGCATGTGCACACACATACGTAAGTGTATGTCTAGCTCCTGTAAGCACCTGCCATTGCATCACACACCTACACACATCCATCCTGTGTGTCTCAACACACCCACTCCATTCAACCACCTAGAGTATGGCTCTCTCTGATGATCCCCCAAGTTGCTTGCAGATGCAAATTCTCTCTCACACACACAAACTATTATCCGTATCTATCCACCTACCTAAATAGCATGTCTAAATTTTTAAGAGTGACCAGGGTGTTGGTGTTTCACCATTTCTGGATGCCAAGCTTAGGGCACTGAAAGCGACTTGATTTTTAGAGGTAGAAGGCTCAACCCTTTCTAAAAATTTTGCCTCTTTAAGGTGTCTCAGGTTGAATCCCCAAAATTTAAGAACCCCCCCCACACTTCCCCAAAATCACTAGTTACTGCTGAAAACCTAGGATATATATAGATAGATATACACACACACACACGAAACAACCAGGAATACAACCCATAAAGCGTTCTTTGTGTGCCTGAGAATCCTCAGAAGTGCTTTGAAAGGCTTGAAGGAAGAGAAAGGATCTTAACAAAAGAACAAAATAAAACTTGAAAGGGAACAGGAGTTCTGAAGTGTGTGGGGGTGGGAAAAGTCTTCAGTGTAAGGAACACCAAAGAGCTCTCTAATTCAAAGCTACCAGAATAGCTCAAAAAAGTTGAGGTGGCTGTGGCTTGATATCCTTACTCTGCCAGAGACACTGTAGTTTGATGCTCAGGGGACTGCAGTATAGATCCAACTGGACTGTGGTTTAATTGCCAGGGGACCAAGAGATAGTAACTCGTGATATTCCAATAAGACTGGTTTAATTCCCAGGAGACTGCCTGGCTTAGCTTTCCTGACATGGCTGGCTGGATAGGAAACCACAGCCTTCCTCCTCTAATGAGCACAAAGGTCAGGAGAATGGACCCAACAGGAGGAAAGGCTCCATGTAAATCCTGTATGACCGTACCCTTGTGTGCAAACAAAACAGGTCCAAGGCCATCATTTAGGGGCTGTGGTCAGAAGAAGTAGGCAGTTCCTTTGCTGAGCTGGCACCAGTCTTTAAATTCTAATCTTCCACTGCTCCCGTGAGGTAGCTTATGAGCCATTTTGGTTAGCAAATATTGGCTCCTAAAGTTAACGAGTGTGTCTGTTTCCAACATACGGTCAATTGCTGATTGTTCTGATCTGGTGAGCCAGGCAGATGAATTAGCACCACCCATGGACAGAGAAAGTGCAGGGCGTTTCTACTACATTTTTGGAAAAAGGGAAAAACAAAACAGCATGCTAGAGGCTCAACAGGGTAAGTCTGACCGCAATGGAGCATGTAAGAAGTGACCTTAACCACCTGGGGCCTACAGCTCTGACTTTGACTGAACCTCAAATCTCACTGGACTCAATGTCAAATCCCATCCACAAAAGACATCTTTCTCACTTCATTCAGTCGATGGTATAGGTAACAATTCCAAATTCTCACACACACACAGGCCAAGCTCTTGTCTTCCTACCCATGGTACTACGCTGTTTATATGTTTGTGTTATGCAGTGATGAGACATGCACAAATGCATTTGATCATTTTAGAAAGTAACCACACACTCAGACAAATATACTATGATTACTTTACACAGTGACCACACACATCCATATGTTCACTTTATACAGCATGAACAGGTAACAAATCCCAAACGTCTGGTAATAAAAGTACTGATGAACAAACAAACAAACAAAAAAACCAACAACCCGAACAGCCATAAGATATCTCACCCCTCCACACACAGTAAATTAAAAATGTTATGCAAATGCATATACAGCATCTGTCTGCCATCTACAGCCATGTGTTCACCTCCTGAAAGGTGCATGAAGATCTAAGTGGCATTAATAGCGTTTATGAGCCCATCACCTGAACTGATATTCCCTTTATGGATCTAATGAAATAACACGGAGAAAGACACACAGATGGACCGTAACCGACTTGGTGAAAAAACTCTCATCTGTGTTCCTCAGCCCCCTGCCATGAATTTCTGATCTCCCCAAACAAAAAGGAAATACACTATTCCAGCACTGACAGACTAAAAAGCCCCCTTCATTTAACAACAAAGCATCGGTCAACCTTGTTACACATTTGCCATCTATTCGGTGCTGGGGTGGTAGGAAGGAAGGCAGGAGTCAGAAGTTAAATGGGAAGGGGAAGGGGGGGGGAGTAAAAGAGGAGGAGAAAGAGGGGGAAGAAAACTATGTAGCAGAGGAGGGTAAGGAAAGAGAGGGAGAGAGGGGAAGAGAGAAAGTGAGAGGGAGAGAAGAGAGAGGAGGTTTAATCGATTGCTGAGTGTGTATTAACTCCGTCACAAGACTTTGATGATCTCTAAAACGGACAGAGCTCTGCTCTCATGGGTTATGAAACTAGCAGAACCATTTGATTGAATTATGATTCTCCGATTGTTTGCACCGTATCAGTGATCTCTGGCTTCTGTGACTCACCACCCGACTCCTCTTACGAAAAGAGGCTTTGATGGCAAGAAGCCCTTTCCTGACATTTTTTAACTAGAGCAAAAATTGCTTTCGTTGACATTTCACAGGGAGACAGACACTGTGGGCAATGTAGTCAGCCCCTGATAGCAGTGAAAGGGCAACTAAAAGAGACAAACACACCCACGTATACAATTCAGACACCTTTGTATTAGGCAGAGGGGAAATTTATTCACAGATAAAACTGTATTCATGTCCACATCCCACAAGACAGCTCCTCCCCAAAGCCGCTTCATTGAATCAGTATGGCAATACCAAAAAAATCACAGCACTTACATGCACTTTATTATGCTTGTTATTTATTACTTGTATTATGGTAGCACCCAGTAGTCCCAATCATGGACCAGGGCCCCTCTGTGCTAGGTGCCATACAAACAGAACAAAAAAGAAGGTCCCCTGCCCCAAGAGTTTACAATCTAGCTATATGACAAGAGACAACAGCTGGATATAGACAGATAGGACATGCAAGGAAACAATGAGACAGCGTGGGTCAGCACGACAGGCAGTGGTCTCTGTACGCCAGCTACTTCAACATTGTCAAGTTTTTTGTAGGCATCACAACGGAGAAGAATTTTAAGGATGGATTTGAAGGAGGATAATGATGGATGTTTACCTTGCTCCCCAGGTGAGAGGCATCTACATGAGCAAAATATCACTGGGGACCTGAAGTAGTAATGTCAAGACTCTGACTTCTAAATGAGAGGGAAGTCTGGAGGAGAAAAAACAGAGACTAAGTGGACCAGATCCTGGCCTATGCTAAGTCCCCTCTGGGCGGCCCTGGCAACGGGGTACTTAAAGCTGCCTAAAGTGGGCAGCTTAGAGTTCATCTGTAATGGGTGAGAGAGGAGCTGGCACAATAGCCCCTATAAGGCTGTTACAAAACAGCATAACATATAAAAACCCCAAAGCTCCTCTAAGTTGTCTCTGGGACAAACCAGCCCCCGGCCATTCCCAGTCACTTTCTCCCTTCAGGGCCACCGAGCAAAAATCTGGCACACCAGAAGATTGAGATCCTTGTGTTTTGAAACAGAAAAAAGAAAAAAGAAAAAAAGAGAAAAAGAAAAAGAAAAGCAGTCAGCAAGTGGGGGGGGAGGGGAGGAAGGAGACTTAAAAAATACTACAGGATTCTACAGTAATGACTCCAAACATAACATGTCAAATCCTGACCAGTGATAGACACTAATGGGCATTTCAGATATACAGCACTTCTCTGGATTTGGGCCTATAGCATCACTATTATACTCTGCTGGGTTTGGGCCAATGCTCTAGAATATTGGAGCATTCTGAGACAGTAGAAGAGACACATAGGGCTAATATAATTCTAACTTCAGTAACTATCTACCTTTTGGAAAAGCCAAGGCAAATGATGTACCGATTTTCCTACAGTTCACCCTGCACGATCAGTATCAAGGTTGCGTACGTGTCTGTTGATGTGTTTGCAAAATTCCAACCCCCCAAAAAAGCAAAGAAAAAGAAACCCACACTGGTAATCAAATTCAAGACATTTAGACCAATCTGAAACCTGCGACAAGAGGCAGGCTTGTTCTATGTAGCTGGAATTGAAAACAATCCATTACTGGAATCTCATCTAAGGACCTTTGCAAAAAGCACCTGCGATATTATCTATATGTACTTGGAAGTAACCTTTGCAGAGGAAGCAGCGGCAGGGTTAGTGAAATTTGCATTTCGGAGCTAGAGTGAGCATCAGGGTACAGAGATATGATAAGGGGGGGAATCTGTAACAGGCATTCAGATCTCTGGGCAGGAGGCTCAGGGTGCATAACTTAGGGTCTCATCAACTCCTCAGCTGGGTTCTGTCAAGGCTGTACGCTGCTGTTATATACAATTCAACTCACCTTATTCCCTATAATCTCCTGTCCTCCACTTTACACTTGAATTTTTCTTATTTTGTCTATTGAAATTAAAAGGCATACATCAGCTCCAAAGTTATAGAATGTAGAGATGATAAAGACATATAGATCATCCAATTCATATCCCAGGGGCAGCACTGTTCCTATGGGACAACATATTGGGCCTCAAAGTGCTTTAGAAAAGAGGGAATAGTAGGTATCATTATCCCCATTGACAATGGAGAAACCCAGGCACAAAAAAAGGAGAAATTTCTTGCTTCAGGTCACATTGCCAGTCAGTGGCACAACTCAAAATAGAATCCAGGTCCTGCAGCTTCTACTCGCTTTCCTGCAAGCAATACAATGTGGCCCCTCAAATATTAGGGCACAGCAGATTTGCAAGGGACACTTTCTTTTCTTGCATTGCTGCTTATCAGGTTAACTCCTAAACACTTTTTGACAGGATAGAATACCAGGTCATGTCAAGAGTAATTATACTGCACATATCAACACCTGATAGTTATTTATACAAGGTAGTGCCATGTTGTCACACCATATTCTTTCTTAGCTAGCTAGCTTCTGCTAACACTCATCAGGGTAGTATCTGAGCTCCTCCCAAATATTAATGAACAAATTTTTCCTCTTCAGTATTCTTGTGAGCTAGGGAGGTATTCTTGCCATTTTACAGATGGGGAATGGAGGCACACAGACATAGCACCCATAACTCCCTTTGACTGCAATCCAGAGTTGCGGGTGCTGAACACTCTGAATATCAGGCCACTGCCCAAGGTCACATAGGAAAAGGTCACCTTAAGTGCAAGACTACCCTTCCTTCCCCTGACTCTCTGCCTGGGGCAATGTCAAATGAGGCCCACATTTAGTGTCTACGCAGGATGGTGCCTACAGTAACAACAGTCTCACCTACAGTAGAGCTAGTAAGAGATGATCTTATTTCTTAGCCCCAGATCCCTGACATGGGCCAGAGTTATGGAAGGTTGATAGTAGAGTTGGTTGGGAAATTTCTGACAGGGTGCCATCAGAAAGTGCTGATTCATGGGAACTGAAATTATTGCGGAAACATATTGGTTTTGATAAACTTCAGGCAAGTTTCTGTCAGACAACTGCCTGGTTTCCTGCCACCTCACCTGGTGGAGTCCTGGTGAGCCTGGGCTTCCAGGGTCTGTGCCAGGCCTGCCATAAGGGACTGCCCCAGGGCTTTTAGCCTCTCTGTTGCGGACCCCTGAGCCAAGCCCTGGCTAGAACCTGGGCTCTCAGAGAGTTTCTAGGCTCCCTATCATGGAGCAAGAAACCCCATCTCCCAAACTCCCATACTCCCAGTGATTATAGGCTCCCTTTTAGTCCATCAGGGACCAAGGTACACCGTTTCAGTGGCTACTGTTACTCTGACCAATCTCTAGACAACAAGTCTCAGGTAAATACATAATGATTTCTTTCTACTAAAGAACACAGCTGACCTGGTTAGTACTAGAGCTGGTTCAAAATTGCAATTTCCATCCGTTGGAAAATTCCAATATTTTAACATTTGTTTTTGTCCCTTATTGGGAAGAAAAGTCAAAATACTGAATTTGTTTCACTGAATGGAAAATTCCATTGTAAAATATTATTCAGAAATGTTGAAAGGTTTTATTTAGACATTTCTGATTAGAATGAAATGTTTGACATTCTTGAATCAAAATGTTTTATTTCAGTTCATTGAACCAAATCAAAAAATTTCTCTGTCCCCCGGAGCTACTGTACTGCCTTGTCAGAGTTGTAATTTGTCTGTTTTGTGTTCTTTTCTCCTCTCTTGACCAGGTTTTCTGCCCCTACAACATCTCCCATGATGCACAATTGTCACATGACTCTGATGATGCACCATGTGTGGTCAACCAGAGGAGAGACCAAAGTGCATAATGGGAGATATAGTCCTGCCAGGGAGCCCAGTCCATACTGGAGAATGAGGATGTGAGAGAACTAAACTACAATTCCCTTGGGGGCACTGTAGCAGCTCAGGTGACCACAGATTAATGTTGACCTGACCCAAAAACCCAATTCAATTCAACAACCTAAAAAAAAAAAATTGTGTTGCTTCTTCCCAATAGAAAATTGAAAGCCTTCTGCAATACTGACATGTCCCTCTGCATAAATTGTTTTTCCCATTGAAAAACATTTAACTAGAAAATTCCCAACCAAATCTAGTGAGTAGTTTTGTGATTAGGAAACAAACATAATTACCTGTCAATTATGAAAGGAAAGTCCCTGTGCCCACTGGGAACACCGGTAGGAGTTCTGTACCCAGGAGTAAGGCAGAGTCTAGGGAACTCTTCAGACTAAGCTGGGAACATGAAGGGACTCAAGGGCTCTGAACACCACTTCCCTAGTAAAGTCTCAAGAGTTTCCTGAACTGCCATAAACTGCATCAAGAACCAAAAATGGTATTGATGGTTTCAGAAGCACCTAGCTCACTTCTGTGCTAGGTCAACAACTTCCAGTAATCTAGCTAGTGGATTTGAGACCATTCATCTTCAGTTTGTCTGTGAGGCAGGTCTCATACCTGCTCACTTATGGGATCCTCACACCTCTGCCAGGTACAGAAGCAGCTCAGCCAGCTCTGCTTTATCTGCACTGTTGCTTCTGTTGCAGGTGGCATTCTGGGGTGGACCAACTGGAGACTGAGGGAGAGCTGGAGGAGGGACAGGGTAGGAAGGGGCAGGAACGCAAGACACATTAGGGCCGCGGCAGTTAAGGTGCAACTTCAGACAGCTCTCAGGTGTGCCTGAGAGGGACTGAACAAGCCCTGAACAGTCCTAGAATCAAGGAGATGCAAGCCACAGACCCCATCATAGGAACAGGGATGAATTCAGCCTACAGTGCCTAACATTAGAACTCTCTGCTAGTGAGCTCTGTAGTAGACCTAGTATATCAAATGCTACTAGCAAGAGATACTAGAAGGATGACTAGCATCTGGCAACTCTTACTGCAAGCACTTTCTCATGTGAATTGCGAGTAGCACTGCTAGCGATTCCCTGCTGGGACAAGACATCATACTGTCCCCACTGGGGAAAAAAATTGATAAATTGGCTAAAAATGCTTAAATTTGCTGTTTTCTGAAAAGCGCTGAAAAATGAGCAGTTTGCGAAATTTAAATAGGCAATTTAAATAAGGCCTTACATCTGAGGCAGAGAGAGCAAGGAAGCTTTCCATTTATTTACTTCCAGTTTTTGAGGCACGACAGCGAATGGGACTGCCTCCGCTTCCTCCCACTGTCCAACAGGAGTGCAGAATCCAGCACTGCTGCATTAGTAACCAACTCGCTGCTCTTCAGGTTTTAAAGGGGAAAGGATCCACCCGAATGCAGTGCTCTTCAGTCTTATCTGGCTGTGGTTGATTGTAATCCCAGATTTCAGAGTAGCAGCCGTGTTCGTCTGTATTTGCGAAAAGAAAAGGAGTACTAGTGGCACCTTAGAGACTAACCAATTTATTTGAGCATAAGCTCAAATGCATCAGATGAAGTGAGCTGTAGCTCACGAAAGCTTATGCTCAAATAAATTGGTTAGTCTCTAAGGTGCCACTAGTACTCCTTTTCTTTTTGTAATCCCAGAGTTTCCTGCTGTGAAGCTGTATGGATGCAATAGAAGGCAGGTTCCAGCAGGGCCCAAGGTAAAAGAAGAGACTGGGGACATGCCACTTCTAGGGTTAGGACAAATGAAGACCTGGGATTTGTGATAGCTTAAAGAATGGACAGAGCATCTATGTGCATCCTGTTTTATAGAAATGGAAATGATACACAAACGTCACACCCAGATCCAAACTTCCACTACATTTTTGGGGGCATGCAGATCTAGGGTTTTTTTTTAGGCCCTTAGAGAGGTGGGCCTGAGCTGGGACATTCATATAAGAACTCAACGTATGGGTACATTCAGATGCAGGGCTTTGGTTCAGGCCCATTTCTAGTCACTCAATGCTACAATCTAACCATTATCTAAGAAGCATCGTTTTCCTGTTGCATTCCATCTACAGCAGTGGTGGCCAACCTGTGGCCCCGGAGCCACATGAGGCTCCTCAGAAGTTAACATGCGGCTCCATGTATAGGCACAGACTCTGGGGCTGGAGCTACAGGTGCCAACTTTCCAATCTGCCAGGGGGTGCTCACTGCTCAGCCCCTGGCTCCACCACAGGCCCTGCCCCCACTCCACCTCTTCCCACCCTCTCCTGTGAGCCTTCCAGGCCCTCGCTCTTCCCCCCTCCCCCAGAGCCTCCTGCGTGCCACAAAATAGCTGATCAGGTGGTGCGGGGAGAGAGGGGGAGGCGCTGATTGGTGGGGCTGCCAGTGGGCGGGAGGCACTGGGAGCAGGGGGGTGGGGAAAGAGAGCTGTTGGGGGGCTGCTGACTTATTACTGTGGCTCTTTGGCAATGTACATTGGTAAATTCTGGCTCCTTCTCAGGCTGGCCACCCCTGATCTAGGGATAGGGCAAGAAAAAATTCTTCAACTCAGTCATCACCAGTTTCTACCATTACATCTTTATGAGAGTCCTTGAAATAGCCCACGAGCCATCTGTGAAAGGGACTCCCCCATGCTGCCCTGTGCCTTATCACATTTGAAGCCATTTCACAGTATTCTCTGATGAAGACAGAGAGCCTGGGACTCTGAAGTGCTCTACCCTCAGTGCATACCAGACCAGGGCCAGGGCATTGATTAGAACGAGGTTCAAATATGGTTTAGTTTTATACTCAGATGGTGTTCTTTTAGACATCTCCAGCTTCAACTTCCCACTCCCTAAACTGTGAGAAGTTCAGATTCAGATCCAAACTTTGCAGCTGACCTCTCTCCATACACGAGCTGAACTAAAATCTTAAAACCGAGCTTCAGATCCAGATCCAAATCCTAACCTGGGCACATCGTTTCATTGTGTGTGGTTGGAGCAGGGCTCGAACACAGGGGAAATGAGCAGTGTAGGGTTACATATTGCTTGTTTTGGCCTGGGAGCCATTTTTTGACTCTCTTGATTTTGATGATGGCTTTTAAGGAACTATTTTTTACTTTTGCTGAGTGCCCACAGATCTCTGGGCAAAGGGCTCTTGCAAACAACATACCATAACATTTCATGCCGGAGAGAAAACTGAGCTTCCACAACTTCCACTGACTTCAGCAGTCCTGAAAACTAGGCTCTGTGTGTCTCAAGTGAGGCACCCAGAAATGGAGACACCAAAAACTAGAGGCCACTTAGGAAAATTGGAGCCTTTTAAAACCACTGAAGGTCCCAGGGGGAATCAGCACACCAACATGATTAGAGTGCAGGAACCGTCACGCTTAGGCTCTAGCCACTGGACCAATCCATTTAGAGTTTTGTCCATTGCAATGCCATCGCTACCAGCCCATGGAGCTGTTCTGGCTCTTTAGAACACCCAAAAGTTCTACTCGAATGCCACCTCTCTGGTGACACACCCCTGGCCCACAGGAAACCCCAGAGGTACATTATGCCTGATGCAATTTTACATGAGAGAGCAGCAAAATTATTAAGCTTGGAATCCTCTTGCAAATAAAAGCCTGCAGTGTCATTTCTGAGCCCTCAGCTATCAGAATCCAACTTGCTATGAAGTGGTGTCATTTGTGCTAGAGACCAGAGATGTACTCAGACCTAACTTTTAGGCCTGACCCAGACCCAAGCCCACCTGACCCTACTTGAGTGGGTTGAGTCATTTTCCAACCCAACCTGACCCCAACCCTTCCCCCTGAATCTGACTCAGTGCCCCCTCCACCTCTTGCCCATGAGATCGGCCTTCTCCTCCTGCCCATGGGATTAGCACAGCGGCTGCACGTGCTCCTGCTGTCTGTCACCCCCTCTTGCTCTGTGTGCGTGGTGGAGTGAGAGGCTCTGCAACTCCTCAACACATTCACTCCACAGCACACACAGTGCTGTGAGGTGACGGGGGCCACTGGGAGTGGGGCATTCAGACGCCAGCATGTCAACCCCATGGGCACAAAGAGAAGAGCTGACCCGAGCCCAGATTGGCTTTGCCCACCCCACCCCACCCAACCCAACCCAGACCCAACACTTGAAGTTTCATAGATTCATAGATATTTAGGTCAGAAGGGACCATTATGATCATCTAGTCTGACCTCCTGCACAACACAGGCCACAGAATTTCACCCACCACTCCTACAAAAAAACCTCACACCTGTGCTATTGAAGTCCTCAAATCGTAGTTTAAAGACTTCAAGGAGCAGAGAATCCTCCAGCAAGTGACCCATGCCCCATGCTACAGAGGAAGGCGAAAAACCTCCAGGGCCTCTTCCAATCTGCCCTGGAGGAAAATTCCTTCCCGACCCCAAATATGGCGATCAGCTAAACCCTGAGCATATGGGCATGATTCATCAGCCAGATACTACAGAAAATTCTTTCCTGGGTAACTCGTATCTCACCCCATCTAATAGCCCATCACAGGCCGTTGGGACTATTTATGAATATTTAATTACCAAAACCATGTTATCCCATCATACCATCTCCCCCATAAACTTATCGAGTTTAATCTTAAAGCCAGATAGATCTTTTGCCCCCACAGTTGGGTCCCACCAGGCTCAATTTGGGTTGCAGAGCTCTAATGGAGACCATAAAGGTATGCCTACACAGCAGTAAAACCCCCACAGCTGGCCTGTGGCAGTTGACTTGGGCTGTGGGGCTTTAAAAATGGCTAGACATTTAGCGTGGCGTAGCTGTTCATGTTCAGGCTGGAGCCTAAGCTCTGGGACCCTGCAAAGGGGGAGGGTCCCAGAGGCCGTGCTCCAGCCTGAGCCTGAACAGCTACACCACAGTTTTATTGCCCTGCAGCCTGAGCCCCAGCCAGCTGACACAGGTCAGCTGCGGGTGTTTTATTGCCGTGCAGACACAGCCCCAGGCAGCCCTTCCTCCAGTGCTAATATCCTGCTCAACAATCTGAGAAGGAAAACATTCACAGCTTAAACATTGTTCTTAAATATCAGCTAATAAAGTGCCCTAGTCTCATTCTTAAACCAGCATTACAGCGGGATGAAAAATGGATGTGGATGGCTAATATGGCAGGATCCCCATAATGCCAGTGTCAATAAATGGTCACACGCTTCAAAAATATTGTGGATGTCAGTGAAGAGAAGGAGGGATGCAGACTAAGTGAGGAGAAGGGCTCAGAAATGCTAAGCTTCCACGTCAGGCAAATCTTTCCTCCAGAACCACTAATGAGGAGCAGAAGGCAGGATCACAAGAATACAATTCCCAGGCAAAAAAAAAAGTGATTAAACTCAGTTAAGGTAATTCCTTAAGGGAAATAAACATTAAAAGAACGTTGGAGAGGGAGAGAGACAGAGACACACACACACACAAGTAAGGACATTCAAAATGTTTAACAGAACAATTACCACCACTCCTCCCCTCCCCTTAAATCACAAACAGGAAATCAAATAAAACCTTAATTTATCCCCTATATCATAGAAATGTGGGTCTGGAAGGGACTGGAAATCTTCAAGTCCAGATCCCAGCACTGTGGAAGGATCAAGTAAACCTAGACCATCCCTGACAAATGTTTGTCCAACCTGTTCTTAAAAACTTCTGATGAAGATTCCACAACCTCCCTTGGAAGCCTGTTCCAGAGCTTAATTACCCTTATAATTAGAAAGTTTTTCCTAATATCTAACCTAAATGTCCATGGTGCAGATTAACCCCATTGCTGCTTCTCCTACCTTCAGTGGACATGGAGAACAATTGACCACCCATCCTCTCTATAACAGTCCTTAACATATTTGAAGATTTATCAGGTCCCCCCTCACAGCTGTCTCTTTTTAAGACTAAACATTCCCAGATTTTTTAACCTTTCCTCATAGGTCAAGTTCTCTAGACATTTTTGGCACTTCTGTAGCTCTCCTCTGGGCTCTCTCCAATTTGTGCACATCTTTGCTAAAGTGTGCCCCCAGAATTGACACAGTACACCAGCTGAGGCCTCACCATGCCAAGTAGAACAGGACAATAACCCCCTATGGTTAACATATGCCACTCCTGTTAATACACTCCAGTATGATATTAGCCTTTTTTGCAGCTGCATCACATTGTTGACTCATATTCAATTTTTGATCCACAGTAACCCCCAGATCCTTTTCAACCATACTTCCACATAGCTAATTACTCCCCATTTTGGAGTTGTGCATTTTATTTTTATTTCCTAAGTGTAGTACTTTGCACGTGCCTTTGTTGATGTCAGACCAATTCTCAAATTTGTCAAGGTTGTTTTGAATTCTAATCCTGTCCACCAAAATTCTTGTAATGTCTCACAGATTTGTGTCATTGCAGATTTTATAAGTATACTCTCCACTCCATTATCCAAGTCATGAATGAAATACTGAATAGTATCAGACCTTGGACTGAACCAAGAGATCCTACGACATACATCCTTCCATTCTTAAAGCAAAACATTGAAAAACTGTACTCAAAGAGCAGTTATCAATCAGTTGTACACCCATTTTATAGTAATTTAATCCAGACCACATTTCCTACGATTGCTTATGTGAATATCAAGTGGGACTGTGTCAAAAGCCTTATTAAAAATCAAAACATAACATCTACCGCTTCCCTTCTATCCACCATGCCAGTAACCCTGTCAATAAAGAAAACTGGGTTGGTTTTGCATGATTTGTTCTTGACAAATCTATGCTGGTTAGTCCTTAATACCCTATTATCTTCTAGGTGCTTACAAATTATTAATTTGTTCCAGGATCTTTCCAGGTATAGAAGTTAGGCTGATGGGTCTATAATTTCCTGAGTCCGCTTTAGTACCTATTTTAAAAAGGGGCATATGTTTTCCCTTCTGCAAACTTCTGGGACCTCCCCGTCCTCCAGGAGTTCTCAACTATAATTGCTAACTGTTCTGAGATGGCTTCAGCTAGTTCCTTCAGTAGCCTAGCATGAACTTCATCAGGCCCTGCCAACTTGTGTACATTTAATGTGTGTCAATATTCTAAATCTTTTCTTTCCCTGTTTTGGCTTGCATTCCTTCCCTCCTGGTGCTTGTTAATCACTATATTGAGTATCTGGTCACCATTAACCTTTTTAGTGAAGACTAACTCAGAACAGGTGTTAAAAACGTCAGCCTTCTTTGGGTCATCAGTCATTAGCACTGCTTCCCCAATAAGTAGAGGACTTATATTTTTCCTTTGTCTTTCTCTTGCTCCTACATGCATTTAAAGAACCTCTTATTACTTTTCATGTCCCTTGCTAGGTGTAATTCATTTTGTGACTTCACCTTTCTGATTTTGTTCTTACATGCCTGTGATATTCTTTTGTCCTCCTCCTTAGCAATTACCCCAAGTTTCCACTTTTTGTAGGATACCATTTTAATTTCCAGGTTGTTAAAGAGCTCCTGATGGAGCCATACTGGCCTCTTTCTTTTCTTCCTATCTTTCCTTCACATTGGGATAGTTTGCTATTGTACTTTTAATATTGTCATCTCAATATTTTTTTCCTATTAGACCTTACCTACAGTTCTCTGTGTTTGTTAAAGCCTGCTTTTTTGAGATTGTGTCCTTATTCTACTGCTGTGACTCCTTCCTTTCCTGAGAACCAAGAAATCTATCTTATCATATGCACACTTTCACTCAGATTGCCTTCCACCTTCAGATTCCCAACCAATTCCTCCCTCTTGGTCAGAATCAAGTCTAGAATTGCTGTCCCCCTGGTTACTTCCTCCACTTTCTGCTGGAACAAAAAGTTGTCCCCTGTACATTCCAAGAAGTTACTGGAAAGTTTGTGCTTTGCTGTATTACTTTTCCAACAAATGTCTGGGTAGTTAAAATCCCTCATTACTACCAGCTCTTGTGTTTTGAATATTTCTGTTATTTGTTCTAGAAATGCCTTATCAGCCTGCTCTTCCTGATTTGCTGGTCTATAGTAGACCCCAACATGACATCACCCCTATTTTTTTTTTTTACCCCTTTCATCTTTATCCAGGGACTGTTAACGGGTCTGCCTCCCACCTTCTTTTGGACCTCAGAACAAGTGTATACATTCTTGATGTATAAAACAACACTTCCTCCCTTTTTACCTTGCCTGTCATTCCTGAACAACAATCTATACCTCCCTGTACCAATATTCGAGTCATGAGACTTGTCCAACAAGTCTCTGTGATGCCTGCTGTCTCAGTATGTGTAAGTGATGCCTGCTACTTACAGAAGACACACACCAGCATGTGTCTGACAAGTGTCACGACCTGTTGATGTTTTAAGCCCTACTTGTGGCTAGGAAGCACGGCAGTGTGAAGATAACTGGTGCTTGTCTGCTATGGTGGTTCACCAAAGAGTAGCAGAAATTGCTCAGTTACATGTGGTCAGACAGAGGTACCAGCGGGGCCTGGGTAGAAGTGGTTATGAGGAGAGTGCAGGACTGGTAAGTTTATGGTCGTTTCCTGATCTCACAGATGGCACAACGGTATGATTAACTTTGTCTGTTAATCATAAATTCATGCAGCAAAGGAATGAACAGCAAATTTTTTCTAGAAGCTGGGGTGATATGTGAACAGTGTATATATAAATAGAGGGAGAAATGCAAAAAGAGTGGACTCCTTTTTTCTATTGTCTGTTTTGGTTTTTGTAACACCACCAGGCAAGAATAATGGACTCCATACTTTTAAAAAACTTCCATAGCTCCTCACATAGCCACAGGCTTCATTTTCATAAAATGATCAGAACACATGCACCCCTTCAGCTTTCAGCATGGAAGCTTGCTAGAAAGGGGTAATTCCCTGGGTAAGTGGTATAGCCTAACAGTTACAGCACAGGGTTGCAAGTCAGGAGACCTGGGTGGTAGTTTCATCATCTATGAAATGGAGCTAATGAGCTTATCCCCTCTGCCCACTTCTGTATAGTGCTTTGAGATCCTCACAGGCAAAGGGTAATGCAAGTATTATTAAGCAAGTTCTCCAATACTATAACGCTTGGCACCAGATAAAGGACCTAGACAGAATTCTCTCTGGGTGTGTGCACATGGCCTACACCTCACAGCATGTGAGGTGCTGTTTCCTGATGGACTACACACAACTTGCAACTAATAATCCAGCCTGCATTTCCTAGCTACCTGTCACTCTTTGGAATCTGCTCTGTGTTTAAATAAAAGTGGGGCATTTGTGAAGTGGGTGCCCCATGAACATCACACACTTACGATAGGATGAGAAGGCGGAGGTTATGTCTGAGTAATGTCTTTGCAGGAAGTGTCATGTTGTGCTGCTTATTTCCACTGTGCAAAATGGAGCGAGGAAAGTTAAATATTCCACTCCAGAAAAACAAGGTTGGGATCTGGGGAAAGGAGCATAGCAATTGCCACATCACATTGGACCAACAGTCCAGCTAGCCTAGCACCCCATCTCAACTTGGGGAGAACTGCCTTCTCTATAGGCCCCCTAGCAACCTTGGACTGTTACCCTTCTATGTTCAACCTGTAGGACCCCACGGTGGGCAGCCTAAACTACCCTCAATGGACATAGGCTACAGTACAAAGCCCATTCTCCAGAGTTGATTACCTTTAGCCATTAAGATGAGGATGGGGAAGAGAGATTAAAAAATGAATCAGGGGGCTGCAGGAGAAACTGGGGTTTGGGGTGCTGTGAAATAGACGGCCTGAATTTTTCAAGGAACATAAGGTGGTGCTGTGCTTGCAAGGCCCAATTCCGAAAACCCCAGCCTGCCAGAGACACGCTGTTGTTCTGACCATTAAGCTGGGTTTACTGCATCCCCTGTGGCTATGCCAGTCACATTCGACAACATCTGCCACTGCCTTAATGATAGAGGCTGCAGAATGTAACGAGACACACACCTGTGCAGCTCTGAAAGGCAGCTATCATGTCCCCTCACCCACTCCAAGGCCTCATATATGCTCATGGCCCCCATAGGGGGCAGAACCTCCTCTAAAGTTGCAGCCCCTGTACCACTGCTCTGATCCTCATCTCATCTCTTCCGTACGGTTTAGCTAGGACAGAGGGAGTGTTTCTGTTTGACACTGAACAAGAGCTGCAGCATTCATTGCTGCAGTGCCTTGCAAGTAGCCAAGAGGGGAGATTTCCTGGACCAGCATCTGCTTTCTTACCCACAGGACTTTGAGCTTAGCTTCATGGTCTACTTTGGAGGCCACTTCATGTAGAAACATGGGAACATAGGAATACCCATAATAGATTGGTCCTGAATGTGATAGTGGTCAGTGCCAAGTGTACCAGTGAAATGTGCAAGGAAGCCCCAAATGGACAAGTACTGGGCCTGCCTCTTACCTCTCTCCCTTCAGTATCCTGACCATCTTCCACCCACAGAAATCCATCTGGCACCCTGTCATTAGGTGCAAGGCCAGTCAGTCCTATCAATTAGCAAGATGCACATGTCGATAGCATTAGATAAGCAGTTCGAACCTTAGATCCCTAGTCTCCAGAAATCTTTCAGAGGCAAGTGTCCTGAAATGAAATATTGTGAACTGCCTCAATCCTATGAAACCCCTTAAGTCCAACAGTTGATCTCTTTTGACTGTGGGATGTGTACTTTTAGAACTGGTCACTGGGACAAGTCACGGCATCATGACACTGGCATCATTTTGGGATGCTGCTCACAGCACTTCACAAAGCTACATCAGTATGGCAAGAGGAGTCGTGATGCTGCAACAAACACGTCACCTCAGAACATCATGATGTTGTAGAGCAAATCTCACCATGAAACCACAGGTGAGTCTATCCACTTCATCCCCAGAGGATAGATTGTTTTGTGGTTAATACACTGGGCTGGTTTCAATTCCCCTCTCTGTCAAACAATTCCCGTGTGACTTTGGCCAAGTAATCTCTGTGCCTCAATTCCCCATCTGTAAAATGGGGAAAATGAGGCTTCCTAGCTCCGACACTTTGTCGGTCTTGTCTATTTAGACTAAGACCCTAGGGGAAGAGGTTGTTTCTTATTCTACCTTCATACAGTGCCAAGCACAATGGGGCCCTATAATTGATTAGGATATCTAAGCAGTGCTGTAATGCAAATAACAAAGTAACAACATCAGGTTGCAGCTGTGATACACCTTGTGGATCTACCCCAGAGTCCACACCCCACCACATCTCATAATGCATAGCCTGGCTGAGGGAGGTTCTCTCATACTAGCCATCCCCACATCACTCAAATGCCTGAGAAGCCAGTAGGAATCCAACAGGAAAAGGCAAAAGGGACTTGGGTAGAGAGAGTGCATCAAAGTCCCTGGCATCTGCCTGAGTGCACAGCTTGGGATATTAATAATCATTTCTTTCATCAGAGCTAGAGGAAAAAAAAACAAGTGTTTTACTGCTTCCTGTTTGAATTAATCTCCTCTGACAACTCCTGATTTGGTTTTGTGATACAATCCTCCATATGTCTAGCTCCATTGGTCAATTAAGTGCAGGGAGCGATTGGGGGAAGCAGTGATGCTCAGACTGATTATGGGAGGAAGCATCATGCGGCACTTAGAACATGCATAGTAGCCCCACATGCTCAACATTAACATAGCGGAGCAGAGCATGGAGTGGCTGCTCCTGGTCAGGTCAAAGGAGACTCTGACTTTGGCTCTTAGAGAGACACAAGCTGGTGCTGGCCAGCTGTTGGGTTCTTGTGCACAGTGGATGTTCTTGGGGTGCATATGCATGGGGGAGAATGAAGGAGCTCGGTACCAAAAAAGAAGAAATAAACCTGAATAGTTTCTTCCTTTATACACTGCTGTGGGCAGAGAAATACAGAGACCTAGAAAGGTTCGAAATAGGAGCAAGAGATGGTGGGGTGGGGGAGAGAAACCATCAGCTTAGAGTAATGCAAGTTAATACACCTGGGGAAAAAATACATGGCAACAGTGTCATCAATGGGGGGAGAGAGATTTAGAAAACAGGAATGGTTGGAAAAAAAAAAACAACAGTGGGAGGCAGTGGAGAGCAAAATTAGTTCCAGGTCTGCAGTTCTGTACATCAGCAAAAACGAGAAAGGAAGGAAAGATAATATAATTCTGGGCTTAAATGCAGTGATCTCATGTCACAAAACAGGGAGGTGCTGCCCCTCTATACAGATCTGGCGACACTGCAGCTGGAATATTGCCTTCAATTCTGGGCAATGCGCTTTTCCAAAAAGAGGTTGATGAGCAGAGGGAATTCAGAGAACAGCAGCAAAAAATGATTACAGATCTGGAAGGACTGACATATGAGGAGAGATTAAAATAATTAAATATGTATTGCATGGCGAAGCGACAACTAAGAGAGGTAAGACTGCCCATCTACAAGTGTGTAAATACAGAGGAAGGAGAGGAACTGCATAAAGCGGTATAATTAAGTGTAACGGGATGAAACTGAGCAAAGGCAGACAACGGCTGAATATCAGAAAAAAATTCCATCCAGTTTCCTAACTAGAATGGCTGAGGCACAAGGAAAGTCTTATGTCTCAACAGAGGTCAGTGACAACAGCATCAGTTAGAATGCAAAAAACACACCACCGCCACCGCCGACAGGAGGCAGCAGTGGAGAGGACCTTCCGCACCCACTGGGACCAGCATATCTAGAAGGTGCCAACGCAGCAAGCCAACACAGCAATCCAGCTCTGGTTCTTGTCTTCTGCAAAGCCGCAACTAGATGCCAGGTGGCTACAGAAATATCTATGCCTCATTCTAACCTCTCCCCTGTTTTTCTTCCTTTCCCCTCCTCTGGTGAGGCTAGGAATGTATGAGAGAATCTTTTCCCCTGATGACATGGCCTGATGCCTGCCTTCCCATCCCCCATTGCTTTGGCAGCAGAGCGCAGCAGTCGCTCTGTGTCAGGGAGCGAAAGACAGAGGTTGCATTCCTCAGTGCCATGAAATGTGCCGCTGGCACCGCTGCGGCAAGTTCTTCAAAATTGGCCATGTCACTTTAAATACATTAGACAATAAATCATCCCTCTGAGACATCCCCAAACGAAAAAAAAAAAACCCCAGAAAAAATAGAAATAGCACTTAAAAGCCCTTTTCTATTACACAGCCTCTGGGGAGCTTTTAAACTTGGAGAGTTTTTCAAGTGAATTTTATGGGTTTTTTCTCTCTTTGCCTTTCCTTATTATCTGTTTTTAGCATTAGCTTTGTGTTGCCATAACCAAATCCTCAGACAGCCTCTTTTCTTTTCCCTCCATCTCCCCCACACACGCTTCCTGCCTAATTACCTCATCCGTCTCCCCCTCATCCCCTCCTTTTCTCAGTCAAATTCTTCTTTTGTAACCCCCTCCTCTTCCTCTATCACTTTCCTTCCCTGCATCTCTCCCCACCATTTTTTGGCCTGAACCCCTTTCTGTCTTCCCCTACCCTTTCCCCTGTTTTCTGCTCCTCCCCCACATCATGTGCTGCCCCTCGCTCCACTTGCTTGCTTTGGGATCACTTGAAAACCCTTGTTTATACCGGTGAGTACTTATTCCTAAATGGAATCTCACTGCGGCCAATGAAACTACCCATGTAAGTGCTGACCAAGTGAGTAAGGGTTTCACTATCTGGCTTCTATGTCCAGTCTCCCTCAGAGTCTTTTCTGTGGGGCTGGGGGAAATTTCAGTGTAATTTCTGTGCTTTAACCTCCCATTCCATGATTAGAAGGGTGTCTGAGGAGGGAACAGATGCGCCAAGACAAGCAGCTGTCTTCCTGAGGGAATTGCTCCTAACCGTTTTTCAGCACAGCAACTTGGACCCCAACACCTGGAGGAAGAAGGTAGGTGAAGGAAAAGCCAAGTGTGAGACTCAGGCAAGAAATGAAATAGAAGGAGGCAATACCCAGTGCATTCTCTGTTGTTTATGCTGTATACCAGAGGAGTGGAAGGTTGATCTCTTTGGGTCAGTCCAGTTGATGCACCTGACCTATGCTGCAATATAACCTTCCAGTATATTTTTCACAGTTCGGTGGTTATGTTGTAAAGTGCACAAACCACTATGATTTAGAGAATGCTGTGAGAGTGCAGGAGGCTTTACAAAACTCTAGAGAAAGGCCTACGAGCCAAACACGCTTTAACTTTGGGAATATTCAGATCCTCATGCAAATTTTGCAGTTTGTGCCGATCTTTATTCAACATGGAGGAAAAGACACTCCTGCAAGACCCGTTCTGCAGATAATGTATCCTTTCATCCTTTTCTTGAACACCATCATACATACACAGCACTGACAGGATTATACTCAGGACCCACAGCTCTCCAATACGGACTTCCCCTAAAGGAGTGAATTAAAGACTCAGATTTCTCCCCATCTCAGCTCAGGTAAGCAGGGCTGGCTATTGTACTGGGTCTTCTATAATAAGGCCAAGAACCTATGTGTGATTTTTCTTTCCTCCCCTACCTGCCCCAAACGCTTCATGGGAACGCAAAACACAGTGGGTCCAGCCCACGTGTTTGTGTGCACACATGTGTTGGGGGAGCTTTCTCAACTAAGGCCAAGGAACCAGATGAGTTAACATGAGCCCCCTAGAGAACTGCAATATCATCACAGAGCTCTCGGAATGAAAACAGCAATTACTCCACACTTCAGCCAAGAAAAGCTCACTTGAGCATTGCAACCCCTCTCTGGTGAGGTGAGCACTGCAACGTGGGGTACTTTGCAGCTGCACGTTTGCCAGCGTCATCTGAAGCGGCTCTGCAGTGGAGAGAAATGGTGACATCAAGGAAAGTACACGGTAGTAGTGTACTCCATTAGGGAGTACCGGGCCACATACAAAGTTAGGTAAATAAAAACACAACTTCTGATCTTATCAGCAGCACCTCTCTCACTAAAAAGCCTCTCCAAATAGAGCAAAACAGGACACATTTTCACTCTAGCGATAACTATGTGAGCTTGACAGGAGGAACAAGCAGAAGAAAATCCACACTTGTCGACTTTCTCCTTTGAATACAGCCAGTGTTGGATTTGCAGCAGACATGGGAAGGTGGGAGGGGGAGAAAAGAATCATATATTGAGTTGGCACCATGTGATAAATTAGACAAGCTGGAGTATGAAGAAGAAAAAACTGAGAGAAGATTATTGTGACATCTTGTAGATTTATCGACTTCCCAGTCTCCTTAATGGCCATTAAGCATGCCTGGGATACCACAGGCTCTCTCCCCTGGCCCACTCACATTGTGGGTGAATGAACATTACCAATATGGCAGCCAAGAGTGGATGGGGAAAGCCAGGAGGATCTAGAAGTGCTCATAGAGAATGCCCGAAAGGAAACAAAGGCCTCAGCTATTTGATCAGGGGGAACTGGGGGAGACGGAAGGTCTATGCTCTTCCTAATCATTTCCGCCACAATAAGGGAGAGAGCACGACATACATCAGTGGATCCCAGCCGTTCTAAAGGAACCCTTGGCGGGTGGCAAATTGTAAATTACAGAGCCGGAGTGAAAGAAAGAAAACCAAAGGGTGGGGGGGGGGACAAGGTTGTGTTTTATTTCACTTGTAGCACTTTTCAAATTCAGCCCTAACCAAACCTGATTAAAGTAATTCCCTTTTTTACGGCCTGTGGAGTCTATAAGATTATGGTGTTAATGGAAGCGTGATTCGATCCGTCAGTAATGGTGCATGTCGGGGCCCAGGTGCCTTAGACAAGTCCATTTTTTAAGACGTATTTATTGTTTTTTTCCCCCCTCTCCCTTCTGTTCTCTGCATTGCAGAGTTTAATTGAACAGTTTAAAGTGATTCTTCTTCAAGGCCCATTAATTGATTTTATTTGCGTATTCTCCAGGGGTCAAAGGGAAAAATGAAAAATAAAATAAAAATGTCAGCTTCAGGTTTGATTCTGTCATTGCTCCCCCTGCCCCACACTCCATACAAACAAACCCCGTCTTTACGCTCTCCCATGTTAATCATTTCTCTACTCCCCCACCCTTTTTTAAATAAAATCTGCTAAAACGTGCCTTCTATATTTAAAACACGTGGAAAAAATCATCTTTTTCCTGCACCACAAACAACACTAAGCTTTAGGAGACGCCTTAGCTCCCTGCATTCCACCTGGCTTCTGTCGCATCTTGTTGTGAGCTGGGGGATGGGGAGGGTTACGGGCAGCACGCGCCCTGTAAGCTTGCGCTCCTGAGAGTTCTCAGTCAGGACTGATTCCTTGGCAGACTGGCAGAGATTCCCTTAGCAGTCCACTGCCCCCCCTTCACAAGGCTAGCCCAAGGGGATAGGTTGGCGTCTACATGCTAGCAAAACCTTTTCTTTGCTACCAGTGGCTTGGCTAAGGGGACACTGCTTCCTTTCCAGCCTCTCTTACCTTAGACGAGTCAACCTACTGCTCTGAGTAGGGTGAGCATATGTCCCATTTTGGCCAGGACAGTCCCTTTTTAAGCCCTGCCCCAGCCATCCTGACCTTTTTGGAAAAAAGGTGGGCATTTGTCCGATTTGCTCTTGCCAACTTGATCGTTTGGCAACAGCAAACAGGACAAATGCCCACTTTTGTCAAAAAAGTGTGCGGAGGAATGAGCAGGGGGCCAGGCAGGGCTAGAACCAGTGTCTTGGGCTGCCCCATGCAGGGTGGGTGGGCTCGCGCTAATCCTATTTGGTGTCCCATTTTCCCTTTGGGAAATATGGTCACCCTAGCTCTGAGTGCAGCTCAAGCAGGTTGAGTTTGCTTTAGCTACTACAGTGCTGTTTGTTTCCTTTACATTTCTTTCCCACCCTTCCTATGCCAATCCTAAAGAGCAAGATTTTCTGTTTCACCTCTCTGAAGCATCCTGTGCACACCGAACTTATGCAGAAGTACATTTCTTTAAATCCACTTTTCAAAATAGTTTTTATTTTGTTCTGCAGAACTTTTAGCAATGTCCCCACCCTACCTCCCCACATTCACCCCACTCAAATTCCTCCCCCAAATGCCTCTTAACCACTTGAACAAAATCACTTTTCTTCCTATCCTCTGACTGACTCAGGCTATATTGAGCCTTCACAACTGCAGGTAGGGCACTTCCTATGCGGAATCCTGTAATTCCAGGGGAAGGCTAATTCTGCATTCAGTTCATTAGTCAGTATCACTCAAAGTGCTGGGTGTAACCAAACTCAAGCTGAATATTTATTCAGGGTGTCTACCAGCTGTAGCAGACCTATGATCCTGTGCGCCTCTGACTGTGAAGAAAAATCCCATATCTAGTTGAAACAAAGGGAAGTTTCAGGAGGCAGAATGTAATTACGCAAGGTTGGAATTTGCCCTAGTCCCTAAACTCTTATGAGAGGTGCCATGGCACCTTTAAGAAATACAAGCGGGAAGACTTCAGCTTTGTGTCTCCCTTGACAGACAGCACTTCCAGCAGCACACGTCCCACTAATTAGGGTTGCAAACTTTCTTATGGCACAAAACCGAACACCCCTGCCCTGCCCCTCCCCAAGGTCCTGCCCCTTCCATGAGGCCCCGCCCCTGCCCCCATCCATTCTCTGAGGCCCCGTCATCCTCCACTCACTCCATCCTCAATCCCACCATCTCTTGCTCTCCCCCACCCTCACTGAGCTGGAGCAGGGAGTTGGGGTGTGGGAGGGCTCGATTGGGGGTGTGGGCTCGGGATAAGGGTTTTGGGGTGCAGTAGGGGCTGGGGCAATGCTGACTGGAGCCGCCAGGATCCCATTTCAACTGGGCATTCTGGTAGAAAACTGGACACTTCGCAACCCTACCATTAATACCATGCTGGGAAATTATTCAAAGGGAAGACTGAGACATGCTGAATCACTGACAACTTCCTGCAGCACCCACACATTTTCCTTGAAAGGCTCACAGATTCTGCTATTCACCCCCACTTAGCTCTTGAGTTCTGACCCAGAACAAAGGCCAAGATGACGTAACCCTACATGGTCCCACATGGATATAACCCAGCCCCTCATTGTCAGTCACTAAATAATGCTTCTGGAGCATGACCTCCCATGTTGTCCGTCAGCTGATGCACATGTATCTGATCTGGCAAGGACAGGGATTGTCCTACTTGAAGGAGAGATTGTGTGATTTACATTCCTGCCTGATTACTTCTAGGAAATACACTGTACTGTGGCATGGTCCTTCTCAGATCACTTCATCTCCTGACTCCAATATACCAGTGCATTTAGGATGGTCACCTCGCAATATCTGAATTATTCAGTCTCTCTGCCCTCTTCATCTTTTCCCTACTCTGTTAAGGGACTGGTAAGTTTCCCGTCAAGGTACATTTTCTAGCTCTTTATCATAAAATTAACCTCTTATATACAGCAAACGGGCCATGCCTGCTTAAGAATCACAGCTTAATATTAAATTGTCCCACAAGGATTCAGACAATCACAAGTGCTGGTGAAAATATCAGCACATCCTGAATGTTTAGCACTAATAATTACTTATCTGGAAGTTCATGCAGGAACGAAATGTGGTTCAATATGCTGTGGTATGTACCTTTTTCTCCTATATTAGCTCATGGACATTTGGCATATGGGTTCTAAAAAGCAAAAAAAATTCAGTTTACATACAATCCAATGGACTCAGTGCTCATGGGACAATTTCATGATAATCTGCTATCTTAAGCTAGCATGGCCCCTTCATACAATCAAAAGGTGTTGGTGAAAATATCAGCAAATCCTGAACGTTGAGCACAAATAATTAACTTATCTGTTAATTCACACTGGAAGGAAATGTGCCATTAATTATTCACTATTTTTCTGCTTAAAATACATCAGCATCCAATCAGGTAGCAGAAAAAAAAAAATCAAGTGACTCAATTGACCAAGTACACAATGCAGATAAAAGACCAGTGAAGAGCAAAAGTGAGCAGTTTGCAAACATGGAGTGTGAGACATTATCCATCCAAACTATTTGGGAAATATGTACAAATAATGAAGGTGTTTAAAAAAAAAAAGAAACAGGAAAAAAAGGCTAGTTTAATAATGAATATGCATCAGAATGAAAAGTTTGACCAGCTCTAATATAGACACTTGCCATTATGCAGCAGGTGCTGTGTAACAGCCAAATTCTCATATTGACAATCTGCAGCTTCCTATCCTTCTTCTTTTGTTGTCCTTAAAGGGTGGACATTACAGCTCTCAGTGCTGGAAAATAACCCCTCTAACCCTCCACCAACAGCCTCACTCTAATCAAGCAAGTTCAGCTGAAATCTCCTTTACAGACATATACAGCTCCATTCTCCTACATCCCCATGTCAAGGTAGAATGCTCAACAAGCCCATTACCACCTGAATGCAATGGACCTCTCTCCACCTTAAGATCTTCCATCCTGATCCACCTTGGTCTCTCTTACAGGGTATTACCCTTCATGCCTCAGCTTTCATTTATTTCAGCATAACCTTGACCTGCTTATGCTACCACAGCAAAGGAGTTCCTCCTAATTGTGCCCCCTCCCCATGCACATATGAAACTCATCACCCTCACCAAGCTAATATAATACAAAGGAATCAATCTTTCGAGCACTCATACCCATACAGCCTCAACAAATGAACCTTGCTGGGTAATTAGGGTGGATGCCATGGTGTTGGTATTGTGACCTCATTTTGCTGCCCTAAGCTTTAAAAAAAAAAAAGGAAGCATAGCTACTAGCTAAATCAATAGCACACTGTATTAATGAGGGCAAAGCGAGCAAAGTTCTTTTCCCTCCCCTGTGTGGACCTTGGTGGGGGGGGTGTGGAGGTCTCTGAGATTTCAGCTTTGATACAGAACAGACTTTATGTATGGCTGCTCTTCTACAGATGCAACTGGTTCTCATGCACTCCGGGGGAGGGCAGATCTGCAGGACAAGATCAAAGGAAGTTGCCAAACAGGCTTTCAGGGCCTGTCATGGCCCAGGAGCTGGTGGAAGTCAGATGGATTTTATTTGCATTGCATAATTGGTGGAGCCTGTCACAACATTGCAGAAGCCAGCTGCTGCTTTCTGCTGAGAGCTAATTCCACCTGATTTATTTATTATAATGAATGTAATCCTTCCACATGCCACCCTCAACCTACTCAGCCAGCAGCCAGAGAGCAGCCTCCGCAGGCAAACCTGCACGGGCAGGTGGCAAAGGATTCCAAAATTCCACTTGTTATGGTGTGGAATAGAAACTTGCTCTGTTTGATCAGACTATGGGAGTGAGATGGTAACAGTGCAGTCAGTGGGTTTCAAACTCTTTTTCTGGCGACCCAGTTGAAGAAAATTGTTGATGCCTGCGACCCAATGGAGCTGGGGATGAGGGGTTTGGAGTGTAGGAGGAGACTCAAGGCTGGGGCAGAGGGTTGGGGTGCGGGGGTGAGGGCTGCAGGGTCAGGCCAGAAATGAGGGGTTCAGGGTGCAAGAGGGGGCTCAAGGTGCAAGAGGGGGTCTGGGTGCTGGGATGGGGGTGAGGGGTCTGGGCTGGGCCAGGGATGAGGAGGTTGGGGTGCAGGAAGGGGCTCTAGGTTTGGGGGGTGTAATAGAGCCGGACTCACCCGGCAGCATCTCCTGCTGGTTGTCCTTGGGAATTAGCTTGTCAACCTCTGGAGTGCCCTCTGCCATCTGGTGATCTGCCTTACCGCCGGCCCCAGTCCCTCCCAGGACCCAGTGCCTCCTCCCACTGGGGTGCTGTCCCTGGCAATAAACAATCCCCGAGGATCTCCCCTCCCCAAGGAACCCCCACCCACTACCCCCACCTCAGTCTCTGCTACTGCCAGTCATCGCTTAGCCCCGCTCCCCGGGGCAGACGGCAGTGTACCAGCCACTCATCACAGGAGAGGAGGTTTGGACCTGCTGCCTCTGTCTACCCGGGGCCTGCCCCCTGGCAACCCCAGTACCTAACAGGCCCTAATCTAGGCCTCGCAGCCTGGGGGTTTCCAGGCCGGAGCTCCCCTGCTCCCAAGGCCTTTCCCCCTCAGCCCTGATCCAATCTAGGTACTCCTTCAGGTCCCTACAGCCAGACCCTTCCCTCTCTTAATGCAGAGAGAGACTCCTCTGCGCCTGCCTTCCCTGGCTTTTATAAGGCCCGCTGGTTCTGTTTGGGGCGTGGCCCCCAGCTGCGGCTGCTCTGCCAATCAGCCCAGCTCTTCCTCTCCCAGGGTTATCTTAAACCCCTCTGGGCCTGAGTGGATGTCCACCCCACTACAGGGGGCCCAGGGCTGGGGTGTGGGCTTACCTCCAGCAGCTCTTGGTCAGCGGCTGACTTCCCGCCTGTCCTGGCGCCGCGGACTGCGCTGTGCCCTGGAAGCAGCCAGCAGTAGGACCAGCTCCTAGGTGGAGGCATGCAAGCAGCTCCGCGTGGCTCTCGCCCGCAAGCACCACCCCCGCCCCCCGATCCCATTGCCCAGTTCCAGGCCAATGGGACTGTGGAGCCGGTGCTTGGGGCAGGGGCAGCACGCGGAGCCCTGCGGCTCCCTGCCTACAAGCCAGACCTGCTGCTGGCCGCTTCCAGGACGCAGCATGCTGCCAGAACAGGTAGGGACTACTTGTTTTTACTGGCCAGCCGCCACAGTCCCTAGGTGCTGAGCAAGGCGACCCAGTGCCTTGCATTCTGCAACTCAGTACTGGGTTGCGACCCAAACTTTGAAAACCACTGAGTGCAGCAAGAGCACAGCCTTGCTTCGGAATGCCACGAGACTGTGCTGAGCGTGGTCTATCTCCTTGCACCAACATTTGTCTTGCAGTCCCGTGGAGGCCGCAAACAGACAAGTGCCAGAAGAGCAGAGGAGATATACACAGTGTTCTGTGATTTTCTCCGCACCCCATGCTTTTGGAGGGAGCTGAAAGTGAGTGAAATAAACACTCCAAAAGTTTGCTGAGGTTTGAGGGGGGTAGAAGAGGGGAGGAATGCAGGAGTCATTAGTAAAAGAAAATCGCTCTGACTGAATACAGGAAAGCAGGCACACACACAGAACAACTGAGCAAGAGTGACTGACTGAAAATACAGCTGAAAATAAGCCAGAGAGACAAGCATCATCCAGAAATCAAAGAACACAGGAAGATGTGTGACTTCCAGTGGGAGCAGGCAATGATGTAGCTGGGTAAGAGAGACCACCTGCTTTGTAGATCCAAGCGTGAACAGGTATAGCAGGCAGGGACATGAACTGTGGGGGACAAGGGCTGTGTTAGGATGCAGAAGGAATACTGAAGTCTGAAGGTTTTGTTAGAAGGAATGAGACTCAGGCCTGATCTACACTACAAAGTTAGGTCAATGTAAACCGCCTTGCATCGACTTAGTTGTGAATGTATCTACACTTAAATTGGTCTACTTCTGATGTAAGCACCCCATTGTGGCGACGCAGTAACACCATCTCCTGAGTGGTGTTGAGTCATGCTCGATGTACTGAGGTCGACACAGTACGAGTGCAGACACTGCATTACTTGTGTTGACCCTAGCAGTCCTCCAGCAGCTGTCCCACAATGCCCAATACTGACAGCTCTGGTCCTAGTTGTGAACTCCATTCCCCAGGGGTCACGGAGAATGGAAGTCCCACCTCCCCCATTTTAAAACCAAGCAATTTTTTAAAAAACCTTTTTCTAATTGTTCAGTTGGGGGAGCACACCTCTAGCAGCTATCCTTTTTTGTGTGCAACTGCCCAGCCTGCTATGCCAACTACATGCCCCAAATGTGCTTCGACCTGGAGTAGACAGGAGGTATTGACTCTCCTGGGCCTGTGGGGAGAAGAGGCTGTGCAGGCACAGCTATGGACCAGCCGCAGACATGTGGACATCTATGAGCAGATTGCCTGGGGGATTCAGGAGAAAGGTTACAATAGGGACCAGCAGCAGCGCCTTGTGAAAGGCCCAGAAATCCCAGCCAGAAAAGAAGAGGGAGATGCCCCAGGACACAATAGGGCTTCTCCAGCAGCAAACAGATGCTGCAGACTCTCGTGGACCCTGTTGGGTTCAACAATCCCAGGCTCGTTTCCCTTTGCAGTTTATGGAGAACTCCATTACAGCACCTCCGTGCACTCTCCTACCCTCAATATTTCACATGGCATCAGGGGCCACACCCCTACCCCTACCACTCCACCCTGGTGATATTAAGGACAACCACAGATTCACACACACTGACCTGTGGGAGCCACGGTTGCTGTATATGTAGCCAAAATGACCATGAATGTTCTTTACTCTTGTTAAGTTCTGTTCCATTAATTTATTAAGTTTTTTATGTATTTGCTTTTACAGTGCAGAGATTTTTTTTTTTTTGCACTGGTTTTGTTTCTCACTAACATTCTATTATTTGGAAAATAATTCATTTTTATTAGTTCCCAACATATGCTGCAGAATGCCTAGCAGTACTGAAAGCACCCACTTACTTGGTATTGCACAGTATGACAACTCATAGGATCAGTGACAACATGGTGTAATAATCATAAATGTACAGCAGGCACCGCAAAATTAATAGGTGCCTTTTGACAGAGTTATATTCATAGTTGTACACTAAGCACTGCACAATTCCTAACAGGCCCCAAAACAGCAGGAACAGGTAGAGCACAGTCCACCACCACAAGTTCCTGCTCACAGTTAAAGCACTCTCCCAAGGCCTCCCTGAGACAAATAATTCCGTGTTGAGCTCTTCTAATAGCCCTTATATCTGGCTGTCGAAACTCAGCAGAGAGCACCTCCACCTCGGTAGGAACTTTTCCCTGTGTCTCATAGATATTATGCAGGACACAGCAGGCAAATATAACCATTGGGATATTTTAGTCACAGAGATCCAGTCTTGTGAGTAAACAATGCCAACATCCCTTCAAACGACCAAAGGCACATTCAATTGTCATTCTGCACCTGCTAAGCCTGTAGTGGAATCTCTCCTTGGTGCTGTCCAGGTGGCCAGTGTATGGGTTCATGAGCCAAGGGAGCAAGGGGTAGGCTGGGTCCCCCAGGATCACTACTGGCATTTCAGCATCCCCTGTGGTAATCCACCGGTGGGGAAAGTCAGTGTCTGCTTGCAGCTTTCTGAACAGCCCTGTGTTTTTAAAGATGTAATCATCATGCACCTTCCATGACCAGCTAACACTGATGTCAGTGAAGCTTCCCTGGTGATTCACCAACATTTGCAGAACCATGGAAACACAGCCCTTTCTGTTTATGTACTCGGGGGCAAGGTGGGCCAGTGCCAAAATAGGGATGTGCATGCTGTCTGTCACTCCACTGCAGTTCGGGAACCCCATTGCTGCAAATCCATCCACTGTGTTCTGCACACTGCTGACAGTCACAGTCCTGCGTAGTGGGAGACAATTAATGGCCCTGGACAGTTCCATGACAACAGCTCCCACAGTGGATTTTCCAACTCCAAAAAGATTTACCACTGACCTATTGCAATCTGGTGTGCAAGCTTTTAGACTTCAATAGCCACTCACGTCTTCACTTTCAGTGAAGCTCTCATTTTGGTGTCCCTGAACCACAGGGCTGGGACGAGCTTGGCACACAGATCTAAGAATGGCTGAAAGTTCTTCAGCCAATGCTCATCTTCC
This sequence comes from Eretmochelys imbricata, assembly GCF_965152235.1. Classification (NCBI taxonomy): domain Eukaryota; kingdom Metazoa; phylum Chordata; order Testudines; family Cheloniidae; genus Eretmochelys; species Eretmochelys imbricata. The sequence continues at coordinate 203,923,770 of NC_135572.1, forward strand.
CAAACCTGCATTGCGATGCGATCCCGCCAGTCCGTGCTCATTTCTCAGGCCCAGAAACAGCACTGTACCTCCACAGTTGCTCCATGAATGCCACCAACAACCTTGAACTGGTTTTCGCTACTCCCACAGCAATCTGTCCTCCATGAAATCATCATATTCCCCACTGACGTGGTTCTTCTTGTGGCTCTGCAAACAACAGACTATCGTGTGTCCTGTTCTTGCAACGCTTATGACTAGAGTGCCGAGCTGTGGAGGTTCTGCGCTTCTGTCAGAGTTCGGGGGGCAGACTGCACAGGTCTATGGGTTTTTTTTTTAAAAACCCACAAAAATTATGGGATATAGATAACTTTATGGGATAGAGAAAGTTGCACTCTGGGAAGTTGTCCCCTTGCTCCCAGTTGTCTGTACATGACTTATTTTTGCCCCACCACGCATTGCCAAAACATCCCAAAAGACAGTGTGCTGGATGATGTCGAGCTGCACACTGGGACATCTTCCCACGGTGAACCACATGGTGTATTTACATGCATTCCTGGTGAGTACGCACAATGCTGATGCAAGGAGCCAAGAATGCACATGCGCAAGTGATATACTAACTGCAGCCATGGTACACGGATGTAATTTGTGTTTGCCAAAGTTTGTAGTACAGACATGGCCTCAGGTGATGGTGAGCAGCAGCAGAAGCCGCCCTGGGGGCAGCTCAGGTGAAGGGAGTGTGAGGGGTTACACTTCCTCAACTGTTCTGTGGGGGCAGGTATCTAGAGAGAGGGAAGGTGGAGGATGTCCCAGCAAGGGGAAGCAGGAGTAACCAATCATATTGAAGAGAAGGGACGGAGGCTAGCCTCAGTGAGGAAAATATAGACATCCTCTTGCAGGCTAGTCAAGCTGCAGCAGTGCTTGCTGAGTGTCCGAAGGGGATTTCTGCATCAGTCCTGGCATTGCAATCATGGGCAGGAGGGAGCTTCAGAGCAGGACTTTGTTCCTGTGCTAGGAAGAAGGAACTAGTGAGAGCACAAGAGACCACATGCATTGTGGAAACTGTGTGAGAAGGTGACATGGAAGCTCAGAGTCCCCTGAGAGTGGGGATCCTGTGGGCAAAAGGATGTGAAGGACAGGAAGAGAACCCAGAAGCCAGGTGTCAAGGTAGGGGAGGAGAACGTTCTTTCACAGATCACATGTGTTAGAGATGCGGCTACCTGCTTTGGGAAAATTTCATCTCTCCAGTCCCCACCCACACAGAGGGATAAATCGGCTTATTCCCAGGCAAGCTGGGAATTTGGCTAATCAACCTACCTGCCAAATGAGCGGCCTTGCTTCTGTCTCTTCACAGAGTCTGGCCATTGTGGATGCAAGGTCTTGCTCATTGTCAGATCCTACCATCTGGAACAGCCTCTTTCTGTATCACAACACCTCTTGGGCACCATGCTCATTTAAAGCGTCCTCTGATTACTATTCTCCCTTGCCATATCCTTCTGCCTGGACTAATTTCAGCCCAAACCAATGGAGTTACACATGGTAACGCCTGGGCTGAATTCAGCCAGATGCATTTCTTCATCTGTTCTTATGTCACCATTATTTCACTTTGTAAAGCATTTTGGAATATAGTTTATAAAGCTCTATCATGTTAGATAGTGCCATATATTACTGGCGGGAGTTCTTGAGTAGGTAGACAGAGCCAGACATCCAGACACACAGCTTATGCATCTTAACTGGGTGCCTTCCAGAACCCAGGAAAATTAATCTACAACACATTGAACAGAAGCTGTGTATAAGAAGTACCGCTGATGGCAAGAGCAGTGATACTGATAGTACAGTATCATCCAGATGAGCTGCCACCTGGAGCAGACAGATGGAGCTGAAATGGGGCAGGGAGAGAAGCTAGCTGAGCAGACAGGCGCAATAAACAAAAAAGACTGTCTAGTAATTGAAGAAAATATGGGACCCAACGTCCTAGCAATGAGTCAGATTGCTGAAATCATTGAGTGGTAGTGTGGACCCCAGACCAGATCCCACAATTGGAAGTTTTACCACTAACCTACCAAGAAAGAAAGGAGGATGCAGCAACGTCCATGAAAGATTCCTTTCCTCCTTGGTCATACAGTCATAGAAATGTAGGGCTAGAAGGGACCTCAAGAGCTCATCTAGTTCAGCCTCTTGCTCTGAGGCAGGACCAAGTAGACCTCACCTCCAACCTATTCTTAAAAGCCTCCAGTGTTGGGGATTCCACAACCCCCATGGAAGCCTGTTCCAGAGCTTAATTACCCATATAGTTAATTTTTCCCTAATATCCCTAAAGGATTAAATAAAAAATCCTTTATTGCAGATTTAGCCCACTACTTCTTGTTCTGCCTTCAATGGACATGAAGAACATTTGACCACGTATCCTCTTTATAACAGCCCTTAACATATTTGAAGACTTAAACGGTTCCCCTCAGTCTCCTTTTCAAAAGGACTAAACATGCCAATTTTTTTTAACCTTTCCTCAGAGGTCAGGTTTTCTAAACCTATCATCACTCTTGTTGCTCTCTTCTAAACTCTCTCCACTTTATCCATGTCACAGAGTCCACTCATCGCGAGCGGTGCCTAGTGCTGGCCATCCTGGTGATTAGCTCTCTTGTAGTCGCCCTCTGGTGTTGTCTTCTCCCGTCTTGTCTCACTCTGCTGCCCCACTCGCTCCCGGTCTGCAGCTTCCTCTCTGTGGCTTGGCCCTTCGGACAAGTCACTGAAGTCCTCCCCTTTCAGGGAATTCACAGTCTTTCCAGATTTGCTGCCTGGCTGGCATTTCCAATGCTCTTGCCACTCCCCAGTGGCTGGTAGGTGAACCCAGGCCCACCCTCTACGCTGGGTTCCAGCCCAGGGACCCTATAACAAGCAGCCAAGGTCTCTGCACAGTCTGACCCCTTGTTGCTGTTTCTGTGGGTTTCTTCCTACATATCTGGCTTCTCTAGGTTTGTTAGCCTCCTTGCCCAGTAAGTAGAGGACCTACACTTTCTTTCATCTTTCTCTTGCTCCTACTGTATTTAAGGAACTACTTTTTTGTGTGTTCTATGTCTCTTGCTACATCTAACTCATTTTGTTTCTTAGCCTTTCTGATTTTGTCCCTACATTCGTATGCTGCTCCTTGGCAGTCAGTCCATGTTTCCATTTTTAATAGGATTCCCTTTTGATTTGCAGGTCATTAAAGAGCTCCTGATAGAGCCATACTGGCCTCTTACTATTCTTCCTATCTTTCCTTTGCACAGGGATAGTTTGCAATTGTGCCTTTAGCAGTGTCTTCTTGAGGAACTGTCAGCTTTCCTGAACTCCTTTATCCCTTAGGATTTTCTTCTCCTGGGACCTTACCTACCAGTTCTCTGAGTTTGTTAAAATCTGCTTTTTTTTAAACCCATTGTTCTTATTCTACTGCTCTCTCTCCCTCTTATCCTTAGAATCATGACATCTATCATATCATAGTCACTTTCACCAAAATTACCTTCTGTCTTCCGATTCCCAACCAATTCCTTCCTGTTGGTCAGAATCAAGTCTAAAATGGATGTTCCACTTGCTTCTTCCTCCACTTTGTGAAACAAAATATTGTCCCTAATATGTTCCAAGAACTTATTGGAAATCTTGTATTTTGCCGTATTGCTTTTCCAACAAATGCCCAAACTCTCTTCCTCCCTGACTCTTTGGAACTGCTGAAGGAGAAACATGCAAAAAAGCATCCATCCCAGGTATTGCAGGAGATACAAAACATGACGGGACCAGACTATAGAGGTTTAATTACTGTGGATGCCCAGCCAGAATGAATATGCTCAATAAAGTTGCTAGTTTCTTACATTAATATTGAGCCTTAGCGCCTTAATCCCAGGCTCTCAGTGACCTGGAACACAAGCTATGCCAGCAACAAATGAAGTCCCAAAAGAAAACTAAGCGTGAAACCAGATTTAAAAATTTAGCAGCTATTCTCAGCAACCTCCCATTTAAGCGAAATACTTCAAAAGCATTTAGAAGCTGTTGAGAGATGTTTAGAAATGGCAGCTGATTTCATGGCTGAGAGTGGAGAGAGGAACAAGGGGCTTATCACCTGGATATAGGAGAGCAGAAGGAGATAAGGTAGCCAGTTAAACTAAGTAGCTGACGTAGCCACACACACCCTCTTCTACAGTGAAAACACTGCCCCACACCCATGTTGCTCCACACAATATTTCTCAAAACACATTTAGGAGCTGCTATCCCCTGTACCTGGCAGCTCACAGAGGCCCCCTAATCTGCTCTAATAATGAGCAGAGGAAGCAGATTTCTGATCCCTGAATCCACTGCCACTCTGCGTCTGCAGCAGACATTTTGTAGTCAGAAGACCTGTCAAGACAGACAAGACAGTTTTGCAGAAGAGAAGAGTGAATTGAACAACAAGGGATTTAAAATCTTTGCAAAGAGGGTAACAGAAGAAACAATTACCAAGTTTAAACATAGCTGCCATAATGAAACTGAACGTGATTTGTCTTTAACTACACTTGCAGCTAATACAGCGTTCAGCACCCATCTGTTGCACCCTATGCTGATACCCATCAAGGGTCAGTTTCACAGAGCAAACATTAAGGCCTTTGTTCCCTTTGATTACCACCATGATGTATGTTTCTAAAAGCCGGTTTATTATCCACTCTAGGAATTGAAAGGGCTACAGCTGATTGGGAGCAGGTGGCTTCTCCATCCTGCTCCAAACGCGGTCCACAAAAGTATTGGGACAATATTTATAGGGTTAGGTTGTGACTTTTAAGGTACTGTCTTCCATGGGGGGCAGCGTAGAGCCACAACACACTTGGACAAGCATCAGGGAGACTGTATCACAGAAAGGTGCAATCTCTCCAGTAGAACACCTTACATGGGGAGGAGGGCATAGCAATCTGCTCCATCTATTAAGATAGGTGCAAGCAGTCCCGGAGTTGCCCTGATCACAGGGGTTGCTATAGGGCATAGTTCTTTGTACAGCTGGGCAAAGAGATGGGTACAAGATATTTACTCACCAGGTTGCCCAGGTGCAGTCATACACCTTCTAGCCCATAACCATCCTGGGGTTTGGTTTTATTCACCAAAAGGAACTAAAATTGGAACACCACAAAATCTAGCCCAAATCTTCTCCTTCGGTCTGACCCTTTCTTAAGGAGTGCTCAGCCCTCAGCTTAAGTCAAAGCATCAAGGCCAACACTTTCAAATTTGGCTGTCTAAAGTTAGGCAACAAAGTCGATATTTAGGCACCTAAATAAATGACCGTTTCTCAGAAGTACTGTGCACCCACAGCTCTCATTAAAGTCAATGGGAGCTCGCTACCCCTGGAAATCAGGCCACTTATTCATTGGAAGGACCTTACAGTAATTTTAGACCCCCATGTTTTGAAAGTTTAGCTCTTGTGAACACTATAAAGCAAAGCAACACTTACTTGTGCTCAGATAACACCAAGGAGGGAACAGCAGTGGGAGGTCTGCAATCACTCAGTAAGATGCCATTTCCATGGTAAAGTACGTGAAATGGGAAGGTGAATCATAGACAATTGTTTAGTTATTCAATCCCAAAGTTACATGCTAGCGCTCAAAGTTCCAAACAACAAAAAGAGAAGAGGGCAAGTCAGCAGATAAATTATTCTAGCCCACCTGCCTCCCAAAAATGTGCCAGTTTCTGCAATTTTCCACCAAAGAAGCCCCTGACCTTTGCGAAAGCCCAGGATGCATCATTTAGGGACATCATGGCTGACAAAAGTGCTACAAGAACATGGGAGCTGGATTAGCGGTGTTCAAGGAAGGAGGTGGTTTTCAAGTACAGTTTATGATGCTGTTTTACAAGGGTGGGGACATCAGGGTGGTTTTTGAGTCAGTCAGCAGGATTTTGTGGGACCTTACTTGACTTTTGAAACGTTTACAATAATGTGCTTGTGGTAGGTTGGCTGTCTTCTTTCTTAAATGAATAATCTGTCCACCCTCATGCTCACTTAATACTGAAATCAATTTGGTCTCTCTCTCTCTCATTTTTCCTGGGTATTGGAAGAAAAACTCTTAGGAAGCTTTTGATAGCAGAAATAGACATACAGAATTACAATAGTAAGGATGAAAACAACCACACCAAAAACCACAAAAGCGTTTTGGAAAGAAAATAAACCCTAATGCTTCAGGGCATAAGGCAATCTCTAGTTAATCAGGGTAAGGAAGAAACTTTCCCTGTGGGCAGGTTATCCTATAACTGCCTCTTGCAGGGTTTCTTGCACCTTTCCTTGAACTATCCGGCATTGGCCACTATCAGAGACAGGATATTGGACTAGATAGATCATTGGTCTGATCTATGGTTTTGTTTAGTGTAATAGCTTTTGTTTAGCAACCAATTGTTTGAAGATGGGTCCTGTGTGAATTATATAAAAAGATCCCATATTGGGATTATGTTCCAGGCCTTCTTGAAATCAGAGTTCCTGACTAGGAAAGATGTTTAATTTCTCCCATACCACAGTAACTTTTTCATTGCTCCTTTTTGCTCACATCTCACCAATCTCAATAATGGATCAATTGAGGTTTTATTCTTTAGTATAATTAGATCTTGACTTTTGAGGGTATTTCATTGTAATTACTTCATTAAATGTGAAATGCAAAGCAAAAAAAACCAAGAAGTTGTGTCTGTGCTCTGTATTGCTTTTCATGATGCATAAAAGCAGTCTCAAAGTTTAGAAACTATTTGGGTAGCTTCTGCTTGTTTGTACTTTAGACATATCAGTGGTCTGATCCACCATTTTGGCTGAATTGTGCCCAGCACCAGGAACAGAGAGAGGAGGGTATCTAGCTACTTATCCTCTCAAGGGGCCGTTCCAACAGCAAAGACTAGATGGTGCACAGATATGCGAAAGTCACATTCTCCGTTTGCCAAATGTGCCCAGCTCCAGGGATTTCAAGATGCTGGTGTAAAGTCAATACATTGGCTCTACACTACCCAGGGACTTCCCATACGTCAGGGAAATCCCCCGATAGCTCGCTTCCTAGCTTTTTGAACCCCGCATTCTGGAAGAGCTAGAAAAAGTGGTCGTAGCAGAATGACAAATCAAAACACAAGACTTGACTTCACGGTTTTCTCTGGAGAACTAGTGACATGAGAATAGGTTGAAACCTGAGCAGTAGCCTGGTCCAACTCAGGACTTTCTCCAACTCTGATTGAAGTCAGTGGGAGTATTTTCGTTGACTTCAATGGGAGTTGGATCAGGTCCTTTGTGGAGAAAGGTTGTTTCATTAGACTTTGTTTAAAACTCATTGTGGGGTTTTTTGTTAGAATTTAAGTAAAACCCTGGAAATGAAGACCTAGAAATCTTGATATTTCTAAGGAAAAAAGCAAGCAGAAAAATACAATGGTATAAGACTGTTATTACATATCATGAACAAAGAGTCAGGTGAACATGATGAAAAAGATTGCTTTGCAGTTCATTGTTAAGATACATAACTCCCTCCTCCCTAATTCCCCCCAAAATTCCTAACTTGGTAATAACTGAGATCTAATTAGGAAAAAATATAGCTAAAACATCTAGAGCACAGGCAGTTTGTTTGTTCTGTGTTTGTACAGCAACTAATACAATGGGTCCCCCCAGTTCATGACTAGGGCTCTGAGGCCCTGCGCTAATATAAATCCACAACAATAATAATCCATAACACAGTTGGTGGAGACAGCTAGATTGATGCTGATAGAGACCTGATGGTAGCAGTTGGCAAGAAGTTAGATTAAAACATTAACCAAGACCAGCACAATTTATTCCTCATTTCCAGTTGCGCCCTATCACAAGGTAGGGAGAAGATAAGCCAATATGAATAATCTGGCTAAACAAGGACTAAAGGGGAATATGGAAAGAGACTTCAAATATTTGAAAGAGGGAGGAAGAGGTACTATTTTACAAAGTTAAACAGAATATGATGAGGAGCGATGGGATGAAATTAATTGTAGGCTGAATATCAGGAGACACTTCTGTATATTAGGCTGTGGAATAGTCTCCCAAGGGCTGTGATAGTAACTCCATCACTCAACACAACTTAAACTGGACAATGCATTAGTAAATGTGCAATATGGAATGATCCTGTATTGGCAGGGAGAGGCAATGGATTGGACCCAATAGGTATTTTTCATGCCTAGGATCCATTATTATTGAGCTGAAAGAGGAAAAAGTTGCAGCTCTTGAGAGAGTGAGAGAGAAAGAGAAAGAAATCTTGGTTGTTGCTGTTGTATCACAGTGGAGGGGGCAAACGCAACGGTGTGAATAGCATTGCTGGCTGGGAAAGGCTGTCCCTGGCCTCACACATAAGCGGTTCATGGTACAGGCTGTTATGGGATGAGTAATGCCATTGGCTCATCACAAGGCTGCATCAGATGCTGTTTTTCTTAATCTCTTCGCTTTGCTATGTCACTTGGTTGGTAAATTTTTGTTAGTCAAACTGGCCAAAAGGGGGAAGATTGATTCAGCTGCCATAATTGTCATCCAAAACATACATATGTGTGTGTGCGTGTGTATATATATGTAGTGACAAAGCTCTGTCCTTGTCTCCGTGGGTCCCACGTTTCCTGGCAGATTTCGCTAGCCTCAGAGGCTCACTGTGACCCTCCATGTAGCCCTTCTCTCTCTCTAGAACAGAGGTAGGCAGACTATGGCCCACGGGACCATCCTGCCTAGCCCCTGGCCTGGGAGGCTGTCCCCACTCCCCCGCAGCCATGCCGCAGCACGGCACTATGCTCTGGGCAGCGGGCCTTCAGAGCCCAGCCTGACCCGGTGCTCTGTGCTGCATGGCGCAGCGACCTGTCCTGGTGCAGCTGTGCTGCCAGCCACCGGTGCTCCAGGGAGCGTGGTAAGGAGGCGGGGGGGTTGGATAGAGGGCAGGGGAGTTTGGGGGGTGGTCAGAAGCATGGATAGGGGTCAGGGCGGTCAGAGGGTAGAGAACGGGGGTTGAATGGGGGCAGGGGTCCCCAGGGGGCAGTCAGAAAGGAGGGGGGGTTGGATAGGGTGGTGGGGGGCAGTTAGGGGCAGGGGGCCTGGGGGTGGTCAGGGGACCATGAGCAGGGGGGGATGGATGGGATAGGAGTCCCCGGGGGGGCCATCAGGGAACAGGGGGTTTGGATGGGGCAGGAGTCCCGCAGGGGCCGTCAGGGGGCGAGAAGCGGGGGGGGTCAGAAAGAGGGCAGGGCTGGGCCATGCCTGGCTGTTTGGGGAGGCACAGCCTCCCCTAACCGGCCCTCCATACAATTTCAGAAACCCAATGCAGCCCTCAGGCCAAAAAGTTTGCCTGCCCCTGCTCTAGAGGCAAGGGTCACAGCCTACTGAGCCATTTTCATGATAAGCCAGCAAGGGAGGTGAGGAGAAGCTACCCTCCCTTGCACAGTCTCTGTTGACTCCCAATCTTAGTGATTAATCAGGGGGCAAAGTGGGGAGCCCTGGCCCACCCTCTACTTCGGGCTCCAGCCCAGGGACCCTAATGGTATCAGCTATGGTAGCTGACTTTTTAGAAACAGAAAACATACAATTCCCTGGGCCACTTCCACACAGCAGCTCCCACTTCCTCAAGATCCACTTCACCCTTACCTCAGGGCCTCCTTCCTTGTGCCTGATATGGTTGTACTGTACTCTCTCCAACAGCACAACTTCCTGCTACAGCTCCTGACACACGCATCCATCTGACTAACTGGGAGGCTTTTAACTAGTTTCAGCCAGACCCTGATTGGTTTCAGGTGCCCCAATCAACCTAGCTGACCTCCCTGCCTTCTGGAAAGATCTTAATTGGCCCCAGGTGTCTTAATTGACCTGGAGCAGTTGCCATTTGCTTATTCTGGTAACAGGGATTTGTTTAGCCTGTGGCTAAATATATTTGTCTCCAATTACTTTACTATAGCCCATCTGGCATTGCCCCGTCACAATATACATACACACACTTTATAGATAGATAGATATTTTAAAGTCTATAAACCCCTTGAGCACCCAGCTTCTTAAGTAGGGAGGCATGAGGAAAATGGATCTTAGATTGCTGCTTGCACAAGGATTCTTTATCTGTCTCTGGCAATGCCAAACTAAAAAATAATAAAGAGAATCTAGTGCTGGTAAAAGATGCTGGCTCTGATTCTAAGAGCCACTGAGCTCCTGAAGCTGCCGTTGGCCTCAACTGGGAGTTCGGACCTTTGAAAACCAGGCCCACAGTACGTATAGTGCTGGGAACTCATGTCCTGAGGCCTCACTGATCATAAAGGCTGACAAGATCCTCTCAATGATGGTCCTTTCTGATTCTCCTAGACCTGCCAGTGGATTTTGACCTGGAGAGATTCCCCTATAGGGCTGAGAGGATAATTCAGTTTCAAAGATCCCTGCGGCCTTTCTACTGAGTTTGCCAGCGACCAATTTGAAGTGGCAGGTTGTATAATGTGGACACCTGTCCACTAAATACTGGACAGAAGCACCAACGCATTTCACATCCCACAGGCTGCTGAATAGTAACAGCTTTCATCACTGATAAGCTGGGCTGGATTGAAACTGGCACCCTATGTTTGAAAGAAGCCACACTCCCATATAATGGCTTTTTTATTTCTTGTCCAAGGAAAATAGCCAAAAGTGTGTTCGCCTTCCCTTCCACCTCTCTGTCCCACCATGTCTCAGGTCACATTGTGGCACCTGGCATGATGCATAGTGGACCTGCAATTTAAGGTCTGCCTACAGAACACCTCAGTCTCCATATGTGGAGAATACATACGTCTACAGGAATTCCTCATCTCATACTCAGCCCAGGAAAGATCCATACTCAAGGCCTGAGGTAACTTGGCACAGCTTTCTTATATCTGATCAGAATGGGAGAATGTGCTCCAGCTTAGCAAATGGAAGGAGGTATCAGAGCATACTGGTCCTTTGACTGTAGGAGGCAGTGGTGGGCATGCACATATGAACACACATGCCCACTGATGATGCAGCTGTCAGGTTTTAGAGGGAGGAGGCTTGCACCAGGTCCAAAAGCTGCCCTTCCTTACCCAGCGCAATTGCACTGGTTCCAGATTCTGCCCTCAGTGGTGTAAATAGACAACGGAATTCAGGAGGAACCTAAATTTGCCCCAGATGAAGTACAGCATGGTGCACCATTTTATATAGGGGGTATGAATTGCCAGCTTTGGTTTCAGTCAGGAGTTCTCAACCTTTTTCTTTCTCCCCCATCCCTCCCCCCCACAACATGCTACAAAAACTCCACCACCCACCTGTGCCACAACTATGTTTCTGCATATAAAAGCCAGGGCCAGCATTAGGGGGGGGGAGCAATAAGGGCAATTGCCTGGGGTCCCCTGCCACAGGGGGCCCAATAAAGCATACTTGCTCAGTCTTCAGGGTCAGCCTTGGGTGGTGGGGTTTGGGGGCCCGGGCTTCAGCCCCTTACAGTGAGGCTTCGTCTTTCTGCCCTGGGCCACAGCAAGTCTAATGCCGGCCCCACTTGGCGGACCCCCTGAAACCTTCCTGCAGCCCCAGGACCCCTGGTTGAGAACCACTTGTTTAAGTGGCATACTAGTTTTATGTACTCCAACAATAACAGCATAATGCTAATATGCAGACATGGTAGAGCTACAGAGTTATCTGCAAATGGCAGCACGTTCTGAAAGTGTATTCGATAAGCCTTTGAAACTATTGGAAAAGATTTCCATGGACACACTGTTCTATGTGGATAGCACCATTCTTCATTCAAAACACAGTGGCTCTTGTTCTCATGTAGCAGCTTACTGGGCTGCACAAAACACGCTGGCTGCCAGAGGTCTGAACGAGAGGTTTGCAGCTCTTCACACTCCCTTAGAAAGCAGATATAAGTGAATTTAAATTATACCATCCCTTCCTCTTCATAATGCTTTCTTACACCAGCTCTGCATGTGCCCTGCGTGGCCATGCCCAAGCAACACACCCATCCTTGAAGCCATGCCCACCTCAGTTTCATGACCAATCCCTTACTCCACAACCCATCTCCTTCCTGACGTACTTCCTGCGTCTGCCTGTGATGCGCTTCCCCAACTGTTTGCCACATTTTGCACCTCTTACCACTGGTGCTGATGCTATTGTTCCAGGAACCGTATTTAGCCCTGAGAAGATACACTGAATTCCTTTACGAAAAAAGAACTCCTGAAGCTTAGAAGAGTCTTGAAGCCCCAAGGAAGCAGGAGCAGAACAGCACACAGAATGTTGTTATCGGACAAATAAAACAAGTGGGTAAATGTCACTATCTTCTTCTAAACATTAAAAAAACCTGATTGAGTGTAAAAGATGTCAATCCTGGGCAAGTAAAGCAAACCCTCTTTGAGCTGAACATACACACTCTGATGACAGCTTCAGTGAGTAGCTGCAATGCATTCCAAGATAAAAAAAAATATGCTCTTTACCTTTACATTTGAAATCAGAGTGGACAAAGCCCTGGAGACTACACTGCTGGGAAGAAGCTTGCTCTGGCCCCCATGTCGGGAAGATGGAGCAACCTACCAATCCTCCGAATTATGAAGATGTAGGTGTCACTTCTCCTGGATAAGCCACTATTTAAAGGTCCTCTAACACTCTTAAGATTCTATAAGTGCTGAAACCATTTGGAAGTGAACACAAACTATGTATTTAACACACACACACACCAGGCCCATGTCCAAAACACTGGCCGTTCATCGGAAAAAGACATTGTCCAAAGCCAATCTTTCAAATATCAGTGACAATGCCAAAGCATCCAGGCATCCAGATGGTTCTCCGGAACTGCTGCAACCCCTGGATGGCTTCCCTTGCAAACACTGGCAACTGTGATAGGCAGTGATGCATCCTCCTTCCTCACTGCTTCCTTTGCAAACCCAGGCAAGGGTGCCAAGTTGCCCAGACAGCGCCAGGCACTGCTGCAGCTCCATACTGCTTCCCCCCCAAAGAGAGGCGACAGAGCCAATGTGCACAGATGGTGCCAAGTGTTGCTGCACCTCCCTCATTGCTTCCCTCACAACTACTGGCAGTGGTGCCAAGGTGCCCAGACGGTGCCAGTCAGAGATGCACTCCCCATACTCGTTCCATTGCAAACACAGGCAATGATGCCAAGGTGCCCAAACAGTGCCAGGCATTTCTGAAGATCCTGTGCATTACTCTCCCTGCAAATAATGGTATTAATGCCAAGGTGCCCAGATGGTGCTCTGGTAGCTTTCTCACCCCGCCCTTTATTGCTTATTAACACTGGCAGTGATACTAAGCTGCCCAGAACAACATCAGAAAACTTCGAAGGACTCCCTGGGCAAAGAGGAGAAAGAACTTCAGTGATGGAGATAGCTGGGGCCTCTTTCTCAAATTTATTCTACAACAACTGTTTGTCTGTATAGGCCCATCTCGGTGTTATCTAAGGCCTTGCTTGCTCTGGAGATTTCAACCCTCGGTGTAGACCCAATGCAAACCACTAGCACAGATATGCTAAACAACAATTTGCACTGATGCAGCATAACCTGGCTTGAAGCCTGCTTTGTTTACAGTAGGGGCTTGCACTGGTGCAGTATACCGGGGGCTAGCCACCCATGGCAAATCCTCAGGGTAGATCTGGCCTAAACCTTGACCCGTGTTCAAAATCATGCTATGTGCTGTCCTCAGGGAGGCCAGCCCTACTCCCTCTCTCAAGCTACCTTTGTTTATCATCCTTCACAGAGTCAACAGCTAAGCTCAGACCTTAACAGGCAAAGGTTGAAGCCGATCAAATGGTTTCTAGTGATGCCATCAGACATACTCCCCTGTCTCTCCTTTGCAGAAAGCAACTCGGCCCCTTCAACCAGATGCAAGCCTCTCCCCATCCTGCTCTAGAGTAAACATTGACGGAAGATGAAGGGCTGCATCTGAGCTCTTAAATGCCTCAGACTTTGATTTAAAATGTTTTTGTCAATTAGGGATTGATTTTTGCTGCTCATTAAGGTGATGGATGTCGGGGCTGACGGAGGTGATATTTTACCCCGCGGAGGCACACCATCAGGATGACTGGGTGAAGGTAGAGAGCACATTTCCATGCTCCAGTTTGCCAGTGCTGACTGAACGGGCAGGACTGGGAGAACACGGGGCAATAAAAGCCTGGAAAAGAAAGTGTTGCAGCCCACTGGCGGGAGGGGAAAACACCATCTGTCAGTGGTTTGCTGAGAACGTTTCCCACATGCTCTTACCTGACAGCGCAGTAGAATCTGGATGGAGGTTTCCAAGTAGGGCCAAGCTGCTGCTTTGCAGAGACATGCATAAATCGAGATGCAAATGCAGGCCCTGCCAGCGGCACAGATCAACACATTCTCATATATCTGCCATGCCAATACTCCCTCACTCAGACCCAGCTTTCCCCTCAGGAATCCTCATTCAGGCAGAGGCCTGCCTCTGCCTATGCAGAAATAGCAGCATCACCTCAGATGCTATTTCCTATCCCATCTCGCCCCGCGTGGAAGGGGATCTCTGCAGGGCATCATTTCTGCGTGGAAATCCAACAGAGAGTTAGAACTGCGCAGAGCTGAATCCCCTACAGGGCTGCCACCGAGCAGCCAAACTGGGACCTGCCAATGGCCACATGGGCCTTGCTGGAGCTAGACTTCCAGGGGACATGGGGCCAGGGAAGCAGCACAAAGGTATGTGGACAGCTCCTTTCTGTGCAGCTCAAGGAGCCCTTTTCTGCCAGATCCAAAGGATTTTCAGGGTTGAGATGCCTCCCCACAGTCTGCAGCCCCTCAAAGCTCCTACCCTCTGAGAGGACGATTTACAGGGTACTCCATGAGGGTTCCTTAGTAGAATATAATCTTGGTTTAAGCTCTTGATTCTAGCAAAATTCTCAGTGATGCCAATGGGAGTTTTGCCTAGGTAAGGGCTTCAGCGTGTGACCCATTATCATCAAGCACTTGCTAGTACAGTGAATCAACAGCGATGTCTAATGTTCAGACTTACAGTGGAGTGCCATGGCACCTTCCCAAGACACTTTACAAGTGGTAGTTAATTGAGCCCTGCTATGCTGCTGTGAGAAAGGTAGAAATATTATTATTCCATTTTATGGATATGTAAACTGAGACAGAGAGAGGAGGGAAAGGGACTTGTCCCATGTCACACAGAGTCTGGGCAGAAGCATCAAAAGATGAAGCAAGTCTCAAGCAAGTTAGAAGTGGAAGCAGAGAGAAGCACAATCAGAGCAGGAGGCTTATAGAGCGGGCTAGGACACGGAGCAAGTGAGAGGCTCTGGGAGAGGCCCTTTTAAAGTTTTTAAGAAGGGTGATCTAGGGATGGAGATTAAAGAGCCCTCGATTCTCTAACTAGACATCCTGCAGGACATTGGGCGAGTCATTTAACCTCTCTGTGCCTTGATTTCCTCATGTGTAATACAGGGTTAAGGATTCCTACCTGCTTCTCCAGGGGGTTCAGAGGCTCCATCTACAGATACCTGTAAAACACTGAGACCCTTTGCCGACAAGTGCTGCAAAAATGCAAAGCATCAATGGGTTTGATTTTGCTTTTCTGGCTTCCTTTCCCCTTGACATTAAACCCAGCATTAGCAACCATGCTGCTACAAGGTGTGTGGGGGCGGGAAGGCAATGCACTGAGTCAATGCATATTTGTGAAGATAAATGGGAGAGGGCCGTGGGGCCAAAGAGTCACATACCCTGAGAGGACAGCCAAGAGCGAGCACTGCAGGGCTGCATGTCAGTCATATTGCTGCTCGGGGGTTACTGCGAACATGAGAACCACATCTCCAGTCCTGTACCTATCTCACTTCTGACTCATGAGGCCAGACAGTGGCTGTATATACAGGGGTAGTGTTAGGTGTGATGTCTGAGGTCACCACAACAGGGTTAGTCCCCAAAGGCATCCCACGTAGGTAGACCAGAGGGGGCAGAATGTCTCTAGGCAGGCTGGGGGAGCGCACATGGACACAACATCCACTATGTCCTGCAGCAGGAGATCCCCACAGGCCAGCCCTGAACAGACATTGTGCATGAAGCAGAGAATGGGGGGCATCCCTACACTTTGAACAGAGCTATAATTCCCCTCCTGCCTAGCACTCACAGGGATTACTGCTGCCCACTGTGCAGGAATGCTCCCCATTTTAAAGCACCTATCTCTGGAGAGACAGAATTACGCTCTCCTCTGTTTCCAAGGGGAAACCATGGGAAAACTCACAGGCCCCCGTGTACATCATGCTGTCTGTCTGCATCTGACCTGGGCCCATCACTGCAGTATCTAGGCTCCACATACAAAATCAAGGGTTGTGCCACATCTATCTGAAAAATAATCAACCTCCGTTCCCTGTGTTAAACTGCTTTCTCTGGCCTTATGGTCTCCCTGTTAATCTCTCCCAACTTCAGTACCATCCCTCACCATATATCTGTATCTATATTTTACCTACATATGCTGATGAGATGGTTAAATTTATCAGCTCTGCCCATTCATTTGATGTTCATTAAGGATCCAGGGTATCACTCCTTTCATCTGGAAATCAAGAGGGAAATGGCCCTCACTCCTTTGGATACATTAAAGTCAAATGGGTACCACTTTATTTTAAGTGCTCATTAACTAAAGCATGACTGAGACCCAGTTACAATGGGTGCCTCAGGGAATGTACATATGAGAGACACATAGAAGCAGTAAATTCCATCGCGCACAATAATCAGCCCTTGTGGAATAAACATCAAAGCAATTCATAGTGCGGGGATAGTTAAGAGCATATTTTACTCCTAAAAATAAGAAGAGATGCAGGACTGAGAACTTATTGTAAGACTTATTTAAGTCTTATAAAAATATTACTTCTCTTTCCTTTTAGTCAATTGAAACTCTTAATTCATCTTCTGTGATTCTTTCTGCACTTGACTATGGGGGGTGGGGGGGAAGGGGAGTGCGGGAAGACTCAATATTATTAGTTAAAGGAGCTAATTGGTAGCTTCTTTTTATCTTAAAAGCTCCCCCCGCACTCTTTACAGGTTGGGTCACCATAGCTTTCTTAATCTTTCGAGATTATTCTTCTGTGGCTTGAAGAGACTTCAGTGACTCTTAAACCTTTTCATTTCACCTCATTTAAATATTTTGGCCAATTCCTGGCTTTAATGATGATGAATAGGATTAAGATTAAAGCCTTAATAAATTTTGGAAGGCGGAAAAAATATTTTATTTCCAATAAAACATAAAGCAGTCTCCCTCTCTCTCTGTTCCTGATTGCATTCTCTCTCTGAATGCGCTGTCGCTCACTCTCTCCATCTGTCTGCCTGTGCTCTGGTTGTCCATCTGCCTTTGATTTCTCTCTGCCTGATTCCATTCCCATTGAAGTCAATGGAAATTTTGTCATTGAATTCAGTGGGAGTAAGATCAGGCCCTTATGTTCTTTCTCTGTCTGTGCTCTTACGTTCTCCTCAGCTGTCTTTTTCTGCTCCATCTGCCTCCTCTCTCTTTCTCCTGTTTGTCTTTCATTCTAGCACATATGTCCAATGTATAATATTTTAAAAATAAAATTCTTAAAAATCATTAGCTAAGCTGTCATTAGCAATTAGAGAAATGGTTTGGATAAGAACCAACGTGAAACAACTCTCTAAGCAGAGCCCAAACCTTGCTTGAGGAAATAGGTTCACTTCTCCTTTATTTCTCCTCTCCCCCCACCCCCAACACACACACTCTTGTGCACCTCTTGGTTCAATCCAGTAAACTGTTCTCTCAATCTCTGAGTCAGTGGAAAACAGGCTGAATTGGGAATCTTGCTGCAATGAAGCTAGCAATATTTCCACACCAATTTCTATCCCAAGGAAGGGGGATAATCTCAAGTTTAAGCGTCCGTGCTCCCAAAGTTTGGGTTAAGTATATTCAGAGGTGGATGGTTCAGGTGAGCTCAGATTTCCCACTGAGTTTACTCATGTTTAAGTGACTCTCTCTGCCCCAGTGCCAGCAGAGAACAAGGGCTGGTGGAATGTTTTGGGTGGACATCTGAGGCTGTCTGAATTTTAGCAGATCCTTTTAGCAGACATGTACCTCCCAATATGGTACAATGCTGCAAGCAAGCTTTGCACGTTGCTCCATGATGGTGAGGACTGCTAACTACTGTACAGCGGACACAAAAGAACTCTGAGCTCTAGGGGCCCAGTTTGGCAACCACACCAAGGATAGAACTTCCTTTGGAGTCAAAGTGAATTCTATGCACGGAATGACTGCAAGATCAGGAGATGGGAACCCATCCCTAGAGCACAGAGAAGAGATGAGTTTGCCAAACGTTCTTAGAAACAGCTGCATAGACTACTCATCCTTAACTGAGACATCCATGACTAAATTGGTCATGGAGACTGAACTAACATCTCCACATAGAAGCGGTCTCGCCTAGTCAAGGTTGAGGCACATTAGCAATAGACAGCATGCGGGAAGCTGGCTCTGCTGTTGACCATGCTGTTCCGGTTTTTGGATAAACAGGCCGAATAGGATAAATTAGCACCTAGACACCACACTGACAGGGTATAGTTAGATAAGGGGCTTCAGACTCCAGGGCTGTAAATCTAGCCTCTTTCACAAGCACGAAAATTCATTTTAAAATGAGGGAGAAAAAATGCATTTTCCCAGACTTCAGTTAGAAAGCTGCATGATCAGAGCTAACATTTACGTTGCTCAGGATTAAGAATGGGTCAGTGTGGTGGGAATCAGGTCAGCTACAGGGGTCTGATATAGGATTACAGGTATATTGGGCAAACTGAAATGCAGCTCTATGCTTAAATATGGACAACTATATTTACCAAAGTTCATTTTTAGACTAGAACTAGCCAAAGTTTCCATTAAGGTCCTTTAACAGAAGAGAGTGGGCAAAGCCTAGGATTTATTGGGCCTGGGGAAAGATGGGCAAGAATGAAGGTGTGCGAGGGTGGAGCTGAGAGAGATTATTGCTAACTCTGTTTTGTACTGGGAAGATCATGAGAGAAAAAAAAAAAAGAAGAGCCGTACCATCACAAGGGCAAGGGTTATGTGTGGATTATGATGGATTTTTAAAATTTTTATTACCCCAGGCTAATATGGAACACAATGGGGGAAGTGAATAACAAAAGGGCACAAACCTGGCCAAATGCCATCATTTACAATTAAAAAAATCAACTGCTCACTAAGATCAGCTCCTTGCCAAGGCGCATGGACCTTGAAAGAGGAAGGGTGTTCTTATGGCTGAGGCACTGTGACTGTGGCTCGCCCCCTAGCTCTGCCACAGACTTCCTGTATGACCCTAGGCAAGTCACCGTGTTGCTCTGTGCCCCAGTTCCCCATTCTGTAAAGTGTGGGGTAATTAGCCTTCTTTTCTCCCACCCCTTCCTCTGTCCTGTCAATGTAGACTGTAAGCTCTTTAGCATGGGGAAAATGTCATGGATATTTTAGGCATTTCTTTTAATTCTGAAAATTTGTCAAATGTCAGAATTTGGAAAAAAGTAAACTCTATGGTTTATTATTAAAAAACGACAGTCGCTCTCTAAAGAAGAGCACATCATCAGCAAAAACCTTGCCCCCAGACAACAGCCTGATAAAAATCGAATATGTCTCTTCCATTTCCAATTTCTAGGGCCTAAACCCTGAGACCCTTAGACTGAGGAAAGCAGGGAATAAGGACCTAAGGATATCATGCCACGATTAAAAAGTTACAGAAAGAGAGATGCTAATGGAGCACAAAAGAAGGGTCCTTCTCTTTTATCCCTCCCCAGTGTCACTGTCAGAGAAAGTGTTTTAAGGGGCCAGTCTATGGCCCCCACAAAACTCAAACTTCTTGGGCTGTCCAGCACTTTTTTCATCACGACAGATAAGTGACGTGAACTTTACTGAGCCTGATAATTGGCAGGAGGTGATGGGCCCGCCCATTTCCCAGGAACGCACCCAGCGCTGACGCTCCATACAGCAGCGTGGGGACACAGGAAGCCGCAGCCATTCTCTATGTTCGGTTCCCCAGGTAAATCAGTAATACAGTTCATGTTGGTGGTGGCACCTGTACTCAGTTTTGGGACTGAGTCAAATAAGGTGAGGGCAGAAAAACACTAGCTGAGCCCTTTATAGCTCATCCACCTTGGGAATAGGAGCTCTGTCAGTTGCTTCCCCCAATTTCAAACATTACTGCCATTTCCATGGCTAATTCCCTTATTTCTACTCTTGCCCGTTATTTATTTTATTCCTGGGGAGCCCCTGAGCACAGAATCAGGGATCTCAGTGCAAACAAATTCACTGCCAGTCTCCCAATTCAATTCCAAGAGCCTTTCTGGATGCATGTGTCAATGGTACAGGCCAATGGAAAAGATGCCAGTGCTCACTGGCTCAAATCGTGGGCCACTTGCGATGTCCCAAATAAAGACCTGATTAAAGATCCAATAAAAGAAGTCCCAGGATTCTGCCTTCCCCATAGGCAGTGGACTGCACTTAACTGCATTTGAACAATGCACAGAAGGTGTTGATATCTCCTCCACAAATAGAAAAATCAAAAAAAATCACCAAACTGTGACTTTGGTGGGGTACAAATCATGCGGCACATCACACTCACAGTGGTGGCATAAGGGGGATCCTCCTAGCTACCGCAGAAGCATTAGATTGGCTTTTGGTCTCTCAAGATTCCATTATAATCACAGCCCATTGCTTTTCAAATGTCATACGAAAGAAGAAGGCAGCAAATGAAAACAAATGTACACAAAACAATGAAGGGAACTGACGGATCTGACATGAAATCGCCTTACAGAGACTCACTGTAAACTGATGATAGCAATAACAAAAAAGGCTAGAATGAACAGAGCTACCTGGTGATGCTCTAACTACATCTGGATTTCTATTCTGTGCAATACTTCTGTGCATCTCTGTTGTATTTGTTCCTGACCTTTACTTTTTACTCATCTGAACAATGAATAACAATTCACCAGCAGCCCCCACTCCAACCCATGTTCTTCCTCCAGACAGAAAATTCTTGGCTTTTTTTTTTTTAAACCATTAAATTGTTATAGTTCAATGAACACACAAGTGGAACTTCAGCTATGAATTCAAC
Source organism: Eretmochelys imbricata (assembly GCF_965152235.1). Classification (NCBI taxonomy): domain Eukaryota; kingdom Metazoa; phylum Chordata; order Testudines; family Cheloniidae; genus Eretmochelys; species Eretmochelys imbricata. Next base: position 203,944,751 of record NC_135572.1, read on the forward strand.
ATACATCAAGTCTTGGCATTGATCAAGGTAAGTATTTCATTCAAACTTTGTTGAGACTCTTCTCAGAGCAGCATTGCTTCATTGCAGGCTCCCAGAGGCCTCAGTGGAGGTTCTTTTGAATGGAAAGAAAACAGACTTGACTGATAAAGTCTTCTGAATACAACACCATAGGTTCTAAAAGACTAAAGACATAGACTAAAATGGACAGGACAAGTAGTTAGGGGACAAAGGGTAGATAGATCCAGTGGAAGCAAAAAGCACTCCCTAACAGTTTTAAATTTTAGTCACATTGATTAACAGTGTAACAACGGAATGGAGAAACCCCATGAGTAAAGGGATTAAGCAGTTTCCAGTCCCCAAGTCAGATTGTTCCAGCATCTCCAGTGAGATGAAATGACCCCAATAGGTCCATCTTGTGGTGAGAGAGGGAAGTCCATAAGCAGAAACATGTATGGAGTCAAGAAACAAATGATCTCGGTATCAGAATATAGAAATGGGCACAAAAAGCAAAATTCTGAGCTACACCTGGATCCAAAGTTTGGACCAGTCTGTCTCTGAAGTCCTGTTTTGGGCCATTCTATAGAAAAAAAGGGCCATTTATAAAGTCTAGAGCTGGATTTAAATTTACACAAAGTTTGAGTGAGCTTGTGTCTGGGTTTTTGGTACAGTCCCAACTGTAAAGTAATGGAAAGGAACGCAAATGTGAGCACAGCTCCTGCAGTCTGTGTCTGGAGAAAGGACAAAGCAGACAGCTGGATTCTCCTCTCACTCACACTGATATAGATCAGGATTAACTCCACAGGATTGGCGCTGGTGTAAAGCTGAAGTAAGGGGGACCCAGGTCCAGATTGTGAGAGAGCAGGTGGTTGGAGGGAAGAAGCCTTTGTACTGGGTGATGCAAAAGCTTAGTTAACATAAACATACTCCCTTAAAGGAACTGCAAGATTCACTAGTAACCTAGATGCCCAAACCCCTGCTAGGAGTCTAGTAATTAACAGATTAAGGGGAAAAAATATTGCTCGCATAAGCGGATGCAACTCCACTGAAGTCAATGGAGTAAAAGTCAGCTCATGCCTGCCGTGAATTTGCCCCTTTATCAGGACTAGAACTGGGCAACGTATTTGAAATGAATCACAAGCCTTTTTCTCCTGTTTATGAATCATCTGCAGATTGTGATTATTTAAAATCTAATCAGTAGTAAAACTATTCTCTGACTAATGCTCGGCCTGGAACTCGTCCACTGCAGGAGCATGAGATTCAAAATAGAGCTCGTGGAGAAAGAACATTGGTCTTGGATGGTGGTGGGGGAAATTACTTCCTCCAGAAACACAGCCACACACCATGTGGCAAACAAAGTTGAAAATAGCTGCAGAAAGAGAGGGGATATGTCACTTGGAAATTACTTGTGCACTGTTTGAAGCAGCCATTAGCAGTGTAGCAAACAGATTCTGCAAATAGAACTGCTGTGTGCAACAGAACCTGAGACTAATATAACCTCCTGTTTCTGATTACTAGAACAAGCTCTGAAGTCTGCCATCCAAATAAACTAATACCATGCAATGGGGAGCAGGGAAAGTTTATGGGAGGGTGGGGAGAAGGAAACCAGTGCAAATGATTAAAATTAGATATCCAAAAAGAACTGATCGTCTCTGTTCAGACGCAGACTGCTAACTATAACGAGATCTTTCATCATAAGGAGGCCTTTGTAAGACTGGGCGTAGGAGGGCAGAAGTAACATAGCGAATTCCTAACCATGACCGTGAAAGTTGAAAAACAATTGGAGTTTTTTTTTTTCTAACCAAGTGATAACCACACACATGCAAAAAGAAGGGGAAAGAATAGATATTTAAGGAGCTTATTGAAATAGTTCCACATGGCAAGTCAAACCAGATAAAACTAATACTGAGATGGAGCAACTTATTTTCAAAAAAAATCAGCCATTCTCTTCCACTAAAAAGGGAAGTTTCAGCTGTGCTTGACAAGTGCTCTCAGTGCCAAATTAGAAAAAAAGCAGTGTCTGGGTTCAGCCAAACAAAGATGTCCTGAGAGAGACAAGACTGTCCAGTGGGTGGAAGCAGGGGCCTGATAGTGAAACTTCTGATTTCTACTCTATTCTCCCACTGACTCGGGCGTGACCTCAGGCGAGTCACTTTACCTCTCTCCTCTATGGCCCATGATGACACTACCTTGTGCTTTGATTCTGCTGAATCTCATCAGGCTAAGAGCCCTGAATCCAGTCAGCACTTGGAGAGGAGACAGGGTGCTGACAATACACCCCAGGGCATCTGCGTGGGGTCAGGAAGTGCTGCGCTGCGCTGGGCTGTAGTCCTCCAGATTACATGTCAAATGGAAGTCATGATAACCACACACGGTCATAAAAGAATCAGTGGTAGTTCTCACAGTGCCTAGGTGTTACTTTGTGCTTGCCAAATTTTAATATGTGCCATTATGTTCTGCCTGCCTTAAATTCCCACATGTTTAATCTGGATCCTTTTTGTCATCACTTCTTGTAACAAACAGTTGTACAGTGTTGCAATAAACTATTAAACAGCTGCTGCCTTCCACAGGTGGCTGCATTTCAGCATCAGGTGAAGATGCCTTTCTCTGCTGCACAGAGGGGTTATGAGGCTTAATTCATTCATGTTTGCAAAGAGCTCTGAGAGCCTCATTTAAAAACTGCTGCATTCAAAGTAAACTAGATTTCCTGTCAGAAAGTACAGCAGAGGTAAAATGGCAGCTTTCGTTGAGTCAGGCACAGCCATCCAGAGTTAGAGAGATAACAACAGATATTTCTGTACAATATGTTCGTGATTCATTTCCTACGGCATGTCTATACGGCAGCTGGTGGGGGGACAGGGAGTGATTCCCATTGCAGGCAGATGCACACACCAGCTTTGCTTGAGCTAGACCCTCCCCCCCCCCCACAAAAAAAAACAAAACATAGCAGCATGGCTAGCTGCCCAAGCACAATCCTGCCCAGCCCCTTGGGTACACACTCAGGCGGCTAGCCCAACCCCCCACCTGTGGTGCTGAAGACACACTGCTGTTTTTATGCACTAGCTTAGCAGCCCTAATGTGGGTATGTCTATCCGGGCTGGGAAACACGCCACCCAGCAGCTGTGTAGACATAGCCTACATGTACCCACACAGGCACACATTTCATTTTAGTTAATATTCAGTGCTCAAACTCTACTGTCCTTACTTATGGGAGTATTGTCATTGGCCTCCATAAGGTTACCAGTGAGAGTGAAGGTTGTAGGATCAGGTTGCGGGATAGTTTACATTATTAAAATCAATCCTGCAGATTTGCTATACAGTAATTATGAATTAAAGAAAGCCAGGACTTCTTTTTCCGGAGGTAAGAGGGGAATTCATTCAGGTCTTGGGCTTCCCCCTTCACTGCTCCATCAACAGGTGCCAGTCCTGACACTCCTAACCTGAAGAGCAACTGTGTGAGAGCTCCAAAGTTTTTCTCTCTCACCAACAGAAGTTGGTCCAATAAAAGCTATTACCTCACCCACCTTGACTCCTAATGACCCTCTTTTAACCTCTATGGCCATTTGGTTTTCTCGCACCAATGAACGCAGTACCCTGACCTGGACTTACCAGACTCCCATGAATTACAAGGAGAATCCAGCCTCCATGGCCTCACACTTCAACCATGCTATTTTAAATCAAGCACAAAACCCCAGACACTGAAGGAGCTGGTGAGAGAGGATTTGGTTCCCCTGGTTAACCATTTGTTGCCTAGCCAACACAATTACACTCAAAGTCATTTCGGTGCTGGTAAATGATAGAATATCAGGGTTTGAAGGGACCTCAGGAGGTCATCTAGTCCAGCCCCCTGCTCAAAGCAGGACCAATCCCCGACTAAATCATCCCAGCCAGGGCTTTGTCAAGTCTGACCTTGAAAACCTCAAAGGAAGGAGATTCCATCACCTTCCTACGTAACCCATTCCAGTGCTTCACCACCCTCCTAGTGAAAAAGTTTTTCCTAACGTCCAACCTAAACCTCCCCCACTGCAACTTGAGACCATTAGTCCTCGTTCTGTCATCTGCTACCACTGAGAACAGTCTAGATCCATCCTCTTTGGAACCCCACTTCAGGTAGCTGAAAGTAGCTATCAAATTCCCCCTCATTCTTCTCTTCTGCAGACTAAACAATCCCAGTTCCCTCAGCCTCTCCTCATAAGTCGTGCTCCAGCCCCCTAATAATTTTTGTTGCCCTCCACTGGGCTCTTTCCAATTTTTCCACATCCTTCTTGTAGTGTGGGGCCCAAAACTGGACACAGTACTCCAGATGAGGCCTCACCAATGCCGAATAGAGGGGACCTTGGAAGCCTTGGAGACTAGAGTCCTCTCTTTATCCACAAAGGAAGCACAACAAGACAAGACAAGTACAACAAGCTTCCTTCTCTCCCCCTCCTCAATGGGAGCTAAGGGTGAGGGGGGAGAACAGTTCTCAGGGGCCATTAAGTCTTTGGCTTCTCTGTTGAGAATCCCAGAAAAGAGGTGGGAGCAGTTAATGCCAGTTATGAGAGAGGAGTTGTGATATAGAAATGTGCATACTGGGAAGTGATCTAAGACCTTCAAACTCATCACACACGGGCCATCATGGGGAAACACACCAAATAACAGATGGTCACTACTAACCTAGGCTGTAGTCAAGCTAAATGACCCAGAGGTGAAAGGCTCTGGCACAAATCTCCTGAGCTGAGCAACCAAGGCGAATTCTGAACTTGACTACGCATTCCTCCTCTGTAGCATGAAGAAGATTCAGGCCAACATTTTCCTTCCATTCACTGCTATCTTTGTAACCTTCTCATTTTAATCTGATGCATCACAGGCTTTTTATGCACCGGCTCCTTTCTAAGCAGAGAAAGAGTGAACAGGGGAGAGAAAGGTTTTGCTGTGCTAGAGATCCACACTTCCTTGACTTTACAACTGCTTATTATCAACGACTGCCATCCCTTGTCCACAGGGATTACAGAATCTTACTCTTTCATGCTCCCTTTAAGAAAGGGAACTCTCATTGCCAAGAAGTAGTGAGCTGGGGAACTCAAGGACGTTTCTGGCAGCTATCATTATTATAAGCACATAGATCACCTTTCACCCAAGGATTTCAAAGCACTTTACCCAAGGAGGATAAAGCTCATTGTGTCAGTTTTACAGAGAAGGAAATTGTGGCATAGAGAGGGTAAAGTAACTTGACCAAGGTCTGTTGCAGAACTGAGACTAAAACTAAAGCCCTCCGATTCCTAGTCTAGCCTCCTCTCAATCATTTCTATTTAACTATTTCTATAAGGCTTCCCATTTATGTTGCACTTTACAAATATAGATTGAGACACATTCCCTGCCCTGCAGCACTCAGCATCCAAGCCAGAGGCCAGCAAAAAGACAGATGACTGGGACAGGGAAAGGAGGGTGACAAGAGCTTATCATGAACAAGGAGCTGGTAGGAGGAACTGTTTAAATAATAGGTTTTAAGGAGGTTTTTGGAAGAGGGAGCACTTGGTGGATGGGGCCTAGAGAGTAGTGGTGCAGGGCCGCATGAGAGAAGGTATGTGGCTGAGAATGAGGGAAGGAGACAAAGGGCTTAGCAAGGTTACAGGCCTGGAAAAGGATGAGGATGCTAGGGGAAAGATATATAGGAAAGAGATTATGCAGGTCCTTAAAGATGAGGTTTCACAGCCTGAATCTGGCACAATAGAGGCAGAAAGACAATGAAGGGCTTTGAGAAGAGAGGGGTCAGAGCAGGATAAGAGCCTAAAATTACTGTGTGAGGAGAAGCGTTTCTTGTTCATCAACCTGTATTAGACAAGGTTTTTAACCGACACAACCCCCACCACCTGCTCTATGCTTATCCTGGGGCTGGGGGCCTTAGACCTCTGCTTTGGAAGCATTTATCCATTCTTGAACAGCAGCCACAATCAGGGCACTGGTGCACTGGGGACACAGGGAATATAGTTCAAACTGCATTTTAAATGGAAGTACCACAGAGACAAGACACTCTGGCCTCCTCTTTCTGCCCTGGCCCCTGGTCCACATATTGCAGGCATTTAACTGTTTGGTGCTGAGACGTTAGCCCTCCCAATACTACCAATCAGCACAGCTGCACCTGTAAAGATTTGTGCCAATACAGACAGATGACAATACTAACAGGAGAGGGGAATGGGATTTCGGCTCATGACTGCCTGTTCCAGAAACACAATAAAATAAAGGAGCAATTCCACCGAGCGGAGCCCAGCAATGTTATACATGAGATGCTCCCATCACGCTCCAGCAGAGGGCAGTGGCAAGGGCACAACCTGGCCCCAGACGTATTACATACTCCTGAGGGCATTCTGTGCCAAAATATTAAAAATTCTGTGCACAATATTTTAAAATTCTGCAAAATTCTTCAAGTTTTATTTGTCAATAAATAAATGCAGAGGCTCCAGCACGGCAGTGGGGAGCACAGACCACTCGCTGAACACAGGTGGGAGATCACCCTGCAGCCGCCCCACCCCAGGGACACGGTCTCATTCATAGAATATCAGGGTTGGAAGGGACCTCAGGAGGTCATCTAGTCCAACCCCCTGCTCAAAAGCAGGACCCATACCCAATTAAATCATCCCAGCCAGGGCTTTGTCAAGCCTGACCTTAAAAACTTCTAAGGAAGGAGATTCCACCACCTCCCTAGGCAACGCATTCCAGTGTTTCACCACCCTCCTAGTGAAACAGTTTTTCCTAATATCCAACCTAAACCTCCCCCACTGCAACTTGAGACCATTACTCCTTGTCCTGTCCTCTTCCACCACTGAGAATAGTCTAGAACCATCCTCTCTGGAACTACCTCTCAGGTAGTTGAAAGCAGCTATCAAATCCCCCCTCATTCTTCTCTTCCGCAGACTAAACAATCCCAGTTCCCTCAGCCTCTCCTCATAACTCATTGGTGAGGCTGCACCTGATCCTCACACAGCAGACGACCTGCGGCCATGCCCCTCTGTGCCATGTGCACCAGGTGTGGGACAGCAGGCTCAACCAGGCAGGATCCAAGTGTGGAGGGGCTCAGTGTGGGGAGAGCCAGGTGTGGGTGAGAGGATTCTGTGTGGGACAATCTGGGTGGTCTAGGTGTGAGGAGATCTGGATTCACGCAGGCTCATGGGGGTTGGAGTTGGGTTCCAGGTGCAGGGGCAACAGGACTCTACATGGGCTTCCAGGTAACGGTTGTTGGGGCTCAGCAGAGGGGTCTGGGTGTGGAGGTCTCAGAGGGGGGTCTGGATGCTGAGGAAGTGGGGCTTGGTGGAGTGGGAGTCTGAGTGCAGCTAATTGAGGGTCAGTGGCATGGGGGTCTGGATGTGGGGGCTCAGGGTGGTGCAGGGGGTGGGGATTTGAGTGCAGGGAGCTCAGTGGGGGCAGTCTGGGTTCAGGGGTGGGGTCCGGAGGCAGGGGCTCTGGGTGCAGGTAGCTCCAGATGCAGGGGTTGAGGTTCAACGGTGTGGGGTTTGGGTATGGAGGGCTCGGTGGTTCTGGGTGCATGGGGTGAGATTTGGTGTGGGTGTTTGGGTATGGGAGGTCTGGATGCATGGGGGTTGGGTGGATGGGGAAGCAGCTTCCTTTATAGTGACCTCTCCCCCCACAGTTGAGGAGCAATGGGGGAAAGAAGCAGGGGAGGATGCTGAGCTTCCTGTAGCGGGAGAGATTTCTAGGGGTGGGTCTTACACAGCCCCAGCCACTCCTTGCAAGGGAAGAGAAAGACCTGTCCTCTCCTGCCTCCAGCCAAGACTAGCAGTTGATCCCAGCTCATGGTAGGAGCCACTGGCTGGAGTGTCCCCAGCCTTATGCTGATTTACCTCTCCGCCAGCTGCTCTAGGTCTCTGAAACAATGTACCTATGCTGCTGGAGAGTGGTGTGTGACTGCTCTTGCAGCTTCTCTTTGCTTCCCCGCAGAAAAAATGTTTCTCTGGGGCGAAGCAAAGAAATCTCTGGGGGACATGAATTCTGCATTCATGCAGCGGCACAGAATTCCCCCAGGAGTAATTACACAAAAGAGTGGTCTATATTCTCTGTCCTCATTATATCCATGCAAAGCCTGTTGAGTTCAGTGGGACGCCATAGGGATAAGTGAGGGCAGAATCTGCCCCCTAATGTCTATGTTAGTAGTTAACAAGACAAAGACAACTATTGTGGCACTACGAGTCCCAGTGATTTAAACAAAAGGCCTCCCCGGCTTCCAAGTTACTTGACCGGGAGCTGCTGCCATGTTACCTTTGCTAAAGCAAATGGCTTCCCGACCTCATCTCCAGTCCTTTTGCTTGGGTGGAAAGTAGGGAGATGCCAAGAACCAGCACAGTAAGTACATTTTAGAACTGTCATTACCCAGCCCCACCTATGCACTCATCTGTAGGGCTCCTTCTGGCTGTGGTACATTAGAAGTTTGCCTATTTAGAAGCAAGGATCTGCATGCACGTCTACATTGGATCAGCAAGGGGACATCCCCCTATGCACCCAAGGTGACCCCATCAACAGCATACAGTAATCCCGGCTCTGGCGTTCAGGCCCTCCAATGGCATTAGCTTCCAGCAGCCAGCAGGTGCAATGCCTCTCAGCTCTCACTCTAAAGGTCCTGTCAGCTGCCCCACATGCATCAGAAGTGCCTTGTGAAATGCTAATCTCCTTCAGCTGTGCCCACTCAGGCACTCTTCAGAGTTCCCAGCTCCCCATCCTCTGTGCACACACCCTTTAGTGTCTCAGCATTTATGCAAATGGCTTTTCATCATGCGCCTTCTTCCTCTTCTGCTTTAGAATCCTGCTTTTTTTTTTTTTTTTTTTTTAAGTGTCCTTTATGCTGAACAGGAAGGAACAGTCACTCAAGGGAACAGATGAAAGTAGAGAGAGGAAAGTCAGAAAGGAGGCCAGCAGAGAGAGAGAGAGAGAGAGAGGTGAGGTGTGGGTGAAAGAGAGAGACACTGACACAGAGGGAAAAAAGGGAGTGAGGGAGAAGAGGGGAGATATAGGGAAAGGACAAGAAAGAGACAAAGAGAGGCGGGGAGATGGGGGTGATACAGAGAAAGTGAGTGAGAGCAAAGAGACAGACCTTGATGGAGAAAGAGTGGAAGACCAAAAATTGTGTTTCAGCTTGTACTTTTATCTGATCCAAAAATGTTCCCACATAAAAATCCCAACTTAGAGAAAGAACAGTTCAGCCACAAAGAAAGGATCTCTACAGGAACAGCTACCTTAGAAAAAGGGTAGCTGTGTAAATGATCGATTTAAACAGGTCTCAGAACTATCTTGGCCCCACTCTCTTCCCAATTCAAAGTACCCACCTATGGGTTTAATGATCCTCTTAACCGGGTCCCGTTTCATTTGATGTTTTTAAATGGCTTATTCTTGAATTTTCTAGATGAGGAGAACTTGCCATAATTTGGGAGATGAGAGTCAACCAGCCCCGATTTGACAGGGACTATACTAAGGCCAAGATATAATTTCCATCAAGTGTACAAATCATGCTACCCAGAACTTGCTCTATCAAGAATCAGGTTTGTTGTCTTTGGGTTGGGAGGGGTTCTTTGGTAGGAGGTTGAATAATACCACCCTTTGCTTTGCTGGTTATGTGTCCTTGCTAGCAACTGGCCTTCATGAAACAATGTCGGCTGTGTGAGTGAAATGAAATACGACTGTATTTTGTATAACATCTCTCAAGGAAACTGGATCACAATTGCACTGCAGAGTTATGTCATAAACAACAGCAGAGGGAGAAAGACATTAAGAGGCAAAAAGGTGCAAGAAAAGATCTGCTGTCAGATGAAGAAAGGCTGATTTTGTAGTTAAGACACTGGGCTAAGATTTAGGAAATTGGGGCTCAGTTCTTCGCTCTGCCACAGACTTCCTGGGTGATCTTGGGCAAGTCATTTGATCTCTCTGTACCTGAGTTCCCCATGTGTGAAATGTGGTTTGTGATGCCTCTTTATCTAGTGTGAGAATAAATATATTTGTGAGGTGCTCAGGTACTTTGATGATGGGAGCCAAATAAGAACCTACTAAGCAGATGAGAAATGTCAAAGCCAGTGAGGTGGCTAGATGGTATTCTGAATATCAGGAACTACACCTTAAAACCTGCCACCGTGGAACCCAAGCCACAGAAAAGTGTATAAAATGATCCAAACCTAGAAGACATGCATGTTTTGTTGCAGGTCATGCCACAAACAACAGATGATATAATCATTTTAACTTCAAAACCTGCTTTTTAAGAAAGTGTAACAAAACCAAAGACATTTAACCCATTTTGCAATTTATTAGACAGGAAGGAGTTGGGGGTTCCCAACCCCATGCTGCTAGAGGATGGAGATGGTCCCTGAACCAGCTTCTTGGGGGCTGTGAAAGAGATGGGGATTTAGGGAAGGACAAGTGTTCTCTGTCCAGACTGCCTCTAGTTCAAGTAGCACAGCCCCCTTCCCCTGCCTCCCCCAAACCCAATACAATTAATTGAGACCTCCAATATAAGTAATCCTCTCCCACCCCCTGTACAGCTCATGCAGGCCCTCCCTCTCCACAGGTTCTGTTGCTGCTTGCAGGATGAACCCTAGTGCCAGAAGACCCTTAGTTGCATGTCTTCACTGGCAGCTCTGGCTCCGTGTGCCTCTCTTCAAGAAGCAGAGCTGTACAGTGTTTGTATGGGGTGGGATGGAGGAGTGGGCAAGCAGGTTGCGTGAACCTTTTTCACAAGAGGGGAAGGGGAGCAGAAAGAGGCTAGAAGCTTAGAGATGGCTCCTCCTATTCACATCACCCCCCCCCCGCCCCATGTGAATAGATTCATAGATACTAAGGTCAGAAGGGACCATTATGATCATCTAGTCTGACCTCCTGCACAACACAGGCCAGAGAATCTCACCCACCCACTCCTGCGAAAAACCTCACCTATGTCTGAGCTATTGAAGTCCTCAAATCATGGTTTAAAGACTTCAAGGAGCAGAGAATCCTCCAGCAAGTGACCCGTGTCCCATGCTACAGAGGAAGGTGAAAAACCTCCAGGGCCTCTTCCAATGTGCCCTGGAGGAAAATTCCTTCCCGACCCCAATCAGCTAAACCCTGAGCATATGGGCAAGATTCACCAGCCAGATACTACAGAAAATTCTTTCCTGGGTCCCATCCCATCACAGGCCATTAGACCTATTTACCATGAATATTTAAAGATCAGTTAATTATCAAAATCATGTTATCCCATGATACCATCTCCTCCATAAACTGATCGAGTTTAATCTTAAAGCCAGAGAGATCTTTTGCCCCCACTGCTTCCTTTGGAAGGCTATTCCAAAACTTCACTCCTCTGATGGTTAGAAACCTTCGTCTAATTTCAAGTCTAAACTTCCTGGTGGCCAGTTTATATCCATTTGTTCTTGTGTACACCCTGTCTCCATCCCTCTCCCCTACCCAAAATCTCCTGTTGGTTCCCAGGCACTACTTCCTTTCCTTAATAGGCCAACCCTCAGAGCAGAGCTGTGCCAGGAGACACTCCTCCCCTCACCCTAACCAATCAGCCACTCCCTGAGAATGTGGCGCAGCAGTCGCAAAGCCACCTTCCTGTTCCTCAAATCCCATGGTGGAAGACTGCCCAAGTTCACTACAGATCTCCTTGCTACAACTGTCCCCCCCTTTTCCCCCCGCTGCATCATTTACTGCTACTGGAGCAGTCCATGAATCTGGCTGGGGGAACATCCACCATGGGTTTTTAAAACCAGGCAGGCAGTTATGAACTGGTTCCAGGACAGAAAAGGGACCCAGTGTAGAGATGACTAAGAATGTGCGGGATGCTCACATGTGACCTGCTGCCAGTAATTCAGACCATGAAAGCACCTTCCTCCTCTGGGGTTGCAGAAGCACCTGTAGGCATGGCAGCGAGATTCCAGAGGAAGCACAGCCTGTCAGCATCGTCCTGTTAGAGGGACTTGTGTTCATTCACTGTCTCAGCTTAAGTGGCTTTTGTGGGGAAGCAGGATTCGCTGTGTGAATTTCAATGGGATCTTTAAATCTGCCAGAGAGGGTTCCCCCCCACTCCTTCCCCAAGTAAGTTTACCTTAGCCAGGCAGCTTGGATTGACAGCTCTGCACGTATTCCACCAACCTAGCAGTTCCTTTTGTGCCGGCTGTCAGGACCACTGCCTCATTTCCTACTGATCTTTCTCTTTATAAGGAAGATCTCTCTCTCTTTTCGAACCAAGGGCCTGAATCAGATCCAAGCCTCACACAGAAACATTTTTATCGGTCTCCAGAAGCAGGGTGCATTAAGTAAGACATGTCTAGCTTGCAGAGCCTGTGTTACCACAGCAACAAGATCAAACCCAGTTCAAAGAACGAGGGGTAAGGGGAAAAATGGAAGAGGGTTCTGGGTGGCCTTAAAAACTGTGAGACTTCTGCTTTTCTAATACCCTGTGGCACAGAGATGGGCAGGGAGCAGAGGGCAGGATGGGTCTAAGAGGAGCAAGGAGTGCCCCATGGCACTGAAGGGGAAGGGATAGCAGGGCACTGGAACTTGCAGCTCTAAAACACACCTCATATGAGTGAGAAAGGTAGAGGACTCAAGACAGGAAATTGTATTAGCTCCGTGGGTTCACCAAGCTTTCACTTGCTCATAGCTGAGTAAAGCATTGTATTTGCACAAGTGCCACAGTAATGAATGCATTGAGACCTTTATTCATTCGACTGGTATCTAAGCTTTGCTATAAGAGGCTTTCCCCACAAATGTCCTGCTTTTAAAGACACTACTCACCAAATAAAAGTGAAAAACAAGAGGCCAACTATTCTCCATATGTGAAAATGCACAAGTCAAGGGGTGCTGCCCATATGCATCTTGCAATGGCCATTGGGCCCAACATGCTTAGAGTGGAATGTGCAACCAAGACCATGACGGTGGCCCAGTGGCATAACTGCTCACTTCAATAGCTCCTGTGATCTCAACACTAAAACCTTCTCTCAGACTATAGGGCTCCTCAATAAGAGTGGAGCATAAACTGACTCTCTCCATCATGTTTGCAATGTTGTTGTAGCCCGGTTGGTCCCAGGTAATCTCTTTGATTGGACCAAATTCTATTGATGGAAGACACAACCTGTCAAGCTACAGGACCTGAAGGAGAGTTCTGTGTGGCTCGAAAGCTTGTCTCTACCACCACCAGAAGAAGAGGCAATAAAAGATATTACCTCACTCACCTTGACTCTCGCTATCATAGCATTATTCACATTGAGTTTCCAAATGTCCCATAAACTACAATGGGATTGAACCTAATCCCCCAGATCTGAACACCCCCAAAACTTTGAGGACATTGAGATTTGAGGTAAGAGTATCTGGGCTGGGGGGTGCTATGGCTGGGCTCTGGGGGGAAGGGGGTGAGAGTGTCTGGCCCCCCAGCTGGCTCTGGGGAGGGGAGGGGACAGAGAGGCAGGAACTGGATTGTCATAGGGGTTTCTTTAAACTCTCTACTCTTAGGGGAATTTGTGTGTGTCTGTATTATTACAGACATAACTTGCTGACAGGTATTTTGAAAGAAATAACCCACCACAATGCACAGCTATATATTCACTGCCGCCCCCAGCCATTTGCAGGACATAGGTGCTCCAAGAAGGAGAGATCAGCCTGTTACTAGAAGAAAGCAAGAGGGCATCACACATTGAGCGGTGGGGGAGAAGAGGGAAAAATAAGAGTTGACTGACTCCATATGACAAATGGAATGCAACTGTTCTCCAAATGCCAGGAGATTAAACAAATTTCCTTGCTTCTTCCCCTCCCCTGCTGCCTGAAAGCAGAAAGAGGTGGTTAACCTAGGAAATCCCCTTGAATAAGCCCTGACAGCCCTCCTCAGAGATGGCATTTCTCTAAACACTGTTTGTAAAATGGTAATTATCCAGCACACAATGACAGCTGGCACTTAGCACAAAGAGAGCGAGCGAGCGGACAAGAAGAAAGCATTCCTGCTGTAATTGAACAAAGAGGAAAGAAATATATAAAAACGTAATCAGAAAAATATAAAGATTGCCGGCTGCGCTGATGGGTCATTTCAGCTTCAGGGTTTGTTTTGGAGCAATTGAGCTTGATCCTGGAATCAGACTGAGGGGACTGACATCCTCCCAATCATTCTGCATCTCAAAGAGAACCACAGACAGCGGGGCCTAAGGAATTGAGGCAGCTGGTAACAAGCACACGGGTGCTGAGGCTGGTACTGATTTACAAAGGGTCCAAAGCAGTTGCTCTTAAATTTTGGGCCTGCATACATGGCGTGTTAGAGTACACCAGTGAAGTATAAATTCTAGTGCACACCAGCATGATGCTCACTAGCTGGATGTGTGGATCTGGATGTGCATGTAGACCTAGTCCAATTTCAAATAGTACTACATCAACATGCACTGGTGTGAAGCTTCCCTACTGCCCCTTTCTTCCTCCCCCTACCCTCAACTCCCCTCTGCTTCCTCCCAGGTCCTTCCCCTGCCTCCCACTATGCACCTCCTCCCTCCCCGCCATACAAGGAGAGCATCCTCTGCCTCTGGAATTCCAGCACTGGTTGGGTTACAAGACCAAACAGCCCCTTCTCTTGGGGTGTCTAGAATTAGATGGGAAAACATCCACTAGAAAATTTCCATTAGGGAACAATCATGCTGACCAGGGAACTAGAGATGATCTAATAGGTCTTTAGTTTTTAGATTTGTGGTTAGAACAAAGGAGTGGGATGTCGGTTCTATTCTAAGTTCTGTCAGGATTCCTGGGCAAGTCTCTAATCTCTCTGTGCCTCAATTCCCCATCTGCAAAATGGCTACACTGATACTTCCTTTGCCTCTTTGGATTGTTAGCTCTTGGGGGCTGGGGCTGTGTTTGTGTAGTGCCCAGTGCAATGGTGCCCTCATCTCAGTCAGTTCCTTTATGCATGGCTGTAGCACAAATATCATCTATGATTCGAAACTCACATTGTAAGCATATCAGAGATACACAGTGGGAAAAAAAACCTCATTTTAATTACATGAGCTCTAGTCTCCCACTTAGTCTTCATGCTGTTTACATCCTCTCCCTGGGTGAAGGAAGTTGCTATCTCTCCTTGTTGCCTGGAGTTCCCAGTGCTCTGATCTCTTCAGGTTGCTCTGAAGGCTGTGTTTCCTGCCCTTGCCCCAAGTTTGTGCACAGTTCAATTTACACCATGGGAACACCCAACAAACATACTAAGGAGCTTTGGCAAACTCAAAGAAGGGGTGCAGGGTATGTGGGGGTGGGGATGTCTGGCAAGTGCATACAATGGAGCACTGGCAAATATAGGGAGCATTGCTGCTCTAACTTAGGGCTTGTCTACACTACCCGCCGGATCAGCGGGCAGCGATTGATCCAGCGGGGGTTGATTTATCGCGTCTAGTATAGATGTGATCAATCGACCACTGAGCGCTCTCCCGTCAACTCTGGTACTCCACCAGAATGAGGAGCACAAGCAGAGTCTATGGGAGAGTGTCAGCTGTTGACTTACCGCGGTGTCCTCACTGCAGTAAGTAGATCTAAATACGTCGACTTCAGCTATGCTATTCACGTAATTGAAGTTGTGTATCTTAGATCGACCTCACACGGTAGTGTAGACAAGCCCATATACTGAGCAAGCCCAGGTTTGGGTCAGTACCCGTGTGGGTTAAAGTCACCTTTGTCTCATCCTCTTCAGTTGCACTGTGCACTTCTCAGCCAAGGATCTGGATCATGACATCTCCTTGTGTAGGTCTAGCCACCAGCACAAGCTAAACATAGCTGAAACACAACTCTTAAGTCTTTCCCTCCCCACAAGTCCAACAGCACCACCATCCTACTTGTCACTCAGGCCAGTAACCTGGGTGCCATTTTCGAGGCAGCCCTCACTCTAGGTTCTTGCACCCAGGCTGTGTGTAATTTTGCCAATTCTTTCTGTATAACATCTCTAAAATAAAGCCTTTCCCATCAATCCACGCAGATAAAATTCTCATCCACGCTCTCATCATTTCTCATCTTGATTATTGCAACATCTTTCTCTCTGGCCTTGACAAATGCAATCGTACCCTGTTCATATCCATTCAGAGGGCTGCTGTGAAGATCATTTTCCTAGCCTGTCACTTTGACCATGTCACCCTTCTCTTTGCATCCCTCCACTGGCTCCTCCGTCTCTATGACATCAGACATAAGCTGCATGTATTCGCTTTCAAGGCACCTTCACAGGCAAGGTCCACACTACCTATCATCCGTCATCTGCTATTGAGCTGTCAATGCTCATCTCCAACTGGCCCGTGATGCCAGCCTCCACTGCCCGCTACTTACATTTTCAAACAAGCCCCTTTGTGCTTTCTTCCATGCAGCCCCTTACATCTGGAAGAGGCTCCCTCTGAAACATCCACAAAGCCACTACATTAGCCACCTCAGAACTCTCCTTTGCTTTGATGTCTACCAAAAAAAAAAAAAACCTTAACAACAGTTAGGCTGCTGGTGTCCTGAGACCCCTGCCTATCATGCTGCCTGGTATTGTCACATGGTTTCCTTGAACTCCCCCATCTGTCTGTATCTATCGACTGTGTCTTGTCTTATACATAGATTGTAAGCTCCTTGGAGCAGGGAGCATCTTTTTGTTCTCTGTTTCTACACAGCCTAGCGCTATGGGCTCCTGGTCTATGACTGAGGCCCTAGGAGCTAAGGTAATACAAACAACAACATATTTATTTGTAGGACAGTAGTGACAGAGTGGTGGGAGGGAGGCCAAGGTAAAAATAGCGCAAGCGTGTTCTCATGCAGAGCAGCTGTGCTCACAATGCAGCCTGACACTTCCTCACCATTCTCAGGCAGCAGTGCTCTCGAGAGCGATTCAGTTGTCCTAATGGCCAAGTACATCTTTACTCACTTAGGGCAAAATCCTGAGAGTTGTTTAGCTCTTGCTAAGTACCCCCAACACTCACTGACTTCATTGGGTATTGCAAGTGCTCAGCACCTCACAAGAGCTGACGTCTATGCTTGTTAGAAGGCGAGTGCTCTTCTGTGCCAGGTCTGTATGATGATAATTTTCTCAGCCCACATGTACATTTAAGACAACATATATTTTCTCTGCCGCAGACAGATATACCTTGGAACAGTAATTTATTATGCTAGTATCTCCAAATCTGTTTTTGTTTTTTGGGTTTTTTTTTGAGAAATATAAGTAGAGTTGTATTAACAGTGTATAATTTTTATGACTGTGACTGATGATTTGTTTGACAAGGTCTCTTATGTATCCGTCTAACTATTCAGTACTTTGTAGGTGATTTATCCTCAAACTGTCTTAATAAACTTTAGATATTACCTTCTCTGAGTAATGGATGTGTTTTCTTTAAAATACAGTTAAACTGTTAGTTTAATGAGTGAGAATTTGGGGACAGAATTTATACTTGGAAGTTACTGATTTGAAAATCATCAATATATTTCTAAATAGACAAGCACAAATAAATTGCAAAGTGATTTTTTTCCATAACCCGACGTAAAAATATATGCATGTTTCCAGGTACAAAGTAATTACTTCAAGCAGTAACAGTGTATTTATAGTAAGATGTATTAAAGAAGTCCCATTGAGAATGAAACAGCTAATGCTGCAATTTAATTATAAACCCCTATATATGCCAGCGCATTTTCACGATTACTTCTGTTATTCTTGATCTGTAGTATGTTGCCTAATACAATTTGCTGTGCATTTTTCATATAAATGACTTTCATGGGTTCTGTTTATCTGCTATAGACAGTGCAGCACAGAGCTGCAAAAGATAATACATATGTGTATTTAAGGATGCAGAAAGAAGCATGAGAGTTGTATTGAATTATTTGAGAACTAGCATGTGGTCTTATAATTACAGGATTTGCTGTAATGCATATATGCAAAAAAAGACGAGAGTTAAGACAGTCAGGATTTCATTTAGGTGGAAACATGTGCTAGATGGGGGTGAATACTCCTAAACATGCATCTCCACAGCCATTTTTACATAAAATTACCAAAGACCCCTTTTGTGTTTATGGAGCTGCACAGAAAACAGACTGTTACATTTGACATTTCCTGACCTCCAAGTGCTTAATCTTAACACACTCTTCATGTACTTTACAGTTTTATAGACTAAGTCCAGAAGGGATCATTCTGATCATCTCTCATGTGACCTCCTGCATGACCCAGGCCTTAGATTTCACCCAGTGATTCTGGAATCTAGCCCAATGAGTTGTGGCTGAGCAACAGCACATCTTTTAGAGACATCCACTGTTGATTTAACGTTTCAGAGTAGCAGCTGTGTTAGTCTGTATCCGCAAAAAGAACAGGAGTACTTGTGGCACCTTAGAGACTAACACATTTATTCGAGCACAAAGCTTTCGTGGGCTACAGCCCACTTCATCGGATGCATAGAATGGAACTTATAGCAAGATACATATAGTAAGATATCTATCTATCTAGCTATATGTATCAGTCTCACTATTCTGTACTTCGTATGTGATTAATCCTCAAACTGTCTTAATAAAGTTTAGATATTACCTTCTCTGATTAATGGATGTGTTTTCCACATATTATATATATATATATATACACACACACACACACACACAGAGATAAGTTGGAAGTTACCATACAAATTGTGAGAGGCTAATTAGTTAAGATGAGCTATCATCAGCAGGAGATAAAAAAACTTTTGTAGTGATAATCAAGATGGCCCATTTAGACAGTTGACAAGAAGGTGTGAGGATACTTAACTTAAGGAATAGACTCAATATGTGTAATGATCCAGCCACTCCCAGAAGTGAGCTGTAGCTCACAAAAGCTCATGCTCAAATAAATTGGTTAGTCTCTAAGGTGCCACAAGGACTCCTTTTCTTTTTGCGAATACAGACTAACACGGCTGTTACTCTGAAACCTATTCAAACCCAAGTTAATGGTATCTAGTTTGCATATTAGTTCAAGCTCAGCAGTCTCTCCTTGGAGTCTGTTTTTGAAGCTTTTCTGTTGCAGAATTGCCACCCTTAAATCTTTTACTGAGTGGCCATAGAGGTTGAAGTGTTCTCCTGCCGGTTTTTGAATGTTATGATTCCTGATGTCTGATTTGTGTCCATTTATTCTTTTGCGTAGAGACTGTCCGGTTTGGCCAATGTACATGGGAGAGGGGCATTGCTGGCACATGATGGCGTAGATCACATTGGTAGATGTGCAGGTGAACGAACCTCTGATAGTGTGGCTAAGGTCCTATGATGGTGTGACTTGAATAAATATGTGGACAGAGTTGGCATCAGGCTTTGTTGCAAGGATAGGTTCCTGGGTTAGCAAATACTCACCAGAAACCACACAACACACACACTAACCCATATCTATCTATCTTATTATATGTTCCATTCTATGCATCCAGTGAAGTTGGCTGTAGCCCACAAAAGCTTATGCTCTAATAAATTTGTTAGTTTCTAAGGTGCCACAAGTACCCCTGTTGATTTAAAGACATCCAGTGATGTAGAGCTTACCACTTCCTTTGGTAAATCTAGTTTACTGTGTGAAATACAGACACGGAATATCTGCATCTATATGTAAAACACACATCCTAATGTTCCCTCATAGCTGAATAATACAATGTATTTTACATTTGGGGATTTCTGTGCCCTTTGGTGACTGTCCAAGGATACACATGGCTCTTAGAAAAAAGCTCTCCTGGTTTTATCCTCTAAAACCCACTAGGCCCTCAGTGTAGTATTTTACAAGTATTAATTCACTAAAGCATTCTGGAGGCTAGCACAAGGTCGCGAAGAGGGAGCATGTCATTGTCAGAAGGGTCTTTGTCACTGTCAGGGGGTTATTTTTGTTTCTGTTGTTGTTTGGTGCTGCTTCTTCTGTTCAGCTATGGTGGGCTTATAGAGTCAGGAGAACACTGCTCCCACCTGTGGAGAGACAGAGAGCGAGAAGCAGAGGAATCAAGAAGGGGAGCATGTGTGTACGTGCGCACGTACGTTTGAGAGACAGACTGTGTAGGAAAGTATATGTAGGAAAGAAAAAAAAGGGAGAGTTGGGAAAAAAAGCAGCAGCAAAGGGAGAGGGGAGGAGCATAAATGGAGACTGATGAGGAGAAAAAGGGCAAGAAGAGAAAAAGAGTCAGGATAGCTGGCTGTAAAAGCCAGCTAAATGTTTGCACTCCAGATGTGCCTATAAACATTAGAAAATGAGCATGACCATTCACTCAGAGAGAGCCATGCGCAGAATTAGGCACCAATGACAAATCATAGCCTCATTTGGGTGAGAAGGGGTCTCTGGGGCATCATCCAGGCCATTCCCATGCACTGTGGCAGGCCTGATTATACTTAAACCTTCCCTGACAGATGGGTGGCTCGTCTCTGCCTGAAAGATCTCCAATGCTGGCCTCTCCAAAGCCTGCCTTGGCAGCTTGTTCCATTGCCAAACTGTTTCTAGAGTTATAAAGTTTTCCCTAATATTTTAACTAACTGTTCCCTGCTGCAGCTTAGGATCGTTACATCTTTCTTCTCTTCATACTGACTAGTGAGAAGAATGGATCCCCATCCTCTTCCTAACATCTCTTTATGGATCTGTAGACAGCAATCATGTCTCCCTTCACACATCTTTCCTCCACAATGAATATACCCAGCTTTCTTAATCTTTTCATTTAGGTCTCATTTTCCAGACTTTTTGTTGTTGTTGTTGCTCTCCTCTGATCTTTCTCCGATATACCCTGGCCCCAGGATGGGCAGGGAAGGGGATGGAACTAATAAAGCATCTCCTAACCTTACCTCTTTACCCCTCTGGTGTGCCAGGCTCAATGCAGGTCCACTTGGGGACTGGGCTGCTAATCTGCCCTGAATACCATTCACTTCCTATCACCTCCTAAATATATTGGGGCTTGCAGGCCTTGGGGTTCTACCACTAGAAGACATTTTAAAGTCAGAGGGTCCCAGGGCCAGTTGTGGGGAGGGGAAGTGGAGAATGAGAAAGATGGGGAATTCTGTGGTTTGAAGGAGGTTCCAGCTTGATATGCTGATTGGAGGCTTGACAGCATGTAAATATTAGGACACCTTCCCCCTGCCTCCAGATGCAAATATCACCCAGATCCGTATTACACCTTATCTGTCTAGTCACATCTTTTGGGTCCCTCTTCCCTGTACTGCTTTCCTCCCCCTCCTTCTTCCTAGTTTAAAGCATCCACTTACAAGCTGTGTTAGTCTAGGTCTCAAGAGGAGACTGATTCCCAGCCATTAAAGCAGTGTGCATGACTATTTTTTGTACAAAAGCAAAGGCGGCTTGGTGCTGTGATTTTAGTTGCAAATGGGCAACCTACAAAGGAAAAAAGCCACAGATGAAAGCACTGAGTACGTCATTTGAGATATTATGTGGATGCCTCTAATCATTCTCCCTACCTGCTAAACGGTTTCTCGGAGCCTAGGATTAGAAGATGGACGTTTAGGAACATCTGAAGACAAAAGGGACCAAGCAAACTATACAAAGGAATTGCTGTGGCATGCCTATAAGGATTCTACAGAGAGAATAAGTTCAGGGCAAATGCATGACAAACACACCACCCTGATCGGACTATACATGCAGTGACATACCTTATGTAGAAGTCTAGATGCTACCATTTGTTCCCATGATGGTGCAAAACTAGAGGAGAGGAAGAGCTAATAAAAATTTGGCCCTATGAGTCACATAACCAGACACCAGGCTTTACTTGTAATGAGAGCATCACCTATAACCCATTGTAACAATGGGCATATTGCAAACAGCAGCAACTTACAGATACTTCTGTGTGGAGAACGAATAGTCAATGCTATTTCTTTTAAATACCCAGCTGCATCATCAAGTCAGGCATGGAATTTATTAAGCCTCCCGGAATTTATCTGTTTGAGAAGCTATGGGATTAGATCATGTTCATGCCAACCTTACAGAAAAAAAAAAAAAGAAATCTGAAAATCAGTTAAGTATCTTATTCCTCGCCACAAAAAGAATACAAAATGTAAAACACCCTTGTTCTGATGTGCTGGGAAAATTCCTGGAATCAACCAGCCAAAGATAACTTGTGTTTCTAAATATTTGGGATCTGAAGATATGGCATATAGATTGAATTTATTATTATTATTAAAACAAAAGGGTTTCTTTTTTAAAAAGCTCTGCAGTATACCCTACATATATAAATCACTGGTATTTATTTTGGGTGTTTCAGGTTGTGCTGTGAATAGAAAATGGTTGATGTGAAGGAACCTAAGATCCTCTTTTTATCCAGAGAACAGATAGAATACTGGCAAACGCACTAGGTGGTCCCTCATGCCTTCCCAGAATATTGAACGTTGTAGTACTTTCAGGAATGGCATGGGCCCACCACCCACAGAGTATGTACAAGGAAACACTGCCTGGAGGATGCCATTTTCTAGAACATACCCCTCCACCCTCACTGGCATGACCTCACATGCACATTTTGGCAGTGACAGCATGGCGTGCGCTTCAAAATGGTGTCCGCATCTGGCAAAAACCACCTCCAGTTTTGTCTCAGTCCTGGAGAAGAGACAAACCACCCAAAATGAGGACTGTCCAGCTTAAAACTAGACAAATGGCCTGCCTAAACTGCACCCATGCCATCCTCATGCAGCAGGAGTTACTGAAGGAAGGGTGTTGTGGTGGCTGTGAGTTACTCACTTATTCTGTAGTACTGGCCTTTTCCAGCAAGAGGGACTATGAAGAATGATCTATCTTTCTGTTTTATTAGGGGTTTGTACTGCCACCCATCATCACAGTATCTGAGCATCTTCCATGTAAAAATCAATAGCAATGGCAAAGTCCTTAGTGGACTTCAGGGAATCCCTCATGTGATACAGCAGTGACTGCTGTGATCAATAAAGCTCTGGTTCTAGCTTCTGCCAGCACAAATTATGGCAGGTAATGGTCCAGGAGTGCTGACAATGAAGTTATCTCCCAGCTACTCAAGTCCTAGCCTTTCCCAGGAGGAGGTGCTCTACAGAACCATGCAGAAACTCAGGCTCTCTTTACCCTTGTAGAATGCACTGAAATTCTTTTTGCAAATGGAATTCTGTTCTTGTTAAAATAAAAAACTGATAGTATCAGCCTAAATCAGGCACTCTACAAGATTCTCCATCATAAATGTGTGCATCACTCCTGACCTGAAGCCACCCTGCTATTCCAATCCTGGGCTCCCCACACAGCTGTGCCAATGCCCCTCACTCCTGACCTACAGCAAGCCCTATTATTCCAGTCCTGTTAATCTCTATCTTCTTCCATCTTGCCTCTGCAACAGTATCTACACTTTCATTTGTCATTCTTGCTTGATTATTGGCTTTTTCCCCATTATTGCCTGCAATAGCAGAGGGCATGCTGCAACCGGTTCCACTTCTAGTCTGCTTTCTAAACCATAGCAGCAAAACACGCTTTAACCCACCAGCAAATCTAACTGAGAATTCCTAAGCTGGCTGTATTTGGCTTCATGAAACAGAGGCAATCAAAGCACAATGTCTGCAATAATTATCCTACAAAGCATCAGTTCAGCATCACTTCCGCACTGGATCAGTGATGCTAAGTGGTCCTGAGCCAGACTGGGGTGTCAGGGTACTTCCCCGCTGTTAGTAAGAAGCATTATAAGGGCTACCAGAGGAGAAGACATCCCCACAACACACAGCTTTGCATTTTCTTGCAGTCTGATAAATAGCCATGCTCCATGCAGTTCTGGGTTTATGGGGGTCCGTTTTTCACCCCAGTCAGTTGCCGACTTGTTACAATTAGCTGTGAAATTTCCCAGCATGCAGCACTTCAGTCTGGCTGTGCTCTGTCATGTTGGATATTCTGCATACCATAAAGGCCTGGCCTTGTAGAAGGGCAGTGTCTTATACAGAAATAGCTGGATGGAAATCTTACATCATTCCTCTGCTATAACATCTAAGTCGAGTTGCATTCCTTACAAGGGTAGAAGAGATTCTGTTCACATTATAAATGTGCTTATTCTCATTTGGAAAAACAGGGCTGCCAGCATTTCAGATCAATCTGCCTTCATCAGGGCTTAAGATTTGGAGAATCATCTTTAGTTTTATTTTTCATTTTACACGTTAACTAAACGTAATGCTGGTGAAAGGTGCCAGCTTGACAGCGCTGGAGACCAACTGGCCAGATTCTTCTCTCAGTTGCAGTGCTCTAAATCTAGAGTAAACCCATGCTAATTAGGGGAGTTACTCCAGATTGATAACGAAGAATGGTGTCTGGCACTGGTGCACTCACTTTACCCACAAAGGGCCAAATCCTGGTCCCAGCGAAGTCAAGAGCAAACTCCCACTGATTTCAAGGGGACCAGGATTCGGCCCAGACAGATATAGCATAGGTAGCTACTATGTTAGAAGCTTCATCACCGTGTACCCCATTAGCCCTCCTCTAAACAATACACCCTACTCCTTACGTGGATCTCTAAAGCAAAAACAGAAATCCAGTCTTTGGCCCCTCTGCTAAAGCTACAGGAGGAAGAGAATTAGCATCAAGGGTAGGAGATTTTCAGAAATACTCAGCTTTTGCCTAATTGCTCCCACTGAAACCAACAGGAATTTTACTGTCAATTTCAATGGGAGCAGAGGTAGGCCAGCACAAAGCACTTCTGAAAAGCCCATCAAGAGTTGTTGTGATGTAGCAACACACCTTAGGGCATGTCTACATGGCAGTTGGGACCATAACCCCCACAGCCTGGGCAGACAGACTCTCGCTAGCTTGCTAACACCACAACCATGAACATTGTGGCTCAGGCAGCAGCTCAGGTTAGCCTCTTAACTCAGACTTGTGTGGCTAGCCCAAGCTTTTGGCCATGTTGCAACATCCACACTGCTATTTTTAGCATCCTAGCAACAGCCTATCTAGGCAGGCTGGGAGGCACGGTCTCAGCTGCAGTGTAGAAACCCTTAGATTTCTTTGCTTTCATAAGCCAAAACAGCTTCCTCACAGTAATGACATTTGATCACTAGCTTCTGGGTTCAATTTGAACTTGTGCACTGGAGATCAAAGGCTCTACAACCCTTTGAGGACTCTGAGCCACCCAGGCCCTAACCACGTACATTTTCTACTTTACTAACACCATTATTTGTGACGCTGATATCCTCCTGGGACGCTTTTTCCATTTAGTAAACGGGCAGAGCGGTCATAACTGCATGTTACGCCAAGGGATAAATTTGGCTCATGACCTTTGGGTAAGGTTCAGAATCAAAGCACTCACACGTCTGAGTGCTTCACCCATATGTACCCCATAACTTTTGGTGCATTACTCATCACAAGTCATTATAATTATGACTTTGTTTATTTTTGTACTTTGAAGAGCCTAAGGACAAGAACTTCACCTCAGCACCCTACAAACATTCATCAGGGTAACTTTAGTTTCATGCAGAGGCATTACAGCATAGGGCAAGGAGGGAATAGTCCATCTCTATACAGAGCTAGTGTGACCACAAACGGAATCCTGTGTTCACATTTGGGTACTCCATTACCAGAGAGATATTGACAAGTGGGAGAAGTTCAGAGTAGGACAACAAAAAAAACACAGAAGATTGGAGGAACTGATGCATAAAGAAAGAGAGAGTCAAATGTGCCTATCTTGGCTAAGAGAAGAGGACATGATAACAGTAAACTCCAAGGAGTTACATAGCGTGATACACAAGGATATAGCCAGGGATAGAAAGATTTATTTTAAAAGAAAAAAAATAAGCCTGATTATCAGGAAAAAAACTTCTTGACTGCAAGATATATTGGGTTGTGCAATTGTCTGCCAAAGGAAGGGATTGGAACCTCATTGTTTGTGACATTTAAAAGTAGAATGATAAAATACTAGAAAATGTATTGTAGTAGGCCATCCAGAACTTGTCGATAGCACACTTCCCAAGAGATGGGTTAACCCCAGTGTTCTGGCCAAATCTGGTTATTATTTCCTACGCTTTCAACGAGAATTATTCATCTGTGCTTCCTGCTCTGCATTCCTGTGCAGTGGTATTGTGTAGATGTTAACAAGATGTCTTTTCCCCACTTCTCGGATATAGTGGCAAAAGGATTTCTGAATGAAAGGGTGAATTAGCTCCTCAAAGTCCTTGTGCAATAGGGTGCAGTATGCTGCACCCCAGTGCAAATGGGAGTGGAGACTGCTCATGGATTCTTAATGCTTAATGATTTCTTTGTTTCGGTTTTCACTAAGAAGGTTGGTGATGATTGGACATCTAACCTAGTGAATACCAGTGAAAATGACATAGGAGCAGAAGAGGCTAAAATAGGGAAAGAACAAGTTAAAAATTACTTGGACAAATTAGATGTCTTCAAGTCACCAGGGCCTGATGAAATGCATCCTAGAATACTCAAGGAGCTGACTGAGGAGATATCTGAGCCAGTAGAGATTACCTTTGAGAAATCATGGAAGACTGGAGAGAGTCCAGAAGACTGGGAAAGGCAAATATAGTGCCCATCTATAAAAAGGGAAATAAGGACAACCCAAGGAATTACAGACCAGTCAGCTTAACTTCTGTACCCGGAAAGATAATGGAGCAAATAATTAAGCAATCAATTTGCAAACATCTAGAAGATAATAAGGTGATAAGTAACAGTCAGCATAGATTTGTCAAGAACAAATTGTGTCAAACCAACCTGATAGCTTTCTTTGACAGGGTAACAAGCCTTGTGAATAGGGGGAAAGCGGTAGACGTGATTTTAGATTTTCTTGATTTTAGTAAAGCTTTTGATACTGTCCCACATGACCTTCTCATAAATTAACTAGGGAAATGCAGCCTAGATGGAGCTACTATAAGGTGGGTGCAAAACTGGTTGGAAAACCATTCCCAGAGAGTAGTTTTCAGTGGTTCACAGTCATGCTGGAAGGGCACAATGAGTGGGGTCCCGCAGGGATCAGCTCTGGGTCCGGTTCTGTTCAATATCTTCATCAATGATTTAGATAATGGCATAGAGAGTACACTTATGAAGTTTGCATATGATACCAAACTGGGAAGGGTTGCAACTGCTTTGGAGACTAGGATTAAAATACAAAATGATATGGACAAACTGGAGAAACTGTCTGAAGTAAATAGGATGAAATTCAATAAGGACAAATGCAAAGTACTCCATTTAGAAAGAAATAGTCAGTTGCACACATATAAAATGGGAAATGATTGCCTAGGAAGGAGTACTGTGGAAAGGGATCTGGGGGTCATAGTGGACCACAAGCTAAATATGAGTCAACAGTGTAATGGGGTTGCAAAAAACGTGAACATCGTTCTGGGCTGTATTAGCAGGAGTGTTGTAAGCAAGACACGAGAAGTAATTCTTCCACTCTACTCAGGTGTCAACTGGAGTAGTGTGTCCAGTTCTGGGCACCACATTTCAGGAAGGATGTGGACAAATTGGAGAGAGTCCAGAGAAGAGCAACAAAGATGATTAAATGTCTAGAAAACATGATTTATAAAGGAAGATTGAAAAAGTTGGGTTTGTTTAGTTTGGAGATGAGAAGACTGAGGGGGGACACGATAACAGTTTTCAAGTATGTAAAAGGTTGCTACAAGGAGGAGGAAGAAAAATTGTTTTTCTTAACCTCTGAGGATAGGACAAACAATGGGCTTAAATTACGGCAATGGAGGTTTAGGTTGGACATTAGGAAAAAACTTCCTGTCAGAGTGGTTAAGCAATTGCCTAGGGAGGTTGTAGAATTTCCATCATTGGAGATTTTTAAGAGCAGGTTGGACAAACACCTGACAGGGATGGTCTAGAAAATTAGTCCCGCCACAAGTGCAGAGGACTGGACTAGATGACCTCTTGAGGTCCCTTCCAGTTCTATAATTCCATGAATCTATGGATTAAAGATTAAATGATAGGCATAATCCACACTGATTTCTCAAGACACTTGTGCATACCCGCTCCCGCACTCGCCACTAAGCAGAGTAGAAAAGAGGGAGTGTCTAGGAACATGGGAATTGGAGGTCCATATCCTCCATTATCCTGTCTCTGACAGCGGCCAGCACTAAATGATTCAGAGGAAAGTGCAAGAATTCTGCAATAGTCAGAGGTGGAATAAGCTGCTCCTCACATTAGGGCTCATCCTGCTCTCTAATAATTAGAGAATGGTTTATGTCCTACAGCACCAGGGTTAATATCCCTTCCAATTGTTGTCTTTATTTATAACAACTCTGGATAGCCATCTAAATGTCCAATCCCTTTCTGAAGGAAATTTTTGGCCTCAGAAACTTCCTGTGGCAAGAAGTTCCACAGTATAATTACTTGTTGTGTGAAAAAAATATTCCTTACATTGGTTTTAAATGTCCTGCCTTTTAATTACATTAAATGTCCCCCTTGTTCTTGTGTTATGAGACAGAGAATGGAAGCTCCTGATATACCTTCTTTTTCATCATTGTAGATATATTTATCATGTTGCCCCTTACTCATTTCATTACTAAGGTAACAACCCCAATCTCTATTCATAGGAGATCTTTTCTAGACCCTTGACCATTCTTGCCACTCCCCTCAGAATCCCCTCTAGGTCTGCAATATCCTTTTTAGATGGGGGTGACCAGCCTTGCACGCAGTGTTCCAGGTGAGGCCACATCATGATGGAAACATGACAACCTGAGGAAACATGAGCTTCAGTGTAATCATCACAGTGCTAATGAGGTGCATGTGCACCCCTCTATGGCCTCATAATGTCTACTAGATGGAAGCAAGAGAGTTGGTGACGATGCAGCAGAGCTCTCGGTAATGCAGAGTCTAGTTCTTCTGCACTCCAGCTCCTGGACATCACTTTTTCCCTTGCATTCATAGGTGGTTCAAGAGCTATGTAAATATAGGATGTAATTGGTACTTCTCCAATTTGGGCATGATATAAAATGACTGGCCATTTAAGGGTATTCCTGTGGGAAAGAATCATGTTGTGTCTTCACAAATCCATCTATTAGTCCTTCCCATTATAATCAATAAATCAATTTCCTTTTTATATAGTGATGTTGGCTCAGATATGAGGGTTTGATGGCAAAATTCATTACTCAATTGTCTCAATGCTTCCTTTCTAAGTTCAAAAACATCCATTAGCACCACTATGTGAAGCCCCATTAATCTGCTTGCATTATAATAATGTTCTTATTCTTTCTTAGTGTCTTTATTGCATCCTACTCATCCTTGTTGTCCCACAGGAGCTTTTAATTAATGCACTAAGACCTGGTATTAAAGGAAAGAACTAGCAGATTTAAAAAAAAAACAAAAAAAAAAACAAAAAAAAAACATTCAGCATTTCTGGTGACTGGCCAGGAATTAACCAACTTTAGTAAAGTGACCCTTTGCTCCTATGCACAAAGTCTTATGCAAAACCCAGTCTGGATTCTAAAAGAGTTGTTTCTTTTTCACAGGAATAAATATAAATCAAAATGCCACCTTCCTTACTATTGTTCCTTTTTGTTTTGCCCTCCTATTGTGTGCTAATAAAATGTCTTTCACAGAGGAAGGATGTATTGCATACTTCTTCCCCAAACTGTTTATTTTGAAAAACGACAATCAATCAGTGAACCATACTTCAAAAGGCAAGATATTCAGGTGGCAGATCTTGTGAGCGGTCACCCATTCAGCTGAGAAGAACTTCTGAGATTTTGTTGCTGCTGAACCTTGCTCTGATTCAGCCTTGAATTTGAACCCTGAATTCTAGCCTAGATAACTCCAAATCTAATGATAACATAGTATATAACACCATGGCAACATTAAATCTTTTATCATTTCTCACATTTTCTGAGCACTTTGCCACCCTCAAAGGCCACACAAGCTTAGAAAATGGAGATACATGCCTGCTGTTTTGTAAACACAAAAAGCTGCTGAAAAGCAGCATGGTCTAGTGCAGCGGTTCTCAAACTGTGGCTCAGGACCCCAAAGTGGGTCGCAACCCCATTTTAATGGGGTCTCCAGGGCTGGCTTAGACTTGCTGGGGCCCAGGGCCAAAGCCTGAGCCCCACTGCCCAGGGGCAAAGCCCGAGGGCTTCCGCCCTGGGGGTGGAACTCAGGTTACGAGCACCCTGCCTGGGGCTTAAGCCCGTGGGCTTCATCTTTGGCCCCCTGCCCAAGGTGCTGGGGTTCAGGCTTTGGCCCTCCCACCGGGGACAGTGGGGCTCGGGCGGTCTCAGGCTTCAGTCCCCCCTCCCGGGGTCATGTAATAATTTTTGTTGTCAGAAGGGGGTCATGATGCAATAAAGTTTGAAAACCCCTAGTCTAGTGGAAAAGACATTAGATTAGAAGTCGTGAGACCTGGGCTCTAATTCTAGCTCTGGCATGTGACAGTGGGGAAGTAACTTCCCCTGTTCCTTCCCACCTTTTGTTCAGAGTCTAGACTACAAGGATAGTCTGACTCTTAGTATGTGTATAGTGCCTAGCACAAAGAGTGCCTGATCTTCATTGGGGTCTCTAGGTATGACAATCACAGTAATAAAAACATTGTTAAAACATGAATCTCTGATACCCCTCCTGTAATGGAGCATGGTATAGTTATTTGCATTGATCTTGTTAGGACCCAGTCCCATAGCCCTTACTCACATGAGTCCCAGTGGGACTGCTCATGGGCCTTACCCAAAATCCACTGAATTCCGTAGGAGACATTTAGTTCATTTCAGTGGTCAATGGATCAGTCCACATGTGAGTAAGGGCTTCAAAATCTAGCATTCAGTTTGCTTACACCTTGCCTCCAGAAACATTCACCATTACAAAGAGACCATGCATGTGAAGTGTGAGGGGGAATCCTTGGACTGGAGTCCAAATGAGCAGATGATAGTACCAAATCTCTTTACTACTTAAGGCACGTGAGAAGAAACAAAACAGCTCCCCCAAATGAAGACTATTCAGCTCCCTTCCTTTGTCCTCTGTAAGGAGAGAAATTTGGTTTGAGAATAATGGTTGTATGAGCCCTTCCAATGAGGTCACCTCCTGTTCTTGAACATTCCTAGGCAATGGGAAATTGACATGTTTACTTCCTTCTTGGAGAGTAAATGTAAAACTGCCTAGCAAAACGGGCAAACAAAGGAATATGTTGCGAACTGAAGTCTCTGACAAGTCAGAGGAAGAATATATGACATGGATTATAGAACGTATCATTTAAAAAAAAACTCTAAGAACTCTGTATCATACTTCAAAAGAAAGGAAGAAAATCTGTCATGAAATCTTCTCACTGCATCCAGAATGCTTCAGTGAGCAGAGATACAGAAACAAGCTAATTACTGTCTTTTACTCTCCCAGTTCTGAACAACAACAAAAAAAACCCCACATGATATTTTTTGTGATTATTAATAAGAAGGAAATAAAAGTGTTTCTTTAAGAGTTCTGGGGAAGAAGTATGGTATCTGAGAGATACCATATGGGATAGGGTGGAAACAGCAGGAATGCAGGAAAGGAGGCAAGGGACTTGGAAAACATGCTGTAGTACATGGGATAACAGTCCAAATTACTGCAGTTTACAGTATGGTGATTTCTACTCTACTCTTTTCATTAGGGAATTGAACATGGAGGCTTGCACCTATAGTCTCTAGGAAACAATCGTCTGCATCACAAAGTCATCATCTAATTTGTTACGACTGGTAGTGCCCTCTCAAGACAAGTTCAAGACTTGAATAGCTGGAGGTGCAGCAGCTCAAGATAGAGGTGCATTGGCAGAATGATAAAGGACCCAAGATTGGAATAGCTGTGGCTGCTAGTGGTCAGGATTGGGAAGCATCATCAGAGGTTGTGTGCGGGAGCCCAGGACTGGAATTGCAGGGGCGGGGGCTGCAGGGCAGAGTGGAGGGGCATTGGCAGAACAGTGTGCTGGGAGACCAGGACTGAAATGGCAGGGGTGAGCTGCAGGTCAGGACTTAGATGCATTGGTAGAGCTTGAAGGTAGGAGTAAGGGAGTTTATACACCACCTTTTTGTGCTATATCTGACTTTGGTCTGTGCTATCTGCCCCTCAATTCCATTAATATCAAATTGAAAAGCAGAGAAAAAAAAGTTCTTAGAGCACTTCCCCCACTCCCTTTGGGCAATGAATATTTTGTAGAGTTCAGGGGAGCAGTACAAACCAGCTGCTTTTTTAGATAAGTGAAGGCAGAGAGCGGGAGCCATGAGGCAGAGGGAGCATCCAAAAGGAAGTGTTGTCTGCTTATCTCATTCACTGAATTGTACTGTCCTGCACACAACCAGTTTAGATATCTGAATAAGGATTCAGAGATGTTACTCCATTGTCTGTCTCTCCATAGCACAATTTATTTATTTTTTTTTGTGTGTATATATACACACACACACACACACACACACACACACACTTATAAAAACAACCACAACCCTTGTGTCCCATCCTAGATGCTTTGTTGTTCTACCACAGGCACGGTCTGACCGCTGAGACAATCAAGTCCAGAATCCTGCACTCAGCGCTGGCCAGTATCTGATTCTTCACAGGAAGATATCTTCCAGTCCTCCTCCATTAGGTGCCTAACAGACACCACGGCGGGAAGCAGGAAATCTATCTAAGCATTTCAAGTATGGAACTACATATTTAAGGGAAATAAATATTCAAATACTGTCACATACCATATATTCCCATAAGTAAATGGACACATGTAAAATATCACATTTCACAGTCCCAAAATAACCTTAGATCGCCCTCCAAAGTCCTACCAAATTTCAAACTATAGACCAGGAGCTCTCTTGCACACAATTGCGGTTTATTATATACCGGTTCCAACCTGGACTGCAAACTCTCACAAATCAACCATCATGTATGGCTAACAAACGCAACCATGGACCATAATACATAACATTCCAGTTCTCCCCGGCAGAGACTAACACCTTTCCTCTTACCCTCCATTACAGAGCTAAGATTTGATACTCCCTCTCTCAATTCCTACTAGGTCAAGAGACTACAACATATCACATCATATTCTCCGTACACAGTCCAGAACCCCTGATCCCCCAACATATACTTCACTATAGGGAAAAAAAAAAAAAAAAAAAGCCAACCTCCCCTGCCCACACCCATGTGGACAAAGAAACCCATTATATCATCCCCATTCACCTCTGGCTGTGAGTCAGAGGGCCCTCCTTCCAAATAAAAGCCCATAGCACCTTCACCCAACCGCAGTTTACACATATAGAACCAGATGGGCCCTAGAGTTGGAGCTATAAACCACTCCAGCATTGTATAGGGGCTCTAAAGAAACCACAACAGTCACTGGGAGACTTTCTCCAGTGCAGGGCCACATACACTAGCCCTACACTGCCTCCCCTCACAGCCCCAGCATAGTGGTGTGGGGGTGGCAGGGCTCGGTGGAGGCATGATGGGTACTGTTAGGGGAGTGGCCATAGCGCTTTCTATGGCTATTCTGGGTGGCAGAGCAGTCCACAAGCAGCCATCGGGGAGGGAACCATAATCAAAGCAACCCTGACCCCCCAGAACAGATAGAATCCAGCAAGAACAAAAGGTAGCTTAAAGCCCTTTTTAGGCTGTACCTCCCTGGTAGCACAGCTCAAAATCTAGCCCTTTGGTTGTAGACCTAAACGTACCCAGTTCATTGGACTACATTAGTTAATTTCTTATATACTAGACCAGGTTGTATAGACAGAAGGGAATCAGCATGTCACCAAGACATTTCCTTTTCTAGTCAACCATGTTTAATAAAAAATGCCCAAAGCCGTGGCGGTTGTGATATAAGCATGTCACTGTGTCTTGCGGTGCTTATGGCCCATCCTAGAAGGAACCCGTTGCTACATCTATACATCATAGTTATTCAACAACCCAAACAAACTTGTGAAGCAAGGACTAAAACCCTGAATCTGCAGCCCTAAAAGGCACAGGTAGCTAACCCTTGCACAAAGAGAAAGCCTCTCTGATAGGTAAATTAAGAGACAGCCCCTTATGTTCTCTTTAAGATGCAACCAGCCATCAGCGGGTAAAATATTTCTCATACGCATGCTACAGAGCAACCCTTATGACCATTAATTACGCTGCTGAATTACACCCTATTATCTTTACGTATAACCACCACTGGGGTTTTCAAGGAGATTTAGCTAGAAGGATGCAAATACAGGTTCGAGACCATCAAATGTCAAACCTGGATAATTTGTTAACGACCTGTAACTCCAAAACAACGTGACCAATTTTCTTCAAACTTTACAGGAAAATTCCCCCTACTTTCAAAGTAAACTCAGTAATATTCAGGCCAAATCAATTCTGCTAACTGACATTAGATAAGGGATAATAATAGGCCTTATAATGGAACAGGATGGCAGCCTTAACAACCATGGTCCCTTCATAATAAATTAACCATTTAGCTAAATTATATAGACACAGTGAGATTAGAGAAAATAGTCCAGTCTCCATATACTTTTTCTATTTCAGCATAGTACAGCGGTTGCTAAACCAAATCCCAACTTGTACTACTGATAAGGAGATAACCCAGTGGATTTTTTTAAACTCTGTTTTCCAGTTAAATTGATCAAGGGTCACAAAGAGGAGAGTAAAAAGACATTTAGGTTTCAAGAGCTCCTGTATGCCCTGATTGCGGAGGCCTTATACTAGTGAAAAGCCGGTCACGCAATATTCTTCAGAGTCTGGGGTTATTTTCTCAGCAGGCAAGAGAAGATGAGAATAAAAATCCTACAAATCTTGACACTGCCCTGCCCCCCGCAAATAATCATAGGGATTCATCCATTACCAGCCTCCTTGGAAAGACAAACCAGTTTAGCTACCCCATCCCTGCTTACCAGCAAGTGCCAGGGGTTTGTGTCCTCTCAATGCGATCCTTTCAGTCCTGAGACTCAGTTACAACTTCCTTATATCACCAAGCAGTGAGAAGCAAGTGGGATTTTAAATACATTTAGCAAAGAGGCATCCTTTAACTCAGAAAAAAGCTCATATGTCCCTGTCAATCCCCTGGGATGACATAACCCCTAATCAAAGAAGAAGCCTGTATGCTTTCTTTCTTAAAGAGCTGAAGCTTGGACAGTCAAACCAGCAGGGATGGTGTGGTTGTGAAGTTTTGGAAACATGTATCTGCATATACTGAATACTGGGCAATTCATTATGGGGGAGGGGGTATTTCAGATTGGGCCTTTAAAACCAAAGTATTGTATCAATTTCAGAGGTGTTAAAGATCCCAAGGTCCTTGAAAAAGAAGGGTTTTCTGCTGGTGTCCTTGTCCAGAAATGCTCACTTTCTGTATTGTTTTGTTCCCATATGGTCTGCTTGGATACAGCTGTCCACAATATCTAGAGATGACTGCATTTCAAAAATGTTGTATGAAGAGAGTTTGTAAAGTGTTTTGGAATTAAAAGCACACTATAAATATAAAACTACTCATGGTGCTGATTGGTCATGCAGATCACAAGGTATTGGTTCTGCTCTCAAATTGGAGATTTAAAATTTCTTAAACAAGAGAATGAGGACTGGTGAATGGAGAACAATACATACATTGGCCACATCATGTGACTGCATCTTCATACGTGCACGCCCAAATTGTGCATAAGAAACCCACATTCCTGCACTTGTTCACAGGGAATAAAAAGGCATATGAGCATGGTCACATACAATAGTCTTTATTGAGGAGAACATATACACACACTTGCCAGGTTTTCATCCAAAAATTCTGATCATGCAGTTTTCCACAAACTCACATTTATGACTCCAAAAACAACTCCAATACTTGCCACTGCACATTATACACCCATTCCCTGGTATACCCTAAACTCTCTAACCCTTTCCTACCTGTGAACCGGGGGGGGGGAAGAAACCAGGAAAAAAAAAAATCACAGGAGCTACTGGCTTCCCTATAGGCATTTCTCAGACGCAAATACACTTCCTGCTAACCAAGTCACTGTCCTGGGAAATGAAGCCCAACATTTGGGGAAATGCTTAAGAAATGCACTTACTAAGCATCGTCCGTCAGCTACTTTGATAAAACAAATACTAAAGATAACTGGAAAAATGTTATAAGAGCAATTTGGGTTGATAAAGTTTCTCCTTCCTTCCTAAAGGAAGGAAATATTTGTCATTGGCAAAGCTCTGCAGTTTGAGTTTGATTCCCTACCACTGCCTTAATTCCCTCCAAAGAACAACTCCTGCTCCTTTGTCATAATGAAAAACAAAACAAGACAAATAAACGAACACACGCACACTGCCTTTCACACAATGCCTCCAGAGTGCTGAGCTGGGGGCTGCTACCAGCTCGCTCGATTGAAGTGTCACTCCCACTCTGAGTTTGTATTTATTGTTTTTCCTAGGGATGGGTGGGGTTTTTCTTCTTGTTTTATCCCCCTTCCCCCCTTTTCAGGGTTTATTTATTTTTGCTGATTTTAAAAGCTATGAATCACAGTTTGATTTACAACCTGTCCCAGGGGAGACAGGCAACCCTAATGAGGGAGCCGCGCGCAAGGGTAATTAATACCAGACTTTCAACTCTACCATTAGCAACTGAGTGCATATGTAGGCACAGCCAACTGGGGAAGGACAGGCAGATCTGACATTCATGCACACTGCTGGGAATCTCACTACCCCACCACATTTACAATAATTAGGGGGAGGGGATCAGGCAAAACACCATCTGGTGGAGTAAACCTGGAGGGGTGATGGCAAGGGGAGGTAAGCCAGGAGTGGGTTGGATGGCCAAGGGATAGAGGAGGAAGACAGGCACGGTGAATTGACTGGGGATGCTGCGATGGAGAGGAGTCGGGAGGGTGATGGATCACCCCTGCTTAAAACAAACAAAAAGCAGGCAGCTTGCCAGGAGCAGCTTAGGCCAGTTTCATTAAAACTCTTCATTCATCATCCTGAAATGAGGTGGTTTGTGTTATTGCAGAGGTGGCAAGCGTGTGCGGAAGCTATTACAATACTGGGAGGCGGCTGCGGGTGGGGAAGGTAATGAAGGATGGACAGTACTGGGAGGCAACAGGGCTCAAGTATCACCTACCACCCACTGAGAGATTCCCCAC
Organism: Eretmochelys imbricata; assembly: GCF_965152235.1. NCBI lineage: Eukaryota > Metazoa > Chordata > Testudines > Cheloniidae > Eretmochelys > Eretmochelys imbricata. Next base: position 203,981,684 of record NC_135572.1, read on the forward strand.
ATCCCATTATCACCTCCAGGGAACTGAGGAGCCTTAGAGTGCCCAGACTGGCAGAGGATTCCCACATATTTGTATTTATCCCCTCGGATGAAATAACGGTGCCACAAAATATCATGGTGGCATGCTCTCATGTCAGATTCAATGGGGTCACGCACGAGCTTAAATGTCACCTCAGGAAGACCCGACAGAATGACACTGTCTGGGCACCAAGAAAGCCCCTGTATAGAGATGGGCAGATGATCTCATAGGCCTTTTCTATCTCTAAATCCAGCTGTGGCTGACGAGGGAACTGGAGATCCAGAACAGGCAGGACAGATCTGAAGAAACCAGCAGGGCTGTGTTGACCTGTAACCATGACCTAATCTGAGGGTGTGAGATTAAATGATATACTATGTGCCAAGGCATATTAAAATGCTTTAAGATACTAAAATAGAAGCTATTAAAACTGTAATGCAAGTAGAGAAACAAATCTGTATAATAACTAAGGTAGGCTTGGCAATAAGCTGAGGTGTAGTGGCCCTGTGATTAGTTTTAATTATTTAGCCTGAGTAGCAAAGGAGTTAGCATGACAGCTTAACCTAAAATTATAAGATTTAGCAAGATTTTGCAATGGCAAGATCTAGCTTGTGACAAAACAAGTACATCACAGAAACATGAAACAACAGATGGGGGGGCGATTTTAGTAGGTGTAATCATAAGGTTAACCACATTAACGTATTGGAAAAGTATTAATGCAGTATTGACGCAAATAGCTTAAGTCAGCAACTAGTACTCTAATTATGGATACCCAGAAAGACAATATGAACCAGGGGCTGAGATCTAAGTACATATGGTCATAGGTATGAAAGTAAATGAAAGAGGGGGTGTAAAACCTGATGCATGAATGTTCACATGTGGAACGCTGAGATGACAACATGGGGCAGCCAGGTAGCAAGCCTGGCTCAGCATCTTCCTCTTGCGGTGATCTCTGCTTACTTTTTCTTCTACCTTTACTGTAATCAATCTCTATGATGTTGTGAGTATGAGTATGTATGCATAATCCAGGAGGTTGTTGCGTTATACTTATTGTGATCTTTCTTTGTCTGTAATTTCGGTTATGGTTACCTGTACTAAATAAAACATATAGGATGTTCTGTGTGTGCTTCACCAATCTCACACTCAGTAAACTCCTATGCATAGCCAAGTGCATTCACAAACCTGTTATTTGTAAAGGTGCAATTGCAACCAAACTATTCCAGGCTACAGCTGGAAACCTCCACTAGAAGGCCCAGAGTCCTCTAAGTTTGTGTTCACCTACACCTACCACACTTGCAGCACTTCAAAGACAGCTCGGACATCCCCGCAAGGTCACGACCCTGCCAAAGTGATGAGGATGTTATATTGCACTATCGAAGGAAACTTCTGAAGCTAATGAGGGCAGGACACTCTTAGCCAAATCACTCTTACCACTGGGGTTAAATGGCTGGGGAGCCTGAATCCCTCTTCCCACCCACATCCCAACAGCCTTGCTGAGAACTACTGAACTAGACTTAACTAGCCACTGAGCCATGGACTCCACAGGTGCATGTCTGGCACCTCGGTCAGACTGATTTTGATTTCTCTGGAGCAATTAGGCCTAACATAAATTTATTTAATAAATGACATGTAGCTATTTGGTTTGTCCTGTTCATAGGCACAATGAACTCAGGGATCAAGACTGTGTGAGAGTGAAAGAGAGAGTAAAACAAATATAGTCGTGATGCGTTTTATACAGCACCAAGCACATCACTGGAACAACATCATCCCTGGATATCAACAGCTCAGGGATAGAGACAGAGAAGGAGAAGAGTGTGAGCTCAGGGATAGAGACAGAAGGAGAAGAGTGTGTGCAAGAGGGAGAGAGTATCTATTATTCACACACCTGAGAGCACAACCAGTGGAAGAAGTGTGTGTAAATTGTGGCACCAAACATGACTTGGATCATCAGTATGGGGGGCTCTGGTCTCAATTCCTAGTGAGCTAAGTAACATGGCTTATATTCTTTAACAAACAAAAAGCAAACAAACAAAACAGTATCCACACTGAAGAAAAAGTCCACATGAATGACAGAACACACAAATGTACTCAGTAGGGAGGGGAGGAGAAGGGAGAGAAAGGAGGCACTCAATTCTAAGAAGACATTTGAATCATGGAAGTGTCCCTCTCTCAGGAGGACCTCTAACAAACCTGGCCCCTTCCTTCTCTCCCTAGAGCCCTGCTGACTGTGTACCAATCTTCTCTGTGCATGGTGTCTCACCCCGACATCCTGGTTATGAAACTGATGTAGCATCGTTAGAGGTGCTAGAAGCTAACATCAGCCCCCCCAGCTAGTTACAGCTGTCAGGCAGTGCTGCTGTCAGGCAAGGAATGTTCGGCAGAAAGGCCTAGCTCCAGTGCTCTCTCCATAATGTCTGACAAATTCTTGTGTGTCAGTGTTCTTACGAGGTCACAATGATTTGCTGATTCGGCAATAATCAAAACGTTTTGTGGGATCAGTCTCTGACATTTTCCATAGGAAATTATTGAAACATTAAGATTTTGACTTGTTATATTAATATAATTGTAATAAAACCAACCAGGAAAAAATGGTTTAATTAAGGTCAAAACACAATATTTCATTTAATGAAAAACACCAATTTTTTGACTTTTTGTCCCAATTTGGGATGAAAACAAATTTTGAAATCTTGGGATTTCCCATAGGATGGAAATTCCAAATTTTGACCAACTCTAATGTTAAACAACAACAACGTCTCGCCTTTCCTACCCGAGACTCCCAAAGCAATTGACAAGCACTCATGAATTATGTCTATGAGGTGATAATGTTCTCTCTATTTTACAGGTGGGGAAATTGATGCACAGAGCAGAGACTTTGCCTCCTCAAAGTCAAAGACTGTGAATTAGAGCCAAGAATAGAACTCAGGTCCAGTGTATCCCAGTCCCATACGCTAACCCTTATACAACACCCTCCCCCAGAGCCAGGAATACAACTAGGGAGTCCTGGCTTGCAGTGTCTTCAACTGCTAAATAGCTCTCTCCATTGTAAAGTTTTTCCTAATATTTGATCCATAATTTTCTGTTCTTTCCCTGTTGGCTAGGGAGAATAATTGATCCCTATTCTCTTCACAATGCATCCCTTCACGTTTCTGCAGTTTTCACTGCTCCTCTGAGTCTTCTCTTCGACCGACTTCAATGGAGTTACACCAGGGATGAGTTTGGCCCAGTCATGCCTGGCTTTCCTAACCTTTCTTCCGAGGTCTTCCTGGGCATGAAGTATTGGTTTCTTTTTCTCCATTTTAAATGGTGCACAACTGCGTTCTCCCTGCTCCTGTAATCTGTTTCCAGCAAAGCTGCGTGTCTAAAAACTGGACTTGAAGAGGACAATGTCTGCGCATTTACACTGACTGTGGGACTCAAAAGGTTCTAACAAGCCCTGTTCCAAAATTATGTTTTGTCTGATTTAAAGGGTCGCTGCTGTATTCAAAGAAACAAGCATCCAATATCACATTTCACCAAAATACCGTCATGAATACCCCCCACTCCTCCATCAGAGTGTCAACATCCAGGCACTTGTTCTCTATGATGTTTTCTTTATTGATGGGTAATTGTCCTATTCAGAGATTTGGTATGAATAAGCACTCAAAAGGACTGACTCCTTCCCCACAACTCATCAAAACTAGATGGACCTCCCTGGATCTGCACAATCAAGATAATGCCATGCAGTGCTGAGCACTCTCAATTCACACTCTTATGGTAGTTCAGGACCAGAGGCATGTGACACCTTGCAGAATTGGGCTCTTGAGCTTGAAATTTCACAAAAACAAAACAAAACCAAAGTGATTTTTGGAGCCTTTCCATTGTATTCTAGTGAGTACACTGGGAGCCAGGACTCTTGGGTTCTAGTCTTGGCTCTGACGCTGACTCACTGTCTTGGGCAAGTCATTTCACTTCACTTTTGTGTCCCACTCTCCCCAGCTATAAAAATGGTGATAAGTCCTCACCAATTTTCTAGGGAAGTTGTAGGGACTGTTAGTTAATGTTTGGGCAGCATTTTGAAGATGCACAATAAGGTATCCTAGGAAGAATTATTAATTTTGTCACTTCCATTTCTGGTCCCATCCAGAGAAAGAATGATTTTGGAACAAACCAGAACCAAAACACTAGATCCAAACAATCCCAAATTTTGAGGGGCGGGGGGCTCAAACCCAAACACATATCAGAATTTCACAAATGGCATGTCTTCATAATGAGTGAAACCCAAGCCCCAGATCTGAATGCTTCTGAGTTTCAGCATGTTTAAAATCCAGATACAAAACCCAAGATTTCCATCTTGAGCCCTTCTCTATGGCAAAGATTCAAGATTCAAACATTCAAACCTTTCAGACATAGGTGAGAGGTTTTTCGCAGGAGTGGGTGGGTGAAATTCTGTGGCCTGCATTGTGCAGGAGGTCAGACTAGATGATCATGACCTTAGTATCATGACCTTCTGACCTTAGTATCTATGAATCTCCTCCTTCCTCATCATTGCATTAAAATACACACACACCCCCCACAAGACAGGCATGTAAAGGGGGAACCTTCCTAGTTTCTAATAATTCTGCTGGGTTCCTTCCCCACTGTTCCAGTCTAGTATTTGCAGTATTACAGTTCCATACATTGAAGGAAGCCAACAGGACACATGCACAGAGCTCTGAAATACAGTGAGGAATGAGGAAGTGATAGGCTATGTGCCAAAGGATACAGCAGCTGCTAGGGACATTCAAATATCTTATTGCTCATAAGGCATATCCATAAATGAAAAGCAGAAAACGATGCCTCGCAGTATAATAAATGTTAATTAAATACTACATATTTTGGTATTGATTTGGTTCCTTTTAAAAATGTCATTAACTTAGTGGGCAAGTCGCTTTGTCTCACTGTGCCTCAGTTTCCCCATGTACAGAATATGGATAATATTTCTCTGCTTGCTGAATAGAGGTGAGAGTATCTGAATGAGGCAGGATTTCTAGGTGGTGGTCCTTCACTAAGGGATTTGTTTTGTTCTGTTCTGTGTTTGTACAGTGCCTAGCATACTGGGGTCCTACTAGTCCATGACTGGCTCTCCTGGGTGCTACCGTACTACAAAATAAAATAAAGTGTGCATTTGGTTACACAAGTGAAAACGTTGTGTGCCCACCAAATAAAAATTTCAATGGTGCAAGATGCACAGCTATCCTTGACACTGCAGGAACCCTTGCTTCATTCAGCATACAAGGCAGAGAATCAGGCAGGGCTCTCCTGTGCATGAAGGAGGGAGTTTTGGTAATCTCTAACTCAATAGTTAAGATTATTAACAAAGTTATTCCATAAAGGACCAACCTAGGAAATTCTTTTTTTTTTTTTAAAAGCTGAAGTTAAAAAATGATTACAGCTACATGGGTAAGCGCTTAAACGTCACAAATGCCAGAGCTAATATTGCACACACACCTTACGTGTATCAGCATGGCACAGCCCTTGTTTACATGGTCATAATCTTATTTCTCAAACAGCATAGAACGTCCTATAATTTTGACAACTTTTGCCAGATGCACAGTAAATGAACCAGGGCTTCCTGACATTTCAGCACTTATCTATGCAGTCTTAATGTTTTCCTAATGTAGATATTTCAGGGAATTATAATTGCTGGTGAGCCACAGTGGATTGACATCACTGATGCCTATGGTTGAGATTTTCAGGTGACAAAGGGGTTCAGCCATATAATTCCTATTAATTTCAATTGGACTTTGTTACAGAATACACCCTTGTATTCAGACCCTACCTACTATTGTAATAATCTTTGTATCAAGTAGGCCACGTAAGGTATCATTTAACAACTCAATTTGCTGGTCACTATTGTCCTGTTAAAATACATGTGGCCACATTGTATATAAAGTTATAACATTCCCCTGAATGGTGTTATTAAAACACGTTCCAAACCCCACAGCCCTGCCCAAATAGAAGTTGGCAAATGGTTCTGTCCCAAACAAAGGAATGTGTGCTCTGTGTAATTGGCAATTAAGCAGCAAACAGAATCATCAAGCAGGAAGGGAAGACAAAGGAAGTTCAAACAGGTGAAAAAAACTAGCAGGGAATATTCTTCCACAGACTCTTTAGCTCCCATCTCTCCCCTGCCCATTGCATTCACTGCGCCTGAAGAGACAAAAGAAGCAGTTGTTGATCTGTGGGAGAGGGGTCCTGACCAGAGAGTCTGGTCAGTAATCTGCTGCCACTTGTGATGAGAAACTTTGCTTGAATCAAATATAGTTTGTTAAGTTAGACACTAGTAAAGGTCTTTACTTTAATTTTCCTTGTAACCATTTCTGACTTTTATGCCTCATTACGTGTACTCACTTAAAATCTCTCTTTGTAGTTCATAAACTTGTTTTACTGTTTTATCTAATCCAGTGTGTTCAAGTTGAAGTATCTGGGTAACTCCATAAGTTGTGTGCACATTATTCCCTTTAAGGGAATAATGGGCTCAAAAGGTTTGTCCTGTCAAGGAGCAGGCTGGGCGGTACAGGACATACATTTCTGGGTGAAAATCTGGGACTGGGAGTGTTCTGGGGTCATCCTGTGGAAATTTTTAAGGCTGATAAGAGCCAAGGTGTGGCTGGCTGGTTGCAGCACCCACACAGACACAGTGGGGAGTGACTTACATGCTGGACGCTGTTTGTGAGCAGCAAGGCATTGTAAAGGGAACCCCAGGTTACAGGGTAGGGGTGACATAGCTACACATTAGTCAGGATTGCACCTTGGTATGCCACAGAAATGTGGGGTGAAATTCACTAATCAATTTTGCAAGTCCCAAGTTAAATTTTATGCTAATCCACAGAGTGGGTACAACTTGGGTACCAGCAGGGCAAGCATCTCCTTATGTAGCCCCATGAAATAATCTTGACTCTCCTTTGGAGGGTTTGAGACTCAGCATCTGGGGGATCTGGAATGGAATCTGGACAATGACGACTGTCCACCTAAGTGTACAGATTAGTGTCACCTACAATGGTGGTTTTGGTGAAAGGTGGGCAACTGTTGCCCATAACTGTTGTTTTCCAAACTTTCCTCATACTACATTGCCCTCTTCATGAGAGGACAGCAGACCCGGGTGGCAGATACATCCACTCAGCTCCATGACCCTCAACTTTGCTGATGCGCTAAGGTTTGAGGCCTCTGTTCAGCAACATCCTTCAGCACCTGCCTAGCTTTAAGCACATGGATAGTCCCATTACCTTTAGTGGGACTGTTCATGTCCTTAAAGCTTAGACACCTGCTCAATCGCAAAGTCTTGTGGTAGACAACTCATCAGACTGGGTTGTGATGAATACAAGGGAGATGCTTTCCAGGGGCTCCTGGACCTTGTCAGATACTGTGATTCTCTCTGGTAGTAGCTGCCAGACTGACGCAGCCTGTGTTGCCTACTGTCACCACACCAGGTCTCCCTAAACACTGGTGTGGACTCCAGTCATGGAGGAGACTGCCAACTACACAACATCCCCCCGCACTACTTTCTCCATCTGAACATGGGACACAACCGAGAGTTCCAGTGTATTAAGGATTCAAGCTTCATTATTTAAGTGGCTGGAGCCAAGCAGGGAGAGATGAGAGAGACGGCAGAAAGCATGCTAACAACAGATAACCCACTCGTTGCCCTGGCGGAGGGTATGCTGTGGCAGTTGACCCTGCAGATACAGGTTATCTCCCAGATGCACATGCCTGGCAGCAACTTACAGTGATCACAGGAGATTTAGGCAAAAAATACTTACATTTGATTTTAAAATTTGAAAAATCTGAATCTATCCGCCACCAGCAATGGAAATAAATGGAAAGAATTCAAAGTGCTTTTAAAACATTTCCCTTTCAAAGGCCTATAATTCAATTTACGGGTGCACAGTGTTCTCAGGTTGTGTTTATTCATTGGGGATGGTGAATGAGTTCCCAGGGCTTTCCCTCCAAAGGGGAGAGGCGATGCTACCAGAATTGGATTCCCCATTGAGTCCATCCCACTACCAAATACAGATCTATATATTCCACACCCCAGGCATCAGAACCTTAGTTCCCTAGAAAATAAACTCCATCATAAAAAACTCTTAGCCCCTCCTTGAGCCCAATATACCGATCCTGCAGCCTGTCATATCGCAGACATGGCACCCTGTGTCACTGACCCATGGCATCCTGAATCCAACACAGAGTCGTCAATCTGACTCTTACCCTCTCTCTCATACACACACATACCTGTACCATGCCACCACTCCCAAATCTGAACATTTCAGACAGGATGACACCCAACCGCAGAGATGCAAGACAACCTGGTCCAACCCAGAGATCACATCCCATCCCATTCCCCAAGGCCTGACATATAAAGCACATATACTCCCTCCTTCAAAGGAGAGGCCCTGCTCCCTTACTTCCCACTTCCAGCTGATCACCATGTCTGAGTTCCCCAAATGTCATGAGGATGTGGTTTTAAATTTATTCAAGCTCAATACTGCCTATTTTAAACTACAACACTGCAGGGAGTGTCATGCATTAGTAACTTTCAGTTTCAGCCTATTTGCAAATAAAACCTACACTTGTTCATGTGTGCATGAGAGAGAGAATTTGCGTTCTTCTGTTTGTTGTCTAGCTGTTAATATTTGTTAGTTAGTTTCAAGTGCCCAAAAGTGTGTTAAGGCTTCTACCTGAAATAACTGATGGACACACGCAGTTCCTGCCCCAAAACAACAAATTCACTCAATTCAACATGACACAATGAGTGAGCGTCATACACAGAACACAAGGGTATGAGAGAGGATGGCAATCATCAGATCACACAGATACTCAACAAGACACAAAGATGAGTAGCACCAGTCCAAATGGTTTCTATCTGCTCCCTCCTCATAGGCAAGACAGAAGAAGTGATTTTTTGGATGGATCTGAATGAGTCATGGGGGGGGGGGGGGTGAGGAGGCTTGCCAGGGACAGTGTAAAAGGCAGCACAGGCTATCAGTGGAAGAATGAACAAAGATAACAATAAGGCTAGTTTTGGTGGTGAATGCAAAAAATGACCATGGATATAGCTTGTGCGCAAGTGGTGTAGGTCCTGCAGAGTGAGGACAAAGAGGCTGATTCTGAGCTTCTCTCTTGAGGCCTGATCCAAAGCCCATTGAAGCCAATGGAAAACTCCCACTGCCCTCAGTGGGCACTGGATCAGGCCTTTACTCAACCTCTGGCACTCTGAACTCAGTCATTCAGATTTTTTTTAAGTTACATGGCCCCAGGAGAAGCTCTAGGAAAGGTCAGTTACACACAGTTCCTTCTTCCATGGGGCAGCATGGAACAAACCCATGGTCTGCGGCAAATAAGGTTAAATAAATAAGGTTTTCGGTGTTCATTTTTTTTGAAATGTGATTGTTATTTTGTGCAAGTTATTATTAGCAGTAGTATTACAGTAGTGCCCAGGAGTCCCAGTCATGGACTAGTAACTGCGCTAGGTGCTGTAAAAACATTGAACAAAAAGATGGTCTCCTTCCCAAAAAGCTTACAGATCTAAGTGAGAGACAAAAGACAAATGGTGGTTACTCACCTGTAACGGCAGGTTCTTCAAGATGCGTGGTCTCTATCTGTATTCCACATGTGGGTTAGCATAAGCTCCATGCGCCTGAGACCAGAGATTCGTAGCAAGCTGTGTCCATTGGTCCATAACTGCACTGTTGCTTTCATTGTGCTCTGATCTCAGGGCATACTTGGAGTTGTGGGCTGATGCCTCTCTATTTCCTCTTACTGCAAATCAGACAAGATCTGTAGCAGACGGGAAGGAGGGCAGGTGGTAGAATACAGATAGGGATCAGACAGCTCAAAAAAACCTGCAGTAACAAGTGAGTAACCGCCATTTCTTCTCCACTCCCTATGTCTATTCCATACTTGGGGGATTGCAGTACTCAGAGGATAAAGGTGTGAGGATGCTGTTGATATAGAAGACTAACATTGTCATCCCACCTGTTGCAACTGCAGAAGAGGTCTGCACTAAGGCATAATGCTTTGTAAAGGTGTGCCTGGAACTCCAGGTAGCTGCCTTATAAATATTCAAGCTAGGAACTTCTCAAAGTCATGCTGCTAAAGTTTCCTGTGCTCCACTGAAATGAGCTCTTAGCCTTTCTGGGAAAGGGAGATGAGCCAACTGATATATCCAAAAATCCATGTTAGAGTCTCTCTGAGAAGATAATGCTTGCTCCTGTGTTTGTTCTGTGTAGTAACAAAAAAAAAAATAGGCATTTTTCCTCTTTTCATTCTCTGCAGCTAAAAAGCCAAAGCTCATCTGACTTCAAAAGGGTGAAATCTCCTCTCTGCCTCAGAAGCATAAGGTTTAGGAAAGAAAGCTGGTAAGTGAATAGGTTGATTCACACAGAACTCAGAGCTCACCTTAGGAATGAATTTCAGGTGGAGATGAAGAGAAACTTTCTCCGTATGAAATACAATGCATGTTGGGTCTGGCCTTTAGAGCTCCTTGTTTGCTAACCCTTTCAGCTATTGTGATGACCACCAGGAGAAAGCCAACCATCCTGGGGAGGTAGAACACAGAACTAGTAACCACCTGTTCAAAGGGAAGTCCTGTAAATGTGGGAAGTACAAAACTGAGATCTCATAGTGGTGTTAGTTTGTAACTGGTGGAAAGGCTCTAATTAGGCCTTTCAGAAATCTGACTGTTGGGTGAGGGGAAAAAGAAGTATATCCCTCAACTAGAGGATGAAAGCAGAGAGGTGGACCTGCAGAGAGTCGGACCTGCAGAGAGTCAAAAGGCAGGCCTGACATCCTGAGATAAAGGGTACAGTCAAGAACAAACAGGAATACCTACAGTCCCTAAGGGGAAATGGTTCTGTTGCACCCAGGTGGAGAAGCATGTCCATTTTGCCAGATGGCTTTTTCTGATGTAGTCTTCCGCTTTGATTGAGAATAGAACATTCATGTTCAGAGAACATCCAATCTAGGTCTGATATCCATTCAGATACCAGGCCACGAGATGGAGGTGATCTGGACTGGGGTGTCTGGTTGTGCTATTCTCCCAGGTCAACAGATCCAGGAAGGATTGGATGCTGATGGGAGGACAGGCTGACATTTGTAAAAGGTCTGGAAAGCAGAACTGTTTGGGCTGGTTGGGTGCAATGAGAAAGACTCAAGCTTTGTCATGACAAGTCTCTCCCAGTACTTGTGATAGGAGTGGAATACCTGAGGTGGACTGTCAAGGAAAGGAGAAGAACATCACCATTAGAGCCCCTGCCCAGAGCAGCTGTGGAGCAAAAAAGGCTGAATTTCTTGTTTGTCTCGAATGTAAACAGGTTCCAGGATGGCATTCTCCACTGGGTGGGCACATTGTTCAGGATGGAATTGTGAAACCTACTGTCAAATATAAAGGGAAGGGTAAACACCTTTAAAATCCCTCCTGGCCAGAGGAAAAACACCTTTCACCTGTAAAGGCTTAAGAAGCTAGGATAACCTCGCTGTCACCTGACCAAAATGACCAATGAGGAGACAAGATATTTTCAAAGCTGGAGGGGGGAGAAACAAAGGCTCTCTCTGTCTGTGTGATGCTTTTGCCAGGCACAGAAAGGAATGGAGTCTTAGAACTTAGTAAGTAATCTAGTTAGATATGCATTAGATTCCGTTTTGTTTAAATGGCTGAGAAAATAAGCTGTGCTGAAAGGAATAGATATTCCTGTTTTTGTGTCTTTTTGTAACTTAAGGTTTTGCCTAGAGGGATTCTCTATGTTTTGAATCTGATTACCCTGTAAGGTATTTACCATCCTGATTTTACAGAGGTGATTCTTTTACTTTTCTTCGATTAAAATTCTTCTTTTAAGAACCTGATTGCTTTTTCATTGTTCTTAAGATCCAAGGGTTTGGGTCTGTGTTCACCTATGCAAATTGGTGAGGATTTTTATCAAGCCTTCCCCAGGAAAGGGGGTGTAGGGTTTGGGGAGGATTTTTTGGGGGAAAGACATTTCCAAGCGGGCTCTTTCCCAGTTATATATCTGTTAGACGCTTAGTGGTGGCAGCAATAAAGGCCAAGGGAAAAAGGAAAATAGTTTGTACCTTGGGGAAGTTTTAACCTAAGCTGGTAAAAATAAGCTTAGGGGGTTTTCATGCAGGTCCCCACATCTGTACCCTAGAGTTCAGAGTGGGGAAGGAACCTTGACACCTATGTTCATTGTCTGTGGAGAATCATCCACCAGGCAATTCTGTGCCCTTGGAAGGTATGTTGAGCAAAGTGTTATGCAGTTCCTGATACACCAGTTCCATAAGCTGATTGCCTCTACACACAGAGGAAGGAATCTTGCTCCATCCTGTTTATGTAGAAGACAATTGTCATGTTGTCTGACATTATTTGGACATGGCTGGACCAAATTAGTGGGAGGAACGTATTGCTTTTGCTGCTCTAGAAGGTGGCTGTGAGTCCTGGCTTCTCAAGGGGTACAGATGCCTTGTTCAGTATGAATGCCCATGTGGGCTCCCATCCTAGGAGGGATGCACTGGTGATCATGAGATGACCGTGATAATGAGAACTCTAGTTGTGCGCAGGATGAAAGAATCCCACAGGCACTTGCTCTGCTTTTGTCTGCCAAACCAAAGAAGCTGCAACTTTGGCAGAAATTGATACTCTGATGCTCATGTAAATAGAGCTGAGCCAAGCCTGCAGACAACAGAGATGGAGTCTGGCAAATGGCGTTACACAGGTCCAAGAGGGCACGTGGCCTAGTAGAGAAAGACAGACTGTCTGTGGTTCAAGGATTGAGAGTGACTTTTATCAAGTTGTTCATGGCATGGAATTCTCTCCGGAAGGAGGTAGGCCCATGCAGAGACTGAATCAAGGGCTGCCCCTATAAAGTTTATAGTCCTCACGGGCATCAATGTAGACTTCTGTTTGTTTATGCAGACTCCCAAGGATGCTAGGATACTAAATAAAAAGATGGTTGCTGATTGGACCTCTTGGCTGCTTATGGGCAGATCTAGTCAATCATCCAGATATCGGAAGATGGTGTAACCGTTTAGTATCATCTGGGCTGTCATCACTGAGAAGACCTTTGTGAAGACCCTGGGTGCTGTGGCTAATCTGAACAGAAGAACTCTGAACTGGTAGTGTTCTTGTCCAACTGGGAACCTGCAGAAAGCTTCTATGGAACGGATACATTTCCACGACAGTAATCATTGCTCATGTTGAGAGTTGCGAACCATGTGCCCTCCTCTAAGGAGAGGATTATTGATACCAGTGTAATTCTGAATTTTGACTCATAAATAAAAAGCTAATGGTGTAAGATCAAGAATGAACCTTCAGCCTCTATTTTTCTTGGCAGCTAGGATGTATGGAAAGAAGAACCCTTTCTACCGATGCTGAAGAAGTACTTGCTATGGCACCTTGCTAGAGGAAAGGAACTTCTTCTGGATGGAAAATCTCCTCCTGAGAGGGGTCCCTGAAGCGTGGCTATGAAGAGGGCTTGCCGGGGACAGGAACTCAATAGTGGAGCCAAAGTGGACCATCTCTGGTACTCATGTGCCTGTTCTTACCCTCTAGTTGTGCACAAAGGCAGCAAGATGGCCACCAAGTGTCTGGGGTGCAATATGTAATGGCATTGATAAAGATACGTGGTTCTCAAGCATCCTATCAAAAGAAACCCCTAGATAGCAGGCACGGTTAGGCAGTGGTTGGGGAAGCCATATAACTAGGTTTCTGCACCCCTCTGTGTTTTATGTGGTGGGTCATAAGGGTATTGGTGATAAAACACCTGGAGAGGGAATCTAGGTCTCTAAATGTGTTTTTGGTGTTTCCTCTATCATGCCGGGGTTTAAATGACCAGGGAGCAGAAGGTTATCTTGAGTTCCTGAGAGAATTAAATGACTGATCCATCCTCTCACTGCGGAGTCTGGACTCAAAGGATAAGTCCTCACTGGTATTTTAGACGTCCCTCTGGAACCCAAAGAGCAAAGCCATGATTCACATCTCATGACAATGGCTGTGGCAATGGCTCTAGATGCAGTATGGCTTCCATCTACTGGTGCCTGTAATGCTGTTTTGTCCACCAGCATGCCTTCCAATCAACGAGGGCTAGGAAATTGGGCCCTGTCCTCCTGCAGACATTTGTCTTTTAATTACACAGTTTCACAAATTATGTTAGATTTGTGTTTCACTAACAGGGTCTGGTAGTTTGAAATTCTAAACAGGAGGCTGGTAGATGAGAAAACCTTCCACCCCAGGAGATAAGGAAAATAAATGACTATCAGGTGAAGTCGACCTGGGGTGCTGTAATCTGGATTGCTTGGTGGCTGCACGTACCACCAAGAGAGGTGGTGCTGGATGGGTAAACAGGAATTCTAGCCCCTTCTCTGGGACAAAGTAATGCTTGTCTACTCTTGTAAAGGAAGGGACACAGGGGGCAGGTTTGTGCCATACTGTCCTAGGGAGTTCCATAATGCCCTCGTTCACTGGGAGAGCCACCAGGGTTAAAGGCATCCAGGAGTCTATGTTGTGTGTCATGGACCTCTTCAAGAGGCATCTGGAACTTGGTCATGACTCTCTGTAAAAATTACTGGTCTAGCTTGTCTTAAGTGCTTAGGACTCATGTGTGAGAACTCGCATGACTTGGGGAGGTCTCTTCTTTTAGAGGCAGATCTGGCAAGATTTTGGCTGTTTCTACGCTGCGGAGACTATACCTGTATAGCTATGTTGGCATAACCCAGTAATGTAGACGTTGCCTGCACCAATGGAAGGGTTCCCCCCCACTCCCAATCAGTGTAGTAACACCACCTCCTGGAAGGAAGTTAGCTATGTCAATGGAAGCATTCTTCTGTCGACATAGCTACGTTCACACGGGGGATTAGGTCAGCATAGCTATATCAGTCAAGGGGGTGGATTTTTTGGACCCCTGACCAAAGAAGCTATGTCAACTTAACTTTTCAGCGTAGGCCAAGCCTGATATATAACCTGGATGGGAGGACCTACAGAAAGGTCTGAGACAAAGATGACACCCAGGTTATGGGCCTAAATTCCGTCCGTATAATTTGGTTCTCAGCAGACAAGAGAGAAAGAAAAAATAATTCTCAAGCTTTTGTTCAAATTTTCCTGCCAGTTACAAATTTTCAGCTCAGAGCAGGAGATGCTAAGAGCTGCATTATTCAGCTCTCTGCGTTTTTAGATGTATTATTTAACTTAACTTCTCGGCTACAAATGTGGGAACATAATCTATCAGAGAAGCTGAAAAACAAAAGGAGCTGAAATTTCCCAGTTGCTAAAATTGGTTATTTTTAGTACTTACTTCAGGGGGAAAAACCCTGTGAAGATACCCTGCTAAAATGAAGCTGAAGGTAAAACTAAAACCATACACTTGAGGACGCAGATGCCCTTCGACTCCAAGCGTGAAGTCCTCTGGAACAGGGGTCTCAAAGAGATCTCGTTCAGCTGCTTGTAGTAGTACATCTTTTATCCCCACTATTGGCCACCAATCACACCCCTATTTATACTAAATGGCGAGATCAAAGGACTAGGAATCAGGACTTTGACTCACTGAGTGACTGTGGGAAAGTAATTTCACTGTCCTCTGCCTCAGTTTCCCCCTCAATAAAATGAGGATAATCATAGAATATCAGGGTTGGAAGGGACCTCAGGAGGTCATCTAGTCCAACCTCCTGCTCAAAAGCAGGACCAATTCCCAATTTTTGCCCCATATCCTTAAATGGCCCCCTCAAGGATAGAACTCACAACCCTGGGTTTAGCAGGCCAAACTCAAACCACTGAGCTATCCCTCCCCCACCCCACCCCCCATGACAGTGACGTGTGTGAGGCTTTTACACTCAAATCACAAACTCAAATCCCCATATGTTGAAATGTCATAAAGAAACATAAAATGTCCCATCAGCATTTTCCTCACTCACCTGGCTTTGTTTCCCATTTAAATCCCTGCCTGCATTTGGTGTTGCCTCTGTTCATTGTTTTATCTGTTTATTATAGACTGTAAGATCATCAGGGAAGGGAACTTGCTTTATTTTATACCTGTATAATGCCCACAAGGAATAAGAACCACGACCAATGTCTATAAAGTGCTTTCAGATTCTGGGATTAAAGGTCCTTAATTGGACCAATGTATTCTTCTCAAGTATTCTCTTAAACAAATCTTAGAACTTAGCTGATACCAAGATAAATCCTCTACCCTCCATTATTATTTCCAAAATTACTGAATGGCCCTCTTTTGCCTTTTCTCCAAGGATCTCAAAGCACAATGCAAATATCAATTCATTCCTGAAAACAGAGGGGGAAACTGAGACGGGGTGGTGGTCAAGCAATAGCGTGTCTGGGGCCAAGAGAGAAATAAACCCCCCTGCTCCTTCCCCACTGCTCCACCCATTAGACCTTATTTTGAATGTCAGATCTGTTGTTCCTCATGCACAAAACACATTCACTAGAGGGAAAAGCGAAGACTGAATGCATAAGTGAGGCATTCTGACTTGCTGGAGAAAAGGGATAGATTGTCTTCATAAAAGGATGATGAATTTCACAGCTGATGACAGCAGAAGGAAAAGATTTCTGTGATACAAACTGCATAAGCATTTTCCTTGTGGAAACCTCTCTGAAGCCTCAAATCCTGTTACTCAGAGGCTACGAATTTATAAACTATTTCATTTTCTCTGGCCTTTAGGATAATAAAAAAAATGTTCTGTACATCTGAGAAACATAAGAGGGCCATAATATGTGGATGTTTAGGAGGAATTGGCTTAGGAAAAAAATAATCAAAGAGCTAAATAAGCATATAGTTACCTGGCTAAGCAATGAGGAATTGTCTTAATAACAGACTACAAATATACGAGGTCTTCGAACACTATGGAGGGAGATTTCAGAGTAGCAGCCGTGTTAGTCTGTATCCGCAAAAAGAAAAGGAGTACTTGTGGCACCTCAGAGACTAACAAATTTATCTGAGCATAAGCTTTCGTGAGCTACAGCTCACTTCATCAGATGCATGCAGTGGAAAATACAGTGGGGAGATTTATATACACAGAGAACATGAAACAATGGGTGTTACCATACACACTATAACAAGCGTGATCAAGTAAGGTGAGCAGGAGGGAGAGGAGTTACTCAGGGTGTCTCTGAAGGGGTATAACTAGGAGTGGACCAAGTGCTTTTGATTTCTCTGCCTATGTAACTAAGAGCAGAATCTGACCCTAGGAATCTCTCTCTGTGGAAGTTAAAACAGCACAATGGCAACACTGAGAGAAATGCCTCTTACACAGACTGTGGCAAGAATCCAGTTGAGTTTCACGCCTGTTCCAATTTCCTAACGTGTTTTTTCCTCTGATCAGTGTGGTGCTAAAGGGTGCTGTAGAGTGGAAACCATGCGTTATGAAATCTGAAGTGGCGAGAAACTCACCTAGATTAATTACATACCACCAATTTGGCCTAGATTCATGGAGCTTCGCAAGCCTTTTGAGCAAGTAAGCGCTGGGTTTCAAACAAACCCTCTACCTTCCCCAGGGCTTCCAAGGAGAGGAGAAAGATTTTAATTGGAAGTCACGCAAAACTCAGCAATATCATACCGTGTCAGACATCTGCACTGAATTTCCCTTTCAGTTTCTTGGTTCATTGAACACTCGGATTCAAAATTAAAAGTCAAGAGATGCATAGCCCATGTGAATAGAAAGAAATGGGTCCAAGCCATGAAGTCCAATTACAGATCTAGGTAAAAACCACTTCAGAGAGTCCACAGAGGCTTGGATCCAGGATTCCAGGTCTGGCATCAGTCCTGGGAAGTTAGATGGGGTGGAATCTGAGTTACTACAAAAAATTCTTTCCTGGGTATCTGGCTGGTGACTCTTGCCCAGATGCTCAGGATTGAGCTGATCACCATATTTGGGGTCAGGAAGGAATTTTCCTCCAGGGCAGATTGGAAGAGGCCCTGGAGGTTTTTCGCCTTCCTCTGTAGCATGGGCCACGCGTCACTTAGCTGGAGGATTCTCTGCTCCTTCAAATCTTTAAACCACGGATTTGAGGACTTCAATAGCTCAGACATAGGTGAGAGGTTTTTCGCAGGAGTCGGTGGGTGAGATTCTGTGGCCTGCGTTGTGCAGGAGGTCAGACTAGATGATCATAATGGTCCCTTCTGACCTTAAGTTATTTGTTAGGCCCATATTTATAGATATTAACTCCAGGACAATTGAAAACACTGAGTTCCACATAGCTATAGATCTGTGTGCAAATATAGGCTGCCTCCCAGGGGGAAATAACTGCCAAAGCTGCTACCTAATGAACGGCCTGGGATGCTAAAGGTGTACATATAAGAACATGCTGACAAATGATGTTGCACTGTGACAGGGACACTTCACCAGGAGGTGCTGGGTACGGTGGAACACTAAGGAAGCTACCTTGCATAGTGCGACACTGAAGGTGCTGCCTGACAGGGGGATGTGCTGCCGAAGTTGTTGTCTAACTGGGGCAGGTGCACTGCCAGAAGTGCTGGGATTGGTCTCAGTAGGACAGATATGAAAGTACTGCCAGGATGCTGCATGGAAGATGGGACATGCTGCTCAAGGTGCTGCCATGCAGATTCATCTGGACACTATATTCTCCATTTAGCATCCCTTCTTAGGAGCCACACAGTACTGTTGCTGGGACTGCTATAGAAGACGTAGCTGCCTCAGCTGCGGGCACGTGATAGTGAACAGGAGAGGTGGATGGCTCAGGGGGATGCAAGCAGGCACTGTGGTTTCTTACCTCTTGTGCATTGCCCTCACTCACATGGAATCATACAGGCTACCAACCAGCACCATCTCCAACACAGGGGAGCTGAAGTAGCACTGAATGTCATGAGAAGCAGGACACAGCTTTGAACCCCTGGGCTCCAAGCAGGGAGGTACTGCCTGGAAAGCAGTTTTCAGATCAGCAGGGTAGCCAGGCAAGGAGACAGCCAACTGCTTGCTGGCCCAGCATAGGGAGGAGAAAAGCCACCACTAAGAGTCCTCGCTCTGACTATGCAAATGCCATTGGAATCTGTGCCGACCGTCTCCATTTGTCACAGGCCCCAGCATTAACAGAATGTTTAAAAGTCATGATGTCATCACTATTAATCAGGCCCCCGCTGGGCAACGCTCCGATGCTGCAAATTAATCATCAGCGGCCCCGGGACTCACTTATCTAGAGAGGCTAAGTTTAGATCCATAAAACATGATTTATTTTAAAAAGTAGCATTATTAAAGATGAGTTACAGCTATGTTCACTCTCTCAATGGAGTCTCCTAAGGAAAGAGCTGGTATTTTGGAGTTGATACTGAAGCTGTTCCTACTATTTTGAGCTGAGAGAGCTGTTGGTGCAATAGTGGAGCTTGAAATGCGTTGTATTTTCTTTGTTATTCTTCTGCAAAATAGAGATCTCTCGGTTCCCACAGCAGAATCTCTTGAGAAAAAAACAGCCTCCAGTAGAATTGCTTTTAAATTAGAGATGAGTCAGGACTAAAACCCTACATCTGAATATCCAGGGACTTTGGTGGTCAGCTGAATTCAGATGTGGACGTTGTCACCAATTCTGTAACAGTCTGGACCAAAATCCTGGATATGAACATTGCAGACATGAGGAGAGTTCGGATCTAGATCAAGATCTGAATTCAGTGCTTTGACCTCTTCTCTGTGTTCTAAAGGGAGCTTCAGCTGCGTCATTTATTAGCATCATTTACCTGCACTAATGGGTCTGCGAGAGCTCGTCTGCATTCAAATTTGTACCAGTTTCACTAAATCGAAGTGGTGCAACACCTTTGTATGGACAAGCTCATTCCAGATGAATAGTGCCTTCTGTTTAGCCAGCATAAGCTAAATTGATAGAAGTGGGGTGCTCTGAATTCAAACTAAAATAAATTGGTTTCTAAGCCTATCTAGTTAAATGAGTGGAATTTCTGTGTGTAGACCAGCCCAAAAGAAAGATTAGAAGATCCTGCTGGCACATGGTAAAGAGCATTTATCCCATCAATGAGGAAAGACCTGCTCATTCATTAGTCACAAAGGGCTATCATCAACCAGTGTGTCTTTCTTACACTCACACTGGAATCATCTCATGACTTGAGGACTCCCTCTCTTCCTCGGATCAGCATGTGGCTTGAGTCACCACCACACTGGATGATTTTGGCTGGAGAACTGCAAGCGAGCGGGAAGTAGCTATACTGGTCCTGTTCTTCTCTGAAAAGAGGCCTGATCTTGCTGAGGCCATGTAGTCATCTACACTGCACTCACCACAGGGGTACGTGACCTCTGGGTCATTTGATGACTCTCTCTCCTCCAAGCAACACTGCTGCCTGGCCTATCCTTCAAGGCTGCTCAGAAACCTCAGCCAGGGATGAATGTGGAAGCAGATCAGTATTAGCACATTACAGACCATTATTTTAGGCACATGCAGCAGAAGGTGCTAGCATTATTATTAATCCAGAACAATGATTATGTTGACTAGACTTGGGATATTATGTTACAAAAGGGTCTCTGAAAACCATGATATCCATTTAGGTGCTTAAATATGTGTTTGCTTGTCTATTTACCAATCATTATTACCATATGGACACTCAAGTTCGGCCTAACAAGTTCACAGCCAGTACGTTACTAACTGAGCTGCTTGTCAGATTTAACACTGTCTGTAAGGCCCGTGACCCTCCTATCTCGCAGGGTCCTAGAAGCCTGGCTCCAGCCTGAGAGTCTACACCGCAATTAAACAGCCCCACAGCCCAAGCCATCAGTTTGTCATTGCAGTGTAGATACACCCTCAGTGAGGCACTATATGAAGTGTGGTTCCTTATACCTGCCCCTGCCTGATCACTATTTCCTATTCTCATGCTACCATGATCTTCTGGCCTCCCGACTCCCCATGCTGAAATTCAAAATGGACCCCCTTACTCAAACTAAAATCTGGTGGTGGTCAGAGCTAATGGAGAAGCAGGAAGATCCATCCAGATGCCGTGTTTACAGTAGTGGGGGGGAGACAGTCACAGAACCTCTCAAAAGGCATGCCCAGGGAGCAATTGTGTGTACCTAGTATAATGAATCTATGCACTGCAGATGACAAACGCAGTTACTATGCGATTTACCCACACCTCCCCGGGGGAGACGGGGCTAGAACACTGATCCTTCAGCTGCAAATCCACAGGAGCTTAGCTTTACATGTAGGAACCTGCTTTGATTTATGCTGATAAGGAGTCTCTCCTGCAGAGTTGTTCCACTGGCTTATATTGGGGGAAATCCATTACTTTTAACAGATACAAACAATGAAATAAAATAAGTGTAATACCCTATGGCAAAGAGAAAGCATGCAAAAGGTGGGTGTGGAGCAGCCACAATACAAGCCTTTTCATTTCCCACTCTAGAGAGGCAAGCCTCCTACTCGTCTTTTCTCCCTGGTGGGAGCAGACCTACATGTCCATGCCTGTGTGAGAACAGATGGTGGTATAAACATAGTAAGGGGAATGGAAACAACAAAATTTCCAGTGGTAGAGAGGGAAAAAAGGATAAAGACCCAGCAGCTTCCCTATTTGCTTTGATTAGACAGCTCTTAATGGAGCAAGCATGGTGTTTTGGCTCAGAGACCTCAAACACAAGCAATGTTTTAGATTAGTAGCTTCACAAGGTACTTCTGCTTTTGTCATTCTCTTCCCTCCTTCATGGGAATGGCCACTCCGAGAGGAGAGCTCTCTGGGATACTGCCCTGGCACAGTGGAAATACCAGTGAGCCCCAAAGAAAGGCTCTTTCTGTATTGCTGAATCTCTTACACAATAGTAAGATAATTGAATAAAGTTTAAGCTAAACCTTACTGAACTGGGGTTAACATCTTGGGAGTTCATTGTATTGCAAATGCAAATGTGTATGTACTATTGTTGGCAGCTTCTTTAGTAGAAGGGCAAGATGAATGAAGTCTCTGGAAGGCATGAGGAACTACAATGTTCTTTTTGGAACAATAAGCTTGAGGTGGATTTCCTTAGGAAATGCTTTGAGTAGAGGGGAATGCAACTTCTCCCCCTTGGAAGCCAACCTTTTGAAGATATGCCCTGGGGAGAGAGACCCTTTATATACTACCTACCTGCTTCTGGAAACTCCAGTTCAAAGATCCCTGAACAGTGTAAGAAGGAAATTGAACACGTTATGAGTGGCGTGTTCGGAGCTGAAGCTCTGATGAACTTATAACAAGGACACCCAGAGAGTGGGGTATTAAAAGACTGCACTTGCCAGAGCCCATATAAGAGTTGGGGTGAATTCTGGTAGGCTTATGAGTGTAGGTTCTTCAATTGTTTTTAGTATGTGATAGGGTATACAAACCCCACACTGAGCCTGAAGGGCCTGAAGCCCCACTATGGGCCTGCCCAGCATGCTCTGGCTGGAGGAGGGGGTTAAAAGGAGCTCAGACGCTCATGCAAAGGGTGATGGACAGATTGCAGGAGAGATGAATCCTTCTCCAGGAAGCTTGACAGAAGGTTGAGCCGGAAGGGGGACCACAGAGCAGGCAAGGCCCCCAGGCAGCGCTTTCTCCAAATCACTTCCCCTTTTGAGAACCAGCAGGTTGGGCAAGGCCTGAATCCTTTGGACTCTTTTTGTTAAGCAATTGACTATAGGGGCAACTCCCCAAAATGAAGGAACATAAAGGTAAAAAGCAGCCAAGGGCAGTGGACTTAGAGTCTCTGCAAGGAGGAGCCAGCCAGGATTTCATCCCACAGGGGCCTGCACCGGGACCTGGTGGAAGAGGAGAGCCTGGGTCCCCCTAAGGTATGAGGCCAGAAGATTTTCAGCTTAGGGGCAGGAACCAGGCTCATCTACCACCCTGACAAACGGGCAATGAGCAAGAGGTCAGGTGCACTAGCCGCTAGGCCGCCCATCCCTCCCAATAGGTTTTTTCTCTTAAGAATGAAGTAGTAGAAATGTGTCGTAACTTATATCAGTAGCAATTACACCATTACCTGTCTCTGAAGAAAAGGCTAGCAGAAGTCCTAGGGCAACCTGTCTGTGCTGGCAATGACAGTGAAGGCAGGGAACTGTCCAGCATGGGAATAACCCAGTCAGAAGGGAGAGAGGTGTGTGTCTCCACCCAAGAGAGGCAACAGCTGGAGAGCTGAAAGCCAACAGTGGGTGCCCTTACTGAAGGGAAATACAGGTGCAGCTGCCTTGAACTGTGAGGTTATTCCTGCTCTGGGGTTATTTCCTGGGGTCCCTTTTGCCAGCCCTGTGGTAATGATGAACAGGGGACTCCATATCTCAGAATCCCCAGCTGTACCAGGAAGATCACACTTCCCTGTCTCTTGCAGTGTCATGAGGGAGAATTAGTGTTCATTATCTGAATTAATCAGTGATTGAAGGGAGACAAAATAGTATCTCTCCCCATCATAGGGCTCTAGAGTACAGCACACACCAAAGCTTTGCTAGCTGTTTATTATATTAAGATCTAAAATCAGATGAATGTCTGCGTAGTTCTGTCCTTGATTGATGGGGAAAAGGCCCTGAGGGAAGGGAAACCATTTTCCAAGAAAGAAGCTTTTAACATCAGAAAGTAGAAACTAAAAACAGAATTTTCTGTCTTCACAATTTACATGGAATTACCTTAATCCACTTCCAATCCACATGATGGAACTGCTGAGGGAGTAATGCAGGCTACAGGGTGGGGGGATACCAGGCACTGCCTTCCTTTCAAGATGGAACTACATGGTGAATGATGGAGGGATGAATATGGGCTACATGGAGAAATCATGCCCCACCAATCTTTTACAATTCTTTGAGGTGGTCCCCCAAGCATGTGGAACAAGGAGATCCAGATGATACAGTGTACTTAGATTTTCAGAAAGCCTTTGACAAACTCCCTCACCACAGGCTCTTAATCTAAGTGGTCATGGGACATGAGGGAAGGTCCTCTCAAAGATCAGTAACAGGTTAAAAGACAGGAAACAAAGGGGAGACAAATGGTCAGTTTTCACAGTGAAGAGATAAATAGTGGAGTCCCCCAAGGATCTGTGCTGTTCAGCATATGCATAAATGATCTGGAAAAGGGAGGGAAAAAAACAGTGAAGTGGCAAAGTTTTAGACGATACAGAATTACTCAAAATAGTTAAATCCAAAGCTGACTGCAAAGAGTTACAAAGGGGTCATACTAAACTGGGTGACTGGGCAACAAAGGGGCAGATGAAATTCATGTTAAATGCAAAGTACTGCACACTGAAAAAAAACATAACCCCAACTATATATATACAAAATGAGGGGGCCTAAAATAGCCATTACCACTCAAGAAAGAGAGGTTGTAGTCATGGTGGATAGTTCTTTGAAAACATCCACTCAATGTGCAGTTAACACAAAGCAAAGCAGCTAACAGAACATTAGGAAAGGAATAGATAAGACGACAGAAAATATCATAATGCCACTATGTAAATCCATGGTACTCCCACACCTTGAATACTTTGTCACACATATCTATATCTATCTATGAGAGAGAGAGAAACAGAGACAGACACGCACACACACACACACACACACACACTTGGAAAACAAACAACTAAGAAAGTTTTCAGAGTAGCAGCCGTGTTAGCCTGTATCCGCAAAAAGAAAAGGAGTACTTGTGGCACCTGAGAGACTAACAAATTTATTTGAGCATAAGCTTTTATGAGCTACAGTGAGCTGTAGCTCACAAGAGCTTATGCTCAAATAAATTTGTTAGTCTCTCAGGTGCCACAAGTACTCCTTTTCTTTTAACTAAGAAAGTGTTATTTACCAATAAGGAAGTGTTATTTACCCCTTCACATACCACACAAACCAGGGCTCACCCAATGAAATTAATAGGCAGCAGGTTTAAAAATGAAAGAAAATACTTCACACAATGTACAGTCAACCAATGGACCTTGTTGCCAGGGGATGTTGGGAAGACCAAAAGCGTAACTGGGTTAAAAAGTATTAGATATGTTCACGGAGGATAGGTCCATCAATGGCTATTAGCCAGGATGGTCAGGGATGCACCACCATGTTCTGGTGTCCCTAAGCCTCTGACTGCCAGAAGCTAGGACGGGATAGATCACTCAATAATTTCCCTGTTATTTTCACTCTCTCTGAAGCATCTGGCACTGATCACTGCCGGAAGACAGGATATTGGGTTGGATGGACCATAGGTTTCACCAACTTTGGCCATTCTTTTGTTCAACCCCTCACAATGACTTGACTCACCTGAACATTTTCTCCTTTACCCCCTTCTCCTCCAAAAGTGACTATGCCCGGCACAAGACTATAAAGAATCCATCTACATACGTGGAGATCCACAGCTGCTGAATCATCTGTGTTGTCAAAACTCCATGATCAACTTAATAACACTCTGAAAACACCAGCCAACTCTAGAGGCTGTAATTGCTTGCTTTGCAAATGCTTCCCCACTTCACTCATCTGATTATTTTTATCCTTCCTTGGTGTCCCAAAATTCCACAACAAGGGCCAAAAGCAGCCATTTTTAATCAGTCTACTGCAGATAGCCAAAAATGATCCACATATTCTCAGAACCACTGGTTAATGTGTACATGTATGCCGAGGACCTAAGGAATAATGCAAATATGTCACCTGACAACTAGGGAGGAAAAAGTTAGGATTTTTAAAAATGCACTGTGTTATGTAAACATTAGCAGTAAGTGATGCAATTGTAATAAGAGTTCTTTATGGAACATGCACAGAGGCCAGTATTACATGCTGAGGCCTGTGTTTGCCTGCTTGCATTCCTGAGGACCAAGTGTCACACCAAACTAGACCCTCCCCCCCGAAACCTGACCCTCTTTCTCCACTCCTACTCATCAACACCCACCACTAAAGTTGGCGTTAACTCTCCCCCTTGTTGGCAGTCTCACAAAGGCCAGCGACTGATGGGCCATGGAGAATGAACTCCTCTCTCACCCCCAGACAGGTTGGGTCCTTGTAGGGTCGGGACGAGGCACGATAGCATGGAAGCTGCGTGCACACACAGTAAGGAGGCCACTCATCCAGTTTTAAACAGGACAGTGCTCTTTTTGGGTGGTTTGTTCCCCTCCTGGTACTGAGACAGAACCGGAGGTGGTTTTGTCCGGGGACGCTATTTTGAAGAGAGTGTCGCTCCACCCTTGCTGGCGTGACCTCACGCACACACATGCTGGCAGGGACAGAGTGACGCACTCTTCAGAATGGCATCCCCTTTGTGGTGTGACCTTTCAAGCACCATGCTTGCTAGCTCATGCCAGCAGGGGTGATGTCTCAGCTGTGGGGGCGGGCCCAAGGCATTCCCGGAAGTACCTAAATGTCTGGTATTCCAGGAACATGTGAGTGGCCATCCTAGCGTGTTGGGGAGGGAGATGCTTGTGTAGCACACACTCCGCAAATCAACAGAGGCTGTCAGTCTGGTACTATTCACCAGTATGAAGTTCACTTATAGAAAGGAAATGACCAGGTGTGGAGATGGAGGACCTGATCCTGAGAAGTGCCAAGTGCCTCTTCTCCTGCTGTGGTCAAAGGGAATTGTGGCTGCTCTACAACACTCGAGTTTTTGGGGGTAGAGAAGAGACAGCGCTGAAATGAATATGAAGGAGAGTCATCAGTGAGGCAACTGCACACAGAGCCTGTGCTTCACTCTAGCTCCCAGATGGACTAACACAGGCGGTGCTGCCCAGTGACCCTGCACAGGGTCTCCCTCACCTCTGGCCTGAACTCAGTCACAGAAGGGACTGTTGACTACGCTGCAATGTCCTCTTGGGATCAGGCCCCAAGCTTTGGGTCTTAACATTGCTCAATTCCATGGCTACCTCAAGAAAGGCAAAAGGGAGCTTTCTTATAGTGGGCTGAGGTGATGGAAAGACTAGGCAGAAGTAAGATCATCCCCATTCTGAGGAGCAATGCTATGCCCTGAAGACCCAGGTCAGAGGGGAACATGGGAGCAAGAAGGATTCCATCACAGTTTCTGCCTCAGTCCATCTGAGTGAAAGAGGGCAGTTTTTAATCTAGCTATATTCTTCTTGGGTCCCTGGTCACATCTCTTCAGATGGTAGATCTAATGAAAACACAGGAGAGTCTGTTCTTTGTGACCACAAGGTTAATAAGAGTGAAACTCAGCAGCAGCAGCGGGGATCGCTGGATGAAAAATTCCCTTTAAAGCTAGAGATAGGAAGGCTATAGGAGGTAAGTGTGACATTT
This sequence comes from Eretmochelys imbricata, assembly GCF_965152235.1. Taxonomy (NCBI): domain Eukaryota; kingdom Metazoa; phylum Chordata; order Testudines; family Cheloniidae; genus Eretmochelys; species Eretmochelys imbricata. The sequence goes on from NC_135572.1 coordinate 204,008,865, forward strand.
CAGCACTGAGCAGTCCAACTTAATTACCTGCAATTCAAACACAGGAAGTTATATATTAAGGCAGAAAAAGTGGAAGCTTTGACTACTCAAGAGAATTTAACATTTTTAACTCTCTGGCTTCCAAAGATGCTAGTGCACTTTCACTGGTCCTGGCCAAATATCAGGCTAGCTACACTTCTGCCAGTTTCAAATCAGATACAGGATCTCTCTCACTGCCTGCCCTGAAGTATAGAGTAACAGTGTTTGGGATCATCAAATAGCTGTCCCGTAACACCCTCGAAGAGCCTGCAGGTTAGTGGTAGTTCACCAATTCCAGCACGTATTAGAATTGGCTAAATAGGATATTCAGATGGTTTTAGTGTTTGGAGTTGCTGTTATTCAAATGACATTTTGGCACCTGGATCCACATGTGTTAATCAACTGAAAATTATTTGGCAGAATTCAGATGACTGAGCATTGCTGATATTTATGTTATCTGGCAAATTTAATATTGAGTCATCTGTTTCATCTGTGTGTGTATTAGAGACAGACATATGGTTTACAGAGCGCATTGGAAACGTTCAATGAGAGACACTATCAAACATTCGTCCTATCTCCGGATCCTCAGTCATTCTTTGTAGAAATGAGCCCAAGCCAAAATTCCCAGGCCAACCATCCCTGAACTTTGAAGGTACTAAAATCACACCTCCAAATTTCGTCTCTTAAAACCACTGCTATTGATCTTGACTGATGAAGTGAGAATATGGTGCAACCTAAGTTAAAATGCTCCCAATTTCAGATGGGTTTTAAAACTGTTGCATCTCTCTCTCTCTGTCCACTCTCATAGGAATTAACTTAATCACAGAATCGGTGAAGTAGTTTCATTACAGAGGAAGAAAAAACATGCTAGCGAGTATTTCTCTGCAAAGGGTGCAGGGATCAAGAGGGAAATCAAGGCAGTGGAGTAAGCAAGAAATACAATGAAGAACAGTGAAGACTTCAGGGCTGCAGCTTGCTGAACCCCTCACCAATCCAGGCCTGACTAGCGGACTGCGGCAGGCATAGGTCCAATCCTGCTTAAGCACTTTCTCCTCCCACTTGAAATCAATGGGAAGCAAGTTCACTCAGTAACTTGCAAGATAAGGCCCTATGTTTGGGAAGCGCTGGGCTTGTAGTACTGAACTCTTGTTACAATTCCACAATTCCTTGGCTTCATCACACACAGAGACACCATCTGCAAGCTGCCGAGAGAGCTGCAGGCTGTCTGTCACTTCAGCAGCGTTAGTAAAACGCCTCTCACTTTGGCTGTGTCCACGCTGTGTGTCCCCCCCCACCCATTGTCGTACTAACACTCATGCAGCTCCGCTTGTGCTAGTGCAGAATGACCACTGGCATTTCCCCCCCGTGCCATCGAATCCTATGACTGGTAAGAAGACCTGTGGCTCGTGTACAGTCGTGCACCGTTGTCCCCACCTATGCAGCTGCACCAGTGCTGTTACAACAGCGGGAAATGAAGGAAGAGCTCAGTGTGGCAGACAAAGCTCTAATGCTTCGTCAGCTCCACTAAAGAGAATGATTTTATCCTTCTGCCTGGCAAGGGAGCAAGCAGTCCCACCCATTGTATAACAGAGCAAGACCGGAAGATTCCGATTTCCTTTCCTTTAAAGATGCCTTCACATCCTCAAAAGAGGTGGAGTGGAAGATTTAAAAGGAAAAAAAAAGGCTAGAGGACTTATGAAAGATCCAGAGTGGAAGTCTTCAAATGCTGAAGTCTCAAAGTCAATTGGGGATTAGAATCTCTGCCGTCTGAACACCCTCTGCCTGCCACATTGTGCCAGTCATTGGTCACAGCTGATTAAAGTATCACACAGCATAACTGGAGGGCAAAACCCTAAAAAATGAGTCAACTACAATTTATTATGGAGCGGCTACAGTTTCTCCACAACTAAAGTTGTGGTTAGTTTTCACTAAAAGCTATGATATATACACTCCGCTCTCTATCACCCACACATACAGCCTCCCTCGCACCATCCCCACTCACTAACTTCTGTTTGGAAAATGTGAGAGTGATGGGGGTGGGTGGAAGAGAAGAGCAGGGTGAAGACTGAATTGCCTAGTTTGCTCTTAAAGCTAAGGAGAACTTTTTCTGCAAAGTTCAAAGAAAAATTGATCAAACCCTTTTTAAGATACAGATCCTTACCTGGACTGAAATTTTGACTTGTCTCTAATGTTACTTTGTGCCCATATGGCTCAATAACAGGCTTGTTCCTGCCCTCACCCTCAAAAAATCCAAACTTAAATCTCCTTGAAAACTTATGCATGGGTCATATCTACATAAAATGGGTTACAATTCAGGAAAGCTATCAATAATTACAGCTAGAAACAACAATGCGTGTGTGGGTTGTACTGTGATAGAAGAGCTGGTTGAAAGAAGGTATTTTCTGCAAAAAAAAAAAAATTAAAAAAACCTGAAAAACTTTCATTTTATCCAAAAAATAATAATTTTATTTTACTTTATTATTTGGGGGTTGGGGAAGGGAGGTAAAGAAACCAGTTATTCCAAACTGAAGTTTTGTCAAAACATTTTCAACCAACTCTACTGGTAGCTAATTGCAGCTTAGAGAGAATATATGGGTTCTTCTATGTTCCATCACAGAAGCAGACGATTTCCTTTAATTTGAGTGGCAGGAGACCGGATTTATGGAGCTGAAGATTCTAGTCTCAGCTTTGCATTAAATCTAATAATGGTGCTGTTTGCAACAGTGGATTCATTGTTGAATGGCATCCAGTTTCTTTGCAAAGTACAAAGAAAATTAACCTCTTTTAGTGAGTTACAGGGCATTAAAAGTTACCTTGAACATGGGCCGCCCCAGGATGGCTCTCATAGTTAGATTTGCAACCAGGATTGCAGTAGACAAACTATACCCAGTTTCCTTAGAACATTTTTGGGATTGATTTCAAGGAATGCTAGAGTTTTTCAGGGATAAAAAATAAATGTCACAGCATGTTTAAGTTATAGAGGCTTTATGTTCAGTGTCTACCTTTCTGGGGAACTCTGCTTAAAAACTAGTTTGATTGTAAGACTTCAACTTCTGCATACCTTTAACTAACCTACTTTAGGCACAGGGCTAACTGATACATAGCTGCATACATAATTTTAAAATCCTATTAAAAAAGGCTTATTTCCAAAAAATCTGCTAGGACAACTGGTGTAGCAACGAGATGGGTGTCTTTGTAATCCAAAAGGAGCTTAAAGCAGCCTTGCAGGCATTTTATAAAGTCTGCATTGCCCAACAGATGTTTCATGACAATGCAGGGCAAAGAAAGCCAGATAAGAAATGGGACACACTGAAGACTGGCCTCTTCCTGCCTTGCAAGTTGAGGAGCAGAGACCCACAGAACTTGAGACCTAGAGCTGGCCAAGCCAAGGAGAGACAGACATGGCCCCATGGAACTCAAGATTTAGTAGGACCAAGGGAGGCCAGAAACCCCTGCAGAGCTCCTGAAGTCTACACTGTATGGAGGGGGGGGGGGGAGGGGGACCTGGCATCCCTGTGAAATCCTAGACTCCAAATATAAAAGGAGAAGAGTTCTGATGATCTACTTACTTCAAAAATGGCCTCTTTATTTGATAAAGAAAACACACCACATGGTAGCAAACAAAAAACTTGGTTAACTTTAAGTTAAGGTTGTTATTATCGTCCTGATCACATAGTCACTGACTCCGTGGGTGCTCCAGGGAGCACCCACAGGGAAAAGAAAAAGGTGAGTGCTGAGCACCCACTGGCAGGCCCCCTATCAGTGCCATACACACACACACACACACACACACACACACACACTGCGCCTCCCGCCTACTGGCAGCCCTGCCAATCAGCACCTCCGGTCCATGGCAATCAGCTGTTTCGCAGCATGAAGAAGGCGCTGGGAGGGAGTGGAAGGAACAGGTAAGGGCTTGGGGTGGGGGGGGGAGGAAGGACTGGAGTTGGGGCAGGGCCTGGGGCGGAGTACCCCGTGGCACATGAGAAACTCTGCATATATACTTGATCTTGTAAATATTTTGCACGTTTAACTTTAAGCACACAAGTAGCTCCACTGAAGCCATTGGGCCTATTCACAAGTTTAGAGTAGTTAGGTCTTTATCCTGATAAAAGACTCAAATATACTTAAGTATGTGTACCAGTGAATGCTACAGCTAAAAAAACCCTGAGCAAACAGGTAAGGGAAGATAAATAATCAAACTCAGTTCATACAGCCTCTGTCTGTCTCTTTCTCTGTCACCCAAGGAAAAAAAAATAGTACCTATATAAAATATCCCATTTCATATTCCAAAAATAACCTTAACTCTGCCCCATGTGGTCACCAACCAGCTACTTAAGGACACACTTATAACAACCACAACTTCAGAAATTGTTGAGATCATGGTGTACAATGAAATATTCCACAGACTTGCAGACATCCTCCCTTCCTCCATACAATTTAATCTGGCAAGTAAATTAATTACTAGTCTGGTTTAATGGTATAGGCACTCTGACCCTCTTTACACACCAAGATAGATTGATTGTACCTGAACAATTGTGCTTTAGCAAACACCCAGTCAAAAAGAGCAATAAGCCCTTGGCTGCAAAATTTAGTTCCTCCTAGCAACGTTCCATAGCTGTTACTTCCCTGTTTACTCAAAGAACCTTACATCTTGCTTTGTGAAATGATGCCTATTTATATTCTCATTCCTGTACCTTGTTGTAGGTAAAAATATTTGTTCATTAGTTGAAATATTAACAGCTAATTGCACTGATTTCTTCCTAAATGAGCCTATTACTAATAACTTTTTAAAGATATTCCTTTTTAATAATCTAAACTGAATTTATTTTTCACCGTTCTTGCTTGTGTTAGCGTTTTGGCTTCCCCTCATTTTGGGGGATGGGGAAATCAATGAAATCAGTTTAACTTTTGCTTCCAGCCAATTTCACTATCAGGTGAGAAGGGAATGTTTTGTGTTAAGCCAATGTTTGCACCAGAACTTTTGAAAATAACTCCATGGGCTCATTTCCATTTGGTCGCTTGTTTTGTAGAGTGAAAACAAGGCCAAATTTGAATTGACAGCATCCCTTTAAGAAGCAAACTGAACCAAGTGTGCCCCCTCAATCTATCTATATCAGCACATGGCACCATTGACAGTCATAATTCTTATCAAGGACAACCAGGACAGTCACCACCATACATCTGTTCGGACCTGAATACATGTTGTCACAATTCAAAGATGAAGGGAGAGAACTGGTACTCTCTCTTGGGGCTCAATTCAGTTTAACTCCCACTGATGTCAACAGGAGTTCTCATTCACACACAGCTTCTCCAAGGAGCATGTGTGGGAAGAATGGGAAGGGGGAAAAGAGTCTTTCTACCAACAAATCTCCCTAGCAATTGATTTGCAGGTTCAGGAGCAGAAAAAAGGGCTAGAACAATTAAATACCCATGGGTTTTGGTTGGCTTGTTTTTGTCATCTCTAGTAAACATCTGATGCCCTATTTTAAACTTGTTGGAACAGACCTGACCCTCTGACATGGTTTTATAATTTCAGTGACTTTTAAAATTAGAATTCAATAAATTAAGTTTTTGGTACAGCTGTGCCCTAGATTTCTTCTTCTGCTACAGAAATTAAAAGCAAAACACAAAGGCACCTCAACAGCCATCTCTGCTTCCCCAAATGGATTACTCAGTCTGAATATGCATCAGCTGAAGAAGTGACCAAAAGACAATCGAGATATGACTGGTACCGATAAAGTTAATCGAACCACAAGTCCAAGGGGAGTACTATCTAACTTTAGTGAGCTTTATGAGAGAAAATGAACACGAAGACTCCCTGACGTTCACACAACAACATAAGCCAGGACCAATGAAACCAAAAGCCAGAGCAAACAAAGCTGATAACCTTCGACCCCATCAGAAGAGCTGATGACCAAGAGCTCTGCTTCCCAGTGCCTAAGCAACTTGACAAAGAAGGGAAGAAAGCTCTTTTCTGAAGAGTCCTTCAGCCAATGCTGCTCTGCAGGAAGGAACCACCCATACTCTGCCATCTGAGCATTAGGTGGAAAGAGAGTTCTGCCAGGGTCTAGGCTGGTATAAACACAGATAGTAGTTTTCCTTGCAAATATTGAAACACTGACTTATGGCTGGTTAACACTTGCTCCTGTGCAACCCTGAGCATCTGTGCAATATATTCCCAGAGAGAAGACATATGCCGATTGGGGTAAATACGAAAGATTGTGTAGGATTTAACTTGAATGTAAGATCCTTGATTTCTATTGCACAGACTGCCTCCAACTACTCTTCAAGTGAGTTGGCAGGTTAAAACATGCTGAAATCTTAAGGGAATACTTTTAAGTACTTTCTTTAAGTAATTTAATTAAATCACTCCTCCACAAGCTGAATTTTTGGAAGAAAAAAGTTAGCAATGATATTCCCATTGGGCTTTATTAAAATTACTTACATTCAGCATTAAAACTTCTTTTGGACAATTCTAAAATTGTACATATTGTCTATGGCAAGCAGATAGACTTTTTGTTATAATCAGCTTTTGATCCTGCTCTTCCAGACATGAGCACTCTCAAAAACAAGGAAGGCTTCACCGCTGTGGGAAGTTCTCTACAGGAGTGTAGTTTTGGCTGCAAGTTAGACAAAAAGTTTCTAACCATCAAAAGAGTGAAGTTCTGGAACTGCCTTCCAAGGAGAGTGGTGGGAGCAAAAACCTAACATGTTTTAAGACAGGTTGATAAGCTTATAGAGAGGATGACATGATGAGATTGCGTACAATGGCATGTTGCCCATCCACAACTGCTGTTAGCAAATATCTCCAACAACTGGTGATGGGATAGTAGATGGGGAGGGCTCTGAGTTATGACAGAGAAGTCTTTCCCAGGTGTCTGACTAGTGAGTCTCGCACATATGCTCAGGGTCTAACTGATTGCCATATTTGGGGCTAGGAAGGAATTTTCTCGCAGGTCAGATTGACAGATACTATGCAAGTTTTCATCTTCCTCTGCAGCATGGGGCTTGGGTCACTTGCTGGTATGAACTCCAGTAAATGGTGGATTCTCTGTAAGTTGGAATCCTCAAATCATAGTGTAAAGACTTCGGTAACTCAGCCAGAGGTTAGGGGTCTATTACAGAAGAGGGTGGGTGAGGTTCTGTGCCTGTGACATGCAGGCGGTCAGACTAGATGATCACGATGGTCCCTTCTGGTGAAACAACTTAGGCACCTAAGCTGCCAGACTCCAGAAGAGGGGCTCCTGGTTGTGAATCTCTAGAAGAGATAGACACCACCATGCAGCACAGACTTAGGTGCATACCTCCATGAGAAGGGGAGGTTTAAGGCATCTCTCTCATCAGCATCTCCTATTGGGTAGCTTCGGCAGGTCGCTGCCTAGCATGCTGGCTTTCCGGATCTCTCACTAAGGCACCCATCTCTCCCCATTCACCGTATAGCAAGCCTAGGCAGTTAGCTCAGGCTTTGTGGATTGCAGTGTTGTTTTGGTGATTTTTTTTAAGGCACCTAAAAGTTAGGCGTTATGATGCTTACTGAATTTATCCTCACAACACTGCTGTGGCGGTAGGACAGTGCCACTGTTTCCATTTTACAGATTCTAGGCTCCTGTGGGTTGCTTGCTCTGAGTAGCTAAAGCATCCTAGCCATTCCTTCCCGTTTCCTTATGCCTTCAATATGCTCCTCCCTCCCCTCAGTTTGTCCCTCAGTTTCCCATCTGTAAAATGGGAACCATGCGTCCCACAATCTCACAAGGGTGTTGTGAGGATGACTGTATTAACATCCATGAGATACTCAGATACTATGGTGACAGGGGTCACATAAGTAATACAGAACATATTGGGAGCATTTTTGCTTTCTTTTTTGTGCTGGTGACCAGAGCTGGGTATTTTATTTGCAGCATACAATCTGATATATTTAGCACCCTCTTCTGTCTGTAAATTTTCTGTGCAGAGACGTAGGGTTTTTTTTTTGTTTGTGTAAAAAAAAAACCAAAGAACAACTGTGTTCGTTATTCCCAATTATTAGCACACATTAGATGGGAACACGTCTCAGTCTGTGGGTTGTACATAAATCTGCTCTAATCATGGTGAACAGTTAACATTTTAGATAATGATTTCAAAAATAAAAAACAAACAAACAGGATAATTTTCAACAAAAATGTTGACAAAAAATGAGTCCTTTTTTTTGGACCAGGTCAAATCATGACTCCACCTTCAAGTAGTTGTCTATTCATGTGACCGGCCAATTAAGTCACATGGCACTATTACTGCTCCCTGATTGGATGACTCCTAGAGATTTCCAGATGACGACATAAATGCTTTCACTACATATCTGTAGGAGGATCCACACTTTCATGACCCACAAACCAAATTTCACTCACAGGGACAATTTGTGAAAAGTGAGTAACAGGAGCCTTGAATCCCAGAGGAGCAAATTTGCAATTCCTATTGGAACAAGTATTAGCAACTGTTTGTTTAAAAAAAAAAAAAAAAGTTCATTTACCATAGCTCTTTCTGAGGCCAGGCTGCTGGGGAGCAGAGTTATGACATCCAGAAACTGACAACAAGAGCAATAAAGCCTGACCTATTTCTTGAAAGCCAAGCTATGGTACCACATGTAATTAATAGAGAATGTAATTATGCACCTCCAGAAGGACTTAGATGGATGCCTCATAGGTAATTCCGCTTTCTCACTTCTCACCCTCTCTCTGTTTCATGGCAGTGGGGCGGGCCAGGTTGGGACTCTGAGTTATTTACCGTACTCCATGCCTCAAGATGTATCATTATGACTAAAGCCAGGTTTGAGCCACACTCAGGGTCTGAACATCCCTGAATCCTAGAGGAGTTTTTTTTCTCCGGACCCAAACTCTGGAGCTGAACCTAAACTCTGTAATGGGCTGACCCAAGATCCAAACACCTTTTGAACTTTGACAGTGGTAGGATCCCAATCTGAACTGTACAGACGGACCCTGTCAGGATAGGAATAATGACACAAATGAGACAGTCTAATCTTAGCGTGAGAGTGCTATGTTAATACTCATGTTAAGACTTGCAGTATGCCTCGCATGCCCCAGGGGTTCTCAAGAACCTGAGTAGAGTCATACTAAGAGGAGTGCTCATGCACTTAATAAAAATGCCGTGCCATCTCTCGCTAGTGCTTACTGAACAACACCAGGAGTTATGTTGAACCAAAAGTGAGCAATGACTTCTTCCAAGTCCACTAGCTCTTCAAGAAAACATCACAGGAAAAAAAATGGCATCAGTTTCACCAGTGGTTTGGACATTTTGTAATGACTACTGTAGATAGCACCTCTCCCAATAGATGGTGCTGTGTCTTTGCTTTGGTGTCTCACACATTATGTTGTGACTGATCGGCAGTGCTGATTTGGTGGGAAAACTGAGTCCATCTTGTGTCCACAGGAGTTATTTGGTGGTGTTCCAATAAAACCTTTGAATTCTATACATGAGTATTACATTTTTCTCATTACCCTGGGGGTGCCACAGGGTCCCACATCTGGTACCATTCAATATTTTCATTAATGACTTGATAATGGAGTAGAGAGTAGGCTTATAAAATTTGAAGAAGACACCAAGATGGGAGGGTTTGCAAGCACATTGGAGGACAAGATTAGAATTCAAAATGACCTTGACAAATTGGAGAGTTTATCTGAAATCAACAAGATGAAATTCAACACACACCAGTGTAAAGTACTTCCACGAGGAAGGAAAAAAATAAAATGCACAACTACAAAATGGAGAATAATTGGATGGGTGGTGATACTGCTGAAAAGGATCGGGGGGTACAGCGAATCACAAATGGAATAGGAGTCAACAGTGTGATTAAATTGCAAAAAAAGGCAAATATTCTGGGGCGTATTAGCAGGAATATCATATTTAAGACATAGGAAGTAGTTGTCCCATTGTACTTGGCTCAGGTCTGAAGGACTCTCTCTAATTCTGGGTACCACAGCTTAGGAAAGATGTGGACAAAGTAGAGAGAGTCCAGAGGAGAGCAACAGAAATTATACAAGATTTAAAAAAAACTGAGAGGAGAGGTTAAAAAAAACTGGGCATGTTTAGTCTTGAGAAAAGAAGAGTAAGAGGGGATCTGATAATAGTCTTCAAATATGTTATGAGGTTATAAAGAGGACAGGGATCAGTTGTTTTTCATGTCCACTGAAGGTAGGACAATGAGTAATGAGCTTAATCTGCAGCAAGGGAGATTTAGGTTAGATATTAGGAAAAAAACTTTCTAAATAGAAGAGTAGTTAAGCTCTGGAGTAGGCTTCCCCCATCACTAGGTATTTTGAAGAACAGGCTGGACAAACAGCTGTCAAGGATGGTCTAGGATGGCTGACTTGGTCCTGCATCAGCACAGGGTGCTGGGCTTGATGACTTCATGAAGTCCCTTCCAACCCTACATTTTTATGATTGTATGGGGTTCCAGAGGAAGCACTTGAAGTGCAATCAATGCAATTCATGCAGTAGGCTCAGTCATGTTGCCGGCATATATTGCTTTTGCAAAGGAGGAAGAGAAAATAAGGAGGATTTGGCACAGACTTTGGATAATCAAAAAAAGCTGTCACCCCATAAAAATGCCACTTATGAAAGATATTTGCTTTTTAAAATTCAAATTTTTAAAACAGTCAAGGGCCATCTGAATCAGCTGATGCATTTGTAACTGACTAAAAATGTAATCATGTGAATTTGAGGAGATTGGATCAGACTTAGGTTCATTCATATATATATGAATGAACCTAAGCCCACTGAGGTCAATGAGAGTCTTTCCATTGACTTCAGAGGCTTTTGGATCAGGCCCTAAACAGGAAGCTTTAAGAACCTATTTAACCTTAAGCCACAGACTCAGGCTTTTGAAGAGCCAATGAAATACTCATATGGGCTTTAAGTGACCCAGTAGCAAATGAGCACAGGGTGACCAGATGTCCCGATTTTAGGGTCTTTTTCTTATATAGGCTCCTATTACCCCCTACCCCCATCCCGATTTTTCACATTTGCTATCTGGTCACCCTAAATGAGCATCTAGTCCACACAGAATCATTTCCAAAGGAGAAAACTAGAAATCAAGGGAACAAGAAACATCAGTCCGAATAGAAATAAAATAATTTTTTTGCAGGTAAAAATTCCTAGGCATTTGATGAGGTTGAGAACATGAGCCAAGAAATGGCCCAGCACTTGTCTCGTGAAAAAAATATATATATCATTTTTGAAAGCTATGTCACACAACTAGAGCCAAGAGAGACCACATGCTTGGAGAACAGAAGGAAAGTGGCTTCGATCTATTTGTTTGTACCGTAAGGATAGAGTAAATGGACCACATTGCAAATATAGCTAAACATTAAAAGTCTAGTTGTACCTTTTAAATTGGATAATTGCAATGGATCACAAAGAAAACATTAGGATTAAAAAACAGCTTTTCCCATTAATTTAGTAAAGAGTGATATGTGCTGCAGGGCTAAAGAATCTTAAGCATAATAAGAGAATCCTCAGATAACTGCAAAGGCCTAGAATATCTGGAAGGAGACTGCCACTTTAGAGTAATTCCAATGACCCATTCACCAAGAACATTTCCATTTGTCCTAAAAGAGTGAAAAAAATTGAACTTGATAACATAAAAAAACATCTGGTCGTTATTGACATGGAAGAAGAATGATGTTTGCATGAATTCTGTGTTTGTAACTGAAAAAGCCAAAAATGGATATGTATTGATTCACACGATTAAAATGAAGCCATAGAACATGAATAGTCTCTGACCAAAAAGCGTTGAAGGAAAAAGGTATTCTCCACATTAGATGCAGCTCATGCATTTTTTGCAAGGAAAAATATTGGGACAAGCGTTAAGTGAGTGACTTTTAGTCCACTATTTGGATATTGTGCAGTGAATTTAAGCAATGGCCATTTGGTACAAGCTCTGCTCCCAAGGTATTACAAAAAGTAACTGCACAGATCTTTGAGTAATTACTAGGTGTCAAAGTTATAATGGATGATGTCTTAATTTGGACATCAGGAAGCTAACACAAAGAAAAACTTTGGCAGGTTTTGTAGGGAGACACACACATGACATTACACAAAGTCAAAACCTGATCTAGCACGACTTACTGGCCACAAATAGAAAAAAAAATGGCTTAACTGCTGACCAAGATAAAATAAAAACCAATACCTGACGTGCCCACTTCACAATGTAAAATGGTTGTACAGAGATTTGGGGGATGATAAACTGTGTATCGTAATTCAGAGCCAACCCATCTATGGTCAACAAGCCTTTACTGGAATTCCTGGAAAGTTACATTGCCTAGCCTTGAGAGATAACTATAAGTAAGCATTTGAGCAGTTAAAAGCACTGACTGTCATTCCACCAGGTTTAAAAATATTATGATTTAACTAAGCCAGTTGCATTGTTACCAGGTACATCTTCTGAAAGGCAAATCTTAGTTAGGAAGAGCAGCTGTTTATACTGGATACACCTAAGCAAGGCAGAAAGATACCATGCCGAGGTGGAAAAGGAGACTTTGGTTTGGTTGTCTTACGTTCCATCAATATACAAACAGAAGACATGTGCAAACACATCACACGAAACCTTTGGCCTGATTTTCAGAGCGCTGACTATTGACTCCAATGGTACGTGCAGATTCAGCACACTGGGGTGAAACGATGGGCCTTTTGCCTTGAGCACCATCTGAAATCATAGGGCTGAAGCTGTTCTGAAATGGAGGGAGATTTTCAAAAGACACAAATTGCAGTTAGGTGCCTGAGTCCCATCAGGAAAATAAGCATCCTAGCTGCAATCTGTGCCTTTGAAAATGCGCCCTATGATCTTCATATGGAACATAAATTGGATTAGGTATGGCATATCAAACACCCTTATCAGAGCAGTGAACAGATCTACACCATCTAAAAGCGATGTCGATGACTATGGATGTGCTGTAGGGAGGTAAATGTCTATTACCACTACAAAATGACTGGGGTTTCAAATTGAGAAACAAAGAGGCCCAGTTTTGCATAATCAGCAATTAACTAATTTACAAAGCTGGCTGGAAGAAAGACCCTAAAATAAGACCACACTGGCCACTTAGGGAAGAAATTAGTGAAAACAACAGTTTGCTATAAAGTGAGGCTGATATTACCACAAACACTGAGAAAAATGCTCCCTAGAATGCATAGCAGGCATCTAAGTACTGACAAAGGACAATAAATAGTTTGTTCTGTCATGGGATGAGTGCTCCAATAACAGGTACAATAGCTTGTTGTGAATCATTTCCCGATGCTGGATCACGATACCCAAAACATACGTAGAAGGGGCATAATCTGATTTTAATGAAAAAAATATATTTACTGCTAAAATAGATCACCGTCCTAAATTCATGAGATTTTAAAAGCTAACTAGTACAAACAGCATAATGATGCTAATCGCCTTTACCTGATTGCTATTTTTGTCCAACCCCTGATCATTTCCCACTTGGGCCTCTCTCTGATCTCCTCCTCTGGCCTTAATGCCTGCAACCTCACCCCCTAAACCCCACTCAAAATAGTGCTGCTAAGCTCATTTTCTTGGCACATTACCCTGGCTACAGCACCCCCCTTTATAAGTCCCCCTCTTGGCTCCTCACCTTCTAATGCTGCAAACACAAACTTCTTATCCTTACTGACAAGGCCCTCCATGATTCAGCCACTGCCCTTCCTATGTTATCACAAGGCCAGCACCCGCCTTTGCCAATGATGCCAACCTCAAGGGCCTGATTCTGTTCTTCCTCCCTCCTCCTCCCACCCCCAGCACTTTCACATTTTCTCCTTTACCACCCCTGAAAGTAGGAAACTCTCCCAGTCAAAATCCATAAAGCTGCCACCTTCTCCTCCAGCTCCCTCATCAAAACCTACATCTTCCATATTGCAAACAGAAAGTTGTCACCTGATAATGGCTAGGCAGGTGGAAACTTTGCTCACTGCTTCAAACTGGCTAAAAACTGGGAACCTCTGTCACAAAGCACACTTACCAGCCAGAGCGCCACATCATCCCACAATACTGTGTTACAGGGGTTCTTCCATTCTAGTGCTCCTTTCCCATCCACAAGAATCTGCAGCTTCTATGGTCGAGCCCTCCAGCCAGGTCACCTCTCAGTCCAGGCCCCTTCTCGGTTAACAGCAAAGTCCACAACAGAAGAGACCAAAGTCTAATGGTCTCTATGCCAGGTCCTCAGCCACCATCTGAGAGGTCTCAATTTCAGCTTCTTTTAGTATTGACACCTGTACATCTCCTCTGGCAGGGGGAGCAGAAGAAGGACCCAGGCTTGCCCTTTCCTCTGGGTTCCAGCCTTGGGACCTTATGTTAAGCAGCTAAGGACTGTCTTTGCAATCACTTACCACTCCCCTGGACTACTCCTAGATTTTCTCTGCTTGTCAGCAGCTTCCACAGCTCTGTGACCACCACTACTCCTGCCCTGGATTTGTAGTTTCCCCCCAGCCACTGTGGAGCTTCTGCAAAGCCACTCCTAGCCTCTCAGACAGCAGCTGGGCTGCCTTTCAAACAATCCTTCTGGTTTCCCATCTTCAGGCAGGAGTTTCTCCCAGCCCCTCTCGGGTTGCTGGGTTTGTGGTTCAGACAGTACCTCTGTCTCTCCTTCAGACAGGAGTCCCCAGCCCTCCTGCTGGAGCTATAAGTTTGACCAGCTGTAGGGCTTTAGCCAGTTTCTCCCTCAGCTGCCCCCACCCCCGCCCTCTCCCTAATTAGCTCTCTGGTTCAGAGGCTTCAGCAGACAACCTTCTCCTGCTGGAATGGTGTTTGCCCTGTGAGGAGGGAGGAGCCAGCATACATACATCTGAGTTCCCTTCCTAAAGCACATCCCAACTAGCTGGAGATCGGGGATGGCATGCCCTTGCCCTATCCACTTTGCAAGGCTCCTGAGCCTGGGCCCTTAAAGGAATAGTAACAGGATTTCCTCACAAACATTACTTATTCCAGGCACCACTTCTGCTCTGCCAATATTCTCTAGGTCATTATATATCTCACCCCTCCCAAAATCCTAAAGGGCTACATCCCATGATGGTGGTGGACTGACCCCTAGGTCTTGCAGGCTGACTACTACTCTTAAAGAGACAGAATACTCCATCTCAACCTCCTTTTACACTTCTTTGTTACCCAATCTTACCTACCCCACCCCACTTTTTTTTCTCATCCCTTTTTTGTTAACCCTTCTCTTTTAGGATGTAAACTCTTTGAGGCTGGGTTTGTCATTTATTATATGTTTGTGCAGCACTTAGCACAATAGGAATTAACCTGGTTGTGGCCATTAGCTGCCACTACAATATAAATGCTAAATACTGATCATTTAAACTCTGAGAAATGCAGAGCTGGGGCATGATAACAAAAGAAAAACTAGAAGTCCAAGGGTAATGCATAAACCAAGAAATGTGTATTATCTGCCTGATTTGCATAAAATGCTACATTATGAAAAGAAAATGTTGACTGCCCATTTGAAATAACAATTTCCAATGCACAGAATATGTGAGGTTCTGATTACTAATCCAAATTTTCAAGTGTAGTAATCTCAGTAATTCACTAAAGATACTAAATGTCATAGTTTCTATAATATCTAGCAGCAATGAGTTCCACAGGTCAATATTACCATAACATCTGCATGCAGTACCACTGCCTGAGGTCCTACCAGCTAAAGATTTTTCTTGGCATACCCACAGGAGGCTGCTATGGAGTAATAAAGGGAACCCAGCACTAAAAATATATACATAGTACTTACATATGATACCATTCATTTGAAGATCTCAATGCATTTTACCAATAGTAGTTAGTTAATTAAGTGTTTTCTGTTGAAATGATCGGGAAAATCAAAAACTATTTTGTTTCAAGTCAGTGTATCTCAATTTGAAACATACTTTTTTTTAACATTTCATTTTCAGTCAATTCCACATCTGACTAAAGCGATGTGGTGTCTCGTGGGAATTTGCAGTTCAGGTGCATCAGGCCTGCCCCCATTCCATCCTGTGGGCGGGGCTCCTTGACTGGACTCCATCTCCCCTCTGACCAAGCAGTGTAGTGCTTCATGAGAGTCACACAACTGCCGTGCATTATGGGAGATGTAGGCTGAGCAGTGAGCCCTACCAATAAGGAGGGCATGAGTCACTGGAACCACCGTTCCCATGATGCACTGCAGCACCTTAGGTCGATGAAATTTAATGTCAAACTGACTCCCAACAACACATTTTTATCCGGTTAAACATAACAAAATGAAATGTTTCCATTCAGGAATCTCAAATATTATGCTGTGACGGAAAATACTGGAACAAAATGTTTCAATAGTTCCAAACAGAAAATTTACCAAAATGTTTGTTCCTCCAAAACTTTCAATATTTTGACTTTTCTGTCCAAATTTAGGATGAAAACAGAAGGTGAAATATCAGAATGTCCCATAGGACAGAAATTTTGATTTTCAACCAGCTCTACTTACAATATTATCATTAGGTAGTTAACACATACACAGTACAGAGATCACTTCACCAAAAACCAAACTGCAGACCCCTCTGGTGTGGGATGCAGACCTGTTTAGCAGTGTACTGCAAAACGTTTGAGAAGAGGACATGAAGAATATTCCAACTGAAAATACAGGAGGAATTTAAGCAGCAGAATGCAATTACCTGGTTTGGAATTTAGCCAAGACACTGATGTTAACATCCCTGCTCTTATGAAAAGAACCATGTGATCTTTAATGACAACAAAATGATCAGACCTTCCTTTTTACATAGCATCTGAAAGACGATTCCTCTGGCAGTACAGGGACCCAGTAGCACCACAGCAGAGCATTAGATCAGTCCTCATTTAGGAGGGGACACTTTTTCCTCTGAATTAACATCACCACTTAGGTGTTCCTTGAGCTTCTCCAAATAGCTGACTCAGCCTTACACTGCTTACTTTGAGAGATCTACCAGGATCACAACAGAAGGTGATAAGGCTGCAAGCCATAATACATCCACCTATGGGGGAAGGGAATCAATGACCAGGGTTCAAAGTTGGCAGCGGTCACAAGAAACATGAGTTTAGCAGTTTGCAACGAATGTTCAACCAGAACATAACACAGACAAATACAGCATCTGTTCATCAGATGCCAATAACAGGGGGTACTGCAGGTCAGGATTGGGGTGCATTGGCAGAGCTGGGGGGGAGGCAGGACTGGAATAATGGGGGTGGAAGGCTTGCAGGTTGACTTGAAATTAGCAGAGATATGGGGAGTCCAGATTGAAGTAAGGGGCACAGCAGCTCTGCACTGAACCATATTGGCAGAGATGTGTCAGGTTGGGAGCAGGACTGGAATGGGTGTGGGGGAGCGCAGGGCAGGAGTGAGGGGCACTAGCAGAGTTGGGTGGGGGTGGGGAGCCCAGGACTGGAATAGCAGGTGCTGGTGGAGGTCAGCAGCAAGATGCACTGGTAGAATTGGGCGTGGGCAGCCACCACCCTTGTGCCTGTCTCTAGCCAGCCTCATTCATCTCTTACTTTTATAAGCACCCAACTTTGCCGTGTTTAGAAAAGAACAAACATGAATCCCGCAGCTTCAATTACTTCGCTGTTCTCATGAAGGGGCTTTAGAGAGGACAAGCTGGTGCATAAGTCATCACACCCCATTCTAAAACATAACACACCCCGGAATGCTTAGGGTGTATGAATGAGTGGTCGGGGGACTCACTGCTAGGAGCCCTGGAAGAACAGGGACAGAGGTGGGTGTTCATAGAGACTTAGTTTTGCTGAGGCATAGCAGCAGCCGTCAGCTCCTTTGTAGGTTACAGGTATTTAATATACAGTCTTACTCGCCCACTCCCTCCCTGCTCCTGAGTCACAGGTTCCTGAGGCTTTTCTGAGCCGCATTGAAAGTCTGATGTGATAGCACACAGGTTCAAACACTTCATTTTGTGGCCTCCTTCCCCTGACTTTGTTTATCTCCATCTCCTCATTACTGTGGCGAGGAAAGGAAGGAAAACACTTCAGAAATGAAAGATTAGTTTGCTGTAACATAAAGATGAGCTTTGTAATCACTTTCCTTTAAGCATAGAATTAAAAGATAATAAAAGCCCTAATTAAGGACCTCGTTAGCGTAACTAGATTTTCATATGCAAAGTGATGTTCACCGTGTGCTGCAGTCATCTGAAATTGCTGCCTGGCCCTCCATGGAGCACCTGTGCCAGCTCCCGATATTTCTTTCTTTCTTTCTTTCTTTCTTTCTTTCTTTCTTTCTTTCTTTCTTTCTTTCTTTCTTTCTTTCTTTCTTTCTTTCTTTTCCCTTATATCCCATATTTTGCTATACCTCAGGCTGGGCTGAGGACATGTTGCACAGACCTGAGCCAAGGGCATGTGAGAGAGAGATGGTGCATCTCATACCAACCTGAGCCACGGGCACATGGAGCCAACCTGGGCCAAGGAGATGACAGAAGACTGTGTTGAACACAAGAAATGTCTCAGGATAACCGAGGCCGAGAGTTCGTGGTCAGAGGTGGGCCAATGACGTACCTCAGGCCAACCTAAGTTGAGGGCTGATGGAGCTGGCCTGGGCTGGGGAGAAGACATGAGATAGAGATGAAGTGAGGGCACATCTCAGGCCAACCTAGGCTGGGGTTGTGTGGAGCAGAGGTAGACCAAGGACATGTCTGAGGCCAACCTGGCAAAGGACACCCAGGGTGAGTGTGTGTGAAGCAGAGCTGGGCACAGGGTATGTGAGTCAGAGCTAGGCCAAATCTTGGCTCTGGGTAGAAAACCAGCAAAGTTCAGTGGTTTGGGTGGAGTTTTGCTTGGAGGTGCTGGTTTCATCCCAACCTGAAGCAAGTAAAACTTGCACAAAGTCTGCAGGGATCCCTGCAAACACAGGCATGGAGCTTCACACAGCTCAGTTCTTTGGCATCTCAGATCTCCGCACCGTGTTGCAGGGAAATATGGGGGACACTTTCTGAATGTCCATAAAACTTCCCCTCTGAAGAAGGGCCATGTCCTGGCAGAAGTGATTAGGAAACCATAAAAGCCAAGGAGGGTGAGCAGGGGAGGAAATAAAATAGCTGCTACAGTGCCCGTGTGAAAAATCAGCCCAGACCTAGTGTCCCTGCGCCTCAGAGTGCTCCCAGCCCTCGGTGCAAAACACTGCCCAGCACAGCAATAGCATACGGAGTGCAAAGCATCAGCTCAGTTATAACCGTCTGATAAATTCCTACAGCTGGGAACTCAGCAAGAGGTGGGAATCGGGGCTTTCATCCTCGTTAAATCTGTAATCGAGGCCTCATTCTACTTCGTTTAAATCCTGCTGTGAACGTAAGCAAAAGCCTGGCAGTACTGAGCAGGGAGGTCACCCAGGGGTGACAGCGAGTGATAAGCCAAGCAGAGTGGAAGGCACTGAGCTGGAGGCAGGGTGGGCCTTCTGTGGGTCAACAAAGACATCTGTTGAGAACTCCCGGTTTCAAGCAAGCACTTCTTTCCATGCTGAGGAAATAAACTTATTTCCCTCTACAGGAAATCTCCTGAGTAGAAGATATTCTAATCCTCACCAGCTAGGGGCTCAAGCTAGAGCCTCAGGTCTGGATCTAACCCATAACTTGACCCCCTCTCTATCAAGGGCTGACTTTCACCCTGAAATTTGGGAGAGTCCAGCCCCAGATTTTGAACCTCTTTGTAGTTTAGTCAGCAGTCCCTTCCATGACTTACAGTCCTTTCCGTGACTTATTGTCCAGGCCACACCCTGTGTAATGACACTAGCTGCACAAGCTACATTAGCTGGAGACCAACAGAAAATCCCCTTTGTGTTCATTACAATGATCCTGGCTCTTATCTATCAAGTTAGGGACTGCTTGGAGCTGAGGTTCTGGTTCAGCTCTGCATAGAAACAGGAAATTCGGATACAGATCCAGTGTTTGTACCCAGTATTCAGATACAGGGCTTCTGGCTGGGTCCATCTCTAAATAGTTAAGTGTAATCATGTAGAAGAGGAACATATATATACCAATATATCTTAAATACCATTTAAAATCATAATTGACATCAAAGCACTTTTACTAAGTTATGGGTTGAAAGTGAGGCCATTTGTTGCAGAGAATCCTACAAACACGCTTAATGCTGCCCCTCTCACCATTGCTAGTGGGACTGCCGGTATATCATAACTATCAGAACAGCTTTACAAACCGTTACAATTATTCACATCAAACATAAATGTCAACATTTAACACATTCGTTGGCATCCTGCTGCTGTGGCTGCTGATTATTAGGATTACTATTTGCGTATGGCCAATTCTGCAAAGGGTATGTCTAAGCATTTGTTCAAATATAAACAGCAGATTTGCTTGGACAGCATTTGTGGCCAATTTTATTCACCCGCTGCAAACAAACAGAAAGGGCTTTGGTTTGCAAGAATGTCCAGGGGAGAGAAAGAGCCAGGGATATCCGTTTGATGAATGTGTGTTGGCAGGAGTATTTTGCACTGGAAGTGTTTGCACAGCATTCCTGAAAGCTCTTAGTGAGTTTGTGGGAGTCATCCAATCAGGGAGAAGAAACAACACCATGTGACTCAGGTGGCCAACCATACAGCACAAATAAAGAGTGTTCAGAACAACAGTCATGGGGAACTCTGGGCTGAGACATGTTCCAATAAAACATTCATCAAACAATCATATAACAAATCTGTGCACAGATCATCCACTAAGCCCCCTATAGGTAGCAGGAGCCTTTCCATGACTTCAGTGCATAGGCATAGTTTCACTTCTATATTTGTGTGTGGGGTCAGCTCCCATCATGCTAATGGAGTCGCACAGGGGTGGTGGTGGGGAATCTACACCTGTCCAATGCTTACAGTTTGCGGGGGGGTGATTAACTCCTCACCTGCTCCCCCCAAACTACGCCCATGCTTCTGTGACTTCTGCATCAGGCCCTAGCAGAAGAAGGGGCTAAATTAACTTGAATAAATTGTTTGCTGTGAATAGATTGCCTAGCTCTAATGATTAATTATTATTATTACTCTCATTTCTAAGGTGCCCTTCACTGGAGTATTTTTGTTCTATATCACCTTCCCATCATGGGAGCAGCACTGTCCTCCCCCTCTCAGTCTGAGCTGCCTTACTTAGCACCAAATTCTGCCCTTAGAGTCAGGGGTAACCCCATAGACTTCAGGAAAGTTACTCAGGGAAGTTAAATACACAGAGATGTATCTAACAGCAGAATCTGTCCTTTGCATGGGGAAGCAGATGCAAGCGGTGGCAATGCCAGGGACCTTGCCCAGCTGATTTCTTAGCTGCACCAAGCCATGGCTCTTTCCTGGTGCCCATAACAGTGTGTAGTTCAGGCTCAATAAAGATCTCCAACAGGAACAAATTCCACAGGGCTAGGCTCTCCACCGAGGAAAAACTTGGTCCCCCAGACTCCACAAGCTCTACCTGGGGAAGCGCCAGAGGGTCCCTGCTGCCAGTAGGTGTTGTGATGGGATCTGGAGAGAGGCCTCAGCCTAGCAGGTTAGATGTAGTACCCTAATGCATGCAGAGTAGATAGGTGAAGGACAGGTGCACTATAGGCCAGACTCTGGAGAGTGGCATCTTACACCCGTATCAGGAGGCTTGAATAAGGTGACTGCAGTGAGATTTCCAGTCCATGAACAGTATGGAATGGTTTCTCTGGCTCCTAGTGTAATGGCTGACAGAGGAGGGTGCTCTCTGAGACTATTTGTGGATGGTTAGATACAGAATATTGGTATCTGCCGCGTGAACTGCAGGTGAGTGTTGGCTGAATGTGGTTGTTCACAGGTCAGTTGTCAGAGTGTTGGAGAGAACAGTACTACTCGATTATTTGTCTTGCTTACAACCGGTAAATATCTACGCGGGGAACAAATATTTAATGATGGGCTCTTCGCTCTAGCAGAGACAGGTATAACAGGATCCACTGGCTGAAGTTGAAGCTAGACAAATTGTAGCTGGAAATATGGAAAATTCTATGCTGGAAATAAGGCGTACGTTTTTAATAGCGAAAGTAATTAACCATTGGAACAACTTACCAAGGATCGGGGTGGATTCTCCAACACTGACCAATTGTAAATCAAGACAGGATGTTTTTTCTGGAAGATTTGCTCTAGGAATTATTTGGAGGAGTCCTATGGCCTGTGTTATACAGGAGGTCAAACGAGATGATCACAATGGTCCCTTCTGGTCTTTGAACGTAGTGATATGGGCACAAGGTGTTTGAGTGCCCTCTAGTGGTAGTACTAGTCCTAGTACCGGAAAGGCTTGTGTGACTATACTGCTCAGAACACTCAGCCGGAAGTTGGCAGGGGCGGCGAGTTATATGGGCCCGTGGTGCCCGGGCTCCACGAATATTCAGGGCCCAGGGGCCCGGCTCCACCAACATTCGGGGCCAGGTCTCTCCCCCAGCCCTGCCTGCTGCCCCCGCGTGCCTCCCCAGGAATGTCCTCTGGCCCTGCCTGACACCCCCGGGCAATTTAAAAGGGTCCGGGGGCCCCCGCTGCCACCACCAGCAGCTCAGAGGGGCTACAGCGACTTCCTGCCCGCCCTCGCTCTGCCTGGGCCACCACCCCTAGAAGCAATTGACACATCCCTGCGGCCCAGGGGTGTGTGTGTGTGAGTTTTTGCGCACTGCCCCCGCCCTGAACGCCGACTCTGCCATTGGAACTGCAGCCAATGGGAGCAGCGGAGGCAGTGCCTGCAAGCAACGGTGCATGGACACCCCCCGCAACACCTGCCTAGAAGCTGCTGCCAGATGGGGATGCAGGTCGCTTTTGGGAGCTGCCCAAGGTAAGCGCCGCACCCCTCACCTCCTCCCGCACCCCAACCCTGAGCTTGCATCCTGCACCCAAACTCCCTCCCAGAGCCCACCCCCACACTGTCTCCTATACCCCAACCTCTTGCCCCAGCCCAGAGCATGCACCCCATACCCAAACTCCCTCCCAGAGCTCACACACACACCTACATCCCAACCCTCTGCCCCAGCCCAGAGCCTGCACCCAAAACCCAAACTCACTCCCAGAGCCTGCACCCCTCCTGCACCCGAACTCCCTCCCAGAGCCTTATGCAGGTGCGGGCGGGGGGGGGAGAGGGGGACTTGGACCATTCTGGGCACCACCAAAAATTATACAAACCTGCCGCCCCTGGAAGTTGGGTGTGTCTGTGTTCAGAGAATGATCAATAAAACATGGTGGAAGGGGATGCAGAGTCACAGTTAGGTGCAAGACTGTCTTTGTGCCCACCAGTAAGCAAGTCAATATCAATCTAATTCCACACAAGTTGTGTTGCCATATGTCAATGTCACGTAACAATTGCATGAAGGCTCAGTTGTTGCTAGCATGAGAAAGTAGCAAAAAGTGTGGTGTATGAGTGGCAATTTCTGAGGCGAGCTGGAGGTTCTCAGCATTAGTGCACCATGGGACGATATTTTGAGGTGGGTTGACCTGAGTGTCTATGTCAGCATAAGAGAGTTGAGGAGTGCACAGTTGTGTACATGTCTGAGTGTGCACGGATGTACACAAATGTGCATATGGGAGAGTGTGGTGTGCATGAGTATTTGTGTATATGAAAGTGAGAGAGAGGTATGTGCATGCATGTATTTTACAATGTGCACATTCATGTATGTCAAAAACCACACATCTGTGCTCTAAACAGGAATGTGCAGCCTGCATGGAAGTGGCTTGTAGGTGGACAGCAGAGTGGACATGTGTGTATCGATATGACTGTGGTGGGTATTTTAATGCATATCAAGCTTCCTTAATGCGGCAGCATTGCATGATCTTAGAATATCCTTTATACAAATGTTATTTTCCAAGTGGGGCTAACCTCTCTGTGCTAGTGAAAAGAGGAACATTCACTCTAAGGAATGAAAGAAAAGAAATAGAGAGAAAGTGTGAAGCAAAGGGGGCTGTGGGGAGAGGTACAGTGACAGCCCCTCCCAGTGTAGGGCAGATGGGGTTGGGGTGGGGAATGGAGACAGCCACTCCCAGTATGGGGCAGAGGGGGTTCGGAGGGTGAGGGAAGAAAGGGAGGCAGCCCCTCTCAGTGTGGGGCAGAGGGGCAGGAATGGGGACAATCCTTCCCAGTGTGGGGCAGAGAGGCTAGTGGGGCAGGAATGGAGACAACCCCTCCCAGTGTGGGGCAGAGGCGGTTTGGGGGAGGGGAGAGAAGTAATAGAGACAACCCCTCACAGTGTGGGGCAGAGGGGACTCGGGGGGGAGAGAAGGAATGGAGACAGCCCCTCCCAGTGTGGGGCAGTGGGGGCTCTGGGGAGAATTAATAAGGCATGTTCCTCCCACACAGGCAGAATGAAATGATATTAATCAGTGCGCTTCTGTAAGTAAAGGAAGGCATCTCATGAGCATAAGAGAAGGAGGCATGTGTCCCACTCACAGATCAAAGAGCCTGAGCAGCTGAAAATACTTGTGTCAAATTCCCACTCAGGCATCTCTCTCTCCCCCTCTCTTTCTTGGTTCATTTCTCATTCTGCAGGCTGTTTAGCACTAGGCCCTTCTTCTGATTAACATTTCAAACCCTTTGTTGCTTTGTGCTGGCTTAAAGGAACTAATCAACATTAGCACTTCAAAAAGTCTGTCTCCTTTCGCTCCTGGAGTCACAGGTGCCTCTGCCAACTGCTTGCAGGAAAACAATGGGGGTAATGACACTCCTTCATCAAGTCACTGGGATGCAGTGGGTCAGGGCTCGGGCAGGCGGGAAGATCACCATGGCTCTAGCGGTCCATCTTCCCAGCCCGCATGGAGAAATGCTGCCATTCCACCTCCTCTGGCCTCAACTGGCAGCCTGCTCACCAGGCAAAGTGTGGGGCGTCTGCAGGAAGGGCACAGTGCAGGACGTCCTGTCTCCTTGCCTAACAGACCCGCCCTGAAAAGATTTTTAATACACTGGAGACTGCGCTAATATTAACCCCTTCCTTTGCCTATACTCCTAAAACCCTCACAGAAGAGAGGGCCAGAACCAAAACGCCAGATTTAACTATTTCTCCTCGCTCCCCAAGAAACTTTGGGGATATTCCAATCTGGGTCTGGATTTGAATTTGCTGGCTGAGACCTATCTCTGTTCCTGATACAATCTGCACCTGGAAGGCTGAGTGCTTTTTCCAGTGCCCCACACCTCTGGCATCTGCATTGACAAGTCAAACTGGTGCGAGACCAGGCATCCTGGAGAGATAGCTGTGTCTGGTCTGCACTGGAGCCAGGAGGTCTGGAAGCCCCATGTAAATGTAAAATAATGGGAGAAAAGGGGAAATACAGGAACATGCTGGAAGAAGGTCTCGGGGGTTATTTGTCAAAAAGCTGCCAGCCACCTGAAGGGAGATTGGGTCTGATTCCTGGGATGAAGTCACTCCCTCTCGGGGTGCCACTGAATCCTCTTTGCCAGACATGATGTATCCCTGGAGCTCCTAAACATACTTTGGAAGAGGAGCACTTTCTGTCTTTGCAGTGGGCCAGGTGGCACTTAAGTAGTGAGAGCGTTAAAAACATTCCGCTTAGGGAGAAGATCCCAGAAGTACCTACAGGGTCTTCACCACACTTCAGGTGACCCCTGATGGCCCCTGTGCTCCCAAAGTGCAGGGTGATAGAGAACCTGGGTCCTTGTGTCTCTTGAGCTTCGGGCAGGGAACGTCAAAAACATTTGGGCAGGAATCCTGTTTCCAAACAGCAGTGTATTCCTTTAAAAATGACCTGCATGCTCTTCCAGCAGGGGGAGCCAGAGCCCAGAGTTTAAGAAGAGAGGTGACTGTACAACCCCTGGGGAGACGATCACATTTCAGCGAATCAGGAGTATCCTTTCCCCGGGGGTTGATAATCTATGGATGTGAGGGTCTGGTAGTGAACTGTGGGAGAGTGGGGGGTGGGGGAGGGAAGGGCTGGGGGTGGAAGGCAGCTCCTGCTAAGAGGAGATGGAGCAGTCCCCCTCTTCTCCTTCGAGTGGGTAACAGCTCCCGTGCCTCCTGGACTGGTGCAGCGAGAGTTCTGTTTCAATCTATTAAACCCTGGTGTTGAGTCCCTTCTCTTTATGTTGCCAGACATGCAGTGGGGTCAACCTTTGTGATTTTATCTCACGCGAGTTGGTCTTTTTTCTTAAAGCCCCAGCTCCTGCAGCCATGTGACAAGGTGAGAAGCTCAGCTTTCATTTCAAAACAAACAGTTGTTGTGATGGGTGTGCAGAAAAGCTGGGAAGGGGGGCCCTAAATGCGCAACATGCCCAAAGGCAAATAAAAAGAACCCCACCATTTATTTATTTTTTTAAATTGTGAATTTTAACCAATCCCATGATCCTGGGGAGCCTTGACTCCTGATTTTTGAACACCTGAGGCTTGCAGTGCTTCTGGGGTGTTGAGAGTCATTTCTCCTGTACAGTTGTGGGACCCAGTCCTGCTCTGCTGATTGCAACTCACACCCTTAGCCCAGAGGAGTAAGAGCACTGAGGGCTTGCCATTCTTCACACACCAGTTGTCGCTGTCCATGGTGCTGCCATGCCCTGGGCTAATACTAGTCCCCCACTGTGCAAGCCAGCATCAACATCCTTCTGCCCGGTTGGGTTTAATGTGATGGGAAATGGTATTTTTCGTTTCAAAATGATCATCATTGTTCTTATTTATTATGTTGCAGCCCTTTCCCAACGCATTAAAGAACTTTAGAATCATAGAATATCAGGGTTGGAAGGGACCCCAGAAGGTCATCTAGTCCAACCCCCTGCTCGAAGCAGGACCAATTCCCAGTTAAATCATCCCAGCCAGGGCTTTGTCAAGCCTGACCTTAAAAACCTCTAAGGAAGGAGATTCTACCACCTCCCTAGGTAACGCATTCCAGTGTTTCACCACCCTCATAGTGAAAAAGTTTTTCCTAATATCCAATCTAAACCTCCCCCACTGCAACTTGAGACCATTACTCCTCGTTCTGTCATCTGCTACCATTGAGAACAGTCTAGAGCCATCCTTTTTGGAACCCCCTTTCAGGTAGTTGAAAGCAGCTATCAAATCCCCCCTCATTCTTCTCTTCTGCAGACTAAACAATCCCAGCTCCCTCAGCCTCTCCTCATAAGTCATGTGTTCTAGATCCCTAATCATTTTTGTTGCCCTTCGCTGGACTCTCTCCAATTTATCCACATCCTTCTTGTAGTGTGGGCCCAAAACTGGACACAGTACTCCAGATGAGGCCTCACCAATGTCGAATAGAGGGGAACGATCACATCCCTCGATCTGCTCGCTATGCCCCTACTTATACATCCCAAAATGCCATTGGCCTTCTTGGCAACAAGGGCACACTGCTGACTCATATCCAGCTTCTCATCCACTGTCACCCCTAGGTCCTTTTCCGCAAAACTTTACAGTGTTACAAGCCACCCTCACAGAGGGACTGCTTTATTCCACCCATCGCTGAGATGCAGCCACCTCTGGGGGTGGAATGAAGCAGCTGTGTGACAGCCACATAGCAGTTTAGGACAGAAAGTGAAGAACAGTACAGTATCTAATAGACAGTGCAGAGGTGGGTAGAGTGTTCTAAGAACCCATACTTTTGAACAGGGCCCTGGGACCATCACCCTTACTCTAAAAAAATAATGCTGTGGGATCTTAAGTATCCACCAGTGGGAATGGCTTCGAGTTTATGTTTCATTTGACAGGTGGAAGCATCAAAAGCACAATGCTCTCCTAATACCATGCTGGTATGTTTGCTCAGTGCAGACTCAGGAAGAAATGCCTCTGCAATCTCTCTTTCCCTCTCCCTCTTTCTAAGCCTCCAGTTGGTGTAATGGCAGGACCTGTTGCTGCCTATTCTTTGGGAATCCTTCCTCTTGGAGCTCAGGCTAGAAAGAGGAGATGTTAGCTGAGATGCTGCTAGATTAGAAAGCATTCACCGAGGGTGGGAAGGGCCAAGATTGGGCTGGAAATAAAGCGGTCAGCTTCCAAAATGCAGACTGGTGTTAGGCATTCTTTGAGTTAAGCCACTTTGTGAACAAACGTGGGCTGATGCCAAGGGAGGTGGGGAAGGAGCAATCACTTACTTGGAATGTGGGGCTTTCATCCCTTGAAACAAGATGACAAGTCTGGCTCCTAAGGGCCTCCCCTCCCCCTGTAAAAGTATGCCATGTCTGTGAAACAGGCCCTCAGATCACATCTTTATTTTCTATGGAATGGGCTAGAGTGGAGGGGTGGGGGATTTTATGCAGCTCATCAGTGCAGAGAGTAATACACCTGCCCTGTAGGCTGGTCATTACCAGCGTCTCAACATATGAGGGAAACAGTGGCGGGTACCAGCCGTACCATGATAAGCAGTGGCAGACATCATTGCTTTGATAGACTCTGAGTTTGCCCTGCAGAACAGCATGTTTAATGGTGCCCTCCCCACAAAGAAGTGACTGTAAAAACAGCTCCATATCTACTGTGTCTCAGGTTTCAGAGTAACAGCCGTGTTAGTCTGTCTTTGCAAAAAGAAAAGGAATACTTATGGCACCTTAGAGAATAACCAATTTATTTGAGCAGGAGCTTTTGTGAGCTACAGCTCACTTCATCGGATGCATCCGATGAAGTGAGCTGTAGCTCACGAAAGCTCATGCTCAAATAAATTGGTTAGTCTCTAAGGTGCCACAAGTACTCCTTTTCTTTTTACTGTGTCTCAGCAATTCCAACTCAAATCTGCTCAGTGATTAATTTGTGAGGCTCTTTGTTCTAACTCTCAGCGCCGCAAACCAAGGGAGGGCCCTGTGACTTAAGATGGGTTCCCTTTCTCCTCCATAGTGCCACCAATAATCATAATTCTGCAGTTAGAACTCAGTTAACAGTCCTGCTGAGAGACCCCAGCTCCCAGAGCTGGACTGGCTCTGCAGGGTTCCTGGGACAAAAAGGCAGTACAAACATTTTCCACATACTAACGTGAGTAGATCTGACCCGGAGACACACGGATCAGAGCTACAGAGCAAGGGGCTATTTTTATCGAGTCAGTTTTTCAGAGTAGAGCACCACATTTTAAGCCACTTCTTCCCATTTCTCTCTAAATCCTCGGAGGGGGTGGCAACAGATGGCAGGGCATGACCTCTGAATAGAAAATGAGTGCAATTAATACTGTAACAAATCCATGGCCAGCTAGGAATTTTGCCATTATCACTATGCAGTACATCAGGGCCTCTCTGATCTTCACAGCGACAGCACAGATAGGACTCGCATCATCTGTTCAAAACCACAGATATTGGGCACTTGAACAAAAGGAGACTCTCCAGTCATTATTAGCTGTACAGGGCTAGGACACATTGTTAAGCAAGGTTTGGGATGCAGTAATTATGTTCAAGAGGCCAGAATTTAAAAAAAGAGGGGAGGGAGCATTGTAGGTGGTTAAGAATAGAATAAAACATGTCAGAAAAATTAAAAGTCGGGGTGGAATTAGGAAAGATTTTTAATTGTAAAGACAATTAGACAAGGGTCTGGAGAGGAAGGCTGGTTGTGTACCAAAGCACAGAAGCGAGCAACAGAATATATGGGTTCTAGTCTTGGCTCTGCCATAGGCTTCTAAAAAACCTGGGGACATCGCACTGACTCACTGTTTTACCCTTGGGCAAGTTCTGTGCCTCAAGTTCCCCATATGCAAAATGGAGAAATGGTACTGACCTCACATTTTCAGTGAACATTTCCAAATGTGAACTCTGATTTGAGTGCCCCAGCTGAGCCACCTGAAGTGACACCCAAAACCAGAGGCCCTTTTTGTAAATCTAGACCTTTAAACTTGAGATTCTTGGATTGAATATCTAGAGGAGAGCAGAGGATTATTATGCTGTTTGCTGAGATAGTATGGAGCTAAAATCAGGAGAGGTGCCCAAGATTAAATTGGAACAAAGGTTTTCATCTCTCTTCACACCATACTCCAAGATTCAGCCACATTCATAACCCAGGCTTGTGGGAGAGAGATGATGGGATACGGAGCCATTTGCCTTGAGATTCCAGACCAGGCAGTTGAGCTGAGTGAATTGTATTTGGCGAGTCTGAGGCCAGTCCATAGTGACCAGATGACCACATCACAAAAACACCAGCACTGTTGACACTAATTTGCTGCATGGTTGGCCGTCTGAGATGAGGCATCAAGGATTGGATGGTCCATGGGGATCAAACTATTAATGTTTGTTAAGCACTGACAATGTGCTTAAGCCCTGTACAAGACACAAAATGAGGACAGTTCCTGTCCCCACGAGCTTACATGCAAGAGGCAACATGGGGGAGTTGGACTGAAGAGGAAAGAATAACTTTGAGGTCAATATTTTCATCTCCAGCTTTTTGTGGCTATTGTGAAGGAAATGAATATTTAGGAGGAGCTTGTGTAAGAAGAGAGTGGAGGCTCAGTGAGCTGGGACAGGGAGGATGTTGCATTCTCAGGGGATCTGGAAAAAAAGCACAAAGACAAAAGCAGGAGGAGGGGAATTGGGATCATCAAAGCTGACAGAGTGTGCAGAGTAAAAGACTTCCTCAGAGGTGTATCGGGAGCACAGTTGTGCAGAGTGCTCTGCTGCTCTTAGTATGGTACTTGGTATAAACAGAGGCCTGTGATCTGCAGTGAGATTGGACAAAGGCCTTTGAGAAAGCACTAAACCCACTGTGGAACCAAGTCTGACAGATGACCTGCCCTGAACCATGGCTCCCTCTAGCAAACAAAACGAGCTACAAATTAAAGGGCAGTTCATAGACTCAGACTTTACGGCCAGAAGGGCCCATTGTGATCATCTAGTCTGGCCTCCTGCACATCGCAGGCCACGGAACTTCACCCACTCAAAGTGAGTTTCAATGGACTCCCTTTCTAGCCACATCAGATTGGAAGCAGATCTTGGTTCCTCCTGCGGGTGTACTGGGACTCAGGTCAGAGCCAATAGCTTTTAGGAGATACCAGAGGAAGGGCTTCCTCTGACTCTTGGGCACCTGCACTGTATTTGTTCATAGAGCAGAGTAGTGACATGGTGCACACACAGACTGATTTATCGATCAAGGGAAGACACAGTCTCCTTGACAGAGACACGCTGTCAAAGGGCGGCAGGACTTGCAGCTAAAAGCCCTCCAGATTGATTACCTTACCTGCCACCTGATCCTTCATCACCGCAGGCTCTGGCAGGTGAAAAGCCCTGGGAGATTTACTCATGACTGCATTAGTCAGGTGAGGAAAGGGAAAGGAACAAAAGCTTTGGGACTGCAGACGTGGCTCCGACTCAACAGCCGCAGATCCTCCTCCAGATCTCCAGGATTTGAAATGGTGCAAAGCACCCGGGCAAGCAAAGACCACCAAACAGCAGAGCCAGCCAAAAATGTCTAGCCGCAAATGACACCTGTGAATCCTGAAATGCTGCGATTCCCTTTCCCCATCTGTTCCCTGTTTTAAGATTAAACGACTCCTTTTTGGGTGGTTATATGTCTGAAGTCTGCCTTGGGAATTTTTCTGAGAGCCAAGAGAGACACCTGGTATAATATACATTGCCTTCCTCTCCAACAAACACACACACACACACACACACACACACAGAGCACTAGTTAAACAACCATTTGGGCTGTTAGAAAGTGGGGCTATTATAATGAACAGAGCTCACCATGAAGATGTAAAAGTCTTTGGCCCTGTCTACACTACAAGCACAGCTCTTGTAGCCAGTT
The DNA here is from genome assembly GCF_965152235.1 of Eretmochelys imbricata. Taxonomy (NCBI): domain Eukaryota; kingdom Metazoa; phylum Chordata; order Testudines; family Cheloniidae; genus Eretmochelys; species Eretmochelys imbricata. The sequence continues at coordinate 204,040,519 of NC_135572.1, forward strand.
TGTGATGCTTCTCATCTGACCTGGTTACAGCAAACACAAAAGACTTGTGCTATGCCAAACTGTGTGCCAGCCGGGTTTGTGTGACTGTGCTTACTGCTCTACTTAAGCATATTTGTATCGGTGCATGAAGGGAAAATGTGGGCAGCTCTCCCACAGTGCACTATCTGTGGCTGTTTGCACAGAAAATCCCAAGAAATGGGGCAATGCACTTTGGAAGGTCTCACTGCTCAGAGGGCTAGGAGGAAGATGGGCTGACCGGATTGGTTTCACAGGAACAGTCAGGGGTGTGATCTTTACCCTTTTCCATACTGGGAGCTCTTTGACAACTTCCTCCCATCTACCCAGGATCCCCTCCCATTTAACAGTTTGGAAGGCCAGGGTGGCCATAACCCCCGACACCAGTTAGGGAGGGTCCTATCCATGTAGCAAACTAACAGTGTTATGATCTGGTTATAGAGTGACAGCTACATGCCAGAATGGGCCACTGGCAGGGGTGAAGTACTTAGTTGCCATGGTCACCCAGCGACTATTAACGCTGTGTGGATATGATCCACATTTAGAGCCCACCATCCCACCACAAAGTTGTGACAAGCTTGTTTAAGAACGGTAGCGTAAGACAGGCATTAAATGACAGACATAACAAAGAGACTCTTTTAAATGCTTCAGTGAGACATAATTTACCAAGTACCATATGTTGGGAAAATGCACCTCCAGGGCTGCTCTTATACCTGTTGGAGGGCTGATACTCCAACTACAGGCAGTTTTGTCTTAATTCAACACACAGAAGGAATCACTCCGGCCTTACAGCAATCCTCCAAACAGCATAAATAAACCAACACCGCAATAACAATAAGCACAGCGATCCAGGAAGGCAGACACAAACCAAACGTGCCAATTTGGATGTTTAATAAGCAACTAAAGTAACGTGGTACTAACATTTTATTTTCTGGATTATAAAAAAGCACTGAGAATGATCCAAAGAAATCCTAACCTAGATACATTGATTCCTAGCCTAAAGACTGGAAAAGATAAGCGTACGATAGAGGAGAACTGGTGAGGAACGCCTCTTCACAAGAGAAGGTGACTGAAGCAAGGAGTGTGTATCACACAGACATCTAGTGCCAGAGTGACACCTGAGATTACTTCACTGACTTCAATGGAGTTACATCATTTTACACCAGAGATGAATTTGCCCCTGGAGAAGGAGGGGAGCTACTATAGTTGGGAATGGGGAAGCAGGAATGAGAGATTAATATCAATAATAATATAATTTTATTTTCTCATTTAGTGGCAATTCTGTTAGCACCTTGCATTCAAAAATCTCAAAGTCCTGTACAAATAGTAATGAATTAATCCTCAAAACCCCAGCCCCTATCCTGAATAAAAGAGCAAACATTTATCCCTTACACTTTTATACTTTTCACATGGATAAAGTTGGCACAGGCCAAAGTTTTCCAAAACAGGCACTGATTTTGGATGTCCTCTGTTTTTGTGGGGCCTAAAACCTGGACCCAAAAATCAATGCACCCAAAAGCAGAGGTCACTTCTGAAACCTTGGGCCCATGTGCTCCAAATTGCACAGCATTACACTGGCAGAACTGGTAATGGGACCCAGGTCTCCTGACTGCCAGGCCCTTGTTCCAAATACGGGACCACTCTCCTTCGCTAAAGAGAGAAGAAAATCAAGCAGGACTGACAGGTCTTTTCTAGAAAAAACTCATGTTCTAATGGCCTCATATGTCTTCCTGTATCTTACATTTTCTATCAATTATATAAAGAGGAGGAAATAAAACATTACGTAGAAGACAATTGCCAACCCTCATGAGGTTAATATAAGAGGAAAAAGTCATGGAGCAATTTTCATAACAGCAAGTGCTGTACTTGCTATGGCTGGTTCCCCATTTACGAGCTTGAGGCGGGGGGGAGATCTGTCATCATGTTTAATGGTGCGTCTCATTCTATGGTTTCAATAATTAAAGGAGATTCACCCAAATAGAGACAGAGAAAGAACAGAGAAAGAAAGGGCAAAAAAAACCTAGTTGTGTAATTATTTTTTCCCCTGGGCCTGGGAAATGTTTACATTGAGTAATTCGAGATACTGCTTAAGATTCAAACTATCACTTGCCTGGGAAAGGGGGGAGAATACAGCAACAGTGTTTGCTACAGCGGATACCCAGTCATTATTGTACCAGAGAGAAGTAGAGATAAATCTGACTGACTTCACTCAGGCTGCTTGTGTGGGGGCTGCATTACGCCCTTCAATTTTAAGGATGCTGTTACATCCTGGACAAATGGGGATACACATAGGTGGCATTCGCCAATTTCAAGGGGGGCAGGGAAAGATCATCTACACAGCAGAATGCACTTAACCTGCCTTCTATAATAGGTGTGATTACTACTATTGTCACTTAAGCACAATAGCAAATCACTTTCTTAATTTAATTTTCTTTCTGTGTCCATCTGAAAGCGGGGAGGGTACGGAGAAGAAAGAAAATCTTTGTTCTTCAAGAGCCGTCTGAGACTTTTGTAAATGAAAAACTAATGCAAGGAACTGGTGGGCGAAGGATGGAGCCCGGGGGATGGGTTTGGGTGTAGGTGCTTCTCTGCAGCAGCTGAACTGGAACCCAACGTTCCAGGTTTGGGGTTTTTTTTTTGTAAACAGCGGCCAAGTTCATTTTTGTGACATTGAACATAAAATTTTCACACAGCTCTAGCAAGAGACAGTGTCTTCCATATGCAATGGAGAGACTATGAAGCCCCTGACTGATCTGGGTACGGTCAGAAAGGCAATCTCCTTGTAGGGCCCTCTGCTCTGGAGTTCACTACCACCTGCAGCAGCAAAAGCCAGATGGTGGCCATATCAGATCACTTTTTTCCTCCTGCTTTTTATTCATTTGTACCCCAGAACAGCAATCCCAAAACGCAAGGAAATGGAAGGAAGACACACAGGGAGGTGGTCACTGAAACATGTAATAACCATGAATCAGTTAAATCAGCAACAGTCTGAACAAAACATAACAGTCCATAGGGCAGGTATGTAGCAGCAGGCAATCACTGCACACACAATGCTATGCCCGCACGTGCGCACACACACGGAGGAAGAGGAACTGGAACACTGAATCCAGGGAGAAGGAACCAGGAAACAAACAGGAACAGGGAGCAGGAAAGCAACACCGACACACAGAATCATCACCATTTCCTTCTCTTTTCCCAAGAAGTTCAGAAGAACCATGCTGGAGGTACCCGGGGATCCCAGGGCCATAGGTTACACCTCTGATTCAGCTCAGAGGGTGGATGCCGTTGCTGTTGAGCAACTTCCCCAACTGGCCACAAGACATCATCATACAGCAAAAGAGTATGCTCTTCCCTGTCTGTTCCCCTTTCAGTAGGCAGTATATCTCGCTGGATAACGACATGCTCTCTGTTGGGTAAACGCACTCACCACGGTCCATACCCTGCAGCCCACAAGATCACACCACAAGTATCAAAAACGCTTCCAGACCCTCACCTTACATACACTGCTTGTCCAGTATAGAACATGCAGAGTCTTGCACTGATAATGCTTGTGGAAACTTGCATATTTCCCTGTCACATCAGTTGGCTTTGAGGATGTGGAAGGGGTGTGATGAACTTTTTCCATCAGTATAGGTAACTTGGTCCTCATAGGTCAGCTGAAGAGCCGTTCCAGTACTTTCGTGAGGTATACTCTGAATATCATATAAAGCATGACTCAATGGAATAGCAGAGGGTGTATCTCAACATTCCTCCAGTATGCAAGCTACAACACTTCTTCAGAGTCCTATATGCTATCCCATTCCCTCGGGGATGGTACACAGCAGACATATAACATACTGTACCAATACTCATCAGAAAGCCTTCAAGCTCTCACATACAAAAGGTGTTCCATTATCTGAAACAGGTCTCTCTGCTAGGCCAAACAGCACATATAAAGTGTTTAGGCAAGAAATGAGCTCCTTTGAGGTGCCTTGTGAAATTTCCAATGAAGAGAGGTGTGGTGGGGCAGTCACCCCACCCCTGAGAAAAGACCTGTTCCAGCCCTTTTGAGGCTGCGCAGACCAGCAGCCAATCAATAAAGGCCTGTGCAGGGCCAATCAGGGGAAGGAAGAGGCAGCCAATCAGGGCTGGGCGAGGCCCTATATAAAGGCTGCCTAGCAGAGAAGGCAGTTTCTCCCTGACTAGCAAGGGAGAAGGACTGCCTCCTGAGATAGGGAGTGAGCACCTTGGACAGAGCAGTGCTGGGCAGGCTTGGGCAAGCAGGAGAGAGCTCCAGCCCTGTTCCCAGCCAGGCTGCAGACCCTGCTACAGAGGGCCTAGAAGGTGCACAGGGCCAAAGGGGAAGTGGCCCAGGGAAGAATAGGTGGACAAGAGAAGAATGAAGGAAGGCAGAAAGAGGCTGCCACTAGAGGGTCCCTGGGTTGGGACCCAGAGTAGCAGACAGGCCTGGGTATCCCCCCCCCCCCTTACATGGCACCTGGCCACGGAAGTCAGGGGCCAGTACAGACGGCAACTTGCCCCTGAGCTAAGGGGTGCGAGGCAGGTGCAAGTCCCAAAGGCTGCTGTTAACCCCCCCCCACCCACACAGAAGGGGGTGAGTCGTCTGGAATAGTGGGCACTGCCGGAGGGCGGTGTCCTGAAGCAGATGCCACTGACCGGGGAGCAGTGCGGGTCTCAGGGCAGCAGAATGGACAATACGCAAGACACCATGCACTGAGGATGCTCTGCAGTGGACAGAGCTAATTCCCAGAACAACCAGCGGGAAGATGCCAGCGGTGGTGAGTCTTGACCCCGTCACAAGGGTCATGTGAGTAACAGTCTATAACAGTCAACAGTGTGTAGCCATGCAGTGCGGTTGCGGGGCCAGTAGTGTCCACTGCAATTCTCTGCCCTGGTCTGTCTACGACTATCAGTTTCAAAGGGGCCAGAGGAGCAATAGTTCTATACATTGTGAGGACTGATCACACCTTCACATGCATTCAGACACTGAACATCAGCCCTGGCCACCAAGCATAACTACACAGAAGTTCCTTCATCTTCTTACCTCCAAAATGTCCTTCAGGAGCCCCATTCAGGACTGTTTGTTGCAACGTTGCTGGGACGATCACCTGGGCTCCTCTGCATATGGTATGTCAAGTAGCTCCGAATGAATTTCATAGAAAGTAGACAAAAATCTCTTAAGGGCTAGGGTCATCCAATCCCCTTATGCGGCACATATCACCTTGTTCAGCTCAGCATTTTGGAGAGTGGCGTCAGCAGTCCAGCCTAAGTCAACTGGCATATTTTTCAGTAAAAAGCATACAGTGTACTCTGACATTTCTGCATACGAAGGCGCCAGCAGAATTTCTTGAAAGACCACCGGGCAAGTAAATTACATCTTCCTCTCAGACATACCAAATGAAAGTCACACTGCTGCAAATGAATAATCCACTGCTGCAGCCTCACACTCTTTCGGTCCATGGCCCAAAATAGGCAAATGATCAGTTTCTAATGCAAAATGTCTTCCCACTAAGTAGACTTTGAAGTATACAATAGCAAAACCCATCACTAAGAATTCTAGCTCTATCTGGGAATACTTTGCTTCTGCCGAGGTGAGAGTAAGAGATGTAAATAAAACTGGCTGCTCCCCCTGGAGTAGAACTACGCCCAGACCCCAATTGCATGCCTCAGTTTGAAACATGACAGGCTTCCTTGGATCAAAATCAGAATGGGATTCGATCTGAGAGAGGGGTTGATGCAGGGTTTCAAAACCCTGCTTTGCCTCTTTAGTCCAAACCAACTGTCCCCAGCCCTGGATCCCACAGCAGCTTGGCAAGGGTTCTAAAATGGGGCACAGCCCGGCCACTAATGTACTGAGCTAGGGAAACCAACACACAAACTGCTGTGGGTAATGGTAGTAAAGCAACAGTGTGTAGCTGTTCAGGTGTCCATATCACACCACTGACAGACAGGAATGCCCTAGAAACTCTACAGTATCTTATGCAAAACTTGATGCCAGCTTGTTGGAACTGGCTCAGCACTTGGGCCAGAACAGCATTATGTGCAGAAAGGGTCTTTGCAAAGATGAGAATTCCATCCAAATAGGAACATGCACCCTAGATATTTTCAAGGAGCTGAGAGACCACTCTCTGAAATACCTCAGGGACAGAAAAGAAATCAAAAGGGAGTTGTTGACAGCAGTACCTCCCAAATGGCATGCTGAAAGTCAATAACAACTGCAAACGTTCAGCCACAGATATTTGCCAATAACCAGATCGTTAATCCAAGACTGAGAAAATCCGGGATCCACTCATCTGGTGTGTCACCTCTTCAAAGGCTGGCAATTGAAACTGCTCACATTTCACATATTAATTAAGTGCCCTAAAATCTGTGCACAGTCGAATGTTGCCATTCTTGCTCTATATGCTCATCGTGGGTAAGCTCCAAACTATAGGCCCTTCCATCTCCTGCATGACACCATTATCTTTCATGTTCTGCTTCGATCTCGTCCACAAGTGCCAACGTGCAGGCAGGACAAAGGGCTTGGCCTTTGAACCCGACTGTAGAGAGGACACACCTCCCATGGAGAGAACACCATCACTGTCAAATAAATCATGGTGTGTCTGAAAGATACATTGGGTATCCCCTTTCTACTCTAGGCAACTGAGGTGCCCTGTATGAATTCATTCTTAATACCAAACTGTTAACCCAGCTCCAGCACAGAGCCACATAAGATATTACTAAAGGAAACACCAGGGTCACTGGTAAAGGTGATGTCATGTGGTTCCACATATACTGTATGCACATCAAGCCTCCCATCACTGTGAACCAGTGTATGGCGGCACAATGACTTAAAGTGTCCTTCCTCCCCAAAAGCCCAGCACACAGCAGTTCTAGCCAGGCAGGCAGGGAAATTGGCCAAGTGACCTGTACTACCACAGTGGAAACGGTGAGGAGTTGGCAACTTTTGCTGTCAAGGAGATAGTGAAGGAGTAGGTATTATCCTCTGACTCTGGGCAAAGGAAGCAGGAAGTGGTGGCTTCTATTGTTTCAGGGATCACTACACAAACGAGCATTTAATTGCTCCCTCATTTAGCCTGAATGAAGGGTGCTTAGCACCCCCATTGACTTCTACCAGGTTTGGGGTTACTGACAACTACCATTAATACCTTCCAGCATAACATTATTAAGGGCCAAATTCTGCAAGCCTGTGTTACAAGAGTGTCACTTCTGACACCAGTGGGACTGCTCATGTGAGTAAGGCAAATGGGATTTGGGCCTATAAGTGAACAGGACACTACTTTTGGTACTACCATGCCTCTAACCCCCAAATAATCTTATTTTCCTTTATGTTACCCTTAACTGGCACAGAGAATGAGTGAAAGGGAAGAAACTCTAGCACAAAGCAAACTCTTCAATAATATACATCTCCCCTACAGCTGCCTGAAAATAAAATATTAACTTATCTGATTTGAAAGAGACAGAAGAAAGGAGGGGAAAAAATTGACTGGGGTTATGGGATGTTTTTTGTTATATATTTATGTTTATGTTCATACATAATGCTTCCATGTATCAGCTGTTATCTTCACCTACTGCCTATTCTAGTCACTACATGTTTCGTTCCTCCAGAAAGGAGCAGCCCCCTTTTGCTGAGGTCTACACTGTGGAAGAGTGCAGATGGACAAAATGATTTTTTTACCAGACTCCGTGGTTGTATTTTCACAGATTCCATCCAAGTTCTTAGGCTGTGATGTGACAGTAGAAGAGGTTTCTCAGTGCACAGATTTCTGCTTCTGAGAACATTGAAAGTGATGATATATGGGATTTCATTTACACTGACGGAGGGAATGATGAGTTTTGGAAAATAAGCTACTTTCAGGCTATTCCAGCTCAAGGAAAAATGTTAATATGTCTTGATGGGATACTAAAGTCTTTATGACGGTATAAAAGCACTACGAGGAGAAGTAAGGATGAAGTAGTGTCTTTCTGATCAGATTTGGGAAATGGGTCTTCAGTAACGCTAGTATTTCAGTTGGGAAATGCGCAAATACAGGTCCATTTATCATCTTCTGGATTCTTCACTCTGTCCAAATAGATGTCTATATGAAGTGAAATGCATTCTAAACTCCACCCCTCCAACAGGAAAACCCTTCTCAGCCACTTTAGATTATCTCCAAGGTTTAGGTACGATTTTATTCACTTGTTATTTAATTCATTGAATTTGGAAATAAGAAAAAAGAGTGCCTATCCGGAACTCTTGACAGCCTTGCTATTATACTAACTCTACTAATAGTACAATAACCCAAACCAATGCAGCAGCACTCCCTCACCTCCTCCCCGCCCCCACTTCCCCACCTCTCCCACATCACAATCATCAACCAGCACATCTATTTCCATCAGACAGAATTCCACCCCTGTTCTTTGCATCCGTCCCCCCTCCCCCCAAATGTCCTCTCAGAGAGACAGGCTTTGCAACTAGTCTGCCAGATCTTTCTAGTTAAAAACCTTTCAGTACTAGATGACTGAATTATGCTTTTCTCCTGCATGACTGCTGAAGATACAAACTCATGGTATATAAAATACAAAAATCCTAGCGTACTGCAACATTAAGGCTGAGAAATCAAGCACTTAAAAGTTAAGACATTCCAGAATTAAATTCTCTCCTGCAACATTAACTCAGCCACACTGCATATCCTAGTTATCACATCATTATATATGAAAGTGTGTATTTCACAAGTAAAATAGGAATAGAGAACATATATATTCTGGAATGTGATGAGGCCAAGATAACATTGCAGGAAAAACTTGAGCCTTTAGTATATTCTGAATTCCAGTTTGGATTTACACTCTAAATATTACGTTACATTGTTACCTTATGCTCCACATCTGTTTGTGGTACTCACCTCTTTTCTCTCTTTATTTTATAGGTGTGGTTTGTCTACACCAATGCTTCTCAAACTATTTTTTCCATGGATCACTTGAAAATTGCTGAGGGTCTTGGCGGACCACTTAATGATCTTTCCAAATGTTGTTTGTACCGTAAGCTAACTATTGTAAAGTGTTTTGGATAAAAGCGCTATATATAAAAAACATAATAATTAACTTTTTTTGTTCTACAAATAAAAGCACACAAGTCATTTTAATATCGGTAGTTTTACCTTTCTAATGGGATGGATGTGCCCTCTGTCCCCCAGTGTAGCAGCCCCCAAGCTGGGGCTGGGAAGGAGGGGGATCTCTCCCTCTCTCCGCCACCAGAGCAGCCACAGAGCTGGGGCTGGGAAGGAAGGCCGTCTCTCCCCAGCAGCCGCAGCCCTGGAGCTGGGGAAAGTTGCCTCTTTCTTTGGCCGCTGCAGCCCTGCATATCCCAAATTCCCCCCACCCACTCTTCTCACCCCATTGCCCCCTCCCTCCTACCCCAAATTCCCCCCCAAAACCACCACCTCACCTTACATGTGGTTCTTCTCCAGGGTCCAGGCAGCTAATTAGTGGACCCATACCTGCACAGCTCCATTAATTAGGTGGGTGGCCCTTCATTCTTTCGTGTGCGGCAGCCGAAGCGCGCACCTTAGAGGGAACTATCTGCGGAGCACCTGAATGGAGCTCGCGACCACTGGTGGTCCACGGACCACAGTTTGAAAACCTGTGGTCTACACCACTGTTTCCCAAACAGGGAGTGGGTCCTGGGATGGTTGTACATAGGTCGCAGGCCTGATGTAGACAGGGAGCCCTGGGGGTGGTGTGGGAGAGCAAACCCGTCCCACGCTCAGTCCATAGCAGCGGCTCTTGTCCCATGAGGGTGGGCCTGGCTTCCTGCTCTGGACTTTGTGTCCTGGTGCAGAGGGTCACAGCACCACTCAAATTTGGCCTGGCTTCACCCCACCCTCCTGACAGAGGGGCAGCTGGGCCAAACCTGAGTGAGGCTGTGATCTCGTATGCCAGGTCGCAATGGCATGCACTCAGGTTTGGCCTGGCTGCCCCTCCATCATGACAGAGGGGTGGCGAGATCTGATCCGAGTGGTGCTGTAACCCCATGAGCCGGGCTGCAACATCCATAGCGGGGAGTCAGGCCCAGCCCCTTGGGAAAGAAGCCACCGCTGCAGGGTGAGTGTGGTATGGTTTTCCTTTCCAACCCTCCAATGGAGCCTCCTCTCTGCACCATGTTGGGATGAGGGTTGCGGCGCCAAGGTGGAGGGTGATGCTGTGTGTAGTCAGTGTCCCCTCAGTGGGATGAGGAGGAGGCAGAGGCAGCAGAGGAGAAAGACATCAATATATGAATTCGGGCTCCCTGCCCATAATTTGGACACTGGGTGGGTCACACAAAATGACAAAATGCAGTTGGTGGGCTGCCTTAGCACAACGTTTTGGAATCACTGGTTGACACGACAAATGCTTTGCAGACATCGCCCCACAGTGGAAACAAAGGTTATACCCGCAAAAGCACTCTTGCCAGTGTAAGTGCATCTGCACGAGGGCTGTTGCTGTGTTGGCTAGGGGGTGTGATTTTTCTCACCTTCCTAGAGGACATAGCTAGGCCAGCAAAACTTTGTAGTGTAGACTTAGCCTTCAGATCTGATCCTGCAAAGACTTACACATGCTTAACTTTATAAACTGCAAATTGTCCCATTGAGGGTCAACACTGGATTGTTGGTTCTTCGGTGCTCGGACTGTCTGTTCTCTGTTTGTGCAATGCCTAGTACAATGAGGCCATTATTCATGACCTGGCCCTCTATGTTCCAGAATACAAATAATAATTGTTAATAATCACAATGTGTACAGTTAAGCACATTCCTAAATTTTTGCAGGATCTGAGCCTTAGATTGCAAGCTCTTTGGAGCAGAGACCATCTCTTTGTAACACCTGTGTACCGTGCCTAGCATAATGGAATTGGGGCCTCTCTGTGCTATTATAAATACATAATAAAATTAATTCCGGGGGATTTTTTGCATTCTTGATTTTTTTGCATTTAGTTTTAAGGGGAAAAAAGGAAATATTCAAAGCTATTTGAGTTGTGCTATCTGACTTTTTCAGCAGAGCTCTGAAGTTCCATTTACAGCATCTACACTGATTTCTTTGAACCCCAGTGTTGAATGAGGGTGGGACCCACCCACTACTCCAGGCCCCGACCCAGGGACCCTGTAGATAGCAGCCTCCTGCTGCATCTCTTTAACCTCGTTCAATACTGCTATGATTCCCTGGACTGCCTGCCCGGGCCCAGCACCTTCTTCGGCCTCTTCTCAGGGCCACCAGCCAGCAAGTCCCAGCAGCCAGCCAGGAGCTCCCTCTTGCTCCGCCAGTCACTGACAGCAACTGCTCTGTTGAAGGTGCTCCCTTGCTGCAGCCTGCTAGGAACACAGTCCTCACTCCTACCCTGCAGCTCCTTTTGTACGAGCCCACTGGCCCTGATTGGCTGCTCCATGCCTCCCTCCAATTGGCTGCTTCCTGTGCAGCCTCCCAAGGCTGCTAGGAGGACGCATCTCCTCTGCTTCTTTCTAGGATGGGGTATGGCAGGACCCTGAGGCCTTCATTAACCCCTTCCACTTGGCTGGGTGGTGAACACTGCATCACACATCTACATTGACTTTTTGAACCCCAATGAGCCACAATTCATGTTTATCGGTAGATCAGATATGGCCTTCAAAGTGCAACTGAAGCTCAGGTCTTGTGGATTTCCTAAGATCTGCAGGAATGGAGCAGCAGAGCACACTGGTCCTGAGGAACTTGTCAATATACTCTGCTCCACCATCCTCAGCCAATTGGCCTGAGCTTCCAAGATATGCTAACTCCATACATAGCAATTTGGTCTCTGAAGCTAACAAGTCCTGCCAGCTTCAGGAAGGGAGCTTGCCAGCTGTCTGCATGGCTAACAGTTTGGCAGTTAGAAGGTCAAGATCTTCACCCATACCTGTGCTTAGGTGTCTAATGCAGCCAATTTTCAACATATTTGAGTGGATCCGCTAATATTTCTGAATAATAAAAATTCAGGCCATATTTCTGGAGGTGCCCTGAGTCACAGGAAAAATGTTCAAGCTGCCAACGTTTGCGAAATAGAGCTATCCATGTGTATACCTTGCTGGATGTACCATGAAGATTAGTTAAAGAGACTCCATACAGTGGGGGCCTATTTCATCAGAAAACAACACATCCCCACATTGAAGCACTGAGTGAGAATCATGGTAGCAGCATCCCATCATGGGACCAATGCTGGCATTTTTCAATATGTTTGACTTCCATAAGAACATCCATACTGGGTCAGACCAAAGGTCCATCTAGCTCAGCATCCTGTCTTCCGACAGTGGCCAATGCCAGGTGCCCCAGAGGGAACGAACAGGTAATCATCAAGTGATCCATTTCCTGTCACTCATTCCCAGGTTCTGACTTTTGTTTCAAATTCAGGAAAACAGCCAAGAAAGAAAGAACCAATATAAAGTTTTTATGAGAAAGAGTGCACAGTGACCCGCTCCTTTACAAGTCTGCATTTGAAGTCAGTCACAAAGTGGCAGCCGCAGATACTGCAAAGAGAATCCTCTGCATTTAAAGGTGCAGCACACAGAAGACAGAATGAAAACATTCACTGGGGTGACTCACCTTTAAGAAATCTACAATAATGATGGATAGATAGAAAGAGTATATATTTAATCTCCTTTCAATTACATAGCAACATACAACACAAATACCACCTCACATGCATGTGGAGATCAGTAAAATCTAGCAATTGCTGTATCTTTTGCTGTTAACATCGTTGACTTCTGTGCTCTGAAACAGACTCCAGATTTGGCTCCCTAAATGGATTCACTGACTTGTAGAATAAGCTTGGTGAATCTGATTTCACCCTTCTGCCACCAACCATGGCACTGCAGCAAGCTGTCTATGTTACCCTCTGGTTAGCTCAACAGGACAGATCTTCAGGCTTTCGTTGTCCCTAACATGTTTCCAGTTTACCAGGGATGGGGCAAAACAACTCGGGCAAAATAAGAACCAATTGTGAACCTTTTGAAAAACATAAGGTCTGGAAAGAAAATGTTTCGTTTTTGCTTTTGTGTCATTTTCAAGTATGTGTGCACTTGGATTTTGGCTGAGTCCAAAGCACACCCTTGTGGCAGTTCTGCAGCCTGGCCAAATATAGGAACTCCTGGAACTCCCCTGGTAGGCCTGCTCTCAACAGATTTCCAAACCAAAGAGATGTCCTGATAAAGAGGAAATGCTGCCTGATGCTTGACAGAGCTGAAGCATACCTCTGAACTTTGAGGGCAGCTGTCACAAGTCTGACACTCGTTTTGCTAAAAACAGCCCAGAACTGAGTCTTCTGTTCCAGTCCTCAAGTTTATCCACTCACAGATATCTTTGCAAAAGAGTGGCTCAAAAGCATGTCCCTCTCACCAACAGAAGCTGGTCCAATAAAAGCTATTACCCCACCCACCTTGTCCCTCTAATATCCTGGGACTGAAAAAGCTACCACTACACTGCAGATTATATCAGTATAATTTACTCCATTCCTATCACTGTCTTCTTTCTCAAACACTAGACACTAGAAATAAGGTAAAGATGCTTAGCAGTCAGCAAAGTAAAAGTGCTGGCTACATTGCACCCCAGAGGCCAATGGTGGCCACAGGAGTTCGAAAATGTGGCTTACCACTACCCTTGAGCCAAACTCATTGATATCATAAGTGGACACAGCTTTACTTAGTCAAGTTGCACTCATTTATACTAGCCGTGATTTTGGTGTCTATTATTTTATGCAGCGGTATGGCCATTGGAGACTACAGTTCCCACCATGCATTGCTCCCACTGGAGCCATTGGGCCGTATTATGTGGTGGGATCTGTAGTCTCTCTGAGTTCATGGTGAGGGCAGCTATAGGGCAACTACCCTATAGTTGGACCCAGCCCATAAGCTCATAGAAATATGCCAATGCACCACACAGCTGGTCAAAGCTCGCATGCCCTTGGCTATAACAGAATCTATTCAACCTATACAGCACAAGAAGAGGAAAAACTCCTCAGTCTAGCCCCTGCACTAGTACTGCCCCACCCTGCACACTAAATGCTCTCCTGCAACTGTAGCACAAACTCCCGCACACCATACAGATGTAATCAAGTTTTAGGGATTGAAAGGCCTTTGGCAGCATCTTAATGAATTTCTCCTTCTGCCTTCCTCTTCTCCCCATTCCAGTCTTTTGTCTCTTTGGTAATAACATGCTTTTGAATTTTGTGGGCATCTTTTCTTGCCTCCCCCTTCCTCAAAGCTGATGCGGCTTATTGGCAAATCCTGTCTCCTGTGACCAGGGTAATTGCAAGAAGGCAGAGGAGCATATATGAGCTGAACTTGTCAGACAGGAAATTTGATAAATGTCACTGGAACAAAAGACAATAGAAATTAAAGAGGTTTCCTTTTCTCACTCTCTCGTCTCAGTCAATGTGCCTCAACAGCCATACCACCCGCAGTACATCTGACAAGCTAAGCAGAGCCGAGGGGTAGTTGCTACTTTGATGGGCATCCCCCTAGGGAAAACCTGGGTGCTGCAAATAGTGGCATTAACAGTTCAGCAGATGGCACTCTTCCCTCTGAGTCAGGAGCGAACCAACGCTCAGTTGTACTTACTAGGGAGCTCTGCATAGATGGAGTTCTGGGTAACATTTTGTAAAAGCACCTAGATGACTTGGGGCTTTTTTACACTGTAGCACCAAAGTGTAGACACTTTCTACAGCAACAGAAGGGGGTTTTCTGTCGCTGTCAGTAATCCACTCTCCCAAGCGGCAGTAGCTAAGCTGATGGAAGCATTCTTCCATCACCCTAGATACATCTACTCTGGGGATTAGGTTGGCAGAGCTATGGCACACAGGGATGTGAAAAATACACATCCCTGAGCTCTGTCAGTCTAATTTTTAAGGGTAGACCAGGACTTCGGAGCCTATATCTCATTTTCAAAAGTTACTTGGGCCACGTCTACACTTTGGGAACTATAGCAGCATAGCTACAGCACCCTGGCTCTGCCAGTATAACCCTATAGCATAGACATAGCCTACAGCAACAGCAATGGAAGGGGTTTTCCCTTTGCTACAGGAACAGCACCTCCCTGAGCAATGGTAGGTAGGTCAACAGAAGCATTCTGCATCTACGTCGGGGTTATTTTGGCCTACCTACAGCACTCAGAGATGTGGTTTTTTTTTTTTTTTAAACCCCAAAGTGCTTATAACTGCATCCATCTAAATTCTAAATGTAGACCAGGTCTCAGGCACATAGAAACCAAAATTGCCCTGTACTGTTAAACATCTGCTTTATTCCACCCCAGAAGTGGCTGTGTTTCAGAGGGCGTGTACTGTATACTTCTTTTGTAAATGGCTTTGGGATCAATGAAATGAGAGAAGTTATAGAAATGTAGATCACTAAATACATAAAAGCAGAAGACTGGGTGTTTTGAAATGTGCTTCGTGAATATGCAATTCTAATTAAAAATTGCACAGCTCCGCAGATGCAAAAGGAGGAAGTTTGGGGACAGGCTTAGTTTGGTTCTCGTTTCATTTACCATCATTTTTATTTATCAGCTAGAGCTGGGTGAGTAACACAACATATTTTTCCATGAGAATTTTCACAAATTTAAAAACGGATTTGCTTTGCTCATCATGACAACCCAGTTGCATTTGATGTTCGTGAACATTTGGGCACTTGCATTCTGCTCACATAAATGCTTGTGGAAAACCAATTTTAAGCTTGCAAACTCAAGTAATGTCAGATAGCTATCTGTAAACACTCACACACAAATATTTGCAATGGAAGTGGCATATTACATGAGACAAGACATGGTCTGACACAGCAACAGGGATTGAGTTCCCAAAACCCCTTGCCAGAACCCTGGCATAGAACAGATGTGCACCTCAGACTGCGGGTAATAATACCCAGTTCTTACAGAGTGCTTTCAATCAGTAAATCTCAAAAGTACTTTACAAAGCAGGTCAGTATCATTGTCCCCATTTTACAGATTGGGAAACAGAGGTGAAATGACTTGTCCACAGTAAGGTCTGGACTACACTACAGTCCTTTATTGGTAAACGATGTCGCTCAGGGGTGTGAAAAATCCACACCCCCGTAGCGACATGGTTATACCAACCTAACCGCCCATGTAGACAGCGCTGTCTCAACAGGAGAGATTCTCCCATCAGACATAACTACTGCCTCTCAGGGAGGTGAATTAACCAAGCCAACAGGAGAAGCTCTCTCCCATCAGCTTAGAGCGTTTTCATTAAAGCGCTACGGCTGCATCAGTGCAGCATTTTAACTGTAGATGTGCCCTAATCCTCGCAGCTCAGCCAGGAACAGAACTGAGGTTTCCTAAGTCCTAGCCTAGTGCTCTAGACACTAGGCCACAAACACTTACTTCGCATAGCTGTGGTTAGTGAAAATTACCTTTAAACTCGACACCAGCCAATCAGTCTTTCAGTTGCCTGAGTTTTCCAGGAGTGGAGTCAGGCAAGGGAAAGTAAAGTTTGAAAATGTTCTAAATGCCTCTGGTTTTTAAGTGTTCCCTCTTCCTAAATTGCTTCCTCTTCCAAAGAGAGTCTAAGGCCCAGTAGCTTCTTCAGACCTTCCTCCTCCAAGAGTTAGACTAATCCAACCAGAGAAACAAATCAAGAAAATATGACCAATTACAATGAACACAGTTCAGACTGGGAGCATCAGATACTTGCAACTGAACTGCTTGTGATAAAAAAAGAACTGTGAAAAACAACATTCCCAGAGCGAAATTAAGGCCACCCAACTCAGAGTCATTCCACAACAGAAGCAGCAAAACACATGGAAAGGTTGCTCACTGTGAACCATTCACTTGGGTCTAACACCACACTCAGTGCCTTTTCAAAAGCAGGCACCACCTCATGGACAAGGAAATAGGACAGGGACAGTGTGGGTGGAGAGGTGAGGGGTTTATTATTGTCAGCCTCTAAACATGCCTTCAGCTGTGCCTCTGCAGGTGGATGCAATTAGAACAGGTGGATGCAATGGCCCCTGGCCTGGGGCTGCTCTGATCCATTTCTGCTAGAGAAGTAGCTCCTGCAGTGTTACCATGCTTCAGCAGATCATTTTTATAGTGTGCTGGTTTGATCTGTTTGATTCTTCCACCTGTTTAGCTCCCACTTAGCATCAACCTCTGTGTAGCTTGATCTGGGAAACATGAAACCGCATGATGAATGGTCTTGGGGTTAAGGCACTGGGGGGATGCAAGTCAAGAGACTTGGATTCTAGTCCCAGATCTGCCACAGATGCACTATGTGACCTTAAGCAATTCACTTCACCTCACATTTCCATCTGTAACGATGATAATTTCCCAATTCATCTCTTTGTGAGAATAAATTCTCTGATGTTATATGATGCTCCAAGAGCCATAGGAGAAAGCCTATAAATATAGCTGTGCTCATGCATACTGTGAGCTGTGACCACAGCAGCTGAGCTAGTGCTGCAATGGTACTGAGCAACAATGGTTTGTTGCAACACCATGAGAGGTGAAATCAACTGGCGACCCTCTGAATGATCCTGCCATCTGCATTTGCAGGCTGCAGGCCAGGCTGGGGAGAAGGGCACCATCCTCTGGATAAGCTTGGTCCTTTGAGAGATCTTGGATGCCTTGATGGGTGTTAGGGGAACACCTTCAAACACTGAGGGTTTGAAATTTCCAGAGAAGGGCGAACATGTTGAGATCATGGTTCATTGTAGCACAGTTTTCCTCTGAACACATTTGCCAACTTTTAAGCCACAAATGGCCTTGCCTGTCATTTTCTGCCTTGCCTTTGTTGCAAATGCCAGTAATTAGCAGAGCTATTTGTATGTCCCCTGGGCCTCCCTCCCTCCCAGCCCAGCTACCCCTTCTGCTTGACAATTCTACAGTTGTCTTTGGTTTATGATATCACAGTCTATTTCCTTGAAGATGATTGTGAGGTCAGAGAGGGAATTTGTATCCATTACAAAGCTGTTAAAACATCAATGAATATGTGTTATTAGCCTATTTTAACTTAATTTATTGTTTAACATACAATAACTGTCTGAGTAAATCACTTGCAAAGGCCAACACAACTCCTCTAAATCCCAGAGAACAATATCTGTAATGGCTGCTGAAAAATATGGGGGATCTTGGGTATTGTAAGTGTCTAATATTAAGTCCCCAAAGTTCTAGAAACCTAACAAGTTCTTGGAAGTCCCCCAGTTAACTCGTCTTTCATTCTGTACCTCCAGCTGCGAACCCCAGAACCTTTCCTAGTGTTCTTCCCTGCCCCAATACCAAATACTATATAACCCAGTGCGAACCCAAGCACTTCTCCACATCCTCTCCCCACCCATTCCTGATACAGAAGAGTCTTGAAGCAAGCCCTTCTTGATCGCCATAACACTTATAGTAACCCACTCTGGACCTCCATAACACTTCTAGTAACCCACTCTTGAGACTGTAGACTCACTATGAATCCTTCTTTAGATCTCTGTGTCTTCTCCCAGCTGTCCCCAATCCAGCTCTTTCCCATGTCTGATACTGCCCAACCCTCTCTGAATCTCCCCAACATCTCCAGATCCTGTTCCTTTTTCTTCCACATCACCATTTATTCATCCTTGATATTGTACTGCTCTCTGCCCTTGACAATGCTCTTGGCAGCCACTTAGTGAGAGAAGCATCCGACCCTGTAAATGACAGGTGAACAGCATAGAGTATTCATTGTGCCTCCCACATACACAGAAACTTGCATTCCTGTTCACTGAGCAGAACACCTGCTGCTGGATCAGTGCCCACTAGCTGGAGTTTACTCTCCAATGCACATACAGCGTTGCCAAAAGTCAATGCATTTCCCTAGCCTCACCCGTGATTTCTGTTGTAGAAGCTGGAGCAGAGGAGATAGGAAAAGCAGGAAGGGAGAGCAAGAAAGGCAGAAGTCCAAAAGGAGCAACATTTGGGCTGGAAGCCAGGCAAATGAGAAGATTAAAGATAAAAACTTTAAAAGAAGTCTCTAATCTTTCTTTTTTTAATCTTGTGGTTTTTCCTTTTCCACGTCAATCATCCTCGCTTTTTATATCTCCATCAACGTTACAAAAGCGGGAGAGATCTCATGCAGAGTCAGCTGCTCAGCCCAACAAACGCACGGTGGGATTGAGGACACGAGCATATGGGAGATGACACACTTTTGAGTCTGCTAAATGTCATCTCCTGAACTCCCATCTGCTGGGATGACAAGGTATTGAGCAAAGGGTTACTTTGTCCAATGGGAAGCCTTGCTTTTCTGCCGGTGCAATTTTCTGCCCCACTTCTGACTTCTTCACTGATTTGGATGTCTGATTAAGGCACCCAAGCCTGTCAGTCTCCCAAAATGATTTCATCCCCAAACTACCTACTGTTCAGAGGAGCAGCTTGTAAATTTCCACTGCCTTGGATTATGTTCAAATTATCGTTAAGCCTCAGGGCAAAACTGGCATCCATCAAAAGCTGGAGCTGGGCATATGGGGTCTGATCCAATGCCTGTTGAAATCAATGAGAAGCTTTCCATTGACTTCTGTGGATTTTGGATCAGCCCCATTGTGGGCTCCGAAAATGCTCCTCAATCCTAAATTTCCCCCCACCCATTATTCCAGGACTTTCTTCCCCTCACCCCTCCCAGCTTTGCTGATACAACTAAATCCTAAACCGCAGTAGCCATGCTGCTGTGAAGGCGTATTAAGTAGCAAAACATACACCTGTTTCAGTATCCCAAACCCCCAGGTACAGGAAGGGACGTCTACTAGGAGCAGCAGCAGTAGAGCAAGGGGGCACCCTTATTTCTATTATTGTATATATTTATTCATGTGTCATTACTGCTATCTTTGTGTCTTGTCCTGCTCCAAGCACAATATAAGTGCTTAATAAATAAAAAGGCTTTTAAACAGAATATTGACACATCATATTTGGCTCAAAAGTTAGGTGGTGTAAAACTAAAGCCTTTAGAAAGCAGTATTATAATTATTTATTAATACAGTAGCCATGAGCAGGTTGTCATGGACCAGGACCCTCTTGTGCTAGGCACAAATGCAGAACAAAAAGAAGTGTGTATAACTGTTAAGATTTCTGAGTGTTGCACCTTTACATTTATAGGCCCCTGATGTCTACAGGAGCAGCTGCCACTGTGTGAAGCAGCATGCTATGGAAGGCAAACACGCTGTGCTCTCTCTCTCTCATGGAGACTTTGCTTTTGTTCTTTATTGTTTCATTGTCTTTCTTTAATCTAAAAAAGTCAGACTTGAAGTACAGGTTTGCATGTTGTGTCTGGAAAACATAACACCTAAGACAAAAAGCAACGTTGCCATGGACTTTTTAAAAACACCAAATAAAAATAAACAAACTATCCTTGGCACTATTTGCAACAGAACGTAGTGAATAATTCACAATGATAATGATTTGTTGAATTTAGCCTGGTTTTCTGCTTGTGGAATATGCACAACCAGATGGTGATTTCCTTGCATGTATTTGTTCTTCAAGTTTATTTGATAGGTTTCCCCTCACCCCCCAGGTTTTTCCTTCTGTGGACTGATCATGAAATTTGAAATTCCAGCTGGGTTGAGAACTGGTCAGATAACTAACATGACACTGCTTCTGCTCTCTAATAAGAAGGGGGACAAGTATGATTGGGGGCATAGAAAAGCTCTTATATGAAGAGTAACTGAAAAGACTGGGGCTGTTTATCTTAGAAAGGAAACAAATAAGAGGGGACCTCATAAAACTCTATATAATAATGAATAGTCTAGAGAAAGTTGATTGGGTGCTTCAGTTCTCTTGGTGTTATGAGACAAGGAGAAGGGAACAGTAAATGAAATTGAAAGGTACCAAATTCAAAATTCATAAAAGGATTTTTTTTTCACACAACATATAATTAGACTAAGGAACTCATCACCACAAGATGCTGTTAAGGCCAAAAATTTAGTGAGATTCAAAGAGTGATCAGATATTTATAGGGATAATAAGAATATCCAGAGTTATAATAATTAATGCTCAAAAAGAGCATGAGAGGAGATAATAATTGGTTTAAGCCCTGAAGCAGAAGGTATTCTAACTATTAAGGATCAGGATGAGACCTTATGGGAGGCAGATAATCCCACATCCACCAAGAGTGAGCTTCCTTGCACCTTCCTCTGACTGTGTGAGAGAGTATACTGGCCTGGATGGACCTTGGGACTGAGTGTCTGTGGCAATTCCTATGTTCATCTGATTGAGTAAGCACACAAGTCCTTCGGGCTGAATACTCACATGCATAAATACAAAATTCCATTTCTGAGAATAATCTCATCTGCAACTTTGAAATTAACTTTCTTCCAATGTTTTTTGAGATCACTCAAATCTATGCAGAGAGAGAATGCTAAGCCGCATTAAGTGCAGCCAGAACTTCTTGTTTGCGTTATTTTTCTGAGCCTGTGAATGCTGGGGGTAGCATTATTACATACTGTGTCTAGTCCCACTGAGTAATCCCATTGACTTCAATAGTAGTAAGTAGTCCCATTGACTTCAATGGGAACTCCTTCCCGAGTGTAAATCTCACTACCATAAATATTTACAGGCTACGGATCCTAGGGTGAAGCCCAAACCTAGCAGCAGGAAGCTAGTACCTGAGGATCTGAAAGTGAACTTGGTTAGAAACTGAAAAGAGGAGGAAATCTGTGGAGCCTATGTTAGCTGTAAGAAACACAACCAACCACCAAACAGCGTAAAAGTGAAAAGTGAATTGATTTTAAAATATTTCAGTTTTAATTTATCAAAAGGCCTGATCCTTCCCCAATTGAAATTAATGGCAGTTTTGCTAGTGACATTAATGGGTGCAAGTTCCAGCTCTGAGTGGTCCACAGAATGAAAAACCTATGATCTAAGGAGTTACTAGTATCTCACGAACACGCTGTGACCTCTGCAAAGGGGCAGATGGATTAAACTGGATTCTTTACCCAGGCACCCTCACAACTGGCTTGCAAAGCTCCCATTGGACAATGGTGCAGGATCCAGGCCTAAATAAACCGTTGCTGTCTTTCTTCTCCCTTCTCTTCATGAATCATAAGCTCCCTGCATTGTTCTCCAGCGAGTACTGCATTTAGTCACTTTTGCTCTGTGCCATTTGCGTTAGATGCAGCATTAAGGAAGTGCAGGTTTTAATATGTACACAAGCGCCGACTTTCATTTTTCCACCCTCCCCTTCGCCTCACCTCCACTCCGCACCTTTCCCCAAGGCCCCACCCTCACTCTGTCTCTTCCCACCCTTGCTCCAGCCCTCTCCCCCCCCCGTCCCTCCTGCGCACCATTGAACAGCTGATCGGTGGGTGGCTGGTGAGTGCTGAGCACCCACTGTTTTTTTTTTGTGGGTGCTCCAGCCCTGAAGCACACGCAGAGTCAGCGTCTAGGAATATGTATTCTTTTTAACCTGAAAAAGTCCCACCAAATGTACCGGGTAGCCTAGTGCCACTCAGGACACAGCTGGAATGGAAGAGGGGAACAGGGACATTATATAGGATTCACTGATTCATTTGACTCCCCCAAAGTCCCAGCTCCAGAGTGGCCTATAGTCCCAGGCCTGGCTCGAGGGAGCTCATCACGTTCCTCCCCCGTCAGTCAAGTCCCTGTATCAGCAAAAGGCAGAGAACAAGCTGTGACCGCTGGGCAATCAAAAAACTGCCGAACCAATGAAACCTGGCATGGCAAATCGGTGTAAGAACACCAGTGAGCTTGAGGAGGTAAAGAGAACGCCCAGGGGAGCAGGGCAAGGCAGGAGATGGTGTGATGGGGGCTAAACTTCACAGCTCTTCTCTGCATGATAAATTTTGCAGCCGCTTGGAAAGCTGCCCCTCTGTGCTCTTGCTCTTTCCCCTCCGCCTCCTTCCTTTCCCAGTCTCTTTCTCCCTCTCATTCCCTCCCCCTTCTCCAGTTTTGCTACAGTTTGTAAAAGCAGCCTGGCTGAATGCACGAGCATGGGATATGGGATGGAGTTAGTGGAGATTTATTCCTTGCTGTTTTACATGTCACAAGCTCTAACTTCAGCCGCCTCTCATAACAAGAGCCTGATGCTTCGAAAGCAGGCATGTGCTGTAAAAGATCTACTTAGGCCTGTATTCAGGGAGGGTGATATGATAGGGCAAGAAACTAACACACCAGCCTTTTCTCTCCAGAGATCTGGGCTCAGGTAAACTGTTGTCTCACCAAGAAACTGAGTCCTGTGGACTCTCACACATTTCTGATGGATACTTTAGTGTTATAAAACCATCACAGAGTTTGGTACCTTTGTGCACTGAGTAGGTGCAGGTGCTGCAGGTCAGGAGTGAGGGGCATTGGCAGAGCTGTGTGGGGAGCTCAGGGCTGGGATAGCAGAGGGGCTGCAGGGCAGGAGTGTGGGGCTTTTGGCAGAGTTTAGGATTGGAGTAGTAGAGTGGGTGTGTTGGGGGTTAGGGAGACTGATTTGGGCCCCTAGCATGTCACTTTCAGGCCTTTTGTGTTTTTATCTTCTACCCTGCAAATGTATCTCCCCCAGGCTGGCACCAGTCTTCTAAACTGGCAGTTTCAGTCACTCATGTTTCCCCGTTAGCTTTATGTGTTGGCTTCTAAGTTAGAGGCACAGGTACACTCTGCAGCCCTTTGCCCAATGTCACACTCCTTTCCTCCGTGCGCGCTCCTCTGCCCACCAACATACATTCCAGGCGGCTCCGCAAAAATCACCACACACAGTGTAGAAGCCCTTCAAAAGCATGCATGCACGCATGCACACAAGCAGCTCAGTCGTCTGGGGACCCTCTGCGCTCACTCACTCACTCTTCTCCTCCCTTTTATTTCCCTTATCCCAAGTGGATTGCGTCGCAGGCCTGGAACAAACCCGACAAGGTCACACTGTTTGATTCCGATGTCAGTTTCAATTACGTTGCAGCTTTTATAACCAAATCAAAATACAAAAGAGAAAAAGAGAGAGAGAGAGAGAGAGAGAGAGAGAGAGGAGACAAGGCAGGATCCAGCTGCAGGCTGGGAAATGACATTTCAATTTGTCAATTGATTCATTCCCCCCCACTTTTCCCCCCCTTTCTGTCCAATAAATTAATTAGCATGTTTATAATGTGGATGGCTGGGGTGGTGCAGGACTGGAGGGGGGAGGGGGCAGACCCACCTTCTCTTTAGGGATAGGCACATTGGTTTCCATAAGTGAGGGGCACACAAAGCACAAATCAAACGCATGCTGCAAACACCCTGATGTGTTTGATTCAGGGTTTTGGTTTGGCCTGACACTGCCTTTGGTAAACCTTCCAGGTCTCCTCTCCCAGTGAAGCAACTTCCTGACTGAAAAATCTGTATTTAGCCTTTGTTTAATCCGCTTTGATTATTGTCCATAATGCAATCTTGTAACGCAAAGACAAGGGGGCATGCAATGAAATGAAAAGGAGGCAAATTCAAAAGTGATACAAGAAAATACTTTTTCACCCAATATGCAGTTGGCTGTGGAACGCACTGCCATATGAAATTGTTGATGCTAAGACATTAGCCAGATCAGAAAGGGACTTAACATTTATATGGGCATCAAAAATATCCAGAGTTGTTATGAATGACAATAAAAATGTTGGAAGGAATATTAAATCTCCTGTGGCAGGGCTTCAGGTGATCTTTAGCTATCAGAGATCAGGAGGAAACCCAATGTGGGGGGCAAAATATCCCACATCTGCTGGTTGTGGGGTTGTTTACACCTTCCTGTGAAGCATCTGGTGCTGGTCACTGTCAGAGACTGGATATGGGGCTAATCTGGTCAGCCAATCCCCATAATCTACTGGGTTCCAGCCACAACACAAAAGACCCAAAATGGTCTGAAGAGAGGCTGTTGTCAGCATATTTTCAGCTGAATTAGAAGAAGAAGCCCCCAAAAGACAATGGCAAAGCCTGTGCCCATGAGATTCCTAGACCAGTTTTTACGACCCCAAAGTTTCAGAAACTTCAGATTAGAGATGGATCCATGCAGCAGAGTTCAGGTCCCTGAACATTTGGAAGGTTTGGAAGCAGGGTTCTGATTTAGCCCATTACAGAGAAAGGGCCAGCTGTGAAGTACAGAACTGAATTTCCCCAAACTTTGCCTTTAGCATTCTTTGTTTGGGACCCTGTCATAGTTTTTGCTGCAGTCTGGCTGTTTCCTTGGACTTTCTTCTCTGACCTGCACCTCACATTCTGAACTCCTGAGAGATCAGTTCTTTCCTTGCCCCAAGTCTCTACAAAGTTAACATTACATTTTGATCCACGATGAACAACATTGCATTACATTTTGATCCACGATGAACAATTCTGGAGCACTGGGGTAACACGAGCGCTCACTTCGGTAATGTCCCCACGGGAAAAGAGTCTTTATAAATGAGAAACAAAAGGAGGAATCAGCCGAAATGAGCAGTGCATTTTAAAGTCAAAACAATGAGTGAAACACAGCTCTGGCATAAATGAGTATAACGCAACTTATTTGCGGCCAAGAAGATACACATTTAACTCAGTGTGTGCTCAGTCATTCAGCAATCAGACATGATTTTCTCAATCTCCTCTCCCTTTTATCTATCTGTATCTATGCAAAACTAATTTCTTCAACCCAGCTTCTCCACAATAAGCCCTCCACACACACACACATGCACACACAAAGCCTTAATTATTTCAAGCAATTTACTGACTCTTGTCCCCCTGGGAAAAAAAGAGATTAGTGTTGGCTTGGGAGGCGCTAAGGTACTTCTCTAATGGGCACACACAAAAGAAGCTAGCTAGAGCCATCTAATGAGCCCATCACCGTAACATCCCATCTGTGCATGTTCGAGGGAACAGTGGGTTGTTAAGACCCCATGTGAGAACTCTAGCAATGGAGGGCTATGGTGGCAGAAAACTACCTGCTGAGAATCATTCCTGTAGGTACAAATAAGCCACACACTTCCCACAGAAGATCTCTCTGCGTCCAGAAGCAAACACCTATCGCTGCCGTTCCTGCTGACTTGCCACCAGTGACTTGGAGACCTCCATTTGCACCGGCCATTCACGTGCAGCACTGCCGGCCCAGTGACAATCTTGAGTAGACAGCGGCGTGTCAGGGCCTACAGCTCTACCCTTGCAGAATGGCCACAACTCTGGGATACTGAGACAGGGGGCAAACTTTGGTGGCCCTAATTTACACTCACCTGTTTGCAACCTAGGATGCAGATCCTGGACTAGGTTTACCAGGCTGCTGACTAGAATGGCTGCTACAGTGCAGAAAGGTTGCCTTGCCCAGTCTACGCAATGTGGCTGAGGGGCAGCAATGCAGACAGTCAGACACATAGTGGAGGAGTGAAGATTGGAGGGTGGACTGCACCACCATAGTCCCACTTAATGATGCAGCAGTTAGATGGCTGGACAATCTAGATATTGACTTGTGACACACACACAAGAAGAAAACAAGCAATGGTGTGTTGTGTTTGTCTGCTGATGCTGAAACAACACAGTGATCATTTACCATACACAGAATCCCCTTGGAGGCAGTAATTTTTTAATTATTATCATCTATTTATTTTGTGGTAGCCCAAAGCAAGGGCTGGAGCCCCTGTTGTGCTAGGCACTGTACATGCATGTAACAAAAAGACTGATCTTCCCAAAAGAGCTTACGATCTTAGCATGTGATGGGAGACCCCAGGTGGACAAAAGAGACAGAGAGGGGGCAGATGAAGGGAGAGAAAGGACATGCGTGGCACAGCACACAAACTGCCTAGTAGTCATGCTCCAATGTTCTTCTGGTAGGGATCATGAGGGAGGTGAGTTCTGAGGAGGGATATGAAGAAGGATAATGTAAGGGCTTTATGGATATTTATAGAGAGCAAAAAGTCAATTGTTATGGAAACAGCCTACACATACATTCTAGTCCTCACCATGCAATGGGCGGTTGTTACACAGCTCCCCTCTGGTGCTGTAACTATGCAATGGGCGGTTATTACAGCTCCCCTCTGGTGCTGTAACCATCCCTGAGCTTCAGGGTCCCAGCTCTAGTGCTGAAAGGGTAGTTTAGTCTCCAGGCCCATTGAGTCCTAACAAGGGGGTGCTCACTGCTTGGCATGATGATTTTTGCCATGTAGACCTCTGCCCATTGGCACTAGGCTGAGACTAACCCAAGAGGGCAGCAGGATCTAGAGGTTTGAGAATAGGGCGGGGAGCCATTAATTTGTCATTTCGAATCCCGGTATTACCACTGACTTGCCATTGTATATAGACTTGGAAAAGTCCCTCTGTGATTCCATTTCCCATCTGTAAAATGGAGATCATCATACTTCCCTGACTCATTGGGGGGTTGTGAGGATTGTGTATCAACTGTACAGCAGACTGACAATGTAAGCATAGATCACTGAAGAGCCTGATGTTTCCTCCCGACACCAGATTTGAACTAGCAAACTATCCACAGTCCTCACACAGCTGCCATCGTCATAGCACCTCACAATCTGTAACACATTTATCCTCACACAACATCCCTGTGAGGCAGGGCAGTGCTATTATCCCCCTGTTAAAGATGAGGAAAGCAGAGGCTAAGGCTCAGACCTCAAAGGTATTTAGGCTCCTCCTAACTTCCATTGAAATGTGTGACTCACCCCAAGTTCATGCAGGAAGTCTGTGTCAGAGCAGGGAATCAAACCCAGGTCTCCCATAGTCAAGGCTAAGACCCAAACCCACTAGATCACTCTTTCTCCTAGCTTTGCCACTACCACTGCAACTTCATACCAGTCCCCTGAGCCATCCAGTGCTTAAAGAGTCTGCTGTGTGCTCAGAAACTATTACGAGGAAAATTGGTGCATGCAAGATATTCACAACAAAATGCAAAATAAATAAGAGTTTCTTCACCTTTTGGTTCACATAGAGACATTCGCTATTTTCATCAAATTTTTGCCTCAAAAAAGTGGGACAATTTTGAAGACAGAGAGGTCATTTTCTGTGCAAAAACAGCTGTCTAACACACAGGGATACTTCTGCAGCAAAAATGCTACCCTTTGAACTTGTGTCTTTGCTGTCAAGCTACACAGTTTGCCAAAGGTTGTAGAAAAGTAACACTCCCATATTCCAAATTTGCCCTAACCTAGAGGGTGAACATTTTGATTTGAATCCTTCAAGATCAAGAAGGATTCAACCAAGCTACCTTGTCTCTAGGTTTCCAGCCCAATCATAGCCAGAGATATGCCAGTAATGGGGTTTTGTATGGTGAATCCTTTGATGACCAAAGTACTGTGGGTTGGAGAAGCAGCAATAATCCCCTTCCTGTTTCTTTCTCACACACCAACATGTGTCGCACAATGCTCACTCTTTTTGAAAACAATCTGAATAAAGATTGAAAGGGTGGGCACTTCCTAGTAGGAGGTGGGGAAATTGAAAAAACTGACACCTCCTACAGGTGGTTCTTGGCATTTCCCCTCATATTTAAACTCATTTTGCTGTCTTGGAGAGCCAAATTCAGAAGGCATCTATAAGATGGTTGTAAGCTAAACTTCCTTATACTTGCTTAGAGCCAGCTACATCTACTCACTCCCACTGTTCCCCTGTGTAAGGGAGCCTAAGTAGGTTTAAATTATATATCAAGAGGCCAGAAGAAAGTATACGCTAAAATCTTCCCCCAGCGCTCATTAACATTCACCTTCTTACACAGTTACAGCTTGGCATGTGAGTTTTACCAGCTCAGATGCCCTGACATGTGGGAAAGCGGGTTTGAGGTGTCTATGCTGCACCACTCTAAGCATCACTTCCAAAATTTGGCTCAAGAAGTACAGTCCCGAGAGCTAAGGGTCACACTGTTACTTTCAAAGAGGCATGCAAACTTTTGGTTGCTTAGCTGAACTTCCAAACTTTTTAAGGTTCATTCAGGTCTGGTAATAACGGACTTATCACACTGCCTTGAAAAACACAGCTAGGCTTGTCAGGGCTTCCACCCCCTGCAACAAAAGAGACTTAAGTTTCATTAAAAGTTTCTCTCAGGTTATTACCCTCTGCTTCCTTTAGTCTGGAGTGGTCCTATACCATGCCATAAAAATAATGAAAGTAAATGTTCTCTGTGCCCATGGAGGAACTCCAGACCATCAAAGATGCATTCACAGGGGGTGGGGGGGAGGGAAACAAGAGGAAAAACCTGCTTCTTCCTCAGACTTCAAGAGACAGGCAAGACAGGGATTGTTACAAAGGAAAAATAATGCTGCTTTCCACTTTAATAATGATTTATCCTTCCATCCAAGAACCGCAGAGTACTTTATACACACACTAATGAATTAACCCTCGCAACACCTGCTGCGGAGTATGTCAGTATCGCTGTCTCCTTAGTGTACAGGCACAGAGGAAACCAAGGCAGAGCGAGGTGATGTAACCTGCACAAGTTACACAGCAAGTCTGTGGCAGAACCAAGGACAGAACCCAGGACTCCTGTCGTCCTGTCCTGTTCTTTAGCTACGAGACCAGCCTTCCTTCCATAAGGGGAGGCTATGGAGCCATGATAAGCTGTTGCCATCGAAAGGCTCTTTGTGGCCTGTGTGGAATGAGTTTGGTGTGTCTTCGTCTGGGTCCCAGGTGGCAAGAGCCACATCAAAACGACCCTTACACTGAGAACTAGTTGTCCTCTTTATTGGCAGTTTCAGCGGAGAGGCCAACGACCGAGCAGGCCGTGGAAAGATAATTCCCCTCACATCCCGAGAAAGGGTGTTTCCAGGACAGAGGTGACATGCATTAGTAGAGGGAGGTGTGGGGAAGTTTGCCCTTCTGCTGCCTGTGTGACCTCTGCTCTGGGAATAAATACTCACTGTTGAACTGGCCCTTTTAATAGCACAAAGTTAAAAAAGATGAGGGGAAAAATGCACATCGTACGCTATGCAGCACTGGTCATGGCTCCATGACATAAACCATTTGCTCCACCACTGGACTAGCTGTAAATCCTAGCACGACACAGAGACAGGTAGATTAAAAGACTCTAAATGATTCAATATTTTATACATACTCCATATACTTCAGCCATGAAGAGGATGCTGCAGCATGACAAGCTTTGGAGACTTTATCTTGCTGCAGGAGCTGAAAAACGGTGATTTTTAACAGTGACACAATAGTTAGAGATGTGTGTGTGTGCTGGCAGATGCGTATACCAGTGCACCAGCTAGTGTGTGTGTTTTTGGCAGGTTTGCATATGGGTGCATGGTTTCATGTTGGTGGATGTGTACTGTGTGTTTCGTTCAGTGTGGATGTGTCATTTGTGCATAGATGTAATATTTGTGGTGGCCATGTGTGTCAGTGCTGGGGCACATGCGTGTGTCTTTTGCTGTGCATTGGTTTGTGAAAAGAAGTCACCTACTACAGGACAGGCCTAACAAAGAAAATAACAGAACGCCACTAGCCGTCACCTTCAGCCCCCAACTAAAACCCCTCCAACGCATTATTAAGGATCTACAACCTATCCTGAAGGATGACCCATCACTCTCACAAATCTTGGGAGACAGGCCAGTCCTTGCCTACAGACAGCCTCCCAACCTGAAGCAAATACTCACCAGCAACCACACACCACACAACAGAACTACTAGCCCAGGAACCTATCCTTGCAACAAAGCCCGTTGCCAACTGTGCCCACATATCTATTCAGGGGACACCATCACAGGGCCTAATAACATCAGCCACACTATCAGAGGCTCGTTCACCTGCACATCCACCAATGTGATATATGCCATCATGTGCCAGCAATGCCCCTCTGCCATGTACATTGGTCAAACTGGACAGTCTCTACGTAAAAGAATAAATGGACACAAATCAGATGTCAAGAATTATAACATTCATAAACCAGTCGGAGAACACTTCAATCTCTCTGGTCACGCAATCACCGACATGAAGGTCACTATCTTACAACAAAAAAACTTCAAATCCAGACTCCAGCGAGAAACTGCTGAATTGGAATTCATTTGCAAATTGGATACTATTAATTTAGGCTTAAATAGAGACTGGGAGTGGCTAAGTCATTATGCAAGGAAGCCTATTTCCCCTTGTTTTTTCCTACCCCCCCCCCCCAGACGTTCTGGTTAAACTTGGATTTAAACTTGGAGAGTGGTCAGTTTGGATGAGCTATTGCCAGCAGGAGAGTGAGTTTATGTGTGTGTGTGTGTGTGTGTGTGTTCCCCCGGGAGGGAGGGGGGGTGAGAAAGCCTGGATCTGTGCTGGAAATGACCCACCTTGATTACCAGGCACATTGTAGGGAGAGTGGTCACTTTGGATAAGCTATTACCAGCAGGAGATTGAGTTTGTGTGTGTGGTTTTTGGAGGGAGGTGAGGGGGTGAGAGAACCTGGATTTGTGCAGGAAATGGCCCACCTTGATTATCATACACATTGTGAAGAGAGTGGTCACTTTGAATGGGCTATTACCAGCAGGAGAGTGAGTTTGTGTGTGTGGGGGGGGGGCGGAGGGTGAGAAAACCTGGATTTGTGCTGGAAATGGCCCAACTTAATGATCACTTTAGATAAGCTATTACCAGCAGGAGAGTGAGTTTGTGTGTGTATGGGGGTGGGGGGGTGAGAAAACCTGGATTTGTGCTGGAAATGGCCCACCTTGATTATCATGCACATTGTAGGGAGAGTGGTCACTTTGGATAAGCTATTATCAGCAGGAGAGTGAGTTTGTGTGTGTGGTTTTTGGAGGGGGGTGAGGGAGTGAGAGAACCTGGATTTGTGCAGGAAATGGCCCACCTTGATTATCATACACATTGTGAAGAGAGTGGTCACTTTGGATGGGCTATTACCAGCAGGAGAGTGAGTTTGTGGGGGGGGGGCAGAGGGTGAGAGAACCTGGATTTGTGCAGGAAATGGCCCAACTTGATTATCATACACATTGTGAAGAGAGTGGTCGCTTTGGATGGGCTATTACCAGCAGGAGAGTGAGTTTGTGGGGGGGGGGGCGGAGGGTGAGAAAACCTGGATTTGTGCTGGAAATGGCCCAACTTGATGATCACTTTAGATGAGCTATTACCAGCAGGACAGTGGGGTGGGAGGAGGTATTGTTTCATGGTCTCTGTGCATATATAATGTCTTCTGCAGTTTCCACGGTATGCATCTGATGAAGTGAGCTGTAGCTCACGAAAGCTCATGCTCAAATAAATTGGTTAGTCTCTAAGGTGCCACAAGTACTCCTTTTCTTTTTGCGAATACAGAGTAACACGGCTGTTACTCTAAAACCATTGGTTTGTGAGAGTGTGTATGTTGGTATGTGTCTATATGTGGGCTGGTGGGTACGTATTGGGGGCGTGTGTGTGTTTGGTTGTGTCTAAGTTTATTATTATCCTCAAGCACTTTCTCAGCTGCAGCTGTAACACCAGATTCACCCCAACCCTTATACACACAGTCTCTTGTCTTTGTTCCAGGCTGAAGATACATTGGCCCAGCCCCACCTTGTTCAAACACAGTCCCCGGTGCTCCTTTTGGAGGCAGAGACGCAAAAGGAAGCTACTTCAGCAGCAGGTAGGAGGATGCTGCAGGCGCAGCTGACGTGCACAGCACCTGTAAAGCTCAAATGCTCTCCAAGAGCAAGCATGCAGCCTGTCCCCTCTCCAGGAACCAGTTAAGGCCCTCAGAGCCGCAGGTGCACTGGGCACTGCTCTTCCATCAAGCTGGCCACACTCTCCTGTGCTGGGTGTGTGCCATGTGGCAAATGGGTTTGCGGCAGCATTTGCTCTCCCGAGGAGCAGGCCCTGAGATGCAGCTGCCCATGCCCAGGAGAGCCCACCAATGTCATGTGTCCAGGGCTCTGGCAGGGAGAATAAGCTTCTGACAACGCTGAACAAGGAACTTGATCAAAGTAAGGAAAACACTATTAAGCCTTAAGCTACATTGTCTGTTTCTGCTTCACAGCAGAGCTTCTGCCTAGAACCTTCCCTGGCCCCTTCCTGCTACAGATTTAAAGAAACAGGACATCCATTTCATTACAGCCACTTCTACTCACGGGGAGCTCCTGCCAGGAGAGGCTCCAGGCTTGAGCTATATACTATTAAGATGGATGGATGGAGCCTGACTGACCAGAGGAGGGGGTACAGCAGCAGCACCAGCAAAGTGAGCTTTTCAGGGGGGAAATATTGAGTCAAGCAAACAGACCCAGCCCCTAACCTAAAACTCCAACTCATCAGTTTTTGATGCTCAAATAAGTTCCCTTAACTGTATCTTCTCTCCTCCACCTCTAACCTCTTCCTGGTCTGGACACCCCTCTATAGTTCCGGAGTCCAGCGGGCACCAGGAGAAGAAACGCAGACAGACATGGATACTGCTCAGAGACCAACTCGGATCGGTTGGCTCAAGCACTATGGATTTCCATGACCAAGTATTTACCAGCCACTCCTGGACTGGTGAGCCCAGGCTGACTAGTGTTGTCAGGTGGGACCCATGTCCCAGTCCAGGAAGGAGTAGACAATGCCAGCTGAGGACTTGCTTGGAGATTTGGGGTATTCTGATCAAAGCTCTGAGGCTGTGAAACCCGGACAAACTGAAACATATGGGTTGGCTTGCAGCCCGTGGGGAGCCAATGTGCTATGCGGGCATCTCTGTCATGCGCACAAACTAAGGTCCCTTTGTTTCCCAGGGGTGACTCAGGGAGTGTGTACCCCAGACGGACTCATTGCCAGGAACAGAAAGTTAGCAAGTGAAGTGGAAGCCCAGGTTATCCCTTCCGTGCTGGACCAGCTGGGCACATAACAGTGCAGCTGAAGGGGATTACACTAGTGTGGCTGGATGCTCCAAGGCAGGGGTGGCCAAACTGCAGCTCTTTCACTGTGAATGTGTGGCTTGTGTCTCTTCCTACCAGACTGAGAGGGGGGGGAGCTCAGGGCTTCTGCCCTGCAGTGGGGTGGTGGGGCAAGCGGCTTCTTCTGCCCAGCAGGGAGGGCAGTCTTGGGGCTTCAACTCCACGGGGTGCGCCTGCCGGGGCTTGATGCTTCAGCAGGAGTGGGGCTGAAGCCCTAAGCCCAGACAGGCACCTCCTGCGGGACTGAAACCCGGAGACCCCTCCCACCTCTAGGGCTGAAGCCCCAAGCTCCAACAGGTGCCTCCCACAGGGCTGAAGCCCTGAGATCCCCCTCCCTGCAAGGCAGAAGCCTCTAGCTCCACCACACTGCCGCAGGGCTGAAGCCCCGAGCCCCGGCAGGCACACCCTGGCTCTTGAACTTCTGAAGATTGTTGGATGCAGCTCGGAGGGTCAGTAAGTTTAGCCGCCCCTGCTCCAAGGCACAGAGTCAGCCACTTAGTACCTCTTAAGGCTGGTAACCTATGGGGGGGCACTGATACCGACTGGCATCTGAACTCCCCCACCATGGCCTGCTGTCTTCCTCACTCCAGTCCTTCATCACATAAAGCCCCAGAACGTAAAATCCCACCGGC
The DNA here is from genome assembly GCF_965152235.1 of Eretmochelys imbricata. Classification (NCBI taxonomy): domain Eukaryota; kingdom Metazoa; phylum Chordata; order Testudines; family Cheloniidae; genus Eretmochelys; species Eretmochelys imbricata. Next base: position 204,074,870 of record NC_135572.1, read on the forward strand.
AGGGTGAACTCCACTGAGCAACAATGAGATCCTGAAGGGGGAAAAAAAGACAACTGCCTCCCTAAAGGGATTTTAAGGTTCCCAGGCAGTAGCAGCAGGAACCTATCCTCAGCTCCGCCACTAGGGTTGCATAAACTGAGCACTCGCACATTTCTCCAGTGTGTAAAGCACCAGCGCCGGGAGCATTCTACTGCAGTTTTCTTCCTCTAGCCATCTCTTTCCTTCCTGCTGGCCGAGTAGCAGCCATGGGAGGTAGGATTCCCACTTGTCCCCCACGCTGGTGTGATAAATAATCTGAAAAGGATTAATTAAAGATCACAGCTGCTAAACCAACGGGGCTCCCGGCCTCAAATCTCAGCCGCAGAGCTTCCTCCCCATCCCGCTGCACCGCACACATTGCAATCGCTGCTGTAGGCCAAGTGCGACACCGACAGGAGTCCTTTCTCCAAGCGGCCCTTGCCGTTTCAGGCTGTTAGGCTTTGGCTCCGCTCTAATAACCCCATCCACACATAAAGAGAATCAGTGAGGATTTATACATAGAGAACATACACACACCCTGGGCTAACACACCAGCTGAGTGGGAGGAAGCCACCCTGTACACCAAGCCCACGCTGGGGTGGGGCTGGGATGAACATATGGGGAAATAGGGGAAGGAGAATCACACACAGCCGACTGCGGGGAGGGATATATATGTAGAGGTCATGGAGGGCAAAGTGGGGAGAGACACACACACACCTAACATGGTGGGGCAGAGAGAGGCGGAGTCTCACTTGCACATAGGGCACGGGGGAACAAGGAGAGGGAAAATTTGACAGATACAGGGCATGGGGGACAGAAAGAAGGGGAATGACACCCACCCAAGTTTGGGGCATGGGGGAGAAGAGGGAGGGGGAGTCATACACAAGTGGGGGCAAAGATGGGGGAAGCACACCCACGTGCATCCCTGCATGGCAGTCTGCACTGGTGTTTGTTCTGCCCAAACGGCCCACAGGTTGTGTCTGAAACCTCCTAGCAAGGAGCTAGCAAGCACAGATGCCTGAAACCCTAGGAGCGCTGAGCCTCTGTTGCATTAGAAAAGCATGTATATGAAGGACACCCTCCACCTGCCCATGCCCCTTCTCCCCAGGCACCCTCTGCCTATACCTCCCAACACACATTACCAGTTGCTGCACTGTGAGAAAGACTCTGCCCCAGAGCCATGGGAGAGTAGAACCTCCCTCCTTCCACTGCCCACCCTTAACTCTGCCTCTTGGGTTTGGGTGATGGTCTGGATCACAAGAGAGAGTGGAATTAGAAAGAGCTCCATTGAGCAGTGGGACTGGCAGAATGGAATGGGGTGGGGAGTCTCTCCTAGGTGTGTCACCAGTTCAACTCTAGCCCAAATCAACTGTGACTGAGAGTTGTTCTTATCTAATGGGTGATCAGTGTCCTGTATGAAACTTAATCCACTGCCCCTTGAGAAGTGAAGGGCTGAATAGCTCACAGGACTACTCATTAACCCCGAGAAGTGACCTAAGTAAGCTCCACTAGTGCAAATTGCCTCTTTCCTGCTCTGCACTTGGGGTTTGCACCAGTGCAGCCGCTGTGGTGACTGGCCATTGATTGCTGGAACTGGGGCAATTTCACAATGCAGACAAGGTCCAGGACTTTACCTGTCAATTGATGCCATGTTAAAAGGCACCTGTAGCATTAACTCTAAAAACTTCCCTATCCCCCAGCTTCTCAATGTGAGACTCTTCCATTCACTTTTAATTCTGGGGTCAGACTGTTTGTCCATGATCATCTTCCTTGTGCCTGCCACGAGGGAGATACCCTACAATTGTCCCCATCAAAGCGATTCCACTCATGCCCAGGTTGAGGACCCCAAGCGTACGTCTACAGGTCGAGCTGGAGGTGTACATTCCAGCTCAACAAGACAGATCCTTGCTACTTCTGATCGAGTGAACGCACTTTAAGTAAAGTAGATGCGATAGCATGAAAGGCAGGAGGGGGCTTGCCTCCCATAGCACCTATCCATCACAGACACTAGGCACGTACCTGGGGCAGCTAACCCCTCCTGTCGCTCACGCTGTCACAGCAACACTATTTTTAGCACAGTCGCTCAATCAGAGCTAGAACGGATATATCTCCTCGAGATGGGAACTAAGCCTCCAGCTCACAGTGTAGACATGCCCTCTGGGTGGGGCGGTTGATATCCTGCTGCTGTGAGCATCTCTGCCTGATTAAAGAGAAGGACTCAAATCCAGATTTTCAGAGGAGCTGAACATGGACGGCTCCCATCGACCTCAGCTGAAGCAGTGTGTACAGGTGGATGGGAATTTTTCAACAAACCTTTCCTTGCCAAAAAATACCAAGTCATCAAACTGAAATGATCAGTAAAACAGGATCAGTTTTGAAGAATCCCCCAACTTGAAAGCGTTTGGGGAAAAACGTTTTGAAATTATTGAGACGTCGCATTTTGACATTTCTGAACCGGGAAGTTTTCAGTTTTTCGCTGAAACAACTTTTCATTTTGAAATGTTAGTAGATGCAGATGACAATTAGGTTAAAAAAAAGGTCAAAATCGAAACAAAATATTTTGATTGACCAGACCCATTTTTTATTTTTCAGATTTTCAGTTTGCAAAAAATGTGAAGAGATTTCAACTTTTTGTGCTGATTTGGGATGGCAAAATATTTCTCTCTCACCATTTGTGGTGGGATGGGAAAACCATTGTCCTGCCCACCCAGTAGTGGGTGCTCAGCACTTCAGAAAACCAGGCCCTGAGAGCTAGATTCACAAAGGGATTTAGATGCTACCTGCCACTTTAGGGAGTGGCCATAGCCTAGAGCCGGATTCACCGCACTGTCCACTTTGTAAGTGTCCCCACAGGGGCCAAACTGGGAGATGATTAGGACTGAGTGATTAACCAGTTAACAAGGGGATTCAGCTTGCCAGCAGGGGACTGTTAAATGGCAGACAGGAAGGGAGAGAGGAGGACTGGAAGGAAGGGCAAAGAAACCCAGGATCTCAGAGAGGTGACACCTCTCTCCCCACCTGCTCACCCTGTGCCTAGGGAGTACGTTGAAGATTGGGAAAAGCCTTATGGTGATGGGACATGAAGCTGCATAAGACACTGTAAATAGAGTACACTGTGGCGAACATATGTATCCGTGTGCAAGGACTGCTTACAAAGAGAAATCCGGGGTGAGGAAGCCCACCCCGGGACAGCGTCCAAGTTCCAGATTTAGACACCACTGGCATTCACAAAATGCCCACTCAGCTGCTGCTTAACTCTGTGGGCACCTAAACTCCAGCACAATTCATGCCTGAATCCCTTTGTGAATCTACCCTTAGTCTCCAGCCAAATTAAGTTATCAGCGTTCACGCTCCAAACAAAATCCTGAATCTAAATACCCCTGGGACCCAGACTGAACGTTATACTCTCTCTCTAATGGAGATCCCATCTCTGAAACATCATCAATAACAAGAGTTATCTGTCTTCTTTGTGATGCCAACAAAAAACAGTCCCACGGCTCGAGCAACACCCCTTTCTCCAGGAGGTGCTCTTTGTGCACGCCGGTGTCTGCCATCTACCTCACTCCTTTGCGTGCACCCTCCCCTGCTTTGCTTCTCATTCCTTTGCTCAGCAAGGCTGGCATTTAAGAAACACTTATTCCAATCCATTTCTACCCTTGTACAGCAATTGGGTGTCATTTAGTTTGATTTAACCAATTTACTCCTATGAATTAATTGGTTAATAAGCCATCTGTATGCATCAGTCACACTCACGCACACGGACATGCTCACACACTTGTCCTTGTTTAATAACAGGCTGTGGGGCGTGATGGGGCGTGGGGAGTGAGGGTTAATTTAACTCCCCAGGGGATGGCGAACAAAGGACCTTCTCTAGCATTACACTGACCTTGACCTCTGAGTAGAGCAGTGGAATCAGCTGGCTGGGGTAATTCAGGAACAATCAACACCATTACTAGAGAGGTATGCAGGCTACAGTTTGAGATCAAGAATCTCAAATACCCCAACCTGTTTTTTTGGTGGGGGGAAATGGGGGGAAATATGGGGTTTAGATTCAGGCTTATTGGAGAGTGTGTGAAATTTGGATCTGCATTCAAAACCTACTGCAGTTTTGGGCACTCATTGCTGAAGTGTCTGATTTAGGTACTATTTCTAATAAGTACCAAAATATTGATTTCAATTTATATTTCTATACCAAAAAAAGGCACCTCTTCTAGGCTCCAAGCAGTTTAACTTTATGTATAACCCCCCCGCAAGCCGTTCAAAACAATAACAAACCAACCAAAAAAAAAAAACATATCCAGCAACATATCTCAACCTACACAAAAGCACTCATCAACCGGCTGATAGAAACAACACCTCCCTTTCCCTGGCTGCCCATACATCTCTGCCATCCTCACAAGCTCAAGCAAACAGAGAAGCTTCTCAGTGTGCCCTGAAGGTTAACACATTTAGGCTATTTCAGGGTGAGGGGGAATTGAATTCCAAAGCCCAGGGAGCCCTGTGAAAAACATCCTGCCAGCAGATTCCCCCTCTTCTGTACCTAGGGAGCTGCAGCACAGATGCCTCCGCTGATGGCAGCAACGGAGCATGGGGAAAGGGGCAACCTCTCAAGTCAGACGCTCCCAAGCCAGTTAAGACATCACAGGTGAGAACTAGAACTTGAAACTACCTGGAAACTAATAGGCAGCCAGTGCAGGTCATGGACCTTCTGCTTCGCATGTCCCTGGCTTGAAACTCCCTCAGTATAGGGGCTGCTGCATTCTGCATCAACCAACATGTAAGACACAGCCCCATGCAGACTGCATAGTCCACTGATCTCAAGGCAAGTGAGGAATGGATCCGGGGAACCAGGTCCACACCCAAAAGCAACATGATGGGGGGGCCCAGTCTGGGAGTGCTAAAGAAGCATCATGCTTAGCCCTTAGGGCTGGGGAGATGGGGCATACCACTGCTGAGCATGACAGGGCAGTAGCCCATTCTAGCTGCCTCTGGGGCTGTTCTCTCCTCTCCCACCCCCCAAGGGTCTCCTTGTCATCTGAGACACAAGTAAATGGGATTCAGGTTCTGGAGGCAAGGGGGCAAGATGAGTAGCAGGGACACAAGTGCAAAGAACAAGTACCTGTTCCCCCAGGAAAATGAAATTACCAGAGTTCACTTAAATGGATCCCATTAAAGCAACACACACTGCTCAAAGAATAACATTCTCTGTGCACTGAAGTGAAACACCTACAGAAACACAGGGAGGCTGTTTGAAATGGCTCCCCTGAGACAGGGAGGGGATAAACCTCTCTACAGCAAGCTCAGCCCACCTAGTGCACCCTATGGGGAGAATGTAAGTGGAAAAAACGACCTGGTTAAACTAAGGAGGGAGCCCGACAAACAACAACCCCAGTAAGAAAAGGAGTACTTGTGGCACCTTAGAGACTAACGAATTTATTTGAGCATGAGCTTTCGTGAGCTACAGCTCACTTCATCAGATGAAGTGAGCTGTAGCTCACGAAAGCTCATGCTCAAATAAATTCGTTAGTCTCTAAGGTGCCACAAGTACTCCTTTTCTTTCTGCGAATACAGACTAACACGGCTGTTACTCTGAAACAACCCCAGTGTATGTGCATGTGTGGGATCCTAATAGACTATATAACAGAGGTCTAGACTGTATAAGGCCTTTGCAACTGGTTATGAGGAATGTGCTTGTATGGCACACCAGGAGCTAATCCTCAGACAACCCCACATAAAAAAGACCCCTCTGTTAAGGTGACATTTAAGGTTGCAAGCACGCATCAATGGTCTAAGTGCATTCTGCCTCTCAGGAACACTGGAAACCTATGAAATACAGACTGCACTCCCCCCACAGCATCATACTACCTTAAATCTGCCCACCACCGTGATACCGTGAAAAAAATTGATCAGAAACACATGCTAACCTACCTATCCATAACCAACAGCTTCATGTGATCAGGGACCACAGAGGCTCAAATGGGTCAGGTGGAATCCTGTAAGCGGTTGTGCTGCTTGACAGCTGTTTTTAAGGCCATGCACAACACGCACACAAGAATGTTACAGATTCCTGATTAGACAGGTAGCATGCTGAAGGCACTTGCCTCCCACTCACCTTTAAGGGTCTGATTCTGCCAGGTGCTAAGGCACGCAGGGGCAGATTTCAAAGGTATCTATAAGGCAAATAGGCACCTAGTGGGATTCTCTAAAGTTAGTCATAGAACTAACTCATCCCCCTATCCAGACCTCTTATATCCAGGTCATGCTATCAGTACACTGACATAAAAAAGGCAGAGATCAGTGTGTTGGCAAATCATCCCACCTAGTACTGGACACATGTATGTCACACTACGGATCAAATTATTGTTATTATACAGTTGTACTGCAGTAGTGCCCAATCAGGACTGTGGTCCCACTGTGGTAGGTGCTGTGCAAACAAAGAGACAGATACAGTCCCTACTTTGATGAGATTATAGGGGAAGCTAGATCGCATCAGGTGGAGACTGGGGTTGGGGAAACTGGAGGGTGAGTCAGGACTTCTTCCACTCTTGAATTCTGTCTCAGCCCTGCCTAGCTGTTACTAGAAAGCGAGTTCCCAGGAGACATCAGTGGGCATTTAGCTACGCATGGAAAATATGAGCAAGTGCAAAAAAAAAAATCAACTTTCTGTTCTCCCAAAGTTAAAAATAACACATGAATGAATGGAAGAAAGTCCACAGGAGCTCACAGTCACTGTGAACTTCATGGCACCAAAAGCACTTTCTTTGAACTGGCCTGTGCCTTTGTCAGGGCTGCATTTTCAAAAGGTTTACCTCTATTTCTGATAGAGACGGGTGAAGCTCAAAAGATCCAGAGGATCAGTTGAGTTTGACTAAGTGCTCATCATTTCCCATCCAAACCATCCAAATCTCCTGGGCCTGTGTTTCCCTTCCCTCCCCCACTTCTTTCCCCGCCTGTGAACAGCTCCCTGGTCTTTCTCTTCTCTTTTTCCTGCTGATAAAACCTCATATGATTTAAAAGCGTCTCCAACGAAAACGCAAATGGTGTTAGCAAATGTGCATTTGAGCTCCGCATGGTCCCAGGATTTTCGGAGTACTAAAACCCAATTAGGTAACACTCAGCAGCTACAGTGAGAGGGAGTGGTACAATCTCACCACGACTAATAGGGTTTTTAATAATAGATGGGCCTCTCTCTGCGATGTTGGAGAGGGAAGCTGAAGTGGTTTCAGTTGCAGTGCATCTTCTGGCTGCTGCTCAATGAAAGGAGAATGAATATTACATGAAAGTGGGGATTAACTTGCCCTCCAAGCCTATTATTACTACAAGGGAGATCCCTGCAGGTCACGGGTGAGGTTACTCTGATGGAGCAAGGTGAGGGAATCCCAACGTGCAGGGAACACGGACAATTCCCCTGTTATCTCATGAAAAGATTGGTCATCTCAAGTCAGGGCTGAGGCCTAGTGGTAGCAATGGTTGTGAAGTCCAGGAAGGAGTCAACCAGGAAAAGCTCTCTTCATCCGCAGGAGAGCAGAGTCCAGGTTGTGGACTGATGATGGAGCAAGACTGGAGGGAAACCAGGCACGGAATGAACCAGAAGAAGAATTTGCCTCTCCCTCTAGCAGGGGATGAAGCGGATGGTCCCTCAAGGTCAGGACTGGAACCATTGATAGAGCATCATGAAGAAGTCGACTGCAGGGGAAACTATAGCCCAACTCTACCTCTCCTATGTTTACAAAACCTTCACTTCATGCCTCCTTGCTCAAAACACAAATAAAAGCTGTGGAGGGCATTTGTCTTGTTGCCATAGAAACAGTTACTATAATCTCACCAAACTGTATTTATGCATCACTCCCCCCTCCAGCACTGGGCAACAGCCTGTTATTCAATGAGAAGGCTACGCTGTCCATGGAGGAGGTGGGGGTCATGCAAAGCAGCTTTGACACTCATTTTTCACTTAGACACAAGAGTTCTGGAACAGCCCACGCTCCCCTTTCCTTGGGTGTGCACACTTCTTTTTCGCCTGCTTTCTCTTCTCTGTTCGTTTGAGTGTCACATCATTTACATTTATGAAAAGAATGTCCTGGGGGGTGCATGGATAGCACAAATTGTGTATGATCAGATCAACCTTGTGCATAATACATTTGTCTGTGAATAAAGTCCCCGGGGCCCTCCCTACTGACTGACTGTCTCTGTAATGAAGTATTTGACTGTAATTTAGTTAAAGATGCTGGAGATAATAGCATGGGGGGGAACAGAAGAAGGGAGAAAAGAGAGAATGCCACAAAAAAGCTGCCTCTAATTATAAGCTAAGATGCTACTGAAATAACTGATGGCTACAATTAAGTTGATTCCTTGATCCAGTCCCTCTAAAAAAGTGGGACAAAGGCCCATCCTATGACACCAATGGCTTCTTGTAAGCTTGATTAGGACAGTTTGGATGCATATCCTAAGTGACGGCTAAGTGATTGAATTCAAGTGGCTTTGGATCAGACCCTAAGTGTGGCCTCGTGGGTTAAAGTGAGGCATAGGATTCCTGGGTTATATCCCATTCTGACTTAATACCATACCTTGGAACAATCACTGCCTCTCTCTGAGCTTCAGTGCCCCATCTATTTCCTGGGGACAATAACACTTCGCTACCTCACAGGGGCATTGTGAGGATTCATTCATTCATAGACCTTCCCCTTTGCTGGCATGAACAGAGGGGGTCTAGATATAGCAGGTCTGACGTGGGTGATACAGAAAAGGGGTACTAGCTGAGCAGCATTATTCCCCCCAAATCAACAGATGCTGTACTCTGAACCCCTGACATGACACCAACAAAACCCCTACACCTCCTATGCTCCACTGTTGTGGACTTAGCACTGCCCCATCCTCCGACAGCTTTCTCCTCCGACATCAACTCACCTATTAATTGTACGTTCACATTCAAAGTCCTTTCGTATGCTCCATTGTCCTGTGCCCAGGCAAAGTCCTCAGGGTAAGTAATAAGGTGAGCTCCAGGACGTGGCAAAAGAAGGCGCTTGATGCAAAGCAAGCGATTGTCCCCTGAGTGTTTTGAAGAGCACCTTCATCTGGTTCATTATGACAAGGATCTGAGTCATGCCAAGCTGCAAAGGTCTCACAGTCAAGGAGAAAACTGATCTGCAGTCACTGTCAGAGCTTCCACCCCCAGCTTCTCTCTTCATCTCTCCCTCTCCTCCTCCATCAAAACGCATAAAAGCCAGAGCCAAGAAGAACCGAGAGGCTATTATAGCCCACAATAGCTTTGAAGGCACAGACGACGATGTGGGAGAAAGTGGGAGCTGGTAGAGGAAGGGGGGATTGTGTGGAATTAGAAGGTTGGGAACCTCTGCTAATGTCAGAAGCAACAAACAGCTCAGGTTGCCCAAGAGGGATGGGAAAGGGGACTGTGAAAGAGGGAACTGACCACTGGGATTTGGTAGCACTTGGGTCGTGGATCACGGGGAGCCTGGAATCAACATGCGCTCCTTTGGTTGCTCCACAGGCCTGGTCAGGAGCTCAGAAGGGCAGGGGAAGGGGAAGGAGGGCTTTTTGTATGACACACACAAGTACTGGGGAAATGGCAGTTTCTCCTGTGTCACTTCATATGTTGCCATCCACTGAGACAAAAATCATATGATCTCCCTCCCAGAACGTGGAACAGTCCCATGCCTAGCAGGGGTTTTAAAAACGTCCGACCTTTCACACATGGTAGAACTCGAGCACAATGCTTCCTGAATGAGAAACTGCTTGAGCACATACACACACAGGAGAAAGCACCAAATCCACTCCTGGTGAAAAAGGGTGGCGTGCCCAGTGCCGTGAGGTTTGCTAACACAGAGGCTGCACGTGGCCCAGTGAGGAGACAACAAGTAAACGCTGTAATACCCAGCCCTTCTAGAACAGGCCTTGCTAACATACGTGTAATGCCCACAAGCGTCAGGCAGGCTGTGTTCCCTCCAACACCCAGAGATGCGTGCTTATCACTTTGTTTGCGGCTTCTCTCTGAGCCATTTTGCAGGGTTGAAGGCTATCAGGGGACTTTAATTAGAAAACCATTTTAACGAGCTGACACTCACAACAGCTGCCACCGGCTACAGGAAATTAACCCTGGTGTCAAATGAGCTAGAGCACTGACACCCAGGAGTGTGTGGCACGAGGGGGTGGCTGCCCACTGCAGCACAGAGGGTTGACATGTGCGTCACATCGGTGCCTGTGCTGAAAAAGGGGGCTCTCTTTAAGCCACGTTGTGGTCCCTGGCTCAGGTTCCCAGCCCCCTCAATGCCCAACTACAAAGACTGCTTTCCCCTTCAAAATGAACACACTCTGCTGAGTTTTGTACCAATCACGTGTCTCAGCTAGTCCAAGAAGAAATCCACTGTGGAGGGTGACACAGGGACAACTGCATCATTTATGGAGTCCTCAAGAAAGGACAATGCCTCTGCACTGTCCCCTGCTCTCTCTCTCACACACAGGCTAAGACACTGGAGTGGGAAGCCATGCAAGGATGCTGATTATTGTTACTGACATGTATTACAGTAGTGCCTAGAGACTCCAGCTGAGCTCCAGGCCTCCTTGTGCTAGGTCTGGTACAAACACACAGTAAGTGACAGTACTAGACAAATAGGTGGGGAGGGGAGGGCCAACTGGAGGCAAGCTGGGTGAGCCATTTACAAGGATCAGTTTATGCATGAATGTGGTACCATTTTCTGTTTGCCTTTGGTTTCACACAGCTCCACCATCTTATTACCGTATTCTCCTGTCTCCTTCCATTGACTCCTTATTTTGGCTCCTCCTAGTGTTCTCACATGGGTGTACTGCACCGACTCAGGCCCTTTAGCAGTAGGTACGACAGCGTCTACTGTAACAAGGACACATGGCTGAGTGAGTTTTAAGCAGTCCATGTTGGTTGTGCCAGGAAACCTAACTGTTTCTTTCAGCAAAGATTTTTCGTAGTGTGCTCCCGAGTCACCCAGAGCACACAACGGATGCCAGAGCACCAGTGGACGCTGGCTGCCTGGCTCAGGGCTGAACTGCCAGTGACAGTTTCCCCCTGCTTTTGTCTGCCATTGATCTTTTCCTTTGTGCCTGACATATACCATTTGCAGATCCCAGGTACTAAGGAAATCCCGGCAATGAATTCAGCACCTTTCCAGGCAAAAAAATTCGAAGCAGGACTAGAACCTACATATATTCAAGACCAATAGCTTTGCCGCTAACAAAGCTGTTCTGCTAATGCAATCCAGGCAAGAGGCTATCCAAATAGAAGTATATTAAGTTCATCTTTCATTGCTATGGGTAGAAACGTTTACCCTGAATACTTTCTTCAGCAAAGACATCAGAGGCAACACCAGTTTTAAACAACCCTTGAACTATCTGCATCCCCATCCTCTTTTCAGTGCAGTTAGGATCTACCTTTAGTTAAAGGGACACTGTCAGATAACTCATGGGGGTAAATTCCATTTATGCCATTACATAGTTTAAATCTGGAATAACTTCATTTACTTGATATCTTTTCAAAAGCATGGATTAGAAACTTACTTTAACACAGAAGCTGAAATCTCCTCCTCCTATGAAGTCCTCCTATCCTGTGTTGGCAACAACACCTTAGCTTATTTCACCTGAAAGAATGTTAACCATCTACTGTACTTTACACCATTTATGCTCTTTGTTTACTCTGGGCATGAATCCACTGCAGAGGCGTATTTCTCTGCTCCCTACATGAGTGAAACTTCACTGATTTCAATGGTGTTACTCCTTATTTACACCAGTGTGCAATCAGAAAAATCAATCCTACGCTTTTGTTTCTAGTAAGTTTCACTTCCAGACGCTGTGATGCTAAGCTGCAAATACAGCAGTAGAAGTTTTACATCTATTCATTTGTTTGAAATCATTTCCATTAGAATTTTTTTACAAATAATATCATGAAAAACATGTTTATCTTGCTTTTTGATGGTATGTACATTTTTGTATTTTGCAGTGTTGCCAACTCTCCTGATTTTAACATGAGTCTCACAAAAGTTGATGTTTCCCTTAAAGCCCCAGCTCCTGGAGTCAAGTGACTGCATGAGCATTTCAGCCTTCATTTAAAAAAAAGAAAGTTGCTAACCCCATGGATGCAGAAAAGAAGCTTGAAAAAATGGACTGAGTGCACGCTAAAGTCTATGAAATCAGAAGGCAAAGAAAAGAAAAAGAAAAGAAAAGAAAATGTATGTTTTTAGAAATCTCATTATTTTTACACAAATTTCATGATTGGGTATGCGGCGGGGGGCACAACTCCTGATTTTTGGACTTTTGACATTGGCCATACCGATTTTACAAAACCAAAATTTTGCAACGAACTTGACCTGGAACATAGATTCCTTTAAAGACCAACTTTGCCAGGGAACCAATTTTGTTTTATTTTGCCCCTTTGGTGGTTGCTTTAGACAGATTTTCACCTTACAATAAAGGATGCAGCAGGTAGTATCACTTCCTCATTCCTATCCCCCCTCGGGTTGGAGAGTAAAGCAACAAAAATCCTCTGTTGCCAGGATCACTTGGTGCAGACATGTGGATTATAGTACAAGAAATAGGCGCCTCAAACCCTTAGGAATATGGAAAAATAAAGAGCTACCGTTGCATATAAGTGGTGCAGAAAAACATCTTCATGTTTCTCCTCTCAAAACAAGAAACACTGCACACCCCACCCCCCATCCCACCCCAGTAAACCTAAGGATAATGGAAAATAACTGACATTTTCTTCCAAGAGTTGTTAATTAAAACAACATTAAACATGCTATGTTCAGTATTTTGTCAGGCACAGGGACAGGCTACTAAAATTATCACTAAGGGGCCTATTAGATATCATAATGTTCTCCCAGAGTAGCTAATTATGGCAATTTTTAAAGGTTCTCACTCCACCACCTTGCAAAAATCTTTTTGCTTTTATTACTTACTCACATAAAATAATCAAATGTTAACAACCTACCATGGAGAAGGCTGCGTCTGTGACACAAAGGACCCTGCGTCATAATCGCAGGGGGAGGAAGGGACTTTGCAGAAGAACCTGGTGGAATCCAACAGCAATGAAGTGTTCCTTTTCCTCTTTGTCAGAGCCCTAAAGGTCTAGTGTTCCCTCTGTCTCTCAGTGGGAAGCTTGTGCAGAGAACATAGAAAACATTATCTCTGTAATGGGCCAGGACCAAAAAAGAGCCCCAGCAACCAGGATCCAAACACCCCAGACCTTGGGGAAGTTCATAAATCTTTGGGGAAGGGGCAGTCTTTGTTCTGTGTTTGTACAGAGCCTAGCATAATGGGGTCCTGGTCCATGACTAGGCTCTACAGTAAGTAATACTACTGAATATCCAGGTCTGAACTTCTGTCTCTAATAAGAGCAGATACTGTAATGCATACATACAAAGGGGATGCTTCACTGAGGCTGCTGCACACAGACAGGCTGTGGTTCTTTCTGACGCTCTAGCTCCCAGATGAAGGATATGTCTATATTGCAATCATGGGGTGCGACTGCACCTCGTGTAGACATTCCTGACGTAGCTTTAATCTAGCTAGCTCAAGTATTGGAGCAGTGGCTTGACAAGTACCTGGAAAGGCTTGTACAGCTTCACTGGTCCAGGACCCAAGCTAGCTAGATTAAAACTAGCTTGGGTGTGTTGTAATTACATCCCTTGAGTGCAGTGTATGCTTACCCTAACACTGTCTGTGCTGCCTACTTTTACAGCACAGGGTCTCCTTAACTCCTGGCCTAGACTAAGCACTCGTGGAAAGCACTGCTCACTGCGCAACAAGGCCCTACACTGGCTCCGTTCAGCAGGAGCTATTGAGGAGTTCTGACCAGCAGATATAATGACAGCTTTGTTTTCCTGATGCATTAAGGGGACCAGTTTCCCTGAAGTATCCAAGTTTGTGTGGGAGGGTGTACTCTTTCAGTGCCTGTGCCATCCACAAAGCAGCAACCTTGGCCTTCCCCTCGATGCTGTAGAAATTAGGTCAGTGGCTTTTGTTTTCCCCCTTTCCACTCCTGCAAAGCACATTAGAGCTTAAATCCTCAAGACAAAACATTATTATTGTTATTATTATTATTATTGGGTTTTTTTACTGTGGAAGAAAATATTAATGTTATAAATAGGTGCCATTAGCATAAACAGAGCCGCATATTAATCTGCATGCTGGTGTCTCCGCTGTCAGAAGGCAGAAAGGCCCCAGAGGCCCTGCTTTCGCTGGGGAAAATAATGATGGCATTAGCTCTAATGCTAATGATAAGAAGGCTGCTGTAAATGATATGCCAATTTCTTTTGTAATCCTGTTTGGGCAAGGATTTCTTCCCTGCTCTCCATAGTGTCCACAAAGAACTACCACATCAATAAATAGCAGCATTGCCAATACTCCTGGTTTTATCACGTGTCTTGCAAGAGTTGGAGGTTTTCTTAAAGACCCAACTCCTGGAGACATGTGATTATGTGAGACTCTCAGCTTTCATTTAGACATGAAGTCTTTAGCCCAGAGAAAAGCTTGAAATCCTGACCCAAATGCAACCTAGATTCTGAGAAACCAGAAATTAAGAGATCCCCCAAATGTATTGTTTCTTAAAAATCTCATGATTTGTGGGGGACCTGATTCCTGATTTTTTTTTAATTCTTCGGCATGGTGATACTGAAATATTCAAACACAGCAGAAGCCCTGGTGGGGAAGGAGAACTCCTGGAGCTGGTAATGAACATAACAATGGCCAACTAAAGATGGGTCCTGGGTGCAAAGAACAGAGCTGGACCCTAACTTCACCGAGGCTCATGTGTGTGTAGATCCAGCATTTGGTTCTGCCCATGAAAGAACTACGCACTAGATCCAAACTGTTATAAAACTTCAGGGACGGTTGGAACTGGGGTTGTGGGTTCCACTCAGCCACAAAGTTCAAACCTAGATTATACTATCCATGGGTTTGTAAAAGTGACAGGACTTGGCTGTGATGAATACAAAGAAGAGAAGCTACTTGGTACAGACAGACCCTGTGGCTCTCTCTGAATTCCTAGCTCCTGGACTAACTAGTACCTCAAGTCACTGCACAGGAGTCCCCTGGCCTGGATTCAGCAGTTATGGAAGGTACTGCTGGCTACGTTACAGGGTATTTGCATCCTGGATTATGGTGCTGCAGTACCCACATGGAAAACACTCACTACTGAGCTCAGCTAAAAACCATTGTCCATACGTTTTCCTTTGTTCATTTGCTCTTTTGGTGCATATCCTGAAGTCATGGGATGGAGCTCACCATAGGGAAATTTAGGATGACTATCTGGGGGAAAAATCTTAACAGTGAGCAACTGGCCCAGAATACACCTGTGGACTGTACCTGCCCTGGAGGCCACAGATCCAGGACTGGCAGGGTGAGCAAGGGAAAAATCCTCAGATGTAGAAAGGTCCTAAGAGGACTGGAAATGATAGAGCCTAGTGAGTAGTAGGAAATGGGTCTGTCAATGAACACATGCTGCCCAGTGATGGCTTCTCTCGCCACCACAGCCTCTAGAACACATGAAGAGGGAGCAAGCCTCAGTATTTGAATGTTGGTAACTATGTGCTGCAGAGGATATGACAACAATAGGACAACCTTCATGTCACCTGAAGCCCATGTTAAGCAATGGGAGTGTATGATGGGGCGTCCACCCCACACTGACATGTAAGGGGTTAATAGAACCCTAGGGAGGCTAAGCAGGAAGCAGCCAACAGAAGAGAGGCTGTTATGAACAACCAATCAGGTCCCTGCAGGCCCATATAAGAAAAGCCGCAGGGCAGAGGAGGGTCAGTCACTACCTGGAGCTCAAGGAGGGAAGCTTGGGTTCCTAGCAGGTGGATGGAAGCGTGCATCATGGACAGAGCAGCTGCTGGCAGGGACTGGGGGAGCAAGAGGGAGTTCCTGGCTGGCTGCTAGGACTGACATGCTGAGGCCTTGAGTTAAGGGTGAAGAAGGTGCTGAGATTGCGGCTAAGTGGCCCAGGGAAATGTACTGAGTAACTGGGGGGATGCAGCATTTGGATGCTGTCTAGTGGGTCCCTAGGCTAGCACTTAGAGTAGTGGGCAGGACTGGGTCCCCCTCCGCCTCACCGCTGGGGAAGTGGCTGGACAGTTGGACTGCCATACTAAACCCTGGAATGGGGGAGAACAGATGGTGACACAGCCGGAGGACTATGCCATGAAGAGAACACCGCCGTCCCTGGAGTGACACGGGTCAGAGAGCAGACATGATGGTGGGCGAGGCACAGTCAGGGGAGGATGTACTGACCTGCGGCGCTAATCTCCAGAGCAACCAGGAGGAGGTCCCAGTCCAGCAGCAAGAGGTGACCCCGTGACAGAGCAGAACCAGCAAGATTGAAATGTGAAAACTGGTGCAAATGCCATTTCCACTCATTCACCTACTGTGTTGCTCATATTCAGTCCATTCCAATGGTGGGATTCAGAACGTGCCCTGCAGACTCATGCTGTCTCCGGGCAGCTTCACACTGCAGAGAACCCTGCAATGGAATTCCTCTGGAATTCCGGGAATGTCCCTGCAGGAGCCTCAGAACATTAAGCCAGGATAACCATAAGTGGGGTATCCGCCCCCCCACTCCAAAAACCACAGTTTGACAGAAAATCAGGATCAGGAGCATCACAGCAGGTCTTCTCCCTCCCAGTTAACACTCTCAGGATAGTGCAGCTAATTGTGAGAACTGCTGTCAGAATGATTGTAATACTCCAGCAGGGGGCAGCAGCACACACACACTGCCCACAAACAACACACATCTGATGAAGTGAGCTGTAGCTCACGAAAGCTCATGCTCAAATAAATTCGTTAGTCTCTAAGGTGCCACAAGTACTCCTTTTCTTTCTGCGAATACAGACTAACACGGCTGTTACTCTGAAACACATACCAGGCAATTCATCACAATACTTGTGTAATGTGAGAGCTTCCAGTCACTCAACACTATTTTCTAAAAAAAATAAATATTGTGAGGTAAAGGAATGTGAGGGTGAAATCCTGACTGCATTGAAGTCAATGGCAAAATTCCAATTGACTTCAAAGGAGCCAGGACTTCAAACTGCAAATGGATGGTGGTGGAGGGAGATATTTTGGCAAACACAGGCTCAAGCCACACACTATGGGAACATGATAGCAAATATCAGAGAGATAAATCACCATGCAAAATATTAATAAGCTTGCCTTTGTTTTTTAGGGTTGCCACCTGTCCAGGCTTTCCCACTTTTTTTGAGGTTGCTGTCTGGGGAAATCTGTAAGACTTCTCCGTACACACCAAGAGCTGTCCACTTTTATGGACTCATGATTAGCCCAGATATTCCTTTGTTTGTACCTCAGAGGTGGCAACCCTAGTCCTCCCACTCCCAAGTAAGTTGTCAGTGTGGCTGCATATAGATACCATAGTCACCTTCTAGAAACTGCGTGCAATTGGCATAGGGTACAGAACTCAGGACTGTTTGCACCAAAAACAGCATAAAATATCACCTCAGCTAAGAAAGAGCCTTGGTGAGGCTAGGGCTTTGTAAATCAGCCACTAGAGGGTCACACACACACTTACTTGAGGAAGGCTGGCATTCCATTAGCAGAGGGCAGTCATGAATGTAAGTATGACACAGGGTACCTAACATGGGCAACAGATTACTGACCAGGTGTCAAGTGATGCAGATTAGTCACTTTGAACCCCATATCAGAGGTTGTCAGTCTCCTTTGCAACCTGATCAACAAACCATGCTGGCAAAAACTCACAAACTGGATGGCCCTGAAGGTCTGAATTCAGACACTCTATGCTGTGACTTTTGAGCCACATAGGAATCCGTCTCCATCTCCATCCATCTAGACCAACAATCAGTGCCTCTTGCAAAGAAAAACAGAGCTTTCACTTACCTAGAAAAGAAAAACAGAAGAGAGAGACGGAAGATGAGGTTAGTGAATTTCCCTGAAACATACAGATGCTGCCATTCCCCATTTCCCAGAAGATTCCTGCATCCAAGCACATTATAAGGAGATTCCTGACATGCTTGGGAACAGGAGTGATCTATGACTGCTCTATTAGCACATGGCCATTATCTAACCTGCAGTAATTGGTTTGTGGTGCCATTTAATGTTATACAGATTATTCATTAAGAAAAGCAAGTATGAGCAGGTGTTTTCATCAACATCTTGTTCTGTACAAAAAAAAAAAAAAAAAAGATACCATGACAACATTAACCACATGGAAGGACACAAATTATCCTGGCAATGAACAGCAGGGTTCAGGAGGTCTTGCATTCCAGAGACAGAAGCTTAAGTGAGAAAGGAAAGAAGCCCCCTTTAAAGAGAGGGATGGCTCAGGGGTATGAATCTTTCACCTCTTCGTTGCCATCCTAAATCAGCCAAAGCGACAGGGACTGAAATATATCGTTTAATGGCTCGGGGGCCTATCTGAAAAGAAGTGGTGGGTCTTTGATCAGTTCCCCATAGATATTTGTGTCCATATTACAAAACCCTTATTGGCAGTCTGTGCAGAAGGGTTAAGGATTGCACAGGCCATGAAAATGGAACTCTCCTCTGACCCAGTGAGCTGGCCCCCTCATGTACCCTTGAGGAGAAGCTAGCCCTGAAGCTGCCTGTGCTGTGAATTATTCTGTGGATCAACAGACACTCTGGTCTGCAGGGCTGTCACTCAAGCATTAAGGGTAGGGTCTTCACAGCACTGGCCTAACTCTGCTCCCGTTGTAGTCAATACAGAAGTTTTACCATTGATTCCAGCGGGAGCAGAGTCAGGTGAAAGTCGAGGGGTTTTGAAAATCCCGCCATAAATTTGTTTGTCTGCATAAAGGAAGCAAAGAAGCCACATAAATGTCCTAGAAATGAATAAACATCAAAACATAAAAGGATTATTGTTATTTTATATCATTATTGTTATTTTATTACTGTATTGTGGAAACACCGAGAGGCGCTGACAGAAACTGGGGCCTAATGGTGCTAGGTACTGTACATATGCAGAGTCAGAAGACAATAGCTGCCTCAAAGAGCTTACAATCAAAATAGACAAAGGGGGAGGGACAGGAAGGGGACTATTTGATATGAGGAAGCATGATCTAAGCAGATCAGATCTGAAATATCACTTGGCCTTTCTATGCTTCTGATACGTGGACTAGCTTAACGTTTAGAAACAGTGGTCTGTGGGGAACATTGCAATCACAAGAGGACTACCTTGGCTCTCAGGCACTGGTTTGTTAGGTGAAGGCCTTACCTGTCCTGGAGTAAATTCCCGTAAGCAAAATAAATTCCTGTTTATTCCCAGGAACTAAAACAGTTTGAAGGAGTCACTCCTCTAGCTGAGGCTAGGGAGCAATTGTCACCGGGAATGAACTTAACAAAGTTAAGGTCTGGCACTGGAATTGGAGATTGTTTCCTCTACTATACCTTTGAACAAGTGTTGGATTTTGAACTCCTTAGTGTTTGTATATATATATTGCATTTACTCCTGCTCCGGTCCATGAGCACTAGATACCACAGAGAACAGCACTGAAGTATCCCATTTAGGTCTTGCCTACACCCCAAAGTTGTACTGTTATAACAATACTGGTATAGCTAAAGCAGTACAAGCCCTTGTGTGGACTTAGTTATATCAGTACAAAAGTGACAGGTTTCAGAGTAACAGCCGTGTTAGTCTGTATTCGCAAAAAGAAAAGGAGTACTTGTGGCACCTTAGAGACTAACCAATTTATTTGAGCATGAGCTTTCGTGAGCTACAGCTCACTTCATCGGATGCATACTGTGGAAACTGCAGAAGACATTATATACACACAGAGACCATGAAACAATACCTCCTCCCACCCCACTGTCCTGCTGGTAATAGCTTATCTAAAGTGATCATCAAGTTGGGCCATTTCCAGCACAAATCCAGGTTTTCTCACCCTCCCCCCCCCCCCCCCACAAACTCACTCTCCTGCTGGTAATAGCCCATCCAAAGTGACCACTCTCTTCACAATGTGTATGATAATCAAGGTGGGCCATTTCCTGCACAAATCCAGGTTCTCTCACTCCCTCACCCCCCTCCAAAAACCACACACACAAACTTACTCTCCTGCTGGTAATAGCTATTGGATGAGCTATTACCAGCAGGAGAGTGAGTTTGTGTGTGTATGGGGGTGGGGGGATGAGAAAACCTGGATTTGTGCTGGAAATGGCCCACCTTGATTATCATGCACATTGTAGGGAGAGTGGTCGCTTTGGATAAGCTATTACCAGCGGGAGAGTGAGTTTGTGTGTGTGGTTTTTGGAGGTGGGTGAGGGGGTGAGAGAACCTGGATTTGTGCAGGAAATGGCCCACCTTGATTATCATACACATTGTGAAGAGAGTGGTCACTTTGGATGGGCTATTACCAGCAGGAGAGTGAGTTTGTGGGGGGGGGGGGCGGAGGGTGAGAGAACCTGGATTTGTGCAGGAAATGGCCCAACTTGATTATCATACACATTGTGAAGAGAGTGGTCACTTTGGATGGGCTATTACCAGCAGCAGAGTGAGTTTGTGTGGGGGTGGGGCGGAGGGTGAGAAAACCTGGATTTGTGCTGGAAATGGCCCAACTTGATGATCACTTTAGATGAGCTATTACCAGCAGGACATTGGTTGGGAGGAGGTATTGTTTCATGGTCTCTGTGCATATATAATGTCTTCTGCAGTTTCCACGGTATGCATCCGATGAAGTGAGCTGTAGCTCACGAAAGCTCATGCTCAAATAAATTGGTTAGTCTCTAAGGTGCCACAAGTACTCCTTTTCTTAGTACAAAAGTGCTTATACCAGTATAGCTATTCCCATAAGGTATCTTTATAAAAGTATAATTATGTCCGCACTAGGAGTTGTACTGGTATAACTCTATCAGTAAGAAATCACACCCCTAACCAGTAGTGAGCTGGAGCCGGTTCGCACCGGTTCACTAGAACTGGTTGTTAAATTTAGAAGCCCTTTGAGAACTGGTTGTTCCACGAGGGACAACCAGTTCTAAAAGGGCTTCTAAAATTAACCGGCCAAAACTGGCGCCTTAGGTGCTGACTCCATGGGTGCTCCAGCCCTGGAGCACCCAAGGGGAAAATTTTGTGGGTGCAGAGCACCCACCGGCAGCTCCCCTCCCTGCCCCACCCCCAGCTCACCGCCGCTCCACTCCACCTCCTCCCCTGAATGCACCACCCCACTCTGCTTCTCCGCCCCCCCACCCCAGGCATCCCACGAATCAGCTGTTCACGCAGGAACCCAGGGCGGGCTGAGAAGCAGGCGGCGGCTTCCCACTCAGGCCCAGGGAGGCGGAGGTGAGCTGGGGCGGGGGGGCACGAGGAGGGCCGCCCGCGCAGCAGCAGGTAACCCCGGGGGGGGGGGGCACGCAGGGGAACCGCTCCCTGCCCCAGCTCACCTCCGCCACCATTGGCCTGAGCGGGAAGCCACCGTCTGCTTCTCAGCCCTCCCAGGCTTCCCGCCGAACAGTTGATTCGCGGGAAGCTGGGGTGGGGGGGAGGGGGCGTGGAGAAGCAGAATGGGGCGGTGCGTTCAGGGGAGGAGGCGGAGCAGAATGGAGGTGAGCTGGGGCCGGGGAGCTCCCGGTGGGTGCTCTGCATCCACCAAATTTTCCCCGTGGGTGCTCCAACCCCAGAGCACCCAGGGAGTCAGCACCTAAGGCACCACTTTTCATGTGATCAGTGGGGGAGCGGCTGCTCCCCCTGCTCCCCCCCATAGCTACACTCCCCTGCCCCTAGGAGGCAGAGGGACCTGCCGGATGCTTCCTGGGAGCTGCCCCAGGGTAAGCACCTCTGGGACTCCCCACCTCGCCTCCCGGCAGGTACCTCTGGCTCTTAGGGGTGGTCACCCACTACGGTGGCTCATGAGACCCGCCTGCCCGGTTCTGGGGGCAGTCAGGGGACAGGGGAGGGGGGTGGATGGGGCAGAGGTCCGGGAGGGGGCGTCAAGGAACGCGGGGGGGTTGGATGGGGCAGGAGCCCTGGGGTGCGGGGGTGGCCAACGACCCCCTCGTGGGGTGAGGAGGGAACCGGTTGTTAAGATTTTGGCAGCTCATCACTGCCCTTAACCAATATAGGTCTAATAGTACAAAACCAGTGTACAGAACAGGCCTCAGTGTCAAAATTCTCACATTCAGGCCAGCCTCAAATAGCTGCCTCTGAATTTAAGTCAAGTTCACCAAGCGTATCAAAAGACAGCCACAGGGACAATAAATCCCAGAGGGCCCTCTGAACTGCATTGTTATGTACATCCCAGGAGTGGGGCGTGCTGCAACAGACTTTGTAACCAAGTGGCAGTTCTGCTTGCTGCTCATACTATAATAATTAACAAAAACGTGCTTCCATTGCACCTTGATACTTAGGATCTCAGAGGTCTTTGCAAAGCCGCGGGGAAGGATCACTATTCTGATTTTTTTTCAGAGGGGGGAGCTGAAGCACGGGGAGAAGGTAAGTGACTTGCACAAAGACATCCAGGGAATCAATCACACAGCCAGAAGCAGAACCCAGGAGTCCCGGCTTCCCTGTCTCATGCATTAACCACTGGATAATGCTGCTACAGGAAAAGCCTCGTACCAATATGCCTAGAAGCACCTCTTACTCCAGTGCAGTGCTGCACCAGCTAGAGGCCTCCCGAGAACTCTGACTGTCCCTCCCGCTGTCTCCTTGAAATGGCTCCCAGCAAAAGGCGGATTCCTTAATTGTGTTATTAGCTGAATTATTAATTGATATGAAAACAGCATTTTACTGGGCATAAAAAGTCATTTGGAAATGAGATAAAACGTTCTCGGCGATGCCTGCCTCGGAGCAGAGCCGGAGCGAGGGCTCTGACAGCTTGATTATTATGCACATTAGTGCAATCTGGTGAGCTCCCAACACAGAGAGCACGGAGTCCCCAAGTACCGTATCCATCAGGCAGCCTCTCTCTCCCCCACTCTCCTCATCGCCCGCTTTGCATTTATGTGGTAGACCTCAGGGGTACATTTTTCTTTCTGATCAATCCCAGCTGTCATCACTATAGAGTTGCTAATAGCAATGGGGAGAAATATTATTTTCCCCTCAGCCCCACACTGGGAGGGGCTGTTTCTGTACCTCCCCCCAGAACTCCCTCTGCCCCACACTGGAAGACTGTTTCTGTGCCTTTCCACATTGGACTAAGCCCATTCTAGTCTACACCATCAGAGGAATTTATTTCTGCTCATCCTTCCCTTCCCCTTTGCCTCACACGGAGGGAAGGGCTCCACCTTCTTTCATCTCCCAGGTGCCTCACAAGGCAGCATCCTTCTCTGCCGCATCCCCTGGAAATGCGTCCTCCTCTCACCCCCAGGTACTCTTGGCCTCCTCTATCTGTCTTCATTCTCCGTAGGAATGTCAAACCCTCACTCTCCCCAGAACTGCAGCAGAAGCAGAGCAGCCTGTGAGATGGAACTAATTAATTCTGGACTTCCAGAGACTAGGAAAGGAAAACAACCCCAGACCTAGCCCATCTCCGATCCCCTTACCAATCAACGAATCAATGAGAACCTATTCCTGCTGATCCACAGCTCTAACATACAATCACTAGCAAACGCTGGCGATCAATCCTGTCTCTTACATGCAAACCTTGTAATTTAGTAATAACTACTCAGCCACCATTGACCTGCTAATTAATCCATGGATTTTTTTGTTGTGCCTTTAATCGTTGGCCCCGCTATGTGAGTCACTTTAGACTGCTCGCTCTGTGCTGAGCCTAACCAACTAAATGCTACTTCAGTTCTGTAGTAATAAAACACTGAAATATATTGACTCCCTGCCAGCAATCTCGCTCTTTCTCTGCCTCTCCGCATGTTGGCTGAGTGCTGGCGTGTGAAGGGAATATAGAGAGGGGAAGGCACTGGCCGTGAGATATGAAGTTTAGGACACAGGTGAGGGAAAGCAAGGATTAGTCACCAGTGACAAGACAAAATAAAAAGCCCTGCTCCCTGCCACATCGCCTCTGGCAGCCTCAACTCCCTTTCCTCCCACCCCAATGGGATACTCTGCTTAGTCGAAAATCTCCAGCTGCACTTTGGATCCTGCTTCCTTCTCTGTCCTGCCTCCCCACCAAGAGACACTCCTCCTCTTTACTTCCATGGTCGCTTACACCATTTCTATGCTTGCAGTGGAAAAACCAGGGGGTATATTGAGAGTCACCGTAATTCAGTGGACAGGGCACCAGGGTGAGACTCAGGAGATATGGGGTTTGTTCCTAGTGCTGTCATGAGCTCATTGTGCAACCATGGACATGTCATTAATGCCAGAGTTTTCAGATGTGGCTCCTGATTTTGGGTACATTTTCATCAGACTTGAGTAACCACAAATCCTATTGACTTCAGTGGGCACTGTGGGTGTGCAGCACTTGTGGAAATCAGGTGACAGGCTGGACACCCAAAATCACTGGTCATTTAAGCACTGACCTTTACCTATGTGTGTCTCAGTCCCCCCTCTGCACAATGTAAATAATAATACCCAGTTCTTACATGATGATGCTTGCCCACCTTCACAAAGTGCTCTGAGATCTACAGATGGAAAGTGATATAGATGTGTACTAAGTATTGTTATGATCCTTCTTTTCTCTTTCTAAAACCGTTGTACCTCCTCTGTGACAAGTGCTAAAGTTACCCAGCCAGTTGTCTAACTCAAAAGCTTGGTAAGATTTCATTCCAGTTGGTAAGTATCAGCCACCATCAATTTTACCCTCCTCCCAAAAACAGACGGGGAAAATAATTCCGTCAGATAGGGAAATGTGAAATGACTCAGATGTTTGGAAAAATGTACGATACTCTTTTTGCAAAACCCCTCCGAGAATAAACATCGGGGGTGGGATTTTCAAAAGCGCAGTGCTGTACACAAACATACAGCATCCAGTCTGCAGGGCAGGGGGCCTATACAGTGGAAGCACAGCACGATGGGAGAGGTGATGTAATGCAGAGGAAGAAGTCCGTGGGTAACTGCTTGGTGCTGGCAGCAGGCATAGGATGCTGCTCCAGCTGGTCAGTGGAATTCTACGTTGAAATGCGTGACATTTCATGCAGTGAAAATCAACGGGAGTCTGTCCATGAGACTGATATTTAGCCTCCCATGTGGAAGTAGAATTAAATATTAAAGCTTTTGTTATTGGCTATCATTGTTATTGTTGTTGCAGTAGCACCTACAGGCCTCACCCAGTCAGGGCCACATTGTGCTAGATGCTGTACACACACACAGTCGACAACAGTCCTCGCCCTCCAAGAGCTCACAGCCTAAAAGGCAAGACACAGTGATGAAACAAACAGGAGGATTAGGAGAAGAGGGGGAGAATGCGGGAAACAGAAACAACAGGGAGTTTTAACACAGCCTAGTTCTGCAACCAGTTCATGGCCATTCACCAGCAGCCATCAGAACTGGTCCCTGGCCTAGTGTTGGGACGTGGTCGTCCAAAACAGCAGTACCTTCCTACGGCTCTCTGCGTTACAGAGCTTAACTGGAGTTTACATAGTTGTGCAAACCACTTTAAAGAGCGTAGCTGTGGATATGTACAACAGTGTGGCATGACAGGGGTTCAAGAGTCAGTGCAATGCAGGTGTTTATCAGCAACAAATATACTAAAATAGCAGGGTAATTCACTGACCCTGGAGCAACAGGCTAATGACATTGCACAGGGTAATTCACTAGCCCTGCAGCAACAATTGACTGGCTCTACACAGCTAATGTAGTGGCACTGCAATAGCAATTCAATGGCTAGCTCATGATGCTGCCTAACTAATGTGATTGACACTGCTATACACTCCTAGTTCAGGACAGTGCTAGTACGAAGGCACCTACTATAGTGTGAGCTGTAAGAAAAGCCGTGATACTTCGGCACGCTCTTCCCTGTTCCTCGCACCACTGCTAGCACGCTGTAAATTTAACATGTTTGCATGTACATATTCTTTCCCAAGCCCATTGCGTTCCCCTGGCCTTTTCTGATTGTCTCCATAAACAGTAATGTCCGAGTGTGGCTGGGGTAGGAAGAGTAGTTTGAACAAGGTTTCCCAGCAGTAATGGATCATGCTGGAAACCCTGGGGCAGGCTTTGAAGCAACATTTCTGAAAGTGTCCTTGGGGATTCCCTGGAATCCCATTGTCCTGTGCTGGCTCCATACTCCGCTTTTTCACACCCATTAACGTTCCTGCAGTGCGAGTCACACAGGGCATTTTATGACCTCTTCTGCTCCCAAAGAATTGGGGGTGTCTGAATCGCAGAACCTCCCACTGCTTGATGCTTCAGGGAGGCATATAGGCAGATGGGATTTCTGTGCACTTCCTGGAGGTTAGTTATGCCCAGATCCTCAAGGTATTTCAGCTCCTAACTTCCAATGGAAATTCTATTGAGAATCTTGATCCTTAGAGACTGCAGGAGAGGTAGAAGTGACTTACAGAGAGTGTGTTGGGGTCAGGTGGTCTGGAGCTATAAAAGATCACACATAGCATGTCACACAAAAAGACAGATCTTACCAGACATGATTTAGGCTCCTGAATGGCTGTGCAGCACAATTGTTTCAGCTGCTTGAGCATGGATCCCAAAAACATTTGAGGGGTGCAGGTAAGAGGAAAGGTCATCTTTCTTTAAATCAGGTCTATTCTGTCCAGGTTTTGATATTGCACCCATCAACAGGGGATCTGAACACTTTATAAAAAATATTTCCATTACAAATCTCTCTGCCAAGATCACTAGACAGAGCAAACAGTCCCTCCCCTATACTTCAAATTAGAGGAGGCCTCACTCCATCAGCGCAATGAAGAACCAACAAGCATGCTACAGCACGTCAGCCGAGAGACTGCAGTGTGAGCAGAGAGCCACTAGACTCCATGTGCTTTAGCAGAGAATGACTTCCTACCTGGGAGTACATCGCTTTATTATGTTCCTCCAACAACATAGTCTAGTCCATGTTAGTAACTGGAGGTCCAAGCACTCTATGAGTTCAAACCAACTCCACACGCGTGTTTTAAACCCATGCTACGTAACAGTTTGGCTGTTGATCGAGTCAACAGCCCATTTCACAAATGCTTAACTTTGCCAGTCATTCTGTCCCTCTACTTGGAGCAGGAATAGGGGGCGCATGCGGACAAAGGTGTCTTTAAGTCATTTTTGTACCCCCATATATTGTGGCAATTTATAATCTCCTCTCCAGAGCTTTCTATGAGCCCTGCATTGCTCTACTACAACGCACTCCATCTACAACCCATCCCTGCCCTCAGTTTGCCCCTCCGCCCCCATTCCCTGCCGCTGACAAGAATACCAATGGCTGGGTGCAGGACCGGCATACAGCCCTTACTCCAGCCTTCTGCAAATTAAGGAGTCCAGCTCAGCAGGGGACATATCAGGGGGGCCATTTCCAACCACTTTAAGACCCCTCTACCCTGCTGAAGCCGCCTAAAGGGGCCTTAGAGCAATTAAACCTTGTGTGGTGACAAGCATGGATCTGCTGAGGCTCTATGAATTACAGCAGCTACCTCCAATTTACACCGAATGTCCCTCGGAGAAAGCTGGACTGGTAAGAACTGGAGGATGGGAGTGGGGGTGCAGAAGTTCCAGTTCAGGTTCGGCCGTTAGCCACAGCGCTCAACATAACTTAAAAATTCCTGCTCCTGGCAGCGAGGTCCGTTAGGCTGTGTGACAGGCTCCCAAGGGAAGGGCGGGAAGGCTCTGTTGCTTGGGACATATAAAACTAAGACTATGGCATAAGGAACAATCCTGTACATGCCTGCAGGGGATGGATTACATGGGAGCTGCGAGGATTTTTCCATCTCTAATGTCTATGATTCTGTCTGTTTTCCAGGTGATCTGTCGAGGTATTTACCAGACCTCCAAGAGCAACATGGTGTCTGTGCACCTCACAGACATTAATGGCTTTATAGTCATGATCCTTCAGTGTTGTAAGGAAGTGCTGTTATCCCCATATTTAAAAAGGGGCACTGAGGCACAGAGAGATTCAGTGACTTGCCTTTGGTCATGCAGTGAGCCTGTAGCAGAGATGGGTATTAAATGCAGATTTCCTGAGTCCCAGTCTGGTGGATTAGAGGATCATTCCCATCTCAGTTGCCCTGCCCTAACCCCATACAGCATGACACCATAACGTTGTATCATACCCTAATATCAAGACAAACTGATAGCGGCTTGGCGCAGCACAACACAAACATCTAACCCTTTGCTTGTCAAATGGAACTCACAACATTCAGCTGAGTTCAGCAGACTTGCACAGGGGTAGTTTGAATGGGGCTGGATTCGCCTAGCTCTAATGAAAGATCACCTGCTGTCTTTATGCCTTGTATTGCTAAGATGCCCATCCCAGCAGTATCTGGGCACCAAGCCTGGTGTGAGGAAGTGGGATAGGAACACCTGCCTCCAGAAGCAGCAGCAAAGTGAGTGCAGTGCATTAGGATAATAGAATCATAGAATATCAGGGTTGGAAGGGACCTCAGGAGATCATCTAGTCCAACCCCCTGCTCAAAGCAGGACCAATCCCCAATTTTTGCTCCAGATCCCTAAATGGCCCCCTCAAGGATTGAACTCACAACCCTGGGTTTAGCAGGCCAATGCTCAAACCACTGAGCTATCCCTTCCAATGCCAGCCTCTCAGAACTGAGACTGCAACTCAAAGTGTGTTCCACAGGTCAGTGACGGGCTGCAGGAAGTGGCGTGGCATTTCTCAAACTCCCATGACAGAAGGTGGGGACAGTCCTGTTCACAGAAAACAGCCTGACCAAATGACTGATCGCATCCAGGCCACTGTAGGATGCTGATGAAAAAGCCCAGGCTCCTGCCTGTCATTTTCAAAGCCCCCCAGCTGCTGTCTCAGAGCCTTGCCTTGTCGTTTTCCTTAAGTCTCTGCGGAGGAGAAAGAGTGAAGATCTCTGAGACATTGTTTAGTGTCACAGCCGGTTCAGGGAGAGACAATTTTTCACCCCGTTAAATCCCTCTGCAGAGTATTATCTGCTGGTTTTCTCTTTTTTTTTTTATGGTTTTCTTATGATTATCTCCTGCTGCTTCTGTCTTCAGCAGCCAAATAAATAAATAGCTGTGTGGCTGTCAGGTGCTTTAGCTGCAGTAAGAATGCCCTGCTGACAGCTCTGGTGGCTAACCCCAACGTAGTCCACTGAACACTTACCTACTGAGATGCGTTCTGTTCCAGACAGTATTATAGTGTGCAGGCAATGTGGTGTAGTCGTTAAAAGAGGGAACTGAGGGTTTGTGGATGATACCAAGCTGGGAGGGGTTGCAAGTGCTTTGGACGATAGGATTAAAATTCAAAATGGTCTGGACAAACTGGAGAAATGGTCTGAAGTAGATAGGATGAAATTTAATAAGGACAACTGCAAAGGACTCCACTTAGGAAGGAACAACCAGTTGCACACATACAAAACGGGGCAATGACTGCCTAGGAAGGAGTACTACAGAAAGAGATCTGGGGGTCATAGTAGATCACAAGCTAAATGTGAGTCAACAGTGTAATGCTGCTGCAAAAAAAGTGAACATCATTCTGGGATGTATTAGCAGGAGTGTTGTAAGCAAGACCCAAGAAGTAATTCTTCCGCTCTATTCCATGCTGATTAGGCCTTAACTGGAATACTGTGTCCAGTTCTGAGTGCCACCGTTTCAGGGACAATGTGGATAAATCGGAGAAAGTCCGGAGAAGAGCAACAGAAATGATTAAAGATCTAAAAAACATTACTGATGAGGGAAGATTGAAAATATTGGGTTTGTTTAGTTTGGAGAAGAGAAGACTAAGAGGGGACATGATAACAGTTTTAAGGTACATAAAAGGTTGTTACAAGCAGGAGGAAGAAGAATTGTTCTTTTTAACCTCTGAGGATAGGACAAGAAGCAATGGGCTTAAATTGCAGCAAGGGAGGTTTAGGTTGGACATTAGGAAAAGCTTCCTAACTGTCAGGGTAGCTAAGCACTGTAATAAATTGCCCAGGGGGGTTGTGAAATCTCCATCATTGGAGATTTTTAAGAGCAGGTTAGACAAACACCTATTACGGATGGTCTAGATAATACTTTAGTCCTGCCATGAGTGCAGGGGACTGGCTGAGATGACCTCTCAATGTCCCTTCCAGCCCTACACTGTTATGATTCACCTTCCTCACCTGTAAAAGTGAGGCTAATGATAGTCTTTTCAACAGGAGGATCATGAATGAATTTAGCCTCGCAACTACTATTTGGAGCAGGTCAGTGTCATTATCCCAGTGTACAAATGGGGAATGAGGTACAGAGAGTTGAAGGGACTTGCCCATGGTCACAGAGCAAGCCTGTGGCAGAGCCAAGAATAGACTCCAGGAGTCCTCACCTTCAGTCCGGTGCCTTCACCACAAAACCATCTTTCCTCCATAAAACAAATGTACATCTCTTTGTCTTGTTTTTGTTCATCCTTCTCTTTCCCTTTTCTCTTCATTAACACCATCTTTTGTCTTTCCCTTCTAAATTATCACAATTTAATATTTATACAGTTGCAGCATAGGAGCATGTGAGGCTTTATGGGCAAATAGAAAAACAAGAGCCCTGCCCTGGGGGATTTCTAATTGGCTCTTTCGCTCTCTCCGTCTTTTGTAGTCCATATTGCCCCCACAGACTCAACTTTCTATACTGCTCAGGGATTCCTAGACCTTTCCAGGACCATCCTTCCTTCATCTCTCAGGACTCTTTATGATCCTTTGTGGGCATTGATTCTGTATTCATCCTGAGCTTTTTGCCACTCAGTTCTCTGTTTTTCTCTTCCGTATATCATTTTAATTCTTTCACTGTTTTCCCCCACGCTCTTCCCTCTGTTAAATCTCCTCCTCTCTTGTTCAAAAAAGAACTAGGTAAGTTCATGGAAGATGATCAATGGCTATTAGCCAGGATGGGCAGGGATGGTGTCCCTAGCCTCTGTTCAGCAAATGCTGGGAATGGGCGACAGGGGATGGATCACGTGATGATTACCTGTTCTGTTCATTCCCTCTGGAGCACCTGGCATTGACCACTGTCGGAAGACAGGATACTGGGCTGGATGGACTTTTGATCTGACCCAGTATGGCTGTTCTTATGTTCTGCTTGCTCCTCTGATCTCTTTTTTCTCTCTTCCTTAGTGCCCTTTTCATTCTTGAAAAAATGTCTCCACTTCTCCTTCCCTTTCTTAGCCTCATCTCTTTGCCTTGTCCCAGTTTCTTTTCTTCTGACAATATTCTCTATTTTTTCCTCATCCTCCCCCTGCTACTCCAGTCCCGGGCTCCCCAAACACAGCTCAATCAATGCTCCTCACTCCTGACGTGCAGTCCCCCACTGTTCCAGTCCTGGGCTCCCCACACAGCTTTGCCAATGCTCCTCAATCCTGCCCTGCTGCCCCCCATTATTCCAGTCTTGGACTTCTCCCCACTACAGTCTGATAACCATGCTGGCCTGTGCAGTGCTTTTTGTGATGAAGACAACTCATGGCAAACTAGGGGGAGGGATAACTCAGTGGTTTGAGCCTTGGCCTGCTAAACCTAGGGTTGTGAGTTCAGTCCTTGAGGGGGCCATTTATGGATCTGGGACCAAAATTGGGGATTGGTCCTGCTCTGAGCAGGGGGTTGGACTAGATGACCTCCTGAGGTCCCTTCCAACCCTGAGATTCTATGAATCTAGTCTGATTCCATAGAGTCTGATTCCACTTACCATACTTAGGCTAATTTTTATCCTCAACATTTGAAACTGAGTCCCTAAGCAGAGGACACCTGAACCAGCATTTCCTTCAGCCTCAGTGGATCTGGGTTTACGAGTTTTGGTTACTGTGATGCTGCCTTAGCCCAGCCATTGTTATTTCCTCAACATGACACCATGGCACCTGATTTTTTATATAAATTTAACATTTATTCACACCCTCCTCCCCCTCCCCCCCCCCCCCGGTGCCCTGCACACAGGTCAATGAGGCAGAGGAGGAGACAGGGTGACTTCATCCATCCGTAGTACTGTGAAAATGAAAGTTCTTGTCTTGTTTCTCAGACTCTCTATCCTCCTACCACCACTTCTTCCTTTCCTCCCCCCTTTCCAGGGCACCTGCTCTCAGGTGAAAGAATGCAAGAGAGGGCGATTGCAGTCTGCTGCTGAACGAAGCCCCAGGAAAGATGGGCCTGACTTTGTGATCCAGAGAAGGAGCTTGTTCAGATCTGGGATTTTGATTTTGCCACTTTAGCGACACAGGGAAGCAGTGAAAATGTTCCACAGAGGGCAGGGTGTTCAGGCACAGTATTCACAGAAAAAGGGGTCAGCCCTGAAATTTGGGTCCAGCTCGGAACTTTTCCCGCATTCAGGCTGGGGAGGTTCAGACCTAGAGTTTGGTTCTGGCCTATCTCCAAGTGGAAGGTGGCCAAGTAAAACCAGCATGTAAAAACGCCAGATCGTGTCAGCGATGAGATCTTGACTGAAATCTTCCCAGGGAAATCTCCTGCTATGCTCAGGCACTCCAGAGTGAGGCCAAAGGAGCAGGACAGCATGGGAATGAGGCGGTTCCTTGACCCCAGACTGATGACCTCATTTCAAGGGTGGGGGGGTTGGGTTGATTTTCAGTCACTGCCCTCCGCCCACACACACAGTTGTTAGGGTGTTGACTTTTCTCTGAAGGCTCCTTGAGAGCTGAACCTCTGAGGGTGAGTAGACGGGACCTTTATTTCTAGTTCCCCTTCTCCACTTGGTATGCTCCCCTGAGCATTCCTGGCCCTGGGAATGAAGGGGTGGTGGAGGGTGGCTCACTCCCTTTTCCTCACTGTATTTCAACTGAAATCAATGAGGATTAAACTGGATTCCCTGTGGCAACCTCACAAAGCTCGAGCAACTCAACCATGCTGATTTTTCCAGCTCTTGTTCTGCTGTTGCCTTCTGTCAGTTCACTCTGATGTTTACAAGTGTGCATTGCATCTACTCACTCCTACTCTGATCTGTCATTGTTAGGGAAAACAGACCCAATATACAGTTACAGCTGAGCTGCATTTCATGTCACCTCTGCATTCCCTAGATTCCTGGCCCAGCTGGAGGTCAGTTCAGTGTCAATGCAGTTTACAGCAGCCTCAGGGCTGCTCTAAATTGCTCCCAGCTGCCCCTGTGATTAGCAGCTAGGAATCCCTGGAGTACTGAGGTATCACATCCCTGTGCCTATGGGGCCGCAAGGGATAAGGGTGTGTGGTGTAGGGTCATTACATCACCTGGGGATTCCAGTGTCGCCAACCCCAAAAGTTAAACAAATTATGAATCACACCACCAGGAATCACAAGATTGGTCCCAAAAATCATATGAGATTTTTAAATATAGTGTTTCTGGTCTGTCTTTGACTGTCTGATAGACCCACCCACCCCACTGCATGGGTGGCTGTACAGTGTTGCCAGCTCTCCCAGCTGTACAGGGTGAGATGATTCTGGCGTTGCAGGGATGGAGAGGAGGGAGGAGCAGGCTGACCCATTGTTCAAAGGAGGGGAGGGGACAGAAGAGATGCCCTAAGCTGCTGGTCTCTTTCTGCTCCCCCGTCCCCTCCTGTGAAAATGGTGCTACTGCTTCCTCTAGTCCTTCCCCCCATCCCACCTCCCCGGCTCCTGGAGGGAGGAGGGGGAGGAAGAGCACCGCTGGCCTCCTGCAGAAACCCTGATTGGCTGCTTGTCCCCAGGGGTGGGGAAATGGGATAAGTAGACCATCAGAGGGGGTTTCCCCAGACAGAGGCCAATCCTGAAAGGTCAGTACCCATGGAGAGCTTGCAGAATTGGATCCCCCAGTAATCTGGCGACTGTCACTGGTATTATCCTCTGCTGAGTCCTTGCTGGGCAAGACTTCCTCCGAGTTAGGTTAAACCCCAGGCTCCGGAGGGAAAACAAAAAAGGAGGGAAGCAGGAACAGAAAGCAATGGCCAGCCCAAAAGGGGTTGGGAGGGTGTCAGAGATCCACAGCTGGCCCCAATCAGGGGACAGTTTGTGTCAGCAAAGTAAGGCCAGCTTTGCAATTTGCGGGCTCCAAGCAAAACTGAGGGCAGGATGATGGCAAGAGCCTCTCCCCCTAGTGGGTTGAGCTGCCAGAGCGAGGTGCTGATGGGGTGGTGAGGGTGGCCTACTGGATTTCCTACCTCTCTGGGCCTGTCGCAGGAGGGGCACTCAGGGATGGTCTAAGCCTTGTGGAGCTTGTATGGGTTTACTGGCTCCAAGGAGCGGTTTGCTTTCCTACCACTGAATGCCAGCCCTGGGCATGCCCAGCAGGATGGCAGCAGGAATCAGAGAATCAGGCCAGCCCAAGAGGGCGACCAAGCATCAGCCAGCCAGCTGGGCAGCACAGAGCCAGGGAAAGCAGGCGGGTAGCAGTCATTAGAGCACCAAGGCTATCTAAATATCATTGTTAGGGCCCTGCCCATTGGCACTCGGAGCCAATCCCGCAGGAAGTCAGCCCTGCAGAAAGCATCAGCATCTTCACAGCCAGCCCACTGGCAACTAGGCAGAGCCAAGCAATAGGATGGGCATTAGAGGCGGCAGAGCCAGGGCCAGTAAAGCAGGAAGAGAGCACCACAAGAAGCATCAACAGAGCCAACAGCCTGCCTACTGGAACGAGGCAGGGCATGCTGGGCAGTAGCTCAGCAGACAAAGGAAACATGTCCAAGCCCGTTGGTGTGCCAAGCAATAGGGATAAAAAAAGGACAGCATCTCAGGCAGCCTCCGGCACCTAGACTCCCAGCTATCAGCAGGAGAACAGCCTCAGGGCCCGGCCAAGCACAAGGGCAGCCGGGAAAGTCTCCTAGTATCCAGAGCTTACCAAGGAAGATAGTTACAGCGGACAGTTGGGACTGACCACCATGGCTATGTCTACACTGCTACTGGACACCGGTGGCTGGGCAGTGCCAGCTGACTCAGGCTCGCAGGGCTCAGGCTAAGGGGCTGTCTAATTGCAGTATAGACTTTCAGGCTTCGGCTGGGGCCTGAGCTCTGGGACCATCCCGGCTTGCAGGCTCCTCGACCCCGATCTCCAGCCCGAGCCCGAACGTCTATGCTGTAATTAAACACAGAACAAAAAGGTAATCCCTGCCCCAAGAGCTCAATCTCAGCGTAAGACAAGAGCTGGATACGGACAGACAGACAGGGGAGCGTCATACATTATTATAAGGATAGATGAAGGGTCCCAGCAGTTTGGCGGCATAGAAAACCCATTCCCCTCTTGCCCGAATTCTCACTTTTAGATGGTTATTAGTGGGCTCCTGATTTCCCAGATCCATGCTTCCCAAGTGCTAAATGACTGACAGAGTTGGAAGCTTTACACACACACAGATTCTTCCCATGGCACGGCTTGTCCCTAATTCTCCCCAGGCAGATGTACAAGCAGAGGAATCCTACTGACATCTTAGCTACATTATAAGCAGGAGAAGCAGCACTAACAAATCTGTGGCAAAATGTGGGTTCACCTCATTCACATCACACCTCGACTGTCTTCAGTGGGAGTTTCGCAGGAAGTCCCGTGAGCAGGATCTGTCCCCGTGTGCAGGAATATGAAGTATTCCATGTGTGAATCTACAGGTAGTGGGG
The DNA here is from genome assembly GCF_965152235.1 of Eretmochelys imbricata. Classification (NCBI taxonomy): domain Eukaryota; kingdom Metazoa; phylum Chordata; order Testudines; family Cheloniidae; genus Eretmochelys; species Eretmochelys imbricata. Next base: position 204,110,426 of record NC_135572.1, read on the forward strand.
AAGCATGCTGTTCCCTTCCATTGTCCTGTCTAGTCTAATTTACTGCCTAACACTGCACTTCAAGCAAAGAAAAAGCCTATTGCTGTGAAGGGCATTCTAGATACTATGGTGACTGGCAGATTAGATACACAGAGGACAGTCGTGAAGCACAGTAACTTCACCCATCCAGGTTCTAACCAGGTCTCACTGTGATGCCAATTATTTACTGGTCACGCGGTGCATTTATACAGCTGCAGCATCATTATCTGACTTTGTTGCATCACCGACTCATAAATGCTGTAAGTAACACGTTACAAAATGAGGGACAGTCATTGCTACGGAAGAAGATGGCTGTTGAGCTAGCGAGTGGTAATGGGATGTAGATCCCATCAGGTCTAGGTCAGTAGTTTGAATATGACCAAGGCCAAGTACATCTAAACTGATGCAGGAATTTGGGCCAATCTGGGCCCCATTCATCCGAAGGGAGAGCTAGTGGTGTTGTTACTCTCCCCCAGGGTTTGTAGTGGAAGCAGCCTTCGTTCACGACCGGGGTCCCATAAGAGCTCTACTGGCAGTACTTGCTTAGGGGACGAATCCACTCCCTAGCCAGTACCACTCGGTTTTGGGGTTCTGCTAGGCTACCATGGGCTGGAGTGGAGGTTCCATCACAAGCTTTTCACTGCTAAGGGCCCCCACCAGGGTCTGTATAGTGGACCAGGTGGTGAATCTGTGCCTGAATGTCCTTACCCCCTATGGCTTATTCAGAGTCCTGTGAGCAATGACTAAAGGGCCTCTGTCCTGTTCCCAGTGCACAGAAAAGTCATCATCACGGTTTGTTATACTTGGTCAGATGTCAGTCTCGGCAGAGAGGCCAAGGACTGCATGAGACATGGAGACAGAAGTAGTCCAGACACAGCAGGATGGAAGTGCACTGACTGAGCAGGGTGAAGGGACAAGCTTACCCTTCTACTGTTCATACAGCCCCTGCTCTGTGGATACTCAGCAGATTTCACTCTGCCAGGCTGGAGTCGGGATATATTGCAGCCCCACTGAAATGTTTTAAAATAAAAATGAAAAAAGGCCTGTTCCAAGGCAATCTATGTGCCCTCACATTTCCCTGAGATGCTGAGCCTCAGAGACCGGAAGAGAACTACTGGTCTGTACACAGATGGGCTCAGCCCATACACCCATAACATTTGGGAAAGGTCAGATCCAGACCAGAACCAGGCAGTCAGATCCATCCATAGTCACCCATAATCTGTGAGAAAAAACCCTCTTCTGTAAAGCAAATGCACATGGTGGCCAGAAAGATCACAAACTCTCTCAACCCAACCGTGCAGCTGAAGAAGGCAGGTGAGCAGCTCAGGGATGGTTTATGCCTGCAGCTGGATTTCATATAATCCTTCAATGACATGGTGAGGTGGCATAATAACACAAACCACCAGGTGCTCAGTTGCTATGTCTCTATGGAGCTAAATACCCTGGTTCTCCAAAGCAAATCTGAATAATGCGGTGGGAGATAGTGTCCCATCTCCCAGCACTGGCGGTGTGTAGGGAGAGGCAGCAGTGGTCTTCTTCTGAAACTGGGGACATCAACATGCTGGTGAAGGTGGAATCCCAAGGCTTTCCCCTGAAGGAGTAAAAAGCTGCTCAGAGCACCGTGCAAATTCATGGCAAGAAGCAATAAAGGTGAGTTTTATACGTTCCCATTATTGCTTGTACGTCTTTGCAATAATGTTTATTGACATGTTTGAACGGAGCACGAGCTGCAGTTCAGTTCAACTGCCTGTGAAAATGGGACATTTGTCAGGAAACAAACCTCACTGTTTTTAGTGGCTCCTCTCTCAGCGGGGATCCTTCTGAGGGAAGGGAGGGCTAGGAAATGGAAAGTCCCCGAGGGCGGCAGGTGTGTCGCAGCTACAGATCCCCAAGATGCGGTAGAGGGAAGGGAACACTCAGAAGGACACTGAGTGAGTGCCTTCTCATTGCTTTGCACTGAAGCTCATGCACAGAGTATGCATGCACACACACTTACTTACAGGATCCCTGAGAGGCACAATAAAATTAATCCTGCATAGCTGGAGGGATGCAAGTTGGGAATGCCACCTCAGCACCTCCTCCACCAAGACACAGCATGAGAACTGCATTCTGGCTTGCACTGGGATACTGAAATGTTTCCACCATCCCTCCCCTCTCACACACACCTCAACCTCCCTCGATCAGGACTTGATCCTGCCAGGTGATAAGTATCCTCCACTCCCATTGACTTCAAAGGCCATACTCAGCACCTTGCAGGGTTGGGTTCCAGTACACATTTCCTATTCAGATTGAGACAAGGGGACATGAAAGGAGAGGGGGAGGAATACGGGCTGCTATTCAGTACATAGGATCAAATGGCCTTCTCCCTGGGGTGTGGATATTATGGAACTGTATTTCAACCATGCAAAAGGTCAAGGGTGAGCGAATGTGGGATGTTGACTTTACTCAATAGCAAGACAGAGGCTATGTCTGGCTTTTGGATCTGGATTCCAGTTTGGGGGTTTGAACACATCTGGATCTGGGGTTGTGGGTCAAGTCCACCTCGGCTCAGATTCCCACTTGTCTTTTTCTGTGGAAGGAGGAACAAATTTCTACAGAAGACACTAAAATGCGGTTTTTTTCACTGCGTGGGTTAATTTGATACATTAGCCTTCATAAAGTATACATACTAAGGTTCCCACACAGCTCTACCAATTTCCTTCACTCCTCATCTGCAGCCCCTCCTCCTATTCCAGTCAGGAGCCCTCTTCACCCACATTTCACTTATCGCCCAAACTGGGCTCAGCCCAACGTAGCCCTCCTTCCTCTGCACTGTCAGTTTTCATCAGGATTCATAAACCACTGGAGAAATAAGTCTCTCTGCACTGGTGGCCGCACCAGCCCGAGGACCAGGATTCTTGCTAACATCACACCACTGCTGTGTTTTTGTGCGTGTTGATCAGAAATTACCTGGCTTACAGAAAGTAATTTAGTGATACAAGATGATCCCTTTGGAGGTAACTGATCTCAGCAAAAGCTTCCTGGTATTAATCTACCTGTCAGTTGGGTCAGATCTCCCACACAGAACGAGCAGCCACAGCACTGCCGCGCCGTCAGAGTAGCCCATAAATTGTGGCCATCGGCAGCTCCCTCCTCCAAGGGCGGATGATGTGCCAAACCCTTTGCAACACATCTCATCCGCTCCATTCTTGAAACGACGGCTGGGGAAAGAGAGACCAACTTGGAGGGGCAGGTGAGGGCTGGGGTTTTAACCCTGACTCTCACGTGGGCATTTCTCACAGCTCTAACGTGAGGGCATCACAGACTCCAATCACCAAAACCAGATTTCCCACAGGGGATGGTGGAATGACACTGAGAGGTCCCCGCCCAGTCACCCTGAATTCCAGCACAGAAAAGGTAAATGAGCAGCTAGGCACGTTGAAGAGATTCTGGGCTAGATTCCCTGCTGTACTGGGTCCACTTGTGCAGCACAGTGTGTTAGGGACCATCCGGCAGTCTGCTGGGGCCCCCTGCTTCTCCGGCCCAGGCCCAGCTTAGAGCAGCCTGTGGAGCAGTTCTGAAGAGACTGTCCACCAGAGCAGATTACTTCAGGTATTAACATATTCTGGCCATGCTCCTTTCCACCCTGACACGCCACCAAAACACCCCATCCTCAGGGGACTGCAGGCATAGGAGTCAGCTTTGCCACCTCATCCCCTGCTGTTGAACTAGGGGGACGCTAGGTGAAACCAAAGTAGAGCAGACAAGGACAGATTCTGTTCCCTTGTGCCACCAGGTTAGAGCAATGGGGACAGAGTGGGGCAGACAAAGTGGCCCACTGTGAAGTGTTGTCATAGGATAAAACTGGAACCATTTATCCAACCCTGCCCACCAACAGAATGTTGGTGGTTCAGATGAAAAAGGGCCACACACCTCCTTAGCAAGATTCCTCTTCAGGCCAGATACCATGGGGATGGGCACATTTATGCTGCGACTGAACCAGAACTCCATATCCAAATACACCTGAAATGATGTGGGGGACAATTCAAAACCTGGGTCCATGTTTATATTTCTTCAGTAGGTTTGTTTCTGTAAAGGGCAGGACCAGAAGCTAGAACCCCTAACCCACAAGCTGCCCCACGTGTCTAGAGGTGGTAGAAGTGTGTTCAATAAATCATGACCCAGATACGAAGTTTATGGCTCTGGCCCATCTCAAAATCAAAGCAACCAGAACTCAAACCCTGGATCTGATCACCAAATCCTGTTCTGAACTTTGCATCTCTGCCATAGAGCACAAAGCCCAGATCCAAACGTTTCCCAGATGGGGGTTTGGGATCCACATCCAAATCCAAACTTTCCCAAAGTTCAGAAAAAAGAAAAGGAGTACTTGTGGCACCTTAGAGACTAACCAATTTCATGAAAGCTTATGCAGTGCCGCAAGTACTCCTTTTCTTTTTGTGAATACAGACTAACACGGCTGCTACTCTGAAACCTAATGTATTAGTAAGGGCTCCTGGAGGAGAATGCCCCTTTGTGGAGCAGGGGCCACCCTGCTTTCCTTTGGGGAGAGACAGAGCACCTCCATTTCCCCGCATAGGCCTATAACGCTCTTGGTGCACATGAGGCTCTAACAGTGCAGACTGTAGGTGTCAGAAAACACCATCAAGAAAGCACCTCACTGAGCAGCCCATGTGTGAAAGGGAGCACTCTTCCCGGACTGGCACTCCCCTCCCCCCTCTGACGGTTGGTAGGTCTACGCAGCAATTGGAGTCGTGACTGCAGAGCAGGTGGGCAAACCCGTGTTGGGTTTAATCTAACTAGTGCCCTTAAAAATAGCAGTGAAGATGCAGTAGCACAGACCCCGCTGCGGGCTAGCAATGCAAGTGCTTACAAGGGATCCAGGTAGGCTCGTTCGATGCACTCTGAAGCCCACGCTGTGGCATCCTCACAGCTCATTTTAACAGTGCTAGCTGGATTAAAGCTAGCGCAGGTGTGCCTACCCCAGCTGGGGTCTCCCAACCCGCTTGCAGTGCGGATATACCCCGGCTATCATGCAGAGCCAGGAGGGCTGATGGTGGCAGCGACTGAGGGAGAAGAGGTGGCCAGCTATTTGCAGGGGAACAGCACTCTCTCACCCCCGGCCGGGGCAGAGCCAGGGCAGATGGACCCACTTCGAGCAGAGCAAGGAAGAAGAGGTAATGGGAAGCAATCATTATGCAGATGTCCTCAGGCTTTGGAACACTCCGTGTCTGAAGTGGAAGCGTCCCATGGGCACACACGGCCAGCAGGCTCCAGCTGAGACTTTGCTGCAGGCGTGAGTGCATCAACAGGGGCTCAGTCAGCCCCTGTGCCCAGCGAGAGGCAGCTAGAGCCATCTCCATGCCACCCGCCTTTGAACCGGCAGGTTTACAAATCTCTAATTCCCAGCTACAAGTACCGTTCAGTTTGCCAAGGAGCCAATGGCGCGTGCTGTCATTCATGCCGCCGGAAGGCCGCTCCTGCCAGCCTTTCCGGCTACCATGCCAGCTGCTCGGTGCTGGTAACAGATGGCTGGATGGCACACCTGACAGAGAGCAGACCTTCCAAGGACGAAGGGGGAGGGAAGGCTCGCCTGCAGCACGGCGAGCTTGTTCCCAGCCGAACGCTGACAGAGAAAACGTACCCAGCACCCCGGTCAGCCGATGGGATTCGTCACACTAGGGTGAGCCTGGAAAGACGGCATGTATACACCATAAATCTGTGCACCGCTCACAGCTTGTACAACATGTCCTTTGTGTTCCTTAATTATTTTCCAGGTTCAGCCTTTCCCAGAGAGAGACGTTGTAGGGGATGACGCAGGAGGGTGGGCTGCAGGAGTATTACACAGCTATCCCAGTCCTAACTTCTCCCAGCAGGGGGCACTGTTGGGAACGAAGAAGGACCACTTGCTAAACTCATAGCTATTCCAATCCAAACCTTACCCCTAGGACAGTGGTCCCCAAGCTTTTGAGGGTCATGCCCCCCCCACCCATGTCCGCGCTCTCCAGGGCTGCGGCCTCAAGGGATGGGGGGAGAACATGGACAGGGGTAAGGGTGCCGAGGTTGGAGCTGCAGCTGGAGGGGTCTGGGGTGAGGCCACGGCCAGGGGCAGAGTCTGGGGTGGAGCTGCAGCCAGGTCGCCGGGGGGAGGGGGATAGGTTGGGGAGGAAGGGGGGCAGGTGCAGGGCCGGGGACACCGCTGGGGGTGAGGAGTGGCTGATGGTGCTCCCTCCCCACCCCACAAGGGGTCTGGCCCGGGCCTTGGCCACGCCCCCCTGGCCATTCCTCTACAGCCCCTGAGGAAGGCACACTCCACAGTTTGGGGACCTCTGCCCTAAGGTGACCAGATATCCCAATGTTATTTTTTCTTCCTTATGTAGAGAACTATACTGCCCTCCCCCCGGCCCCACCACCACAAAAAAAAGTGTCCTAATTTTTCACACTTGCTATCTGGTCACCCTCCTTACCCCCCAACAAGGGGCACTATAGGGAATGGTGGAGGAGAGCCAGCTCCTGGGAGCTCACAGCTTCTGAACTCTCAGCCTCTCCCAGCAGGACGTGCTGTAGGGAGCAGTGCAGGAACACGGACCATAGAGAGCTCATTCTACTCCAGGCTCCCGCTCTCCCAACAGGAGATGACATAGGAGCTCTGGCTGAGGAAGAGATCCCAGTTCCTGCTCCGCCTGTCCCAGCCTTTCCCAGATGAAGTTACTGTGGGGGAGTAGATCCAGCAGAACAGCATGGAGCACGAGAGATATAAAGTAGTGATTCTGTCACATACAATACATCCTGAAGAACTGATATTTGAGCACACATACATTTAAATATTTGAAAAGGAGCTTTTACAATGAATATCAAAATGAGATACAATCCAAGTGAGAGAAAAATACCCTTGCTTTTCACAATCTCCTTTTTCTCATTACGCAGATAACCCCCCCCCCCCCCCCCCGCATCTCTCAGCAGCGCAGGGAGAGCAATATATATGTATGTATATGTATATAACAGTTATAACAACAGCTGTAAGGGAAGCTGCTGAAGAATAAAGCTGGCCTGGGAGAACAGGAACTCTGGGAAGCAGCTCAAACCTTTTTCTTCATCTCACTTGTAACATCAGGTGGGACGAGCTTCCGAGTCGCAAATATATTTGTGTGGTTTAACTTTGCATGAATGCGATGGCTGTGAGAGGAGCTAGACTGGCAGCCCAGGCTGTGCAGTAGTGCCCTCCCCACCTGTTCAAAAATTCGTGAGTCAGGCCTCACAGAATCATGAGATTGACTTAAAAATCATGGCTTCATTTTCTCATAGCTATTCCAATCCAAACCTTACCTCTAGGGCAGTGGTCCCCAAGCTTTTTAGGGTCATGCCCGCCCTTATCCCTGTCTGCGCTCTCCAGGGCTGCGGCTTCAAAGGATGGGGGGAAGAATATGGACAGGGGTAAGGGTGCCTTCTGATTTCTTGAGGTTGCCCTTGGCTTATGTTCTCAAGCTTTTCTCTGCAACCATGAGGGCTAGAAACTTCCTTTTTAGTTTAATGAAACCTGAGATTCTCAAGCAATCGCTTGATTCCAAAAGCAGGAGCTTTCTGAAAAACACCAACTTTCATGAGACCTGTGATAAAACCGTGAGAGTCAGCAACACTGGGGTGCTTCTATCATGGATGGTATAGGAAAGGCATTGGGAGGGGGCAAGACAAGCTTCTCCCACAAGGGCCCTGCCGCGTGCCTCGATTCTGAGGGAAATGGCCCAAATCTAAAGGTGTTCAGCCGGGGTTCAGTTATTGTCCTCTCCTCTGGGGACGTGGGCCTGTGCTGAGACTGAAGGGTAGGGGGACAACCAGTGCTAACTGTAGTGGTGGTAGAAGGGGACCTACCAACTTGAAGGGTTCAGATTTGGATCAATACCTTGAAATCTTGGACAAGAGGCATCTGAAGCAGAGCGAGCAGCATGTGTGGTGCCTGACCCAGAGGCAGCTTGGCCAGAGCAACTAGGGGGCAGGCACAAAGGCAACGGGGAGTCTGTGAATTCTGTACACAGCTAGTCTATGTGAAAAAAAACATGTTCCTATTATTATAACCTCACCCTTCCTTCCCTCTGTACCTCCCACTCCTGCTTGTTGGTTTCACAAGATTTGAACCAACCAAGATTGTTGCTTTGAAGATTATAAAGTCTTTGGGGCAGTGTGTACCTTTTATTCTCTGTTTGCACAGCCCCTAGCCCAATGGAGCCCTGACCAACTAGGGTTTCTAGGTGCTGCCATCAGGTAAACAATAAATACTTATAACAGGGCCTGCCCCAGAAGCAGTTGTTCCCTGGTAGGCAGGGTGGGCAGGGCCCTGTCCATCCCTACTCAAACCTCTGAATGACACAGAGAAAACAGCAGTGTCGAAATTCTGGCTGTAGTGGAGTTACTGAGAGTTTTGCCATTAACTGCAGTAGAGCCAAAATTTCACTCCACAGGTTTTGGGCACCTTTGCTTCCCCACTTTCATACGTCACCACGCCCTAATGCCTGAACCTCATATAAACTGCTTGGATCTGCAATATAAGAATGAAGATCTCATGAGAATGGGATTCCTCACAGTGTTCTTCACCTCCACTTCCAGCCCTGGCCAGAACCAGGAGGCAAAGAGGGTCAGCAAATATAGCTCTGTCCATGTCAATCTTTCTGCTTGTGTGTCTCTACATGCATGTATGTGCCAGGACAGTTTAGCTCTGTGCATGAATCTGTTTGAGTGCACCTCTTGGTTTCTAGAGGAGTTCATCAATAGGTCTGTATGTACATTTGTAGGCGTTGGCCTGTGCACCTCTATTGTATATAGGGACATGGATGTGGGCAGGTGGGCTCTTTCTCTGTGTTCCTCATAGAATCATAGAATAACAGAGTTGGAAGGGACCTCTGGAGGCCATCTAGTCCAACCCCCTGCCCAGAGCAGGACCAATCCCAACTAAATCATCCCAGCTAGGGCTTTGTCAAGCCTGACCTTAAAAACTTCTAAGGAAGGGGATTCCACCACCTCCCTAGGTAACACATTCCAGTGTTTCACCACCCTCCTAGTGAAAAAGATTTTCCTAATATCCAACTTAAACCTCCCCCACTGCAACTTGAGACCATTACTCCTTGTCCTGTCACCTGCTATCACTGAGAATAGTCTAGATCCATCCTCTTTGGATCCACCTTTCAGGTAGTTAAAAGCAGCTATCAAATCCCCCCTCATTCTTCTCTTCCATAGACTAAACAATCCCAGTTCCCTCAGCCTCTTCTCATAAGTCCTGTGTTCCAGTCCCCTAATCATTTTTGTTGCCCTTCGCTGGACTCTCTCTAATTTCTCCACATCCTTCTTGTATGTGGGGCCCAAAACTGGACACAGTACTCCAGATGAGGCCTCACCAATGTTGAATAGAGGGGAACGATCACGTCCCTCGATCTGCTAGCAATGCCCCTACTTATACACCCCAAAATGCCATTGGCCTTCTTGGCTACAAGGGCACACTGTTGACTCATATCCAGCTTCTCGTCCACTGTCACCCCTAGGTCCTTCTCTGCAGAACTGCTGCCTAGCCATTCGGTCCCTAGTCTGTAGCGGTGCATTGGATTCTTCCGTCCTAAGTGCAGGACTCTGCACTTGTCCTTGTTGAACCTCATCAGATTTCTTTTGGCCCAATCCTCCAATTTGTCTAGGTCCCTCTGTATCCTATCCCTACCTTCCAGTGTATCTACCACTCCTCCCAGTTTAGTGTCATCCGCAAACTTGCTGAGGGTGCAATCCACGCAATCCTCCAGATAATTAATGAAGATATTGAACAAAACTGGCCCCAGGACTGACCCTTGGGGCACTCCGCTAGATATCGGCTGCCAACTAGACATGGAGCCATTGATCACTACCCGTTGAGCCCGACAATCTAGCCAATTTTCTACCCACCTTGTAGTGCATCCATCCAGCCCATACTTCTTTAACTTGCTGACAAGAATACTGTGGGAGACCATGTCAAAAGCTTTGCTAAAGTCGAGGAATAACACGTCCACTGCTTTCCCTTCATCCACAGAACCAGTTATCTCATCATAGAAGGCAATTAGATTAGTCAGGCATGACTTTCCCTTGGTGAATCCATGCTGACTGTTCCTGATCACTTTCCTCTCGTCTAAGTGCTTCAGAATTGATTCCTTGAGGACATGCTCCATGATTTTTCTGGGGACTGAGGTGAGGCTGACCGGCCTGTAGTTCCCAGGATCATCCTTCTTCCCTTTTTTAAAGATGGGCACTACATTAGCCTTTTTCCAAACTTTTGGGACTTCCCCCGATCGCCATGAGTTTAAGATAATGGCCAATGGCTCTGCAATCACATCCGCCAATTCCTTTAGCACTCTCGGATGCAGCGCATACGGCCCCGTGGACTTGTGCACGTCCAGTTTTTCTAAATAGTCCCGAACCACTTCTTCTTTCACAGAGGGCTGGCCACCTCCTCCCCATGCTGTGCTGCCCAGTGCAGTAGTCTGGGAGCTGACCTTGTTCGTGAAGACAGAGGCAAAAAAAGCATTGAGTATGTTAGCTTTTTCCACGTCCTCTGTCACTAGGTTGACTCCCTCATTTAGTAAGGGGCCCACACTTTCCTTGGCTTTCTTCTTATTGCCAACATACCTGAAGAAACCCTTCTTGTTACTCTTAACATCCCTCGCTAGCTGCAACTCCAGGTATGATTTAGCCTTCCTGATTCCATTCCTACATGCCCGAGCAATATTTATATACTCATCCCTGGTCATTTGTCCAATCTTCCACTTCTTGTAAGCCTCTTTTTTGTGTTTAAGATCAGCAAGGATTTCACTGTTAAGCCAAGCTGGTCGCCTGCCATATTTACTATTCTTTCTACACATCGGGATGGTTTGTCCCTGTAACCTCAATAAGGATTCTTTAAAATACAGCCAGCTCTCCTGGACTCCTTTCCCCCTCATGTTATTCTCCCAGGGGATCTTGCCCATCAGTTCCCTAAGGGAGTCAAGGTCTGCTTTTCTGAAGTCCAGGGTCCGTATTCTGCTGCTTTCCTTTCTTCCTTGTGTCAGGATCCTGAACTCGACCATCTCATGGTCACTGCCTCCCAGGTTCCCATCCACTTTTGCTTCCCCCACTAATTCTTCCCGGTTTGTGAGCAGCAGGTCAAAAAGAGCTCCATCCCTAGTTGGTTCCTCCAGCACTGGCACCAGGGAATTGTCCCCTACAGTTTCCAAAAACTTCCTGGATTGTCTGTGCACCGCTGTATTGCGCTCCCAGCAGATGTCAGGATGATTGAAGCCGCCCATGAGAACTAGGGTGTGCGATCTAGTAGCTTCTGCAACTTGCCGGAAGAAAGTCTCGTCCACATCATCCCCCTGGTCCGGTGGTCTATAGCAGACTCCCACCACGACATCACCCTTGTTGCTCAGGCTTCTAAACTTAATCCAGAGACTCTCAGGTTTTTCTGCAGTTTCATACTTGAGCTCTGAGCAGTCATACTCCTCCCTTACATACAGTGCAACTCCCCCACCTTTTCTGGCCTCCCTGTCCTTCCTGAACAGTTTATACCCATCCATGACAGTACTCCAGTCATGCGAGTTATCCCACCAAGTCTCCGTTATTCCAATCACATCATAATTCCCTGACTTTGCCAGGACTTCCAGTTCTCCCTGCTTGTTTCCCAGGCTTTGTGCATTTGTATATAGGCACTTGAGATAACCCGCTGATTGCCCCTTGTTCTCAGTATGAGGCAGGAGCCCTCCCCTCTCACACGCTCCTGCTCGTGCTTCCTCCCGGTATCCCGTTTCCACACTTACCTCAGGGGTTTGGTCTCCTTCCCCCGGTGAACCTAGTTTAAAGCCCTCCTCACTAGGTTAGCCAGCCTGCTCGCGAAGATGCTCTTCCCTCTCTTCGTTAAGTGGAACCCGTCTCTGCCTAGCACTCCTCCTTCTTGGAACACCATCCCATGGTCGAAGAATCCAAAGCCTTCTCTCCGACACCACCTGCGTAGCCATTCATTGACTTCCACGATTCGACGATCCCTACCCTGGCCTTTTCCTTCCACGGGGAGAATGGACGAGACCACCACTTGCGCCTCATGCTCCTTTATCCTCCTTCCCAGAGCCACGTAGTCTGCAGTGATCAGCTCAAGGTCATTCTTGGCAGTATCATTGGTGCCCACGTGGAAAAGCAGGAAGGGGTAGCGGTCCGAGAGCTTAATGAGTCTCGGCAGACTCTCCGTCACATCGCGAATCTTAGCCCATGGCAATCAGCAGACTTCTCTGTTTTCCCGGTCAGGGCGGCAGATAGATGACTCAGTCCCCCTGAGGAGAGAGTCCCCGACCACCACCACCCGCCTCCTTCTCTTGGGAGTGGTGGTCGTGGAACCCCCAACCTTAGGACAGTGCATCTCATGCCTTTCAACTGGTGGAGTCTCCTTCTGCTCCCTTCCCCCAGACGTATCATCTGGGCCACTCCCCGCAATGGTACCTGTGGAGAGAACTCTGTGAGAGTATATCTGTACAACAATGGTTTGCACGTCTACAGCACCTTTAATATGAGGGTTTCAGGGTGTTTTAACCAACACTCATTAAAGAAGCCTCACAACATCTCAATAAGGTAAGTATTACAGTATCCCTAACCCTCAAGCACCCAAAAGTCATGAGCCAGGCTCCCCAAAATCATGCAATTGGCATAATCAGCACAAGGAATTCAAAACGATAACCAATTTGAGGTGGATTTTCTCTGCCTTCTGGTTTTTGAGCCTTTAGGATGCACACAAGTCACATTTTCAAACATTAGTCTGCCACAGTGAGACCTAGGCACTTTTCTGTAATGAAAGCGGAGAATCTCCAGGAGCTGTGGCTTCCAAACAAAACATGAAATATCACCAGAATCACAATACAATCACAAGAGTGGCATCATCCTAGGTTGCAGATGGAGAAGCCATGGCGCAAAATGACGGGCTCAAGGTCACACAACGAATCTGTGGCACTGTGGGGAAAACAACCCAGTCTCCTGAGGCCCTTCCCCCCATCACCGAATGCTGTATACCTAGCTGTGCTCACAGGCCTGGCTTATGGGAACAAATTTCTATTTCTTCTGTGTGCATGCGCTTTGGATGTTGTGCTTGTGTGTGTGGTCTCCAAGAGTGAATGAGGAGTGAGTCCTTATAAACACATATAGGGTTGCCAGGTGTCCGGTTTTTGACCGGAAAGTCCGGTTAAAAAGGGGCCCTGGTGGTCTTGTCAGCAGTTCTGACCGGACACCAAAAGTCCAGTTACCTGAATAACCATTTGCAAACAGCTTCTGTTTTGCTGCCAGGAGGGCAGCTGGCGCTGGAGGAGCACTCTGGAACTGCCCGGCTATGGCAGAGAGAGGAATTAGTGGTCGGTGCCTGAGGGGAGGGATCCTGAAATGCATAGCATTTGAGGATTGGGGCTGCTGGCCAGGTTCACTGACCGGGCCTCCTTTGTGCCCTGCACCTAGGATGCTGTGCCCTGTCCTGCCCCAGTCACCCCTCTACCTCTGGAGTGCAGCTCTCCCTCAAACATCCTGCCTCAGTCACCCCTCACCACCCCCCGGAAACAAGGCTCTCCCTCCCCCATCCTGTCCCACTCACCCCTGCACCTCCAGAACACGGTCTCCCTAGAACATCCTGCCCCAGTCACCCCTCCACGAGCCCTGCTCAGGTAGTGGGGGGCGGGAGGTGGAGAGAGAGCAGCAAACAATGGGGCAATGAGCAGAGGGGCCTCCTGGAAGTAGGAAGCAGAGGAGGGGGTGGGGGAAGTTCTGGTGCTTAATGGCCAGTTTTCACAAATTAGAATGTTGGCCACCCTATACACATCTCTGCATCCATGTGCATGTATTGTGCTTATATGGCTGTGTGTGTATTTCCATATGGCTTTCTAGCTGTGGTGTGTAGCATCTGCATATTTATGGTCATATTTTGGATGCTGTGTGTGCACGCAGGTGTGATGCACCTGTGTGCTGTATCTGAGGTCATGTGCCTCTGCCCTGAGTTTCTCTCTTACCATTTGGGTTTTGTAAAAATGACAGATGCATGCATTTTTACTTAGCCTGTCTTCGGGGTATAGCTGTGTTTGCATGGATTTGGGTGTTGTACAAATGATCACACAGCTGTAATGTTCCTTTAAATGACAGCTTGTATATCGGCTCTGGGAAAACGCTTGAGAGACGCAGATGAAACAAGCTCAGTCACTTTGAGTACAGGATCTGCATAAATCACTGTCCAGTGTATTCATTCTTATTGACGGACTAATTCCTTTCTCAGGTTTTGCTTAAGAGTCTACCACTGAATACTAATAACAATCCGCAGAACTGGAGTAAGTGTAACTCAGGACACAGTGAGAGATGCTGGAAAGAATGATCTAGGAGCACTTGGTGTGAGGAGCTCACAGTTACTCTAGTACCAAACTTTCCCAGCAGGAGGTGCTGCAAAGAATAATGTACAGGCACTGGCTGTGGAAGAAAACCTACGTAGTTTGCCTCACTGCCAATTTTCAAGCAGTAGGGAAAACCCTCAGATTCCCTCAGAATTTATCATGAGTGGCACACAGCAGAGGCACTGACATGTAAGACAGGGGAGGGCAATAGAGCATTGTAATGCCTCCCAGCACCAGCTCATTCCTTGGGTGTGTTTCACACTCTACACCTGAAAAATGAAGGCAATGATATTTTCACTTAATCAAGTCTCCTGGCAGAGATGTCAAGCGCAGAGAAATCGCTTGTCACTCCAACGTTTCCGAGCATGTGCTCACCGCGCCAAGGAATGGAGGGCAAAGGGATTACAGAATGAAGCGATGCTGGTACAGCATCCGGAAAGCGGCCAAGATTTAGCTGTCACTTTGAAGAAAACTCCATTTCATTTTGTGATTTACTAACAGTGAAAATTAAAGTGATGGGGCCCAGCCCAGCCCGGGGATCTGTAAGCAGGGAAAGGCAGGACTATTTATCGTGGATGGACTCACCAAGCATATTAACGCTTTGTACTTCAAGATGAAGTGGTTGTGTCCCAACCCAGTAGCTCAGACTTCAGAGGAGATGGTGCAACACTCATCTCAAACTTCATTGCTGCTGGTCAGGGCACTCTTCTTGCAGGCCAGAAGTCCTACCTGTGGACTCTTTCCCAGTGGAGCAAATGAAATGTTTCCCACAAAGCTTACTGGTGCATTAAACCAACGCACTAGCACTTACGGCTGGGAACCTGGCTTCTAATCTGTGTATGGTTCATCCAAGTAAAATCAGTTTGATAGCTCTCAACACTGTCCAAAGCGGATGTTTGCTCACATCACATGGCACCCATCCAATTTAGCAGGACTGGCCTTCACCACTGAAGAGTGCAGCAGGACTTGAATAGCAGGTGGGGCTGCAGGTCAGGAATGAAGTGCTTTGGCAGGGGCTTGGAGAGGGCCCCAATTTACACACTTTCTTCTCTTTCTTCAGCTTTAACACAGGATACAGTCACAGGGCCCTACTCACTACTAGTTTGAACAGAGGCAAGTCCATTGAAGTCAACAGAACTGTGCCTGCCCAGGCCAGCACCAAACCAAGTGCCAAATTCTGCTCTCACTTACATCCATGTAACTCCTTTAGTGAGAACGGAGTTTGTTTCAAGAGTCTTGGTCTAAATCCATCCTCACTCTTCTGTGCTTTCTGAGGGGATGATACCGCAGACAGCCCAGTGAAGTCAACCAAAAACCCCCCATCCTCTTCTGTTATTTCCAGCTTGCCCGTCAGCCGTATTTCACTCCTACCAGACGTCCTGTCTTCCCCTCTGAGACCACTTACCTCTCTCAACCCCTTCCTTTTCCCTGGCCATCCTATCGCACTCATCAATCTGCTGTCTGAACCCTTTTGCTTTTTTTGTCAATGATCGCAACCGTATCATGCTAATTTTGGCCAGGTTTATTCAAAACTCTCCAGGTTTATTCTAAACTCTCTACGACAAGCGCTCAGCAGAGCTAGAGATGAGCTCAAACCAAAGTTCTAGGTCAGCACTTTGCCCAAAAGAGTTGGGGAAGTTTGGATCCAGATTCAGACTCTGCAGCTGGCCCCATCTCTGTGACTGACTGAACTAAACCCCCAGATCAGTACATCTCTGAACTTTGAGAAGATTCTAGTCCATGTGGTCTGAATCTAAATTTCATGTTGAGCTCAACTTTAATTAGAGCACATTTAGGATAAGCTTAGGTTTTCACCTTTCACATGTTATCCTCTGGGATGGTGATTAGGGGCCTAATTCTGCTGTCGCTTACACTATTTCTATACTGCAGTAACTCAATCATCAGCAGCGAAGTTATTTCCAATTTACACTGGTGTAACTGAGAGCAGAGACAAGCCATCTCTGTGTCATAAGATGGTGTAACACAGCTTCATCCTGCAAGGATGCCACATAGATCTCAAAGATATTCAAAAGACTTTTTTCATCATCTGGCAGCCAGGCTTGTTGCAATTGAGCGTATCCTGTGATAACCTTAATTGCAGCTCATTAAAGTATAGGCCTTTCCTCTCTGTTCTGTTTCTGTATTGAGAATGCTCTGCCTAAATAGCTCAGTGCAACATTCTCTGCCTTTCTTGGGTGGGAATTCTCACGCTTCTGATTTCTGCCCATACTTTAAGATGGACTACGGAGACCACACAATTGCCATTTCCAAACCGGGGGTTGTTGGCTTCCATATTGCTAGTAAGATGGTTCCAAACCAGAACTCCAGACCTGGTCACCCCTGAATTTTAATGATATTTGAAATTTTCACCTTCAGCCTCTCTCTCTCAACAAGTGACAACATGTGTGACTAGCAAAATATTATTATTTTTTGTTAGCTGGCTGAAACAAGGAGGTTATGCTGGACAATCAGCTGAACATGAGCTCCCAGTGTGGCCAAAAGAGCTAATGTAATCCTGGGATGCATAAATAGGGGAATCTTGAGTAAGTTATATTAATCTCTGTGTTTACCACTGGTACGATGCTGGAATATTGTGTCCAGCTCTGGTGCTCACAATTCAAGCAAGATATTGATAAAATTAGAGAGGGTTCAGTGAAGACCCACAAGGATGATTAAAAGAGTAACAAAGAGAAGATTAAGGGGTGACTTGCTTACAGTCGGTAAGTACCGACACGGGGAACAAATATTTAACAATGGGCTCTTCAGTCTAGGAGAGAAATATATAAGATGATCCAACGACTGAAAGCTGAAGCTAGACAAAGTCAGACTGGAAATAAAGGCATACATTTTTAATGGTGAAAGTAATTAACCATTGGAACAATTTACCAAGGATCCTGGTGGATTCTCCATCACTGACAATTTTTAAACCAAGATTGGATGTTTTTCCAAATGATCTGCTCTAGGAATTATTTTGGGGCAGTTCTATGGCCTGTGTTATACAGGAAGTCAGACAAGATCACAATGGTCCCTTCTGAACTTAGAATCTATGACTCTACACTGAGCAAATGAAAACTGAAGCTGAATTTCAGGGTATTCTTCCTCCAAGTGAGATAATATATTAGAATATTTAATGTTCTCCCAAGCAAGATGGTGGAAGCCCCATTGCTTGCGGCATGCAAACCTGGACTGGAGATTATATTGCAGCAAAGAAGCTTGATTTCCTGACAGGCCACTTCCAGCTCTGTGATTTCCTGGATATTCCTGATCCCTTTCTGCAGTCCCTAGAAGTTCTGTGTCCTTGGATTGAGCGTTGGCACCCCAGGGGTATCATAGGGGTTAAATGCTTAGCATCCCCATCACAGGAAAACACCTTTTACAATTCAATTTGATCTTTCTCTGGGATTACCTAGGAGGACCTACTGCCTCTGTAGTGAAATGTTAGATTGTAATAAATGATTTCACTGTAAGAGGTTTTAACTGTCATACACATCAAAATGGCTTTGCAACGGTTATGAGTAGATTTAACTCAAAAGCTTGACAGTCCCAGGCACTCGCCAGCACACTGAATGATTCAGTAATGATAGTACACATACCTCCCCAGGGAAGCCCTGAGAGGAGAGGCACAGGCACTTAAAGCACACAGCCCCATCCCCAGCATCAATGAAGCATCTTACTTCCTCAGCTACATTTGGGCAGGGTACCAGGTTTTCTTTCAGAGCATATCAGTAGCATCACTGAGCAAGGACACAGGGGATGTTCACTGTTAATTTCTGGAGATCTTTGGCAAGGCTCCCTCTGCTCAACTGATGTTACTCTCTCTGTTCCCTCCATTCATCTGCTCTTACTCTCCCTCGGCTCCCTCCATTCATCTCATCTATCTTTCTTTTACAGGTTTTTATATACCACATCCAAAAGCGTGACACTTCCAATGAGGTCCTGGGAGAAGCAGGATCCATCATCAGGAAATGGAGGCTACACGGCTCACAATCTTGTATCATGTCATGGATCACATCTACATTATGAAGGACAGCATCTCCTTTCACACAGAATTCATAATCCCAGGTGGAGATGATGGAAGGCATTCCAGTGGTTAAGGAAGGCACCTCTAGCCGAACAGCGCTTCCTAACATTATGCTCGGGGTGTTGGAAATGAAGCATATTCAGTTTTTGCAGGACAAAAGCTCTTCTGATGTTAAATAGGGATAGTCTTATCTTCATAACCGGGTCAGGGGCAGACACAGGCTCAGCATCCAGATTTTCAAAAGAGCTGACTCCCATGTAGGCAACAAATTAAGTGTCCAGATTTTCCACTGAGCTCACCACGTTGGATGAGACATTTTTGAAAAACTGGCCCTGTATGACCACCTATCCTGGACCTCCAAAATTACTGCATCTTCACAAACCTTTTGGGGGGTAACAATATATGTACAGTATTCTCATTTATTTTTAGAGGTGCCTGAAGTCCTCTCCCTCTGAGGGAGCTGGACATAGCTGGACTTATGAGGTAACTAAGGCAGCTGGCTCTACATTTGCAGGCATATGAAAAAATACTTCCATGCCATTTAAAAAAAATAAATTCTAAACCAGTTTGTAACACCAAACTCAATAATGTATTTTATGGAAAAACGTGATGTTGGGGTGTCGTTAAAAGATTTTATGGCCATGAGTTGGGGGCAAATGCTTTACCTATAAGTAGTAGCCATGAGTAACTTATTTGGGCCACCCAAATCAGTGCCAATGAAACCTAATACCATACCAACCAGAGGTCATTTATATTGCACGTGCTATGTATGTTACCGAAACCCTCCCTACTGTTTTAGGAAAACTTAGGGGAGTTTTACACATTTTATTAGAATTACTTCTTGGATGCTTCCACCAATAAAGACAGGTGCCTTAGGGCCTGACCCAAAGCTCAATGAAGTCAATGGGAGTCTTTTCATTGACGTCAATGGATTTTGGATCAGGCCCTTAACTATCATGAGTCCAACTCTGCAGGGCTCAGAGAAAGAGAGAAAACATTAGAACATGTGCATTTAACATGTCTGAAAATGACCTAAAATAACATTTCTAAATAGAGATATGTTATGACGGTAAAGCCTGATCTACCCTTGGCCTTTCCAAGGCTTGCAGTGAGTGCTGTGTACCCCAGGGGATGCTGGGAATCTCCCTTTTCTGGTAGGATACAGCCCCCAATTTCTAGCCCTGCAGAGTCACAAGATAGCAGACCTTAAATCTGTCACTAGCCTAGGACTGAGTTTTGCCAAGACAATTGCGGGTTGAGGTGTAAATGTATATTTGAGAGGAGAAGAAACATTTCTTGCATAGGGCTGATTTTTTTTTTTAAATTCTCTTTTATTTTATGTTTTTATTTATTTTGTAAATGGCAACTGTTTGAAGCAAGTCATGAGTTTAGAATATCAGAATAAGTCCCAGGGAGGTGAATGAGTGGGTAGAGTGCAGGTGAAGCACTCAAAGGTATATAATAAATGCATGTCATCATATGGCTCTGCAATTTATTCTTTAGGTATACCTTCCGCCTGGGTGACGGGGCGGGGGGGGGAGAGAAGGGGTCTGCATGTGTGCTTGTATTCTCTACACATGTATATCTCAATAGGATACAGTGGGATTTCTTTGGCTCTTTCCCTTTTAACAGATTTTTTACCTTCCGCCATCCCAGTAAGGCACTGGCCAGCTGCCTATCAGAAAGGAACAGGTTCCCTCTGGGCTGAGTACTAGACTATGTCATGTCTCCAGGGAGCTGTGAGAAACACATGGACAGTAATTCATTGTCCAAAAGTGCTTACAGTAGGAGGAAAACCCATGTAAGAGTGATCAGGAGGGGGAGGGAGGAGGGTAGAGCGAATGTGCAGAGACAGATCAAAGAGGAAGAGGGAGGCTAGACGTAACTCTCCCAGAGCCAGAGGTTTGAGCCTTTTTAATATGTAACAAAGACACCAAATGAGAGAGACAAGAAAACAGAGAGATTCTATTCTCCCCCCCGCCACAAGGATACAACTGGGAATTATTCCTATCTTGCCATAGGAGAACAGGTGTAGGGCTGTGATTTACAATGAGAAACAGTTAAGAGGCATGGGGATGGGGGGAAGAAGAGAGAGGAGAGATTCTGCAACAACACAGGTTTCCTCCCAGTATACACACACCTGTAGTATATTGCTGCACTTATACAGTGACTTGTCAGAAACTAATTTTTAAAGGTCTTTTTTACCTATGACTACATAAATAAATAGTACAGACCAGCCTGAACTGAACTCCCAGATATCCTGGAACCCTGGGAAAATTCAGACACGGAGCCAACTCTAGGAGCATTCTAGGAGCATTTCTTTTAAATATGAATCATCAAAGAAAACAGTTCCACTGGAGGTGATTGGGGCAGGCAGGGCCACTTTCGTTACAAACACCTCAATACACAGCACTGTTCTTCAGTTGCTGGTGCAAATCCTGGGCAATTTCCTCTGATTCTTTTCCTCCTTCCCTCCACCTTGGAAATCTCTCACCACAGTGTGTTTAGTGGTTAGAGCAGGGAACTGAAAGTCAGGACTCCTGAGTTCCTATTATCCCACTGCAGGATAACAAGTAACTGACACTGGTATCATACTTTGATAGCCCCTATGTAGTGAGTGCATTTGTCTACTGTTGTCTGTATGAAGGTCAATGTCTTTGAAGGACAGATTAAAATACTCACCTAAAGCTGCTAGCATTGCAGCCGCCACCTGGAAAATCCATACATGCAGCTGATTGAATCAAATAGAGAACTGGAGTCGGAAAGCAATGGCCCTTCTCCCAGGGGACAAGACCAGAACATCTCAGACTGCAAATGATTTATGATGCTAACATAGCTAGAGGAGTCCTCTTGGATCCACAGCCACTCCCCTGGGAATCAGGTAGGGACAGAGGCCAAGCACAATCATCATCTGCAATTAGCTAGAAGGCCTCATCCTTGCCTTTCATTTGCAGGGTGTCATCTTGATTACTCAGGTCTTTGTGACTTCAGGCTTGGATCACTGCACTGTGGCGGGGTGGTCCCTCCGCCATGCCTCGAAGGGCTTAAAACAGCCCTGGGAGAGGGCTGAGAGGGAAAAAGCTGGGCTGTTTGGGAAAACAACCACAGCTGTAGCCTGTGTAATTAGGGCCCAGCTGCCCCTTATAAACTACATGGAGAGAGGAAGACCTGGCTGCCTGGGTAGCAGAGCAGGGCAGGGTAGAGGCCCACAAAAGAGTACTAACGCTGCAGAGGAGCAGCCCAGCCCAGCCCAGCCCTAGACAGAGGCAGCTAGTCCGACCGCCCCCCTTGCCAATGATGAGTGGTACAGACTGCAGTCTGCCCCAGGGAATGGGAGCTAGACAATGACTGACAGTAGGCACTAAGGCAAGGGAGGGATTGGGGGTTCCCTTAGGGAGGGGAGACCCAGACTGAGGGGGTATTGCCGGGGGCAGAGCCCTAAGCTAGAAGGGCACTGGGGTCTGGGAGGGGCACGGGGCCAGCGGCAGGTGAGATGCTGACTGGCAGAGGGCGCTCCTGGCTGAAAAGAGCTAATTCCCTGGACAACCAGCAGGAGGCGCCACAGCAGTGAGTCGTCGCCCCTCAACAGCACCTTCAAATCACTCCGAAATGGCTGCTAGTAAGCACATAAGAACAGCCATACTGGGTCCGCCCAAAGGTCCATCTAGCCCAGTATCCTGTCCTCCAACTGTAGCCAGTGCCAGGTGTTTTAGAGGAAATGAACAGAACAGGTAATCATCAACTGATCCATCCCCTGTTGCCTATTCCTAGCTTCTGGCAAACAGAGGCTTGTGCAGAATGCAAGAGACCACTTACTAAGTGGTGGGGTTTCTAGGAGGTTGTGCTTTATGCCTGTTCTCTGTGAACTGCAGTGGAAACCAACTGATTTTCTGGTTACAGTTGTAAGGTGTTTATTTTCACCTGTAATGCTCTACATACTTTGGGAACTAATTAGCTAAAAACCTCACCTCTCCCCAGGTGATACTGTGGCAGCTGTGATCAACTGAATCTCTCAACTTGACAGCTAGTTTAAAAGGGAGGTGTGTGTTAGGACATTGTTACGAAAAGCCTTGGTTCTTGAACTCATGTTGGTTGAGCACAACCAGGCTTTGATGCCCTTCAGGACATGCTGAAAGGCTCGTTTCCCCAGGCCTTTATTATGGGGGGATGGGACACACATCGCACTTGAGGGAAGGGAAGGTGAGCAATTCACTTTAGTGGGTTGAAGTCCTTTTATGGTCACAGGGTGATCATTGTTTATGGGCATGTCTTGACTATAAACTTAAGTCAACCTATGTTAGGTCGACTAACACGGTGGTTCATGTCCATGCTACCCTCCTTCTGTTGCTGGTGCGTATCCTCACCAGGAGTGCCTCCACCAACTTAAGAGAAGGAGTGTATGGGGACTGAGAGCCAGGCCTCTCAGCTCTGAGCACTGCGCCCTGCTGGTAGCCCCTCTGGGAGCCTGGCTGCCTCTCCACCCCGCCCCTAGGCTCCCCGCCTGGAACAGGGCAGCTGCACCAGGCTTCTAAGCAACCCACTCCCTGACGGAGATACAAATCAACAACCAAAATAAGTTTGACTTGCTAAGTTTATGGGATGCATCCATACCTTTTATTCTGCACACTTATTTATACGAATACAATAAGTACTATTAATTAAGATAGCGTGCCTTTCCCATCAGTTTGGCACTCAGCTGAGCAATGAAGAGATCTGTCTAATCAAGAGATTAAATAATGATAATTCAGTAGGTAGACTATATACTCACAAACACTCCATGCACACCAAAAGGGTATGTAGAAAGCCACAGGCAAAGCAGAACTGCTCAGAATAGCCTAGGAGCAGCTGATGCTGCAACCAAGAGTTCTGTAATTCTGAGTGAATCCGTTCCCAGAACACAGCCATTTCCATTGCAGCTCACAGCAGAAGCCCTGCTCAGCGAAGCATATGTCTGGAAGGGCTCATGCCCTTTCTTTTAAAATCTCCATTACCCTGATGTAGGCTCTTCCCTTTCACTGGCAAGCACGCACACTTTTTATTCCAGTTATTTAAAATCCCTTTTCCATTTCCCCAGCAGGATTAGCGAAGAGAAGTCCAGAAGGCATTTCAGAGAAAATCTGTTTATCAAACCACAAACATACACTCAGGCTTTGTCTAGACTTTACCCTTGTTTTAACTCAAGTTAATTGCTCACCAATTAGCTGGATTTAGCACACACATTTGTAAACACTAGTCTAGATACTCCTAGTTTGCCACCCAGTAAATCACAAATGGGTGTGGAATCTCCAGACTAGTGTTTATAACTATACTAGAGCTAAGTGAAATTCAGAATTTCTGTCCCACCCAAAAATCCAATATGTCAGCCTTTAGTTTTTTCCCAAAATAGGACAAAAATTTGAAATTTTCCATGGCGCACACATTCCAAAATATTGACATTCCAAAATGTCAATGTTTTGGTTTTGATTTTTTTTTTTATAGAAACAGAATATTTTGGCATTCCTAAAATCAAAATATTTCATTTTTGTTTGTAGAAATGACCAGACATGCTGCATTTCAAGTCATTTCAACATTACATTTTGTTTTTCCCCATGCTTTTATGGGGAGATGAAGTTTGGTAGCCTGACCGCTCCCAGTCTCCCTGGATGGAGTGCATCTACCATAATGCACCACAGAGTTCAGACAGAGGTAAACTAGCACACTGCCTTATGTGAGGCATAGGCCTCCAGATAGCCCTGCTCATGGGAAAGAATGGGAGCCAGTCTTTTAGCTTACTGCAGATGGGGACACTAGTTAGTACCAAATGCGGCAGCTGTCCTTGCTGTATGGGCACAGCTGCTGGCTGAGTGCTGGACTGAGAGGCCTTTCCTTCACTACTAAAGAAGATGTGTGTTTTACCCTAGGGTAAGTAACATGCACCAGCTAGCCTAAGGTAAAAATTGTAGAGAGGCACTACACCCCCACCTGGGATTGACCACACCTCAAGGTAAAACTACAGTGCCTTACCTTCATCGTTTTGACCTCAAAATAGCTCACATTCATTAGTTCCTGAGGTACAAAAATACACTTTTTAAAAAGCAGTGAAGACCAGGCCAGAGACTCACCAAAGCCATTTCACATGTGCCACAATACATTCCTCAGATAAGTCACAACTGACTTCTGCCACATTTGAACTGGTAACTAGGGTTGTCACCTCTAAAATACAAAAAAAAAAAAAAAAAAGCCCAGGACAGGGGGGATGATCCTGAGCCCATAAAACTGGACAGTTGGCAGCATGTTCTGAGCACCTCTTACCAATTTCCTGGGGCAGCTGCCTCAAAGAAAGGTCAATCATGGGAAAACCTGAAGAGATGGCCAGTAATTTTCTGACAGAACCATTTTCCACCAGAAAGTCATGATGGGATTAAAGTGAAATTTTCCATGGGAACGTGTCAATTTAGTCAAAACTTGCAACAGAAACCAGGCAGGGATGGCTACCCAGCTCCCTGCCTCGCAGGCTGCTGGTCTTCCAGGGGTTGCTGGGCTGCCCAGCTCCTCAGCTACACCCTGGTGGGCTGCCCCAGAACCAGGGCTCTCTGGGCTCACAGCTCCTCAGCAAACCATCTTGGGGGGCGGGGGGGGGGGGGACCTTGGGAGTCAGAGTTCCCTAGGCTTCAAGGCTCAACAGCTCATTGAGCAGCTGCCTCTCCAGGCTGGCCAGCTGTCTGGGCAACTGGCTTTCCAGGCTGCCTGGCTCCCTGGGCAGCTGCTTGCTGGGCTGCCTGACTCATGGCCTCCCAGGGAGCCAGCTGCCTTGCCAGGAGAATATCTTGGCTTGCTGTTTCAGTCCTCCTGAAATACGTTTTTTCCACAACCTCCCCCCCGCCCCCCCCCAGCAAGAAATTTTGAATTTTTGTCCATTCGCCCCCATTTCAGATTATTTTTTTTTCTTTCAAGGTAGGAAAATTTCCTTTTCCTGCAAGCTCTGGAGAAACCTCTTGGAGAAATATTGCTTTGTGTGTGTGTGTGTGTGGTGCTGCTCTCTGAAACTTCCGAACCTGGTCCCTGACACCTGCCCTTAAGGGCCATTCACTCCCCTAGCATTTTCAGAGAATCCACCTGATCCAACTATGCACTCTTCTACACAACATTGCTCAGCTGATGAGGTGCATTACAATAATATCACTTCTCCACTTTCCGCAAAGCCATCAAAAGTGGGTGAGGGCTGGGGGCAGAATACCAGACTGGATGGACTGATAGTTTTATCTAAGACAGCTAAGTCTATATTCCTAGAAATCCGTTTTCCCCACAATCAAAAGGCAAAGCATGTTTGGAGCAGGGTGGGATAAGGGGGTTTGGGACCACAGGATGGCCCGCAGTGCTGTGGGAAATAAATACTTTATCTTAATCTTTATTTTATTTCCAATGTCCTGGTTTCACACAGAAATGATCTGTACAATGTTTTGAACCTGCAGGAAAGTAAGTAAAGTGGCAGGGAAGTGGAGAGAGAGGGAGAAAGAAAAGGTTTTAAAGGAAGAAAAGAAATGGTGCAATTTCCCAGACACTGTTAAAGTCCCCTTGAAACTAATTGTGGCAACAAGCAAGGTGGGCCGTGCTGCTGGGGATTTCCAAGGGGGAGCTGTTAACGTTACTATGATTGATGGGAAGTTTTCCTCTCTCTCAGAGGGGATGAAGTTGAGAGCCCTTCGAGAAGGAGAGTGCCTGTGTTCTCAGACAGTCTAAATAATGGCCTCTAATGGGTTCAGCAATGTCAAGAGGGTCTATAGAACAACACTGGAAGCCATTCCCTTCCACTTCCCCCTCTGCAGACTCAGATGTATTACCAGGGCTGGAAGTGCCAGCTTGCCTCTCCCACCTGGGCTGGCAGTGCCGACAAAGGGAAGCCCCTTAAGTGAGTCTCACTGGCTTCTCCATTTGTTTTCATTTTGTCACCAGACGTTTCTATTTAAGCCGCTTGGAAAGATATCTCAACAACAACTGTACTGGACTCAAGGAGACAGAGGCTGATGATACGCCCGCCCTCCTTCTTTCTCCGGAACTTCACTGCTGTGTCGAAATAACCGGCACCTACCAGGGAGAGAAAATCGGGCAGGTCCAGAGGGTCTGTTACATTCTCCTTGTCATGCATGCCACGTTGAGCTGTGATGGGGTCAGATCTAATTCACTAACCCAGGAGGAGCCAGGTCAGTACTGGGGTGGGAGATTTCTAAGGAAAACCCAGGGGGCTGCAGGAATTCATGTGGATAATTCAAGTTGAGTCAGTGCTGAACCAATGCCCCAAACTAATGCTAGAGAGTGCTGTGCTGGAGGAGACACTGTCCATCCCGTAGCTGTTAGGACTGCAGAATGACATTAGCACTAATGCAGAGGTTCCCATACTGGGTTCCCTGAAATATCTGCCAATGATTCACAGAGACCTGGCAGGTTACATGGCTTTGTCTACAGCTCTTTGTCTCCATGTGCTCTAGTTCAGGCTATTGGAAAGCTAGACTTACATGCTTGTAAGAACAACTGGTAATAAGTCATAGCCGTGTTAGAGGCCTCTATTGGCAGCCACTGCTACATATGAAGAGCACACGAGGAAATAGGAACCAACACTCAGGGGCAGAACACTTATAAATAACTAAATACTTTCCTAATTTCTTTTCCATAGAAGAAGGTGTTGTCATCGCCACAAGCGTGTTTATCAGTGGGTTTCCACTGATAAACACGCAACAACCTTGTGGCGATGACAACACCTTCTTCTATGGAAAAGAAATTAGGAAAGTATTTAGTTATTTATAAGTGTTCTGCTCCTGAGTGTTGGTTCCTATTTCCTCGTGTGCTCTTCATATGTAGCAGTGGCTGCCAATAGAGGCCTCTAACACGGCTATGACTTATTACCAGTTGTTCTTACAAGCATGTAAGTGGAGTGGAGATGATCCCTGCAAGCTGCAGGGCTCAGAGCTCGGAACTAGAAATCATGAGATCTGAGTTCCATTCCTGATTCTGCCAGTGATTTGCTGTGAGAGTTTGGGCATGCTGTTTCTCCGTGCCTCAGTTTCCCTGCACGTGAAATGGAAATTATGCCCACCGTTGTGAAGTGCTTTGCTGTCCTTGGATAAAAAGTGATATGTGAGTGCAAGGTATTGCTACAACTGATGCTGACAGTCTGTCTGTTGCACAACCAAGTGTAAGTGTGTTTAGATCAGAGCGGGTGCATGAGCTCCTCCTCAATTTTGTCACACTATGAGTGTGCTACCAAGTGCCTGTGTGTTAGAAGGGGATTCTCTCTACCTGCTAATCAAGTGCAGTTTATCCATAATAGTGTGTGACTGTCACATTGTCCATGGAGGACTCGATGTTTCATGTGTGTGCACGATTATAGGTGTGGGCTTATTACCATGGTGTATGTGGATGACTGCACGCAGTTGATGTATGTATTTGGATCTGGCTTGTCTTTGTGTGTTTATGTCACTATGTGTACCTGTGTGCGTGATTGTCAGTGAACTGGGCCAGGAGAGGATAGGACAAGGGGAAAGCACATTATTTAAGAGTCAGTTTTCCTTTCTCTTTTCCGAGTCGATCATAATTAAACCCTAGATTCTGGCCAAAGTCACCTTCATTGGGTCACTGCAGAAGCCCCAGATTTAAACATCTGACTGCTCTCCCCTTTGGCCTGGGGAAAAGAGTGTCCACCAAAAGGAATGGCAGAGGCTTTTAGCAAAGTCTCCAAAGAACAACCCTTGAATGGCTCAGAATTGCCTGTGCCAAGCAGAGAGAACTGTAAAGCAAGCACAAGCCAAAGACAGAGAGAGACAGGGCTGCTCCACTTTAGCTCTCTGCTGCACTGTGCACTTATTATTCGCACAAGGTCTAATTTATAAACCCTGCTCATGTTTATAAACTCTGCCATCCTAATGGAAATGAAAACATTAATACAACCCGAGGAATCTTCACTTTCCAGGTTTTAATTAAAATCATAGGCGTTAAGAAATGAAAGCGTCTTCGTGGAATAAGTCTAATGAAGTATTTCCTCACATAGCACAAATCTCCGTGTGCAGTCCCTGATCACTGGTGCCAGGAGCCTGAATAACCAACCCCCTTGTCATCAGGAGATTGCACCTCAAAAATTAGACAAATTATCCTGAAATTTATTTCAAATAAATATAGTTGCCAAGATGGAGCTAGGAAATAATATCCAGTGCAGGAGGGTGGGGATGGGGGGAACCAGCACAGCCACGAAACATGATGTCTTAATTGATTAACTAGAGGCAAGGGTGACTGCATCACATGCCATCTGGTGGGAATTGAAGGGGAGAGGAGAGCACTGAGAGATGGAGGCGGTGTGTTCAGAGGCAGCGAGAAGGGGAGAAAGAAAGAGAGGGAGAGAAGGATAAATGGATGGATCATGGGGCTGCAGGGGGAGAGGAAGTAATGGGGTGTGCAGAGAATAAAAGACCACAGGAATTGCCAGACTGGATCTCACCAGATGCTGCAGAGGAAGCTGTGAAGTGAGCAGTTATGGAATGACCTGCCTGTAGGGGAAGTTTGTTCCTAACCTCAGTGAAAGGTTGGCTTGTGCTCTGAAGCATAAGGGTTTATATCCCTATATCAGGCTAAAAAAAAAAAAAAAAAAAGGAGCGGAGGAGATAGATGAAGTGTGGAAAGAACCAACATGAAAATCAATGGAAACCAGAGACGCAGGCAGTGTTTGTGTGGGAATGGATGGGGCAAGTGCCCCACCAGCTGCTTTGCCTGCCCTGTGCCAGGCACATGGTACCTCTGGAAAGCCCTGAGAAGAGAGGAATGCTGGGATACCAGAGCCCGTTGTCACACAGTAGCAAGACAACGACCATTTTCTGCACCATTTTTTTCTCCAGAGCCTCAAGCAGAATATACAGGAACTAGTGCTGGGCCTAAAGCAAATAATCTGGATCTACACCTGAATTTCTGGAGCTTTTTGGTTGCCAGGTTTTGGTCTGGGCTTATTTCCAAGAGGAACATGTCATGTGTCGGACTGGATCAGTCAATAGGCTAGCTAGACCAGTATCCGGTCTCTGCCGGTGGCTACCAAGAGCTGCTTCAGAGGAAGGGTGACAAGCTCAGCTCAGCTCTGAAGCGCCTCTTGTTTGGGCTCACCTGCAGCTTGTGGACACTGAGTTGCCCAGTTTGAGACCCATCTGAGGTAATGCATAGAATTTGAAGTCAATAGAAAGACTTCCACTCACTTCAATGGACTTTGGAACAGACTCCATAGCAAGTGCCTCTTGCACCATGGGGGAAAATCAGTTCACTTGTTACATCTACTTTGATGTCTGCACCACTAGTTCACAGACAACACCAGTCCTTCCCTCTCATCAGGTTAAGGACAAGGGAAGAGCATGCGGCAGGTATAGAAGGACTAATACTCTAAGGCAGAGGTGGGCAAACTTTTTGGCCCGAGGGCCACATCCAGGTATGGAAATTGTATGATGGGCCATAAATGCTCACAAACATTAGAGGTTGGGGTGCAGGGGGGGTGCAGGCTCTGGGCGGGGGGCAGAAATGAGGAGTTTGGGGTATGAGAGGGTGCTCTGGGTTGGGACTGAGAGGGTGGGATGGGGATCAGGGTTCAGACAGGAGGTTGGGGCATGGGAGGGGGTCGGGGTGCAGGCTCCTGGCAGTGCTTACCTCAAGCAGCTACTAGAAGCAGTGGCAGGTCCCCGCTCTGGTTCCTATGCGGAAGCATGGCCAGGCACCTCTGTGCACTGACCTGTCTGCAGGCGCCACCCCTGCAGTTCCCATTGCCCGTGATTCCCGGCCAATGGGAGCTGCAGGGGCAGCATGCGGAGCCCCCTGGCTACCCGTACGCGTAGGAGCCGGAGTGGGGACCTGTCGCTGCTTCTGGGGACTGCGCAGAGTGGGGCAAGTCCCTGACTCAGCTCCCTGGCTAGAGCGGGGCAAGTCCTGGAGCTCAAGAGACAGATTAAAATATCTGGAAGGCCGGATGCAGCCCCCGGGCTGTAGTTTGCCCATCCTTGCTCTAAAGTGCAGTGCCTCAGATAGAGGAGACCTCTTGTACCATTGTCTGAGTTGTAAGAGTTCTGAACACAGAAAGCGCCATGACACTAGGAGCGAGGGAGGAAAACAATCAATGCTGTGGTGTTATTAAGAGGTAAACATGCTTTCTGACCCTCACGGGATGCTGTACACAGCATTAATGAGGCCCAAAAAAGGAACTGAAGCATCACAGAATTTCACAGATTGCCTCCTAGTTACTGGCCCAGTGGGGGCAACTTTCAGTTTTATTGGGCTAGTCCTTTGGTCACGGTCTGATCGGTTTGTATTCTTTTTATCACGGCAACAAAGGGGAGGCTTTAGCATCATTCAAAAATGCAATGTTGTGGAATCAAATGGAGTGACCTGGCAACTCTGGGGTTTATAAATCAGCCAGTGGAATGAACACCATTCAGCACTGAGAGCCATGTGCACAAATACTTTGCACTCACATTTACTCTCCACTAACACCAAAAGAATCATTTGCATGTCTATGGGCACCTTCCATTAGAGGGTCTCCCAGTGCTTTGCAAGCATTAGTACAAATGCACCCTGGGCTTCAATCTTCACTGCCTGGTACTGTATCATTGGGCCAGATCCTCAGCTGGGCTAGCTAATTCCAATGGAGCCAGACCTGATTTTTGACACCATCTCAGGCCAGGTCTTGGGAGAGCTAATGGAGAGTCAACAGGATGCCAAAGGACCAAGCACTGACAGAAAGAGTTGTTAAAAAAATCAGGAATATGTTGCAAATGTACCTGGTCTTGTGATTAGAGATTTGAACTTGCACCTACTGAAGCGAATGGCCTGGCCCCCATGGAACTTTAGTAGGGAAGGATCTGACCCTTTGAGCAGTCAGGATCCACAGGAACCCAAATAATTCCACGTATTTGTTTATATGTGTAGGTGTATTTATATTTTGCATGGGCTCTTTTTGCTTCAAGAAACAGTTTATGGAGACCGAATGGAGGCGAGATCTAGTTACTGTGGAGACAGATCGAATATAAAAATCTACAGAGATGAAACCTGGTCATGGTTCTGATGAAGCTGGAATTTCCTGTAATGTTTTTAGAAATCTGAGGCATGCCTCAGTTTCCTCCTGTACATTGCATGGCTACCCCCTGGGTGCAAAGGGTTAAATGGATGCTCTTGG
The DNA here is from genome assembly GCF_965152235.1 of Eretmochelys imbricata. Classification (NCBI taxonomy): domain Eukaryota; kingdom Metazoa; phylum Chordata; order Testudines; family Cheloniidae; genus Eretmochelys; species Eretmochelys imbricata. Next base: position 204,142,020 of record NC_135572.1, read on the forward strand.
GGCACAACAGGAGACCAGAGGTGTATCACCTAATGGTCTGGGGTGGAATGAATGGTTCAGGAAAGAACTGGTTGAAACTGACCCATATCCGTGAAGGATCCACCAAAAAAAATGATGGGACCCCCAAGGACTGAACACCTGACACTTATCCAACTTACCCAGGGGAATCACTGGCAAGCGGAACATGTGAACTCAGAATGGGTTGGGGGCAGGGGGAGGCATGAGATAATTGTCAGAGAGACTGGGCAGCTCTCCCCTGGTTGTGACAGAGATAGGAAGAGAGAGAGAGCGTGAAAGAAATGGATTCCATAGCAGCTTGGCTGGCTGATTGCATTGCCTTGGTGAGGATGGACAACCTTCATTTCTCTATGCTAACCTAAGGACTTTCAGAATCTGTAGGTCAGGTGACTAATCAATGATTACCCTGCAGTGGAAAGGCTGCCTAGCGTCACTGCAGATAGTCGCTGAGAGCACTGCACCATGAGGGGGTATAGTACACAAACCTCCTGCAGGAGTGGGGCTTGTGTGGATTTGCTGCTGGGAGCCATGGAGAGAGACCGGAATTGTTGTGCCCACAAGCCCAGTGTTGGAGTCTTGGCAGCTGTAGGCCTGTCCCTGTTGAACAGTGTGGGTCCTTGGGGCCTGGCACAAGGAACGGGTGGTATTTCCACTATATAAAGTAAGAGAGTGTGTGTGTGCGCGAGAGAGAGAGAGAGAGAAAATAAGACTGCCCCAGACTAGAAGACTGATATCAACAGCTTTAGGAATATACTTTTTTCAGTTTTCTATTTCACAGCTGGTTGATTTCAACATTTTAATGGACCTTCCCCACCCCAGTGCCCATCTGTCCACCCTAATAAATGCTCTTGGTAGAATCTACCTATCTGTTGTATCACCACTTTCATAAAAACCCAGCGGCGCTATCAAGTTTCACCCTAAATCAGGGGCTGTAAGGCTGAAGTCTATCGAAATGATACAATCCCTACTCTGTCACAAATCAGACACGGGCAGAAGCAGACAGACTGACTGATCTGCACGGCAAGGTGAATGGATTGGGTCTCTTCTCTCTCCTTTGCTCTTCGCTTAGCACAGAGCGGGTGGCTGTAATGCCAGGGTGCCCCATTAAGTCACAGAGCCTCCTTTGAGTGGCAAACAGAGCAATGTGGAGGCTCATGAGCCACCCCAGAGATGCTGTGTGATAACTGATGTGTTGAAGGTACCAGACGACAAAGCCCTGCCTCTCTTGGGGATCCATTAGTTATTTCCGATCTGCTGGTGTCTCTGCCTTGGTCTCTTTCTCTCCAGAGCTAATCAGTGGTGATGGATGTTGACACTTGTTCCTTCCTGCGGGCATCCAATTGCAGTGTCTCTCATTTGTCACTGGCTCTCCCATCTATTTCCCAATGCGTCCTTAATTCAAATGAGCAGGAGCCAGGCCAGGAAGAGAGCACACTCATTCAGATTACCCTCTGTCAGGTTTCCAGCTGGTGAGTCAGTTAAACAGCAGTTGATGAGCATAGTTGGAATGCAAACACTGATCTCCATACTATTAGGAAACCTGGATATCCAGATCCCTTGCCTCTGTTTCCACCTCTATTCCAGAAACAGACCTGCTGGCTGCTGCTATCATTGCCCAGATAGCCTGAGGCAGAGCTAGAGTGGAAGAGCTCAGAACCTCTGCTTTGCTCCATCCCAAACCAAACAAGCACCTGGGATTTCCTGCCCTGAGTTATCACACTGTTCACTCTGTCTCATGCAATTAGTAGTTATTAGGCCCCAGCCTTCTCAAGGCCAAAGAGAGGTCATCGTGTCTGTGAAGCTTTGTCTCTGCTGATCCAGCAAGTGGAGAGCTCTCCCACCTCCCATCTGCTTCCGAATGGGGGACATCCTGCAAGTAACAGTTCACTTACCTTCCCCAATCCCCACTACCATGGCTGGACCTCCCAATCCCACCTTCCGTTCTCTGATCCTACTCATTCTTCTTGACAGATGAAGAAAGAAATGGGAAGACAGACTGCAAGCAGTGCCAGTAAGTCATGCAAAGGACAGTGAAGAAGTCTTACCCAGGCAGAGCAGTAGTGCAGTCCATCAAGCAGGGGCAGTAGGGCCATAAAACACAGAGGGAGTCTGACCTTCTACCCACTCCTCTCATCACAAGGGAGGTTGAGCTATCCATTTCCGTGACTAGCGGTGGTACAGTGTGGGAAGAAATTCAGGACACAGGACTAAATTGAGCCCTGGGGAAAGTCCGATTCGAGTTTCACCCACTTACCCTAGGGCTGAATTTGGCCCAGAGATCAGATCCTCTCCCTCACCCTAAGAGATAGCATCTCTACTGGGGCCTTCTCCGAATGGCAGCAGCAGCCTGTGCTAACACCATGCTTCTGTGATTGCCCTGGGGACACGAATGTTTGGTTAAGTCTCGGCATTTCACCCTTCATCAATACTAAAAAATTAGCACAAAATGTGTACAATAAAGGCTTATGTCTTAGGCCTTTTCCTTATTAATCCTATTACACTTGTCTTTATGAGCTCTCCAAGTTCCTTTCACTCCCTCCGGGGCTTGGCTGCAAATGAGATTTTGCATCTCAGTGTAAAATAACCCGAACATTTTTATATAAAATTAAATAAAAATCCTCCATCCTGGCAGTACATGCCTGGAATCCAATTTCTGGAGCTTGTGTCTTTCAAGAACCTCATTGTCTTCCCAACTTCTCTTAGCTTTGGGAAGATGCTGCTTTTCTTTCATTCAGACAATGTATTGATTAATATCACAAAGGCAAGTGAGGAGCTAATTTTGAATGGCTCAGATGAGCAGGATGGAGAAAGCATGTGTTTAAAACACAGAATGGGGAGGCCAGAACAGAGTGAATAATTTATGGTTTGGGTCAGTGGCTGAACTGAAAAATCAGGGGGGGAAATGTGGTTTCTTTCTAACCGAAACTGAATTTATTTTTTTCTTGACAAAAAGGAAAACTAAAACACTTAGTTTGGGTTGAACAAAACATTTTGAATGTCAAACCAAAATGACATTTCAAAATGAAAATGCTGATTTGAAATGAAACGTCAAAATGATTCGGTTTGACATATTCAAAATTTGTGTTTTCAGGTGTTTTTTTTTCCAACTGAACTATTTGCCAAATTTGAACCAAACTCAGAAATATTGGTGCTACCAAAAAATGCATTTTTCAGCCTATTTACTATTCACCACAAATATTTTGCCTAGCTCTAGTCAGGACACCTGGTTTCCATTCCCAGTTCTGCCACTAACTATTGCTCTGACATTAGGCAAGTCACTACACTGCTCTGTGCCTCAGTTTCCCTATTGGTAAAATGGAGATAACTAGAGGTCCTTCCCAGCTGGTGAATTGTGAGGCTCCATTCACGAATGCTCAAAAGTGCTCGGAGATCCTTGAGCAACAGAGGTATACAGCATTAATTTATTATTTTTACTACATCTAAATGTTCAAATCTTTTCCTGATCCTCTTATATGATTCTTATTTCAGTGTATGTTTATCACTCTCTAATATTGATACAAGACATGTTCATGAGCCACACATTTTGGACCTGTATTGGCAATTTCCCAGTGTTGGTTCCAGATTTTAATTCAAGCCACTCTCTGCTTGTTGCAGCAGAACAAGCTGGACACAAGAAAAAATAAAACACAATTAAGAGATTTATAAGTGTAGATTTTAAGGCCAGAAAGGGGTCATAGTGATCTAGTCTTACCTGCTGTATAACGTGACCTGCTGTAAAACACAGGAGTTCACCCAGTAATTCCTCTTTAAGCATATAGCATTCCTGTTCGACCCCTTCCAGTACTCTGTTGTTTACCATAAAAGCTGACATTTAAAGGTGAAAAATCCAGGAAGGAAAGGGGGTGACTTAAAAATAAAATGTAATTTACACTAATTATCTAGTTACACAGGATGCTCTGTGAAAACATTAGCAAGCGAGATTAATTCAGAAAAGCACCAAATACACCACAGAGAAGATTTTCACCTTTTACAGTCAAAAATCTGTGGTTATCTACCACTAGTCATTCGAGTATACATCACAGCCATTCAAGTCATCGACAGCAGGGATCTATCTAAAGTATTTATACAGCTCCAAACACCATGCTATCTGAGCACTTCACAGTCTTTAATATATTTAACCCCACAACACCCCTGTGAGGTAGGGAAGCGCTGTTATCCCCATTGCCCAGATGGGAAACACAGGCACAGAGAGAATAAGGGCATGTCTACACTCTGGAGTAATGAGCACTATGGGTGGGTGGGGGTTTCTAAAGTGCACTAACAAATTGCACATTAATTGGCCTATGTAGACCCTTCTGTGGCACACTAAACATTCGCTAGTGTGCTTTAAAGCAGTACTGTGCACTACATTAAGTGTACAACAGAACCATTTGTGCCCACCAGTAGGGTCTACAAGGCCCAATCAATGCATATAACACATTAGTGTGCTTTAGAAATTACAGCTTGTAGTGTGCATTAACCGCATAGTGTACGCAAGCCTGAAGTGACTTGCCCAAGGTCAAATAGAAAAGTTGTGACAGAAGAGAGAATCATAACCATGTCTCCCAAGTCCCAGCTTAGTGCCCTAATAACTACACCGTCCTTTCTCTGAGACACGGCAGCTCCTTCAGCTCCAAAAGCAACATATCCCTACCACTAGAACTACAATGGAGTAAACTAATGGGCCACTTCACCTTGTATGGTCCCTTATATGTGCTAACTACTTATGCTATACTATCTGTTCCATCTTGTATTTAGCTGTGACACTAAGGGCATGCCTACACTTACCTCCAGAGCGATCGATCCAGCGGGGGTCGATTTATCGCATCCAACGAAGACACGATAAATCGACCACCGAGCGCTCCACCGGAGCGAGAAGTTATGCGGTGCCGACGGGGGAGCGTCAGCGGTCGACCTACTGCAGTGAAGACACCGCGGTAAGTAGCTCTTAAGTACATCGACTTCTGCTATGCTATTTTCATAGCTGAAGCTGCATAACTTAGACGGTCTTAACTCGCCCCTTCCCCCCACCATGTAGACCACGTAAAAGGGCTGGTCTACACTGGCACTTTACAGCGCTGCAACTTTCTCGCCCGGGGTGTGAAAAAACACCCCCTCCCCCCCGAGCGCTGCAAATTTCAGCGCTGTAACGTGCCCGTGTAGACAGTGCCGCAGGGCTGGGAGCTACGCCCCTCGTGGGGGTGGGTTTTTTAGAGCACTGGGAGAGCTCTCTCCCAACCCTGTGCCACAACCACACAAGCCACGGTCAAGCGCTGCTGCGGCCGTGCTTGAATATTGCCTGCGTGGACTAGCCCTAAGGCTTGCCCTGCAGCACACAGGTAGGTTGATGTAAGGCAGCTTACATTGTAGGTTGCTGTAGTTCGGGCGATGCAGTGTAGGCACTGCATTACTTACATCAGCTGTTGGCTAAAATTCTTGTTAATTTTACAGCTTTCTGCTGGAGCCATGAAACTGACAAGAAAGGCTGGTAGGTTCCATGCTGTGAACCCTGAGCCCAGCTCACAACTTGGGCTGTCACACTGGGGCAGTGCTGGGCTCCAGATACAGCTCAGCTGTTCCCCAGGTTCCCCCCTACCTGCTCCCAGCCAGGCTCTCCACTGGGAGCCCTGCTTCCCCCACGCTCCTGGCTCCCCACTCTGAGCCCGGCTGCCCAGCACTGAAAGCCTGGGCTCCCAATTCCCCATGAGACTCCCAGAGTGTGGCTGCTCTGAGCAGAGACAACAACAGCGTGAAATTGACAAGAATATCAATTTCACTGCTGGTAGGCTCTGTGCTGTGAAATTGAGCCTGCTCCAGGCTCACAGCTGTGAGCCCAGGCAGCTCTATGTCCCACACAATGCCCCTTTTCAATCAGTGCAAGTGCTCCTGGTGAGGATGTGCTCCACCGGCAGAAGGAGAGTAACGTGGACACCAATAGCCAATTGAATTACTACAGTGGTTGTAGGTCGACTTAAATTAAGTCGACATAATTTTGTAGTGTAGAGAAGCCGTAAGGCCAGGTCTACACTACAGACCTATAGGCATAACTATGTTGCCACACCCCTGAGCAACGCTGTTAGCCCGACCCAACCCCCAATGTAGACAGTGCTATGTTGACGGGAGAGCTTCTCCCATCAACATAGCTCCCCCCTCTCACAGAGGGGGATTAACTACACCAACAGGAGAAGCTTTCCCATCGGTGTAGTAGCATCTTCACTAAAGCACGACAGTGACATAGTTGCGCTGCTGTAATTCTGTACACGAAGACAAATCCTAAGTACCTTTCCCAGACCTGAGGAAAAGTTCTGCATGGCTCGAAAGCATGTCTCTCTCACCAACAGGAGCTGGTCCAATAAAGGATATTACCTCACTTTGTCTAATTAGCTACTGATTGACAGCATAGGACATAAAGTGACATAAAGTTGAGCAATTTGGATTCTTTTTGGTATAGTGCACTCTCTCTCTCACACATACACACACACACCCCATTCAGTACAGGATATAGATGTTCTACATATACTAAAAGCCACCATTAGTGATTTTTTTTTTAAAGAAAAGGTTAATTTCACAAATATTTGCTAAAATGCAGAAAAGTGACTCTGAAAATAACATAATGGGATTTTCATACTTAATGTGTCTCAAAGACTCCAGATCAAATTGTCTCCATTTACAAGTCAATTTTCAGTTTGTTCTCCTGTAGCTGTATTGTCTCTCTGGAGGACTAACAGGAGTAAGAATTTGCTTTTGTCACTATTGTCAGCAGGCCCCTACGCAAAGACACTCACAGGAGTGTATACTGGGAGCAGATATGTTGATCATAAAGCATCTTTCTAACAGACAAGTTAAAAAAAAATTAACCGTATTTTAATGTAACCTTTTCTTGGTCTCTCTCTCACACACACAGACACAAACATATGATCAACTCTGCTGTATGCAAAATAACCCTGCAGACAACCCCTTTAGTAACCTAGTGATCAAAAATACAGTATTAGGTTAAATCATTTAAACTCACATATTTTAGAGGCACATAAACCGTCTCAGGAATGATTTGGTACATTCATGTGAATAGCTCCTGCCCTTTATCTTCCACCAGGTTTTTTCCAACCTCTATACTCAAATCCATATGACAAGATGTTACCTCAGAAGGGGTAGCACTGGAAAAAATCCTCAAGTGCTGCATTAACAAATCTGGCATTTATATTTTACTTTTTAGCCAATAAGAACTCAAAGTGGTTTTGTAAACTTTTAAAAAAGTTTGAAACTTTAAAAACTACTTATTGCATATCTATCTTTATCACTCTATTGATCACTAGGGTTGGGCATGTGATGGAAAAATTGTCTGGCCATTTATTTGAAAAACCTTGTGAAATATTTCAGCCAATTATTTGACAAATACATCTGAGAATTGTTCAGCCAGCTCTGTTAACCAGATTAATTATGGAAAAGGATATCAACTGAATAATTTATTCCAAAATATAGCCATCATTGAATAAATTATTGAAATAATAATATTTGATAAATACTGCCCTTCACTGATGTACAACTTTCTCTGTGATGGAACAGAGCAGCTGTTAAAAGTACACAATCGTTTAGGACAGTAAATGCAGGGGGAAAATATGCCAATTTGTAAGTGCTGAGGGAATTTGATATTAGGCAGAATGTAATTACGCAGATTGGGATTTAGTCAGAGATGATAACCTTCTTTTGTAAAAAATGTAACATTATAATGACCACAAATGATAAACACCTCATGTCTTGTTTTCATCCAAAAGAATAGACTCCCCAACAATATAGTTCCCTTTATCATCATACTGGTTCCATACCAATTCAGAAGGGAAAGCACTCCCTCCTGATTCATCAACCCCACTTCTTATAACACAGCACCCTCTAGGATCACACTGAGGCATTAGTGGGGATAAATTATGGAAGCACTCAGGAAGCATTAATTAAAGAAAAGAGCTACAACTACAGACAAACAAAACAAGTTTCCTACACAGCTTGAGTTCCAACTTTATCCCCTTTGTGTACTTGTTTACTACAATCTGAAACCCTATACAGTGCAGAGAGACATCTGGAGGCTGAATTATACCCTGTCAGTAAACATATCATTACATTGGTTTCTGTACCGATTCAGAAAAAAGAAAAAAAAAGAAAAGAATACTTGATGCTGAATCACCAAAACTGCTCCTGCAGTATGTCAGTGTTTTCTTCCAGCAGCTCCTGACCAAGTACTACCCACACCCAGCTGTAATTAATTTCTAAGATCAGTTGGATCACACAGCACAAGTTGCTGCAAATTTAACCTCACACTAGACAACTCTCATTTTGGCTGAATATAGGGAATTGCAGCCTCACGAATACTCCAATGTTCAGAACTCAGCTGTATGTACTTTTTGCTTATGGTTTTTGTGTCAACTGTGATAAGTTAGGAATGAAAGAAACCCTCTTTTTCTTCAAGTATATTTCTTTCATCAGTCTTGCGGCCAGCAGGACGCTCTCACTCAATGCCACAGAGAAGTACTCAATATGGCTATTAGTGTACCTGTAGGGGTTGTTACTTTAAAATCACTGCCAGTCCCTTTCAAAGGGGGAAATCATAAGAATGACAGCTCAGAAAGATTTGCTTCTAGTATCTGAAAAAGGAACGGAGTTTATTTTAAGCATTTCAAAAATTATTTGGGGAATTTACACTCCTGGGTCCTCACTCTTGGTTACCAGCAGGGAAACACAATACCGCATGGAAAATGAAATTTACAAACGTCTGTCGCCCCTTGGGAACGTGGTGGTGTTCTCCAATTTACAGACACACACCTTGAATGTGTAAATACTTCACCGCCACAGTTTAAGGACACCCATGATTTGCACAGCAACATAAATCACTGTTTCCCCGGTGAGCAGAAAGCTGCTGCGAACTAGGACTAATGCCAGATGTGGATTAACATTAACATCTCAACCAGTATGCTGGAAGTTTAATTGTTTACGTACATGATGTGAACTGATTTAAAATCTATTATTTACACACATTTAGATGGCACACACTCATTAATAAATTAGACACTCGCAAAACAAGTGTAAATCACTGGAGCCGTGACTTGACTTTATTTACGAGCCTCCTCAGGGCCAGGCGGCCTCCGAGCCCTTGCCAAAACTCATGCAAGGGTCCAGAACTAACTCCTCCACCTGGCTCCCCATGCTGGGGTTATGTTTTCCATACATAATTTGCATTGCCGCTGCTGGTGACATACCTCTCCCAGGGCTACATAAAGGTCTTCCATCCCACGGGCTTTCAATCTGGCACCTTTTCCCAGCACTGAATTCAATCATTTAAAAGATTATAATAATAAATAATAAAAATAAATGTCAGGTCTTCCAAGGAAAAGCTTGGACCTATGGGGAAGCAGCCCGAGGATCTGAAGTGGGACAGTTGCCACCCCAGACCATTGCACCAGCCTTTTTTCTAGTCAGCTCTCCAGACTCCGCTCCCCTCCACCCAAAAGCCAACGATTAAATCTTAGATGCTCTGATCTCTGCCTCATTAAATAGAGAATATTCACACTCTGTCCTGACCTGCACTGGGGCCAGTTTAAGGAGCAATCTGTCATGAGATCATTAATACAGAAACTGGCTCAGCCGGCGAGAATAATCATCCAAAATTAATTTTGTAACCTTTTCTGGGAAGGCCTTGGAGAGGGTATTTTACCTCTCATAACTGGGGGATCAGTTATATATTTCCTGGTTTCAGTCATTACAGAACCAAGCCAAGAAGGCACATCCACACTGAGGCAATGCCTCCCAGAGCCTCTTGGCGACACTGCAATGCTACGTATGCATGGCCCTGCCTCAGAGAAAGGGGCTGAAACAGCAAAGTGTGGGGTCAAGGATAGATTGAGACAAGTACAGTTTGGACGGACAAGAGACATGGATTCCAAAATTGCTTTCTAGGGAGCCAGGTGGAAAATATACCTGGGGAACTGGCATTTACTGGAAAAATATTGATGTGTCTCTATCATGCCTTCAGAGCAGAAGGTCCAGACCAGATCAGCTAGAGTACTTTGCAGGCTGTATGAGTGACAAGTCTGCCTACAAAAGGAGAATTCTGGTTTTGCTAACTGGTCAACACAACCAGTGTTTCTGTAAACTCTCTGGGGGTAAGAACTGTCTTTTTTAAATATGTGAATCCAGTGCCTAGCACAATGGAATCCTGATCAGGGCATCCCAGTCCCTTAATAAATAATAATCTCCCCTTAAGAAGTGATTGTCCTGGACTCAGGCTTCCTCCTCTCCTCTTTCCTGTCTCTTTCCCCATCTTTCCTTCCTTGCTGGCTGTTAGTGGCAGGATGCACACATATCCTGGTATAGACAGAGAGAGAGAGAGAGATCAATCAAACTTAGGTAGATAGATGGTGGAAGCCTCCAGCACGCATACATTCTATCTTGACAGTGTGCAATTCACACAGACCACGGCAGAATTGGGATAAATAATAAAATAATGGAAATTTCTCATCCCCTATTGCTGTCACATCCCGTTAAACTCACTGCAGGTAAAAGGTGCATTGTCGATGCTGCTAAAACCGCCTGGCACACTGGGTTACCATAAACAAGCGAAAGTATACAAACAAACAGTCATCTCCACAGTGACGCTGGGGGAGGAAGGGAATAGGTGCTTTTCCAGAGGAAGCGTATAGGCTATCTCACAGGAGAACTGAAGCCTAGAATTAAACCTTTCATTGCTGGTTCTAGGAAAAGCAGCTGCACTGTCTCCTGTAATGTTAATGTGTATTTATACCAAATAAAATAACTGGATTAGTATGGAACTTGTGGAACAAGGTTTGTACCGTGTGATTTGACATCCAACAACTGAATTAAAGATGGCAGCTTGATACATAATGCACAATGCCAAAAGGAGTCCATATGAACTATGAAACCTAGACTGGATCAAGTGTAAGAATGGACTGCACTTGGGAAATGACTTGAGTGGGTAATTACTTCTGAGAGTAAGGTGGTAACATTTTTACAGTCACTTTCTGGCAGTAACTGCATTTTATGTGATTTCAGTGCACAAAAAATTTGTTACAGACAAATATAGTTCTTTTAGAAATCAACCTCACCCATAACTCATGGTAAGAAATAATATTACCCTTGTTATAGGACTTTTCACTCATGAGATAAAAGTTCTTTACAAAGGCTATTGTAGGAAGTTGGCTATCTACACTATAGAGAGCAGGACACAGGCTACCCTCTTGTCCAAAGCCACTGTGAAGTAGCTCACCAGAGACGAAGCAGGCTTCCACGTCGACCTACCCAGTGGGTAACTGACAGGAATTTGAGGGGTGTGGAACTTAACCAGTCTTTCCTGAAACTTAAAAGAGGTCTATATAAGGAGAGAACATTTTAGTAGTTTTTTATTTTGCCCAGACAGATTTGCCTTTAAATACCATTGGCTTGATCAAGCCATCTTCCTGGAGCTTTGGCAGCTCCGAGAGGTAATGTAAATGTAGCTATTACCATAGCCCTGGAGAAAACCTTTTTAAGGAATGGGTTTCATCATCATTTGGAATGCATTTAACATACGGAGCAACATTCTGGGTGTCACAACTCCTAGCTGGTGGCCAGACGCTACCGTGGACTCAACCAACTGGCAAGTCCTTCGGCCTGCCAGCCCGACATTCTGCGCATGCATGACCTGTGTGGTTCCATGGCACAGCCTTGGAGCACCATCCCCGAGATCTGCAAGCAAAAGCACGGTCTGCTGAACGGCAGAGGAAGCCGTTCCCTGGCCAAGCTGGGAGGAGCTGTGCCAAGTTAATCTCAGCTGCCCTATCTTACCCTGGAAATAGAAGGAACCCAGTTATCGCCCATAGGTTTTACTGCCCGGCTAGACTGCAGGAAGAAAGACTGTGGTTATGGCACAGACCTGAGTGTCAAGAGACCGGGGTCTCATCTCAGATCTGCTGCCATTTTACTCTGAGACCTTGGGCATGTCTCCTTGTCATGCCTCAGTTTCCTGTACAATAGAGGTAATGAATGATACTGACCTACCCTAGTAAACTGCTTTGAGAGACATACATGGTGTAGGAGAGGTTTCTATTATATCTGTAAGCCAGGACGATCAACGCTCAAAAGGAGGCCTGAGTGGTTAATATTTGTACAGGACTCAAGAAGAAGGTGCTACGTAAGTGCCAAGTGCTACTGCTCATTGCAGCCTGTAGGGTGGATTTCTGTAATTGGTTTGCCCATTTGCAATTCTGTGGCGAATTCGTAGTTATTTGCTGTCCAAAGTGCAGCTGTGCTATCACTCCTGCAGTATTACAGTAAGAGACACAATTGCATTGCCAGCTAGACTGGTCACTTAGCAAACACTAACGCCCCCGTTTGCAAGGTGATGATTAAGGGGTACTCTGACTTTATAACATAAAAAATGGCTGTGTGGTCACAGACTGATCACACACAACCGGGAGTGGCATTGATTAAATGCTATTGGCAATCTCGCTGCTAGAATACCAATAATATAGGTCGCCAGCAGCTGTAATATTGGAGTAATTAATAATAATGCTTAATCTTTCCCTCTGATGAACAGCGGCAGAACTCTCTTCCCTCCACCCCCAAAATAAATCTTTCGGCTGCATAGGAAGTGGAAAGCTGCAGTCACAGCGTGAAGGGGAACACAGAGACCATTCCCGTGGCCGCCCGCCCCCAACCAATTTTGGAAGAGACAAGAACTTTGCCAGATGGAGGTCAGCTTAGCCACTCCACCCTTGCAAACTACCGTACATCTGCCCTGGTGTGTAACCGTCCGAGCGGAGCTCTGATCATGAATGGAGGAATCTCCAACCTCCTGCCCAGCTCCCACCTGTGACTGACGCTCAGATCAAACACTGACATCCTGTGAAGGGAGCGCTATCCAGCCACCCCGGTGCCTTTGAGGAAGTAGGTAAAAGGGGGTGGGAATGGGGGCAAAAGGAGACTCTCAGAGTAATACCTTCCCACTATGGTGTATACAGCTATTTAAGTATGATGCCTTTGTTTACCAGGTACTGCACCTTTGCATTTCCACTATTGGCTATCCCTAGCAACCATAAATCATGAGGCAGCCCGCACCCCAAATCAGGAGATCTAAACAAACGTAATACATTTGGGGCTCTTTTTATTTGGTCTTCTGGATTTTGAATATTCAAATCATATCGGGTCACATTTTCAAGCTTTCCTCTGCAACCAAGAGGGCTAGAAAATAACTATTTGTAAATGAAAGCGGAGATTCTCACCTAATCCCATACTTCCAGGAGCTTGGGCCTTAAGATCAACACTGAATGTGGCAAGATGCACGGTAAAAATTGAGAGAGTTGGCAACATTGCATTTCTAAGAACTCTGCCTGTGTGCAAAAATGATGGCCATTTTGTGCTCTGAGCTGACACACCCTATTACAAAGGAGACCCACACATTGTGCTTTGTGTTACTTTTATGCTTTGTTGTTGCTGTTTTCTTTAATTGAAAGTAAAAGGTGCGCACATGGAAAGTCAATGGCTGCGCTCTTTGTACATGGGGAAAGTCAATGGCTGCGCTCTTTCTACATGTACGTAGTACGTTTCCCAAAAAACAGGATACCATCCAGGTTAAAAGGCCCAAATGTCACCTAATTCCAAAATAACAGGGATTCTCCATTCATATAGCCCTCATGATCCTGCAAGATTTATTGGTCCCCAAACAAATAAAAATGAACATCTCAACACACACTTCATAGCTCTAAAAAGAGGGGTATATTTAAGCCATGGAATTCCCTGCTGCAGGAGATCATTAAGTCAAAGGAACAGTGGCCATGTTTTTTAAACGGTCGGTATGGAGTTACGCCCACGAAACATCTGTACAGCTATGGGAGCCACACTAACTACCCAGGCAATCAAGCCTCATGCTTCAGGAAGTAACATGATCATCACAGAGGAGGATTTACATCCCCTGAACTGTATTAATAGGTATATTGAGTGCCTTCTGGTGGTAGTTCAAGTCATAGCACGTAGGAAGTACCTGTTTGACAACTCTTATCCAGATCCCTTAGGAGGAAGCTGGACCCTCAGCTGCATTGTGCGTTGGCCAGTTATTGCTTTCCTCTGAAGCATCTGGTACTGGCTATCGAGGCAGACAGAGTCTGATCTTGTATGTCAAACCCTATATTCCTTTGAAAGGGAAGGACACACACACCCCACCCTGTTCCTCTCTTCTGCCAGCCAGCCAGCTGTGTTGTCATGAGTAAGATTTGTTTGATGGGCTTCATATTGGCCTGGCATCACTTGCTCCGTAAAGCCACAGAGGAGGGGATTAGAGAGCAGAAAGAGGGCAGAAGGTACACCTGCTTGCCTGCCCACCAAAACAGTTGGGAAATTTATTGTTCGGCCTCTCATTAGACCTGACAGAAAAATTGTAGCATCACTTAAATCATAATGAGCGAGTGGCACATTTGATGTTTACCGATTGTAGGTTAGGAGCAAGAGTGCAGGACTTAGTGATAGTCACTGGATATTTTTGAACAAATGAGCTGACGCTGCAACGTTTGGAGCCAAGCCTTAGCTTCAGGACCACTAGACCGACAGACAGACAGGCGGAAACACGGGGTTGCCTCATGTGTCACAAGGCACGAGAGCATCTAATAAATAATTCAGGACCTAGGTGCTTGGACAGAAAACGACAATGCTTAGGGAACTGGTAATAGGATAGAAAGCTTGTGTCCTGCAGGATGAGCTGGTTTATATCCAGGCCAGGGTCAGCAGTGACTGAGAGTTGTTACCACCAAATGACTATGTGAAATTAGTTGGTGGGTCTTGGCTTGGCTTCTAATGGACAGACGTCCATATCACCAAAACCACAGCTATCATCATCACTAAGTATTTCCCTTGTCAACTGTCCCAGCAGAGGGGTCAAGGACTGAATGGGCCCTGGGGAATGAACCCATCTCTCATCCTTAGAGATAGGGAGAGAGCAGGGAAGGGTAGAAAAGAAAGAAGGCAGTGCAGAGTACACCCAGGTCTCAGACTTAAAATTTGGGTCTGGATTTTGAATGCCCAGGGCCCAATTCTCCCGCTGTAGGAGTCAACATGAGTTACTCTATCTAGTGATGGGAGACTCAAGCCCCTCTTTCAAGGAGGTTTGGGGGGCTTTGGTTCAGCCCATTACAAATATAGAGGGGCTAGCCATAAAAAATGTCTCAGGATGAGGTCTGGACTTCCAAAACCTTTCCTGATCCTCCAGAGGTGGGAGTTTGGCACAGATCCATCTCTAGGATGGAGCAAAGATTCCTGGATGTCATGCATGGAAAATTGGCTTGTTCCGAGAGTCAGGGCTTAAATAACTGCCCACCCCAGGGATACAGCAGTGAAAGGACCATTAGGAATAAGTATTACAACAACAACACCAAGCCTTACAGCTGAGCCTGTGTCAGCCAGAGCGTAGATTCTATAGCAGTGGGCACTCAGAAATCCATAGGTGGAGAGACAAACAGAGAGAGAGACAAATAGGATTAGCTTGGATTGAATTAATAGATGCTCAGTGCCCTACTGAAAGAAGCCCTTCTCCTTCCTTCCCCTCCCCAGCCTCCTCCCTCCTGACTGGTTTCATCACAGCTCCAGATTGCTTGAACAAACTGCCTGATAAGCCCACAGATGCCAACAGGAAGCGATGATGTTACAATAAGTGTCACAGGGAAAATGTCAACTGTATCATTATAATGAAGGTCATGTCTCCCTCACCGAGAGAGTAGCAGAGAGCTCAGGGCTTTGCACAATTCACATGTTGTTATTAGGAGGATGTTGACACGTGTAAACTTCTACCTTACACGAGTCACTGCATAATGAATGGGGGGAAAAGCGCTGGCTGGGGGGGAATGTGCCACTACTCCAGCCCCAGCCTCTCCCAGCAGGGGGCATTGTAGGAAGCAAGACAAGAGTACTGGACCCATGCCAGGCTCTCCTAGCAGAAGGTGCTGTAGGGAACGAGGCAGACATGCTAGCAGTCAGGCGCCATCCCAAAGTTCCCTGTCGCAAATGACACTCATGTACTCCATGTTAAACAGCTCACTGCCTCTCTAATGTAGGGAATCTCCTCCTTTTAAACCCAGCGATAAAAATGATAAAAAAGGGGACGATAAAATATAAAAGCCTTGAATTAGTGCTCTAATGAAGTTTTAGTATTTTTTTTAAATATTTTGTAATGTGATGAGGAAATATATACTCTCCTTGGCTCCAGATCTCTCTCTCTCTCTCTCTGCTTTTTTAATTCACCGAAGACAGCAGACAGTACAAAGGGTTCTTTTCTGTCTCCTCTCCATCTTCAAACCTGTCAATATTCTGCTCAATAAGGCATGATTTGCTGGCGAGAACTTGCGCACAGGCGCGCGCCCACCACACCTATATAAACAAAATGTTATTTACCCAAGCCCCGGTACCGCCAGAGGGAGAGAGGAGAAATCTCAGAGACCTGACTAATGGCTCGCCTGACAGGACAGTAAGTGACCCACCACGCAGCCTACTGCTTGCTTCCTGGGGTAGATGGCTAGGGACCAATAGTTTTCATGAGAGCAATGTAAAAGCCCCAGGGACTGAGAAAAATGTGTGTTTAAAGGATGAGGAGGGCAGCAAAGAAAAGAAAGAGCAGTGAAGACATGTGGAATTGTTCCGTTTAATGGCTCACCAGGGGCAAGGGCTGAAGACAGTGGTTAGTCTGGCCTCAGAGGGAGGAAGAGGGGGTGTAGGGAATGAGCAGATGGCTGTTAAAAGGTGCTAGGGTCCCTATTGAGAGTCCTAGGGTGCAATGTGTTTGCTGCTAGCAGACACAGAGTTTCTCTTCAGGCTCCCATTCCAACACTGCCACAGTATAAACCCTGCTGTCACTGGCTCCCATTTGCACTCGTGTGACGGGAGCTTGAAGGACTTGCTCAGCAGGGTCCTTTTCACTGCAGACTTCACTCACTTTGAGGACTGGGATGAGCCCGGCCAGTCATACCCATACCACCAAACCCAGGGCTATTGGGGATCTCAATGCTACATCTGAAGGGCCTTTAGGGGAGAGGGAGGGTGTATTTTACTCTTCCCATCCATAGAGACCATTCTCCTGTGTCTCTGGAATTGTAAGTGGGGAAAATTTAAATGTGGGCATCTGTTGGGAAATAGGTTGGTCCACTGGAGGGAGTGGGTGTGGTGGCTGTTTCTATTTAGTCTTAATTCACCACTACATGCCAGCTACATGAAATGCAGCCAGGAGTTCAGTGAAGGCCTCTGGTTCATTCCATCCCCGCTTGTGTTGTCAGCTCCTAGAAGTATTCACCTTCCCCCTTCCCACCCTGGACTTTCAAACAGCTAAAGCAGGGAGAGCCCCTTAAGAATCCAGCCCAGCTTTCCCATGGGTCCCAGTGCAAGGGCATGCAGACCTCAAGGCAAGCTGATTGTGTTCAGTAAAGCTGGTAGTTCTTTGCCTTTACACCGAGTCTCATTGAGTTAATTCAAGGCTCCCTGTCATCTAGAGACTCAACAGCTGCCCTCTCAGACCAGAATGCCCAATGATGGACAGATTTCTGGGCATCTCCACAGCAGCTGCCTGGCCTGAGAGTGAGATATTCCACCCCTGTACGGAAGGCGTGAAAGGAGCACATCACAGCCCAAGGACAATCTCCGTAGGCAAAGTGATGAGCTGACACTTACAGTGTCCCCAACCTGCTGGCCTAGCAACAGGAGCACTGGCCACAATAGCAGCTCTGTAGGGAAAGGAGGAAGGGGTCTGAATTAGGGAAAGTGGAGAGGAAGACACACAAACAGCAAAAGGAGACAGGACACTGAAAACAACCCTTCTAGGCTGTAAGTGCCCTCACACGCATAATCTGGCCCCCAGCTCAGGGGACACCTTCCAATCAAGAGTTCCAAAACTACCATGCTTCCTCAGATTTCTGACATTCAACTGACTCATCCTGGGGAATGGAGAATAGATATATTTAACAAAACCCCGTTCTAAGCAGAGATTTAAAAAAAAAAAAAAATAGGGGCCCTGCCATTTGTGCCTGGCCTACTTTCTAAGTCATTGCACTCTACCCCACATCCTAAATTGCCCCATAGATTCATCTGGGTGCAATACTCTGCTTTGCTTTCTGTCTCATCCTGTTGTGCAATGCTTCTGCACATTGTTAAACAGCTGCTGCACTCCCCCCTCGAGAGGAGGCTGCATTTCAAGGATGGGTGCTGGGATCTCGGCACGTTGTCTGTAATGTGGTTTGTCTGATATTGGTGAGAGTCTGAATAACTGAAACCTTCCCTACCTTTGCATCATGGTGTTGCCTCATCATGTCAATGTGACACAAAGATTATCCTCTGGTTTAGGATGGTCCTGCATTATGGAAGCCCATTTGGTATACATGGATAGCAAGAGGGAGCAGTGGGATTCCCTTAGCCTGAGTGGAGAGGGAAAGGAGGAAGTGGCAGCATTGGCATTTATCAACACCCATGTTCAACAAAAGAACTCTACTGTGAATTTCCCTTGGTTAATCTAGCCCCAGCAAGGCAATCTTGCATTCTGATTGATGCTCATTCATAGCATCACGCCTTCTTTGGCAGAGTCCTAGAAAGATAGGCTATATCCACGGTCACAAACGCAGCCTGTTTAGGTACCACTGAAATAAGTGATCAGCAGCAGAGGCTCACAGGCTTCTCCCTTGGCTCCAGAACTGCAAGGCAGTGCAAAATTGACTGGTTTCTGCATTACAGTCTCCACTTGTTTATTTTAATTTGCCAGAGGATTTAGTACTCATGGAAGTCAGGGATCAATATCACTAGCTTGAGCCAAGCGGAGCTCTGAGCAAGTTCCCCCACACCCCCCCGCCATGCTTCTGCCAATAACAATGCACCTCAATCCTGACCTCAGCACCACTCCCAGCTATCAGAGGCTTGGTGTCCCCCCATAGCCCAGCCAGTGCACATCAATCCTGACCTTTAGGTTCCACTGCCACACATTCCAGTCCTGGGCTCTCCACACAGCTCTGCCAATACACTTCAATTCTGACCTTGGACTTTCTTGAGCTGAGGTTGCAAATACTGCCAGATGGTGAGGTTGTGGTGTTGAGATGGGCCACAAATGAGAGAATTAAGATTAAATTTATCACATTCATTTTTATCTGCAAACCTAAACCACGCTTCACTTTACAGGACAAAAAAAAATAAAAATAAATGAGAGCAAAAGATAGAATGAGTTCAAGTGCATCAGTTGCAGATTGTTAACATATGACCAACATATTTTGTGCTATTTATCTTTTATGTGGTTTGCTTTAGAGAGGGTTTTGTACAATGGCCATTACAATAAACGATTCACCAGGACAGTAAAGGATCCAGGAAAGTGATCTGAGTTCATCTCTTAGAGCAAAAAGATCCTGAAGAGAGTTTTCAGGTTACTTGACCTCCCCCGCCACCACCACTCCTCAAAAAACAAACAAATAAATAAATCCACCCACAACATAACACACACCTTTCTTAAACAAAGAATCATTGTCACAGGAATCATTTCCAGTTTTCGAAAACTACCTCCAGGCTTCCTGGTTATTTTCATGTGACCAACTCATGTAGTCTCACTGTGCCTCCATTCCCCATCTATAAAATAGGGATAATAGTATTTCCCTGCCTCACTGGGGCACTGTAAGGATAAATTAGAGATTGTGAGGCTCTTCGTATCTACTGCTGAAAAGCTCCATGTAAGAGCTAGGCATTAGTGCACAGGCTGAGTTGATATTGGTGATACAGATAGTATGGCCTGGCTGGTAATGCAAGTGGGGGTGGGGAGGTGTCAAAGGTCATTTTGTGGCAGCTTTTCACCTTCCCTACTCGCTGGGAGCCTGCCAGGCTTCTGTTATAAATCCAGGAAGCCCTGGGGCTGCTCTAATTTACTCTTGGCTACCCACAGCCTAGAAGCTGAGGGTAGTCACACAGCAGCAGCTGCTCTTTCACTCATACTCCTAACACTCTGCCTACATTGGGGCTGCTATAAGTAGTGGAATAGAGCCAGCAATGCAGGAAATGTCTGTGCTAGGGGGTATTCAGAAGGAAAAGCACCACCAAAACAAGGCAGGATTTCATAGGACGTCTCCCACCCACATAAGGGCAGGCCTCCCTTAGAGGTTCTGATGTTCTCTAGGCTCACAGTGGTCTAGCTTTGGAGCTGTGAATGTTAACCCCGAGAGGATAGTCCCTCCTCAGCTGAGAGCAAGGACTTGTCCCCACACTGGCTTAATATAAAGTGTGATTTTTAAATTGAGTTAGTTAAACCAGTGCAAAAGTCTGCTTAGATGTTCTTATCCCAATTTAAGATTAGTTTATCTCAAATAAGACTAAATCATTTAAGAACAGGTTTTAATTAAATTGAAGAGTATCTTCACAGCCTTTTGCACTGGTTTAACTAAAGCGGTGTGCATTTACATGCAGACAGCCAGGGACCCCCTGCTTTCTATCAGCCATTGGCACCTGCTTGCTCCCTGTGAGGGTGCTTCTGTCAGCTATTGAATCTGGAGGTGTCCGAGGGAGGGAATACTATTGAGAGTCAAATTTTAAAGGTGAGCTGATGAGGCAGCAAGCAAACCCACTAAGACACGGAATCGAGCAGAGACATTTACTACCAACCAAATTGGTTATGGTTTTGGGGCAGTTAGCTCTATCCTGTCACTCTCAATAAGACTGTTATTGATTAGCATATGATCTGATTGTCCAGAGCTGGCTCAGAGCCCAGATGGAAGGATTCCAGAGGGAAAGGAGGGTGAATGGGGTGTGGGTGAGAGGGAAGAGAAGGGAAGCCTGGAAACAAAGTCTTCAAAAGAGTAATGAATTCTGATTGTTATGGCCATCTCCTCAGATTTTCAAGATTATTATACATCAGTTGGCCACATCCATTCTATTAGCATTCATTCTGGGAATGGGTCCCAGTGGGAACTGATCAGCTGAAGCCCATTACTGCTCTACAGCAGGGCTCAGACCTGGAGGAAGGGGAATAATTTTGGCTGCCCATTGCAGGCCCTGCATGTTCCTAATCCCATGGAAAACATGTGAGAAGGGAGCACAGATCTTGGGAGATGGACTGTCATTTCAGAGCCACCCATCTCCACCGCTGTCCCTTGAGCACATGGCAAAGGGCTAGGGGATAGGTGGCCTGCAAATCCTACATATAAGTATACAGTAAACACCAAGGAACATCCTCCCACAACTCAGACAGTATGAGGGATCCCCTTTGGCCTTCCCACAGGCCTTGTCCTCCTCCAGTAACGCCAACAAGGCCACTGATGGTGCCCACACAACTCCAAAGTCTCCAACAGCCACAGAGGAGGAGTTATGGTCCCCTCTTAGAGCTATGCTGCAAGACTGAGCTGCTTTTCCTTCCCCTTGCATTATTCCATCAGCTTGGCCATGCTGAGAAGCTGCAGAAGGGAAAGAGTTAGCTACATAGTGCTGTTGGAAGTAAACATACCAGCTGGCTGCCTATCCGCCACTGAGGATCCCTGGGAGGATTAGAGCCCTTTTGGCTCTCTTTCCGCTGCCTAAATGGAGGGGAACCTACGGCCTTTAGCCATAGACACTAGTGAGATGAATTGCTTTGTTCTACAGCTGGTCAAAACTGGTAAACTGGCCTTCCCCTGCCTCCCATTAAACAAAAGGGTTTTGGCTGACTTTTTTGTGATTTTTTTGAAAACGCAGTTCCTAAATGAAAATGTTTTAGTTTGAAATTTTTCATTTTGTTTTGGTGGGGGAAATCCCACCATCTTTTACATTTTAGATCCACCCCCCATCCTCACACACACGCACAAACTTTTTCCCCCACTGGAAAATGGAGGAAAAAATGTTTCAGTGAAAAGGCTTCTTGTTGTCGCTGACAAATAAGATTCCATAGAAAACAAACTTTTGTGATTTTTTTGGTTTGGGGTGGTTTTTTGTTTTTTTTTTTTTTAATTCAAAATGAAACATTTTTTTGATGGGGGAACAATTTGGAGTGAGAGAAAGGCAGGGAGGGAACCACTCTCTCTCTCTCACACATTTTTTCCATTTGGAAAAAAAAAGAGTCAGTTATTTTATGTTACCTTCTCTCACTTCTTAACTCCCCCATCCTCGCTACTTTTCTGTGTAGGAAAAGGGAGGGAAAAGTGAAAGAAACTGACAAAGTGGGCATTTACCCACCATTTAGAAATAAGAGATTTCAAAAATATCCCCCAAAATTGTTCCCCCACCAAAAAAGTTTCATTTTGAATTTTTTTTTAAATCATCCCAAATTAAAAAAACAAAACAAAACACAAAAAAGTTTGTTTTCTGTGGAATCTTATTTGTCAGCAACAACCAAAAGCCTTTTCACTGAAACATTTTTGACCAACTATACTTTGTGATGTTTGGTTGGTGTTATCACACCTCACCTCGGGTGCTCGAGAGAGAGCGCACACAGGGTTGGAAGGGGGCAACGGGGGTAGCCAGAACAAGGGCACTGAGGTATTAGGAAAGGAGAAGGCCAGTATCAAGTAACTTCCCCTAACCATTAAGTATGAGCACATTTATGCGTGAGAAAAAATAGCCTGAGGCCAAGAGCCCATGGGTGGGGGTGTGTGCATGTCAGGCGTGGTCCCTTAACACAAGCACAGAATGCTTCCACTTCACAAAATAATTGCCTGACAATTCAGTAAGTTTTGTGCCGTCTGCTCAGAGGCCCATGGGACAGCGACAAGGGGCACTGCAGGGCGGGACTGACGGGCATTGGTAAAACTGCGTGGGGAGCCCAGGACTGGAATATCAGGAGGGACTGCCCGTCAGGAGTGAAGGGCACTGGCAGAGCTGTGCAAGTTTTATAGGAAGCCTGTCCAGCCTATAATTAGAAGTTTATAAGCATAATCAGCCTGTCAGTCAGTTTCATGGCCTCAAACACTGTACCCTAAATTTATAAGTCCCCCACCCAGCAAACAGAACTCCTTCAGATGCAAAGAATTACCTATAAAAACTCCACATCTGCTTTTATCTACCAAACCCTTACCCACACAATAGTCGCACTAGGAGTGTGTTTTCATTAGAAAACATGAACTTCATGAGCTTTCAAAGAAGGACGAAGGGGACCCAGGGCAAGCTCTTCAGATGACCCCATTTTTAGGGCCGAGCTGCACTATAATGGTACTGAACCATAAATACAACAGCAGGCTCGTTCTGTAAGGACCAGGTTCCTGTGCCAATTATACTGGAGTGGTCTGGTGAGGACACCATTAGCTGTGCTCAACTCTGCTGCTCTGAAGTCATACCCATGAAACCTGCACTCTGCGCTGAGTTAACAGCCTTGGCTTTATTGTGCTATAGCAGGAGGGTTCAGGCAGAGTAAGAAAGCATTAACTCTGCCATGGCACTCACAGGATCTGTGGAAGCCTATATTATCAAGGCCAGACATTAACAACTTGCTGTCAGAATAGCAGCTGGAACTTTGAGCAGCACAATAGCCCCATGGATTCCCATTGTTACATCTTTCTCGCCCTTCCTCCTCCCCCAGCCTGCTCCTTCTCATTCCCTCCCCCTCATACCTGCTGCCTTCCCCTGTCACTTTCCATTAGCAATACTCTGGGCAAGGAGGGAGGGGTGTCTCAAGAGTCCTTTGCAAAAAGGAGGACATCACTAAACTGAAGGGAGTGTTAGGTGTGATTTTATGATGAGTCACCCCCTCTCTGGGTGCTGCTGAATCTTCCCTACCAGAGGCCATGCATCCCTAAGGCTCCTCCTAAACATACTTTGGAAGAGCAAAATTTTCTCTTTGGGTGCCATCTAATCCACTCTGATGGCCTCTGTTAAACTTTCCCCTTGGAGAGAACCCTCCCCCCAAGTTCAGATGACCCCAGCTGAACCCTGTGCTTCCCTAGCTGGAGGCCCAGGAGAGTTTTCAGGGTCAAAGCATAAGCCTTGCCAGCACAGTGCAGGTGTAGAGCACTTGTTTTGCCCAGCAGAGCTGCCTCCTTGCTTGGGGGCTGAGGGGGTGGGAGCAGGGGAAATAGGAGAGAGACCATTTGTTCTTTAAACAGGAAAACACATCAATAGATCTCCAGCCCCTCATCACTCTCAGCAGCACACACGTCCCTGGAGCAAAGAGTTTATCACAAGCTATGCAGTGTGGAGGGAGAATTTTTGCAGGAGGCCTTCGTTAAAAATACTGTCTTGTGTGGCTACATCTCTCACTCACACCTTCCTCTTTGTGGATCTGCTTCTTTCCTTCCCTCTGTTTTCCTCTCCAGCATCTAGTGCCACCTTCCACTCTACACACTTTGTCCCCCCCCCTTCTCCTATCCTTGGCCAGTGTCCCTCACTTTCTCTCCCCTCCACGGGTGCCTCCACCTTCTTTACTATTTATACTAGAACTATCGTTTGTTTAGCACCAGCAACACATCCCCGCTTACAGGGCCGCTCCTGCGGTTTCTCTACACAGAAAAAAAAAAAAGTTGCCCTGTGCTTTTACTCTGAATGGTTCTCACTTTGCATGACCGAACAAAACAAAACACAACACGAAGGAACAAAAGTAAGCCCCCGTGCGAGAAAAGAAGTAAGAGTGTGTGTTAGTTCCTGTTCCCTCTGTAATAGGCAACAGTCTATCAGGTTTGATCAGCTATTTGGCTGATCACAAAACGGCAGACTGGATGGATAATCATGCAATGAGAAATAAAAAGGTGCAGTGCACACAAAAGAACCATATAGCTACATACCCAGTGTCCTCTTGCTGCCCTATGCTGGGCTATCAGTGTCAAACCCTGTAACACAAACACAGTTTTCCAGAAAAAGTGAGCTCTCTTTTTAATATGCAGCATCCTTCTGGTCCGGCTAACAGTAGAGCCATAGAAATATATTCACTAACCTTCTGAGCTCTGCAACCTGGGACTTGTGCCGAATCCTTGGGATGTGCTGTGGACTGTGTCTTAATGTCGTAAAGCAGAATTAAAAGATCACTGAGAGCCAACACAGGGAGACACACACAGGGCAAGTGAGCACCAATGGACTGAGACAACCAGTTTCTCACATGCTCCCAGAAAAATTGAACACAGAGAAAGCTGGGATTTCAGGAGGAGGACAGGGGCAACAAATTAAAGAAGTCATGCCCATGAGCCTTATTTTCCTAATTGCTTTAATGAGGTGCCCCTGCATGCCTATTACCTGACCATGGCTGACTTCCCACATACGCCCCACACAGCGGGCACTGGCTCACCCACATGGCACTTGTCAAAGAAAGCATCAGAGGGCATACTGCAAAGTGTGCAGAGAGAAACCAGTTTCGGTGGTGGCACTAACAGCCTTGCAAAATCATCATGAAGAAAAATGACCAAATCTACTTGTCCACCTTGAGGATGATGGCAACTTCTTCAGGCATTTCTGAGAAAATGTTCATTATCTGAAATTAATTGATGTGCCAAAGAATTTATTGTGAACAAGCATCCAGCTACCAGTTATTCACAAAAACTGTTCACTTTCACTAGACTTGACTTGCTTCTTGTAATACGTAGCATCTCTCAGCTCACCCGAGTCTCATGATATTGTTACTGGATGACAAACGTTTCAAACAGGAAAATAGCAAAGAACCCCCTTATGGGTATGCATTTTTATCAATAATAATTCATGTTAAAATTCAGGATTCACAAATGCCACCCAGCAGCCATCTGAATACTGACAAACAACAAATAAGGCAACCCCACAGTTAACAGCAAACTGAACTTTACCACTTCTAGCTGCAAAAATACTTGAGTCATATTTTGTATTAATTTGACCAGCCGTGCTAGCTGGCTAGCATCAGCAATTGCAGAGGCACTAAAATGAAACTGTGGGAGAATGATATGTAGGTTTTGACAAAACCAATTCACTTTGAGGGTTAGGTCTGTCCTTGTTTTCCTTATACAGGTGTGTGGTCTCTGGGTGAAATCTCCTCCCTTTGTATCTAGGACGTTTTTCTTCTCCTGGGCTGCAAAGCTTTATAGATAACATTTTCAAAAGAACTCGACGTTGGCCTAACTTTGACTTCAGTGGGAAGAGAGGTAGGCCACCAGCGAGTGTTGTTGAAGATTCCACACAAGCATATATTTGGACCACATCTCTCCTAATCATTTAGCAAAGTCGGGAGAGAATCAAACTGCAACCCCCTCCAACTTTTATTTGATCCATAAACTAGATCATGGTTTAACTTACACCACAACCAACCACTGCCAGAGAGAGATGTGAAGCAGCCATGCAGGGTTCAGGGAAGTACATTTCTGAATTCAGTTAGTTGGAAAAGCTTCTGGAAACACTAAAATAATGGGATTGGGCCTCAGCTGGCAAGGAATGGCTTGAAGACTGGCACATGCTTCACTCCCCATTGTGCCAGAGATTGCTCCACAGATCACCAGTTGTTCATGGAGCACTGAATTAGACGGATGATTGGAATGAAAAGGGGTGATTAAAAAGGCTTTCAAGGGTTGGGGTGGGGGGGAGGTAATGGATAAGGAATAGTGTTAAAGAGGCCTTCTCCTTGATGTGAAGCAGATAGATTGCAGCAGTGCTGAGGAGGTGGCCTCTCCTCTCTAATGAGCAGAGAATGACTTACATGGATGGATGGAGGAGAGACATTTGCATTGTGGGAGCCTTTCAGAATGTTTGATATGGCCGGTGGGAGGAAAGATTTCATGGAGACAGACAACAAGCTCTGCAATTTCCACAATCAAGGTCATAACATCTATTATAGTTATTTTTTTACTGAAGCCAGTCTAGACGTTTAAATACAGCCCCAGTTCACTTAGCTAACCAGACAGAGGGCAATCAGGTTATTCTTTGCATGAGAAGAGCCTGCCTGGAATTCTTTGGTGGGGGGTGTGCGTGTGTCCAAATCAACTTTGGTCAAGATTTTCAAAAGCAGATGCCCCCCAGCAGGCTCTTAAGTCCATATTTAGGTATCAAATAAGCAAGCACAGGGCATTCATAAGAACAGCCGTACTGGGTCCGACCAATGGTCCATCTAGCCCAGTATCCGGTCTTCCAATGCCAGGTGCTTCAGAGGGAATGAACAGAACAGGCAATCAGGTGAACCATCCTCCGTTGCCCATTCCCCAGCTTCTGGCAAACAGAGGCTAGGGACACCATCCCTGCCCATCCTGGCTAATAGCCATTGATGGACCGATCCTCTGTGAATTTATCTGGTTCTTTTTTTAACCTTGTTATAATCTTGTCCTTCACAACATCCTCTGGCAAAGAATTCCACAGGTTGACTGTGCGTTATGTGAAGAAGTACTTCCTTTTGTTTGTTTTAAACCTGCTGCCTATTAATTTCATTTGGTGACTCCTGGTTCTTGTGTTATGCAAAGGGGCAAATAACACATTCTTATTCAGTTTCTCCACACCAGTCATGATTTTTTAGACCTCTGTCGTATCCCCTCTTAGTTGTCACTTTTCCAAGCTGAAAAGGACCAGTCTTATTAATCTCTCCTCACGTGGAAGCTGTTCCATACCCCTAATCAATTTTGTTGTCCTTTTCTGTACCTTTTCTAATTCCAATTAATCCCTTTTTTTGAGATGGGGAGACAACATCTGCATGCAGTATTCAAGATGTGGGCATACCTTGGAGCAGCTCCTTCTGAAATTGATGGGATCTTTTGGGTGCTCAAGACTTGAAAACCAAATCCCTTATTTAGCTGCCTAAATATGGATTTAGGTGCCTAGCTTTAGGAACCCAGGTTTGAAACTCTTGGCATCCTGGCACATCTCTTGGAAGGAAAGGACTCAGAAACGAGCATCTAGTAGGTACCTCTCCTGACCTCCATTACCATCCTGGGAGAGGGACAGTGCACCTGTTAGGGGACTGATTGACTGGTGGTTCATAGCTGCAGCAGCAGCAGCAGCTTCGAGTGCTAGGACAAGCTGGCATCATAAAGGCCATCTCAATCTGGCTTTTATCAGAAGGAACTGAACAAGCTTATCTGGGAGAGATGCAGAGGTTAAGAAATCCATCACATTTTTATCGTTCTTGATAAATTATGATGTGCCATCTTTCATCTCTTGGTAATGTAGTGCCTGCATGTTGGCTCACATTATTCTGTCAGCTCCACTTTCACTCCCTCCTCCCCCTGCCCTATTTGGCCTGTTGCTACTAAAAATGACAAAGATTCATATCTGCAAAGGAGAGATGGGTGCCAGAGAGAAAGATACTAATAGACTCATGACTATCAGACGCATGACGACCATTCCTCCCATGCCCATCACCTCCTCCTGTTGCAGACATAGGTGTTTCTGTTCAGGGAGGTTCATTTCTGATTCTGGAAAGCAGGAGAAACTGGTTGAAGATTAGGGAGAACTTCCAATCTTCAGGACATTTTCATCACAACACAACCTCCTCTGGTACAGCAGAGACACAAAGCTCAGGATTCAGACAACACGCTTTCAGACCTGCAGGGTCAGAATCTTAAAATTAGGGTGGGGAGGGTCAATGGGAAGGAGAATTGGGTGGATTTATCCTATGTAACCAGAATCTGCAGGAAGGGTCTGGTAGCATTAGAAGGATGGGTGAAATTGGGTCAGTTCTTAAACTTTGCCGGTCCTTGCTGGTACCTCCCTGTTTGAAAATGAGTGGCAATTATCTTTTTGGGCAGATCTAGAGCGAATTCTTGGATTAAAAAAAGACTTTCTAGGAAAGCTGAGAAAGGGATGTTGTTGAATCAAGAGTTGATGTTTGCCCTCTGAATCAGTAGCGTACCGAAGCCCCGTTGAGGTGTAAGGTAGGAGGCATTGTGCTGCTGGAGGTGTTGTCTTTCCAATAAGATTTGAGTTCTTGATCACTTGTGGTCGTGGCAGATCCCCTGGAACTTTTAGAACCTGATAATTATTGTATATTCTGCCAGTTTAAAATCCCCCCTCCAGTTTAAGTTAGATACAGTTGCCTTCACTTCTTTGGCTAAAATTACTGCATAACTTTGTTGTCTGCTGTTAAACAGCTACTGTGTTTTATCCCAAAGCTGGCTCCAACTCGGTGCTGGGAGAAGGGACTTCTGGCTGTAAGTGAGCTTGGTGTCATTTGGGATGAAACATCCCAGCCCCCAAGATTTAATCAGCGGTATATAGTACAAGTCATGGACTGATCACAGGGATATGGATTTTTGTTGACTGCCTGGTGACCTGTCCATGACATTTACTAAAAATACCCATGACTAAAACATAGCCTTAATCACCACCACCACCTTTATTTGGCAGCTGAAGAATCAGGTTTAAAAACAGGGAAGTTCAGAGACCACTGCTAACCAGTACAGTCTCATTGTTCCCTAGGCATCTCCCATTGGCCTGCCTATCTCCATCCGTTGTCTCTTCTCTTATACAGAGGTGCTGGAATTAGGGGTGCTACCGGTGCTGACAGTGTCACTGGCTTGATGTGGTTTCCATCATGTACAGGGTTTGCAGCTGGGTTCAGTGGCTCTCAGCACCCCCACTATACAAATTGTTCCAGCATTGCTGCTCTGACACTGAGATTGGGAGCTCTTTGGAGCAGGGATCACCCTTTTGTTCTGTGTTTGTACAGTGCCTAGCATTAATATATAGGCTTGTTTTTCAGCCAGAAATAGAATTTGGGGTTTTACTTTTGATACTCTTATATCCTTACTAATATGCATGAAGAACAGTAAACAACCAGATGGGGCTTTTAGTACAATAGAAAAGATAAGGGATAAGGAGGAATTAAAAGTGTTACAGTGGGAGTAGAATATATGAGCATACACTGGAAGGCTGCCTGGCTCTTCTCTCAAGCGAAGGTCAAGCAACCAGTCGGAAGGGGCAAGGGGGAGGGGGGGATGGCAGAGAGGCATAAGAAACACTAGAAGCCAAAGAAAAGCCTGGCCTTGGCCATAGCACAACCTCACTTCTTATCCCTCCCACGTGATACAAAAGAGGTGGGAGAAAGACCCCAGACTCATGACCCTCCAAAACAGAATAGGACCATAAGTGGTAAGGGGTGTGACTTTGGGCATGCACTGTGGGTATGTTTAGGCCTGCTAAGGAAGAGGGAATGGGGCCACAGGCAAGTCTCTGCAGCGTCAGAGCTGTGAACGGCACACTGGGACACAGATTCTGTCGGCGTGTAGAGCTATGGATGTGTTTGCTTGGAACCAACCCCAATAAACATTGCATTGCCTGCACTTCGGACTTCTGGTCTTCTGCTTTCTGTCTGCATGACAAGAACATGGGGAGGGGGTGAAGGGAAAGCCCTTGAACACCTAGCACAATGGGATCCTGGCCCATGACTGGGGTTACTAGGTGCTACCACAAAATAAACAAGTTCTCTAAGAGCTGAAGGTGTGGAGTGGGGACCTGAACAAGAGGATATTTATTAACTGTAAGGTCATCTCCTGCCCTGTTTATAGAATGAGGAAGGGAGAAAGAGGCTGACAAATTGTGGAGAATGGGGAGGGAGGTTTGGAGAAGAAGTGTAGTGATGCTATGAGGGGAAATGGGGTGAGGTGTGTATGGGGGGGGTGCGTGGGGATGAAGAGGAGAGGGAAGGCCACTCCCATGAAACAGCCTGTCTCGTAAACAAGTTGTCCCTTTGATGTGCTCCCCTCCAGGGCACCAAAGCATGAAGCGGGAGATGTATTTCAAGCCAAACAGGTGATTTGTAGGTGCTAAGTGTTCATAAAGACACGATTAAAGAGCTTTCCCACAACAGGGTAGTAAATCATTCCCCACCTGCAGAGCCGAGTGCCGCATGGGCAAGGCTGCTCCTCCGACCCTGATTAAATAAAAGGATGGCTCAGCGAGACTGGGCTAAAGTTAGCTGACAGCTCCTGAGTGAACTGCCGCTACTGATGGCTAATTTTCTCCCCAGGGAACCTATGTAAAGGTTTGTAATTAAAAGTGGTAAGAGGCAATCAAACTTATAAAGAGCCAGCATCATCTATCCGCCTTCCCTAACAGCATCCCCTCCTCAGCCTGCAGGTTAAAGTGAGACCCTTCTGAAGGGCTATGGTTACCGTAAGGTGGCTCCAAGGCTAGAAATGCTGGCCATGGTGCTTTCCCTGTGTTCAAAGGAAAGAGAATGCATCCAACCTCACCTCAGTGACTACAGAATGCCAAACAGGTTGGGATCATTGTCGCAAATCTTTATCAGAAGCTAGACCAGTTTGAGGTTAAATAAATATTTGCATAATAATAAATAATAATAATAATAAAAACCTTTATGCCTTCTATCCTTCCCATGGTGCTTTCCAAACAATAATGAATTCAGCCTCACACCACCACCCTTAGAGGGATGAGAAGTTGGGGAAATGGAGGCACAGAGAAAAAGTAGTGACTTACCATTCATTCAATGCAGAATGGGTGATAGAAGCCAGGAGACCTGTCTCCCAGTCCCTTCCCCCTAACCAAGCAGATGCGAAGTCTGGAAAAATAGGTTGCATTTTGAACATGACCTATTTTACTAGTTTAGACAGGACCCAAAATAAAATAATGGAAGGGAAATTTAATGAGACTATCAGACTTTTAGAGGGTTTTCCTACGCTGTATTATTCGCTCTTTGGATTATTAGAGCATAGAATTTTAAAGTTCTAAGTTACTTATGTCAACCCATTGTACTTTGTTCTAGTTCCCTCTTTTTTGTTACACAGTTTGGTCATTTTCTTTCATTTTCTGGTTCTCCTGCACTACTGCAGTGTAGGCATATTTGGGTTTCCAGCAGCCAAAAGGTATTGTTTAAAACTAAGCAACAAAATCATTTTAACTGAAATAAAAACTCTGCAAATATTTATATTGCTATTACCTTCTGTAATTTATATCACAAACAACAAAACCCTAAACTTTGGCCCTATACTACCTGACAGTATCTAGTATTTTGGTTTGGAGATTTAAAAGTTGTTTTAAATGTATTTATTTAGAGCATCTCTTCACCTGCTTCCGGTCCCAAAATAAAAAGTGAAGAGAAGTGCTCAAAATCCCAGATCATGTAAACAGAATCTTCAGATCTTTGAAGTCAGTCCATCACTAGCATGGTAGAGAAATGCTTTCATTTCACAGTCCGATATTCTAGCCAGGGAGTTTACTGCCCGGAATAGTAATGGAAACAATGAATTTTAAGCAAAAAGTCACAGAAAATTCATGGAAGGAGACTTTTGAATTCAAAATACCAGTATTCACACTGGCAAATGCTTCTCCAAGCAGGGAACAGAAACAAAGCATGCTGCCTCTTTAGCACTTTCACTTCTTGTCAGGACTTCAGGGATCAGGATGGGGAGTTTTTTTCCCCAGCAGCCAGTCTACTGGGAATGCCTCCATGCTACTACAGGAGCTGTGGGAGGGGAAGAAGAAGAGAAGAGAGCTGGGCTGGGCTCCCCTTGAACCCAGCTTATGACCTCAGGTGGCCAATTCCCTCTTCTGGGGGGCATGACATGGGGCAGGGACTCACTTCATCCAATCAACAATGCCCTGGATATAGCAACCATTTCCTCCCCCAACTCAGAGCACCATACCGGGTTGGAGCATCCCCAGTTCCCATGCATGATGAGGGGAAGAACAACCAGACTGGACCTGGCTTCCTTGCACTGACTAGTCACCAGACCCAGCGGTCCATTTCCCCATTTCTGAAATAACAGCCTTCTACTGCTACTACCTAACATAGCTAGCCCTCTAGCTAGAGGGTTACACTGTTGAAAGTTCACAGCTCAAGCTCTCTGATGATGATGATACATGATGGTGGAACCATTACAGTGGCACATAATGCAATTTGTCCTAATCTTTTTTTCCTTTAAAATAAACAAACACAAACAACAACTTGGCATTTTAAAAAACAAACAAAACAAAACAAACATTTCAGGTGCAAAGTTAAGCACTCAAAATTAGGAAATGCCAGAGAGTTAGTTACCCATGCAACTTTGATTTGGCCCCTATTGTGCATGCATCATGATATAATCTTTACTTACGTGATCACT
Source organism: Eretmochelys imbricata (assembly GCF_965152235.1). Lineage (NCBI taxonomy): Eukaryota > Metazoa > Chordata > Testudines > Cheloniidae > Eretmochelys > Eretmochelys imbricata. The sequence continues at coordinate 204,174,965 of NC_135572.1, forward strand.
TAATGCTTTTTCTACAGGACCCCTGCCTCTTCAGCACACAGGATGCATGCAGAATTAAGGTTGTATAGGCAACTGTAAAACTGTCACTTCCTAATTTTGGAGTGCTTGACTCTGCAACCAAATGTTCTTTTAATACAGTTTTTTAAAAGTGGCATTTAACATTGATATTTCAGTAGAAGGCCCAGTTTATTTGATTGAGACCCTAGTTTATTTGATCTTTTACCAATGCATTGAGCTAGAAGTACATAGAGATAGTCCAAGTGGCAGCATTTGAATCTAAAATTGGATTTGAATGGTAACATTTCCAAAGTCTGGGTGCGTTTGGATTTGGCTCATTACAGGGATGGATTTGAGCCTTGAAGTTAGAATCTGGAGTTCAGGGGTGGTTTCGATCTTGTATTTCGGTTCCAATCCATCTCTAAGTTCCCAATGTGCCCAAATATTTGAAGACACAAAAGTCTTGGCATTCTGGTTAAATTTGGAGCAATGATTCATGTTGATTCTTCTTGTACCTGAACTGGTTCACCTGTCCTTAAGGATCATTCAAAAAGGATATCTAATAAAGCATGGGAGTGAGTGAAATAAGCATCCGGGGGAGCTAAAGGCCGCACTGTCCCAAGTGGCTGGCTTTTCTAAAACCTCTCTCCTGCTGGTGAAATGATCTTCAAACTACTGAATTACCTACACTGAAAAAAAGCAGTCAAGTCAGCTGCTGCTGCTCCACACTCCCTGGCATCTTCTCGTGTCTATGCTCTGCTGTGGTGTATCAAGAGCAGAACTGGGAGGGCTAACTGGTTTTCCTCTCCTCAGGATCTGCTGTGCTCTAGCATCACAGGCCTCTCTCTCCTTTCCTTCTGTAAGTAGTGAGCAATATGACATCTCTATATCTTCCATGTCAACTTCTAACACTGCTCTACCAGCAGAGCCCTGAGCTACGTATCATGCTCTCTTCAAGGCAAGAGAAAAATCTCAGTCACTATGTCTATTCAACCCTGGTCTCCTACACTCACTCCACATCACCAAGAACCCATTGCCCCACTGGGAAACAACCCTCTTTAGGGAAGTAGAGGGACATTATCTTGTTCCATGTTTAAACAGCCCTGGGCTTTGCCCTGATGCCCTTACTCCCCACCCACACCTCTCTACCAAAGGAAACAAAGCACATGGCTTGGAAAGGGAATCATTTGAAATCAATAGGAGTTAGGCACCTAAATACTTTTGAGGATTTGTGCCTTAGCTGTCATTTACCCCTGTGTAATGAGATTGAAACACTCTCCCAAGGGGGTCAAGTGAGGGTATGTCTGCATTGCAATTAAAAACCCAGGGCTGACTTGTGTCAGTTGACTTGGGCTCACAGGGCTCAGGTTGTGGGTCTATAAAATTGCAGTGTAGTCATTTGGGCTTGGGCTGGAGTGCAGACTCTGGGACCCCATGTGGGGAGAGGGTCCTGATGAAGAGCTCTGTGTGGCTTGAAAGCTGGTCTACTGGACCCACACCTGTTCTGGAGATAAACGATATTACCTCACCCACCTTGTCAGTCTACACAGATGTTTGTGGTTTACCACAGGCAGACCCCTGGAACAAATATCTGTGTAGTGTCTAGACTAGCATTTACAAGCATGTCAGACTTTACGTTAATTGGCAATCATTTAACTTGAATTAAAACTAGAGCAGAAATGTAGTCTAGCTATGCCCACAAAGGACAATGGAAAGGTATGGCCACGGCATCTTTATGACAGGATGATAGCTCAGATACAGAATCCCTGAAATAGAACTAAGATACCGCACCAACAAAATTCTATTTCTACTGGGGACCAATCTTGGTCCAATTGAAGTTAATTGCCACACTCCCAGTGACTTCACTGGTGCAAGATCAAACCCTTGGGGAGCCGCATGACTTCAATATGCAGTCTGCTGAGAAACACATACCCACTTACCCTAGGAGGAAAAATGGTCCAGCGGTTAGGGCATAATTCTAGGATTCATGAAACTTGGGCTCAATTCCCTGGCTCTGACACACAGTTCCTCTGTAACCTGGAGCAAGTCACTTATCTCCACCGAACAGAGACTAAACAGCACTGCCCTAGCTCGTGGGGCGTTGCATGGATTAACTATTGTGAGGTGCTCAGATACGGCCATGATGGGGACCATACTGAAGGGATCTGACCTTATGTATTGTTTCTGATCTTTACCCTGGCGCACACAAACCAGTTCTCCAGTCTCGCTCCCTGGCCCCACCTGCCGGCCACACCAAACTAGCCAGCTGCTGCAGCCACGTGTGACAAGAACGTCTTTGCTCTCATCTGGGCTGCTGGTGCGGTGCCAGTCCCTCAGCCCTGCTCAATTCCCTGCATCTCCATCCTGCCCCGATGTATGCAGCACTGCAACATTATTTATCAACAGCTCCATAATTAATCAGACACAGACCTTGGCAACATTAAATGAGGAGCCTGGCTCAAGTGCTCTCAGAGCCACCTCCTGGCCCTGCAGCTCCACGCTTTCTCACACACCACAGTTCTGCAGTCTCTATTCAGTTTCTCCTTCTAACAGCAACCAGTGGGCTTTTGAAATGATCTCATCTTCCCAGGAGCTCTTCCTGCCAGACTGGTGGGAAGAGGAGAATTAGCATCCAGGTAAATACCCGCTCCCTGCCAGTCAGCCCATTTGGCCACCCAGCTAAAGAGCTGCAGCTGTTCCTCAATTAGCAGCTTCAGCTTTCCTGTCCCTGGCATCCTCCACAATAACAAACACTCACCCTGTTCACCTGTCCCTCCTTCCCCCATTCCCTAATCACACTCACCCCTTTTCCCTTCCTTCATCTCCATGCGCGGCTTTTCCACATCTGCTTTGTATGTCAGTCTCTCTTTTACTCAGATATTCTGCTCTCTCTTTCTGACACCTGGTACCAAAACATTTGGTGCAATTAAATTGTAGAGTATTTTGAATTCTTAAACATGGCTGTAGGAGGAACCTAGAATCCAGGGTCCTCAGATCCTAACCTGCCAATAGGATTTCAGCTTCACATTGAATTAATATACAAGCCTCAGGAAACTTGTGCTCTATTCCCAGCTCTGCCATGCACTTGCTGTGTGACCACAGGCAAGTCACTTCAAAGGCCCCATGACTCAGTTTCCCTACCTGTAAAATGGGGGCAAGGATATTGACCTGCACCACAAGGGTATTTTGAGGACAAATCGGTGAATGTGTGAGAGATGTTCAGACACCGGTGCAGTGACAGGAGCCCTAAAGGAGAATCTACAATTAAAAATATGTTTTTCTCTCAGCATGCATGTTACTATCAGCTCATCCCTATCTGTTCCAGTCTAGAAGACATGGCCCTGTGACAGTAGGAAACTGGGAGCTCAAGACTGGCTTTACTCCCACCCACCCTCTTCATCCTGGGCTGTCTTTTCCCCTAAGCATATTCCCTATTTCCCTTAGACAAACTCCCATTTCTCTCAATATTGGCTGCTGCTTGGTGCCGTCAGCCCTTGCTGACCCACTGGTAAGATGATAAAGAGCCCTACATTCTTCCCAAAACCCAGCTCACCCACACAGCAGTCGCCATGAGGAGCCATCAGCAGTAACCTCAAAATCTGACATTGGGCGATTTGGTTCATATCAGTACCCACAAGTTCAGATGCTTTGTGGAGTTATCTTGTCTGAGCTATCCAGACCTCATGGGCCTGCCAAACTACCCCGGAAACCTCAGCAGTAGCGAACATCTAATGAGGTGCCCCAGCCGTTCTCCCCTGGTTGAGTCCTATGAAAACAGCCTCCTTCATAGTAACACTGCACTGCTGTTTCCTACCCCAGCAGGAACCAAGAAGTTAAGAAACAAAACATGAAAAATAACATAGGGTGAGGAGGATTCACTCTGCATTACTGAAGGCTGGGATCCGGGTAAGGTTTATAATGGATTTTATTTTCTCCAAACTGATTCACTCATCTGTAGCCATCAGCACATTAGCCTTGAATCTGCTCTAGGGGCTAAGAACGGATTACATGCCATTAAAATGAACAAATATCCCTGTCCCCTGGGGGGCCTCCCTTGAAAGCTAAGGGCTTGTCTACATATGGAAATTTACCAAAACAGCTATTCTGGAATCAGTGTCTACACGGGAGCTTATTATGGAATAGCTATTCTGGAATAACTATCCTAGAACAGCTAGTCCAATATGTTTCCAAGCATAGACAAGCTTAAACATAGAAGAGAATATATACTCTCCCCATACAGAATGACTAGACAGAACCTTCAGCTTCCTTCCAGGTGAGAACAGTGGCTGGGGGCAAGACGAGGGCATTGCTAAGAGTTAGCATTTGTGCAGATTAGGGATTTTTGCACTGGTGTAGACAGATAACTATGTAGCTACACTGATGCATGTGTCTCACATAGACACACTTTGCCATGGCAAGGGCTTGCATGAGATATGAAGTGCAGATTTGGGGAGCTGGAAAGACAGACTTCAGGAACGTTATGCCAGGACAGAATTTGGCTGATATTATTCACCAAGGCATTCAGTGCTAGGAATGTGTTCTCTTTATTTCTTCCTTCAATCAGGGTGAAGGTAACAACAAAAAGTGAAAAAGTAGAGAAACAATAGGAAAATAAGGGGGGCAGATAGTCAAAAAAAGCACAAAATGTGGAAAGGATTACAATGAGATGAGACTGGAACGAGGAAAGGAGAGAAAGGAAAAGGACAATGCGAATGGAAATCTGATGATGAGAGATAAAGTAGAAGAAAAGACAGAAGGAAAACAGAGAAAGATGTAGAAAGCTCTGCCCTTTGGATTCGAATAAAGGCAACTAAATCTCTGTGGCGCACCAGTTACATGAAGTTTCTGCCTCTAATGGATTTCCAGACACCATCTCTAACCTTCTGCCTTCATCTTAGGGCATGGGGCCACTGGAATTATTCCAGCAAGCATGAGAAATGCCAGCAAAGCCTCCTTCCTGGTACCCATCCTTCTGTGTAACTCTCACCATCTCACAGGAGAGGGCAGAAACATCAGCGACATACTCCAATGTTGTTCAGAGAGATACTGAGAAATACAGATTAAGCCTGAGGGTCTCAGGTGGAGGGAGCATTATCCAAAACTGAACTAATTATTTGGTGGATTGAGGCCACTGGCTGGGTCTGCGGAGCTAGCAGATGGACGGGAATGCATCAGAGCCCTTTTTCAGGGTGGGCTGCACAATGTGAACATCTGTCCGCTCCAAACAGGAATATGTTCCAAGCCCACTTGGCCCCCAAAGTGTAAGCATCACACCCTGCCTGTATCTGACATGCAGACACCAAAGCTGCCTTGAAAACTTTTACCCTATGCCAAAAGCTAATGGCTAGGATTTGAATGAACGCAGAAGGGTGGGACTAGCTGGTTGACTCAGATGGTGGGGTGAGGTAGTGGCTTACAGAACCTTTCACTACTAGGTCATGGGTTTGAATCCAGCTCCTATCGTTGGGGAATGAAAGTCATTATCTGGCAGCTTCTGTGTGAAGCGAGTTTTGTGGGTTTCAGTCAGCTATTGTGATCCCAAAAAACTCACTCGTGGCATAAAATGTAGGGAGGGACAAACAGATCTGGCAAACTAGAATTAGAGAAACAGCAAAGCAAGCTGACAAGAAGGGGGAAAACTCCCACATAACGAGTCCTGGGGAAGCAGTTGTCAGAGAAAATTTGGAGTCCTTCGACAAAGTAAATTAAACAACCCTGGACACACATGTCCTGGTAGAAGTTTGCAACACCTATTAGCGAAGCAAATCTTCCTCATAGCCCTGTAAGCAGAGCTTCAAATATTCCCAATGGGGCAGATTCTGCCGTCCTTATGTGACAAACACATGGCTGCTTGTATAGCAACAACGGATTCCCAGCGCGGTTCCCACACGGCTTCCAACAGCATACACAGAAGCCTCTACCACTTGAGCTGGTGGAGTTCTCCCTTTTCCTGTAAGTAGCGGGCTGTTCTAGTGGCAGACCAAGACCACATGCACTACACTGGTGTGTTACACTTGCTCAGGTACTTGACTTTTTAAGAGCAAGAGTTTTACCTGAGCAGGAACTGCAGAATTTGGCTCAGCATCAGGGAGAATCCACTACGAACGAGATCCCTTCTCACACATACCTGATGGGTACAGGAGCAACAATATGCTACATCAGCTGCTGACAATATTCAAGGAACACAGGGTTTTAAACTCAGTTGGATCCTCCAATAATTAAGAAGGAGAGGACTATCTTCTCCTTTTAGGAGCCTAGGACACAGGGCTAGACAGGGAGGTAGGCAGAGGGAGTCTACCTGGCTTGGCGCACACACAATAGGCAGTTGCGAGCCCTTGCATCAGCTTGCATTCCGTTTTAAGCACCTCCCGTCACCTAGCTGTCCTCCGGCTCATGGTGCGTCTCCTTCCCCCTGAATTCCAGGGACCGCCATTTCCCCAGAGGGCCCAGACACATCACAAACTTTTAGCAGCCTGAACAACAAGGCAGAAATGGACTGTCTGAAAATGACAAATGGAATCAGCCTGGTGTTATGCAGGGCAGCAGCCGGAGCCAGCACTGCTATTTACCAGGGACTTGTCTTGTAAAAAGCACATCTCCTCGCATCCCATGGGTCTTCTCTCTAACCAGCATGAAGTGTTACAGCAAAGGTGGGTAATTAATCTGCCATCACACCACCTGTCTGTACTCCCTCACCGCCATGAGCTACAAGCTGCAGGCTGAGCAGAGCTTAGTGTTGCCACCTATTGGTGTTTGTCTTGCCTTGCTTGAAGTTTAGGCATTTAGGTCACGGTGACACTGTGCCAGTCTGAGTAACCACCACCCAATGCAATGGCTCCATGAAAAAAAATGAAGACATTATCAGCCCTGAAGTCAATTCCAAGCTCTGTGCCCATACAGCGTAAGCCAGGCTTTGTAGGGCACAAGAGGGGTAGGTGAAATTAACACGGTTTGTGATGCCTGTGGATTAATGGTAACTTTCCACTGGGGCAAAAGGGGCATTCCTCCCCCTATGAGTTGTAACATATATTGAGATATATAGCAGGAAGTGCTTGAGGTTTCCATGTAAATCTACTTCCTACTTTGAAGCTCAACAGGTCAGGATAGAGGTGGGTATTGCAAGCAGGACTGGAATAATGGTGGTGGGGGGAGAGATCAGGAGTGAGGGCCACAGGCAGAGCCCCTGCCTGCAGCCATTGCTATAAGTCCCCCACTTTGGTAAAACATCAAAACCCTGCCCTAATAAAGCAGCTAAAAAGAAAACCACCCTTTGTTCTTTAAAGCTGACCTTTCCCTTTTCCCAGCACAGTTAGATCCCTTACAAGATTTGGTATGTTCAAGACATTTTTTTTAATTTTTTTTTTTTTTTTTTTTTTTTTTTTTTTTTTTTACAAACACTCTCTGCATCACTGCTTCCACTAATCGTACTGACAGTGGCGATCAATGCCTTTAAAGGAGATTTGTGGAAACCACAAAGAGCCAAATGCTGCCACTCGGGAGATAAATGCCCCTTCAGTTCCCCAGCTGCAGCTCACCATAACATGCTTCCTCGGGGAAGGTTTTATTTCATATCCAGGTTATTACTGTGATGGGGCACAAATTCAGTATTGACTTGGGGGGGTGGGGGTGGGGGGGGAGAGTGCTTCAGACTCGGGCTCAAATAAAGGAGTTCACGTCCAGCATTGCAGTACCCTCTAGCACTATGCTGGGGTATGAATTCTGCATGTAAGGAGACCACCACCACTTGCTGTAGCACCCTGAATTTGAAAGTCACCTATTCCAAGTACCAAACAGGTTCAGCCCTGCTTAGTGAATGAGATCAGATGAGATCACAACCTGTGTTCTAAGGGCTCAGGAACCTGGAAAATATGCAATTTAGCGTTTATTGCGATCAAAGATACAGGATGGCTCATTTTAAATTTGAAATGTTTCACCCATCCCTCTTTGTGACTCACTCCAGCCAGTAGGCACACGGGGGGAAAGCTCCCATGCTCACCACAAACCATATAATGAATTGCAGTCTAGCCACACAGGATTAAATAAAATTACCCTGCCCCCGGCCCCAATATTTTAGAGGGCATGGATCTATGCAGATATATATTTTCATTAGGATAAATACCACCTAGGGTTTTATATAGCACTTTTCATCAGTAGATCTCAAAGTGCTTTACAAAGGAGGTCAGGATCATTACCCCCACTTTACAGATGGGAAAAGGAGGTAAAGAATGGAAGTAACGTGCTCAAGCTCACCCAGCAGGTCAGGGGCAGAGGCAGGACAAGAACCCAGGTCACCCGAGACCCAGGACAGTGCTCTATCCACTAGACAGCACTGTCTCCAAGCAAGTAACAGTATATTGATTACATACCCATAATATTGGTGGAAGTAATTTCCAAGAGGTAGCACCCTACATGGAACTTGGAGGAAGGTGCATGGGTTGCAGGAGGGGAGAGTTACCATGGAGGAAGCAATAGGCACTCATATGAGTGCACATGGCTGGAATACTAGCTGCAGTTGTAGCATCTCTGTAAGTAGTTATCTTAATAGAGACCCATTTTAGTTTTAAAAACATGGAGTCCTTTCATGTTACTATCCAGTATGTGGTAGGTGAAACATGGAACAGCAGTCCATCTAGGAGACCCACAGCAAGGAAGAGTGTGATTAAAAGACAAACAAAACAGCACCCAGAAAAAGAGCAAATAAGCAGCATGGAGGGACTCACACCCCCAGGAATGCTGGATTTCCAGACAAAAAGCCTTGCACATGCATGGAAGCAGTGGTAGCAAGAATTCAGTCTGTATACAGAGCTGACCATGGGGGATAAAGATGACGTGGGTGGGGGAAATGTAGGCAAATCTTTCCTACTACTTCACTGGGGAAAAAAGGATGAGAAATGAGTGAGGCACTGTTGCCAGGAATAGTGCTTGAAACACTGGTTGATAGAGATGTCTGATGAGTACAGTGACCCCAGACAGAATGAGACTGTAGAGAGAGACCTGCTTTTTAACTGAAGTCAAGAAGCAGAAGAGGGAATAGATATTTATACTGCAGAGCTGAGAACTCCAGTGCCCATGTGTCATTTCAGAAACACCAAAGATTCCTTCATTAAAGACAGGACTGTTTGTAGGACTTGTTATTCCAGCTTACAGGAAAGTTTGTTGAAAGAATCACATCCTATTTATAGGCATTTCTCTAGGGTTAGAAGGGCAGCTGAACCATCCAGGTAAGGATCCAGACAATGACAGCCAGTAGTGCAGAATAAGTACACAGACTCGAACTAAAGGACACAGGGACCAGGGCAGAGACAGATGGACTGAGAACATGGTCAGCATACTGTAGAAAGCACGAAAAGCAGAGAGAAAAAAAAAGTGTCCAGCCTTTGAGCAGCTGTGCAAGGGGTAAGGAATCACTTTATTATCATTAGACCCATCGAGACGAGCGCATGGTGGATCAGTAGTCCACTAGTAGTGCTGAGAAACCTTCAGATAAATGGAGGATCTGCATTGACCCATAACCGCTGAACAGACCATGGGGGTGGGGGGGGTGAGGGTGGGGAGTCACAACCCATTTCCAACAACTGAGGACTTACTACCAGATTAATCCAGGGCAAAATGATCATTGTTTGTGATGTCAAGCATGGGTTTGGCATATTCAGCTACCTTACCACCATCCAGCCACCTCACCACCTTTGCCACACACCTTTGGGAGGCACTGTTTCATACCCTGAGAAACTGACCACCACCAAGGAAATATCCAGACCAAAGAATCCAGAGATAGGGACAGCCAACTATTTTTTCTAGATTCTTGGCACACCCGTCAGAGGCCTCTGAACCCTGAGACAATCACTACACAACAATGCAGCCTGGGAATGGTCAGAGACCCAAGAACAGGCATTTGAAAGAGTAAAGAAAATCATAAGCAAGGCACCACTCCTAAAGTATTAGCAATGCTGTGGAGCAGCTAGAGTTACAGCAGGATGCCTCAGAGGAGGCCTAGGAGCAGCACTGTTGCAAAGCCAGCCAGCCATCCACAGCATTTGCTAGTGGAGAGCCCTAACAGATCACAAAGAGAATACGGTCAGAAAGAAAAGGAACTGTTGGATGTGGTCTTTGGAATGGACCGATTCCATCGATTCTCCTTTGGGCACATGGTGGACATGCAGTCTGATCAGAAGCATTAGAAAGCATTAAGAAGAAGCCACTGTGGAGTGCACCCAAGTGAATACAATAGATGTTACTGAGACTGCAGCGCTATGATGCGAGGATAATGTACTGCCTAGGAAAGTCACTACTGGTGGCAGATACACTAAGCAGGGCATCCCTTCCACAGTATGGCTCTGTGAAACAGGAGAAGTAGCATGCTGATAGACTATCATCTTTGCATCTCTGATGGGAGGCTCCAAGCAACCCAGCAGAGCATTGAACAGAATGGGGTGCTGTAAGCAGTCAAATGATTCATACTCCAAGGTTGGCCAGATTGCATGGAGCAACTGCCATGGGAGGTTGCCCCCTACTAGCCAGTGAGGGACGAGCTGTGTGCGCGCAAGAGGAAGCAGAGTAGTAATCCCAGCAGATTACAGGTGACATCATGAAAAGGATACACGTTTCCCCTCAGGGATAGTGGTATGCCTGAGGTAAGTGTTCTCTAACGCAGTGGTGTTCAAACGGGGGAGGGGGGCCTAGGAGGTGCAAGAGGTTCTCTGGAGTGGGGGGCACAAGGCGGGTCCCCAGCTCTGAAGTCAGCAGCGCAGAAGTAAGGGTGGCAATACACCATATACCACTCTTACTTCTGCAGGTAGCAGTGCTGCCTTCAGAGCTAGGCAGCCATAGAGTGATGGCTACTGTCCGGGGTGTTCTTGTGGTTTGTTGCGTGGGACATGTGAAGGGAGAAGGGGCATGTATCAACCAATTTTTTGGTTGAACCCCTCCAAGCCGTGCGGCCCACTGAATTGAGTCGGGGGAGGAGGTGGAGCTCCCTCCCCAACCCCAGCCAGCCCCCAGGTTGACTCCCTGCTGGCCCTGGGCTAGCCTAGACCACCTGGCATTGCCCCTCGCCCCCGTGAAACATTCCTCCACACCCCCCTAAGGATCCCACTCCCTGAGGGGAATGATAAATGGTAAAGGGCGGGGGGGCGTGACTGTAAAAGTTTGCACACTACTGCTCTAATGCCCAACTGACAGCATATGGGGACCAGTGCAAGGAGTACAGTGACAGACACCACCACCACATGAAATCCTGGGAAAAGGTCAGAACAGACCTGTCCACTTTTAATGACAGGAACTACATTACTACTCCAAATTGTGAGAAGTGGGTTAATTGGAGGACACCCAAGCAAGAGCTGAGCAGGAAACTGTAGGCACATTTTATACGGTATGGCATACCTGAAACGCTGAGCTCAGATAATGGCCGTAGAATTCAAACCACTGCAGCGGAATTCAAATGATTCAACACCAGAGGGGGATTATCCACAAAGCAACAGGAAGGCAGAGTTGGCAGTAAAGACAGCCAAGAGACTGATGGCAAAGACAAAAAAGAAACCAGACAGGAAGTGCTCCCTACCTGGCAGTGTTAGGCATCACAATACTACCTCCCAAGGACTAGATAGTGGACCAGCAGAGACTGATGGACCTGAGAACAAAGACTCTGCTTGTCACGTGGGGTAGTCTGCAGCAGCTCAGCGAAGGAGCAACAGACAGTACACAGAAGCAGTTAAGAGAATGCCAAACTAAGCAGGAAGCTCACTACAATAACGGCGCCAAGGTCCTGATGCCACTACACACAGCTGAGCAGGTGTGGGAATACCCATTAAATAGCCACGCAAAGCAATGGCAAAAAGAGAACAGTACAAACTGCAGCGGGACACAGGTGTTTCCGAGGTAGCTAGTGTCTCAGGACAGCGGCGCAGATGAAACTAAAGACAACGGTGGGGTAGTAGCAGACAGGGGGCGCACTCAGAAAGAAAGGGCCCAGGCCAAGACCAGCAGACATCAGCTTCTCTTTAAAAAGACCCCTTTATTTTTATTTTGTTTACAATCATGGAATCCTTTCATGTTGTACCTAGCACATGAAACAAGTGATAAATTGAAAAGCCATGGGACAAATGCATTTATCATGCAACTTTGACTGCCTTACCTGTACTCTGTTCACTAATATCTTCCCCGGGGCTTGTTTGAACCTTCCAAAACCCTTCGCAGCTTCAGATAGTTGCCATTTTCATAGAAACAAACTGTTAGAGAAATATTTCCTCTTCCTCGCCCCAAATTTTATCCCTGGATGGCTTGGGTAAGATTCAGTCATGGGGCTGTAACAGCTAAGTCTGAGAACTCATGACCCTGCAGGGCTAGGCACAGGAGCTTAGAACGACTAGGAAGGTTTTCATCTTTCTCAGGCGATACACAGCATTCACTTCCAGTCCTGGAAGCTACTAAAACTTCAGACTTTAAAATCCATGATATTTTTTTTTCCTGTACAGAAAAGTCATTTGTAGAGGGTTTTATGGCTTCTTTTGAGCCCTGCACATTTGGACTCATGAAAAGCAAAGGTACCTGGCTTTAAAGGCAAAGCGATACTGCCAGGGCTGCCTCCGGCACCCTGCAAACACCTTCAATGGAATGGTTTTACTTGGGACAATGTACCCATGGTTACAAACAAAATATACGAGTGGGGGTGCAGAGACATGGGGAACGCAGGGGAAGAAGAGGGTATCTAGAGGAGTGTAGGCTCTTCAGGGCAGAAAATTGTCTTCATATACGTGTGGAAAGCATCTAGCGCGTAGTGGGCACTACCATAATCCAGACAATAAAAATAATAGAAGGAATAGGAGGTATGCAGCATTAAAGGGGCCCTGAAACAGCCTAAGCCAGGGGGCAGCAGTAACATCAGTAGCTGAGTCCCTGAAGCATGTGTAAGCGGTGGAATGGTCCTGCTATTGTGGGGAACTTTCCTGGCTTCTGCACTACCCTGGTGAGGTGGGCTAGCGAAAGGATCTGAGTCCTCGCTCCCACCTCCTTTACCCAGTGGCCTCCCTGCCCTTGAGGTCTCCCCTTCCACTCTCCCGTCTGGCAGAGTCCTCGTAACCCTGACAAGGCTGAGCCCAGGATTCCTAGGGGGCTCGACCCCCAACCCTGCTGTGGTCACCTAGGACAGGGGCTAGGGTGTCCCCACTCCGGGGTACTCTCTCTGCACTGGGCACTTCTCTGACCCACTGACCATTACATACAAGTTAAAGCAAATGCAAGTTATTTAATCAACAATTAATTTTAAAAAGAACAAGGAAAAATGGAAAAGGTTAAAGGAAACACATCACCCCGCTCTGTGGCAGGGATCATCACAAACAGTGTCTCTGGAACGTCAGGGCAGTTCACAGTCTGTCCCTTGTAAGTCCCAGGCCTTCTTCTCAGGCCCTGGCTTTGCTGCAGGGATGCTGTGGGTTGGACACTTGCTCTGGTGGTGGCATCACGCTCTCAGGCTCTAAGTGGCAGGACCCTTCTTCCCAGTGTCGCCCCCGCCCTGTCGGGGTTACGATCCATGCCTGGCCTGCAGAGCCTCTTGGCTAAGGTGTCTCCCTGTGCTGGGCCTGCTGCCCAGGGTCCCCCTCGGTCTCCCCAGCTGCTCACCGCACCCAGCTCCGGACTGCTCCAGCCCCAGCTCCACCGCTCCGTCTCTGCACTGCTGCTGCTGCTCTGCCTCCAGCTCCCTGGGCTGCTTCTCTGGCCCCTCTGCCTCTGGTTGCTACAGCTCTGCTCCCAGGACAGGTCTGCTCTGCAGGCTGCTTCTGTGACTCTGCTCCCAGCACTGATCTGCTTCGTGGGCTGCTTTTCTGGCCCCTCTGGCTCTGGTTGCTGCAGCTGTCCTCCCAGGGCAAGTCTGCTCTCTCTGGGCTGTGCCTCTGGCTTTGGGGCTGCAGCTCTGCTCCCAGGACAGGATCTGCTCTCTCTGGGCTGCTTTTCTGGTTCCTCTGGATCTGGCACAGCTCTGCTCCCCAGCTCAGCTTGCACCCCTGCTTTCTCCTTAGCTTGGCTCCACTCTGTCTGACCGAGGCAAATCCAGCTCACACAGAGAATGGGACCTCCCAGCCTCCTGACTCCCGGATTAGCCTGCTCGCCCTGTCATTCACGCTGACCTGGAGCATTGGCCTCTCCCCATTCTTCCTGGGGACTGTCAGTTTCAGGGTCCTGATTCCCTATCGACCCTTCCCCCTTTTTAGTACTGGGAGCTAGCAACTAAAACACGCCCACTGAATGTTAGTAAGGGGGCAACAGTCCCCTTACACATGGGTTATAGCCAGAATGCAAGACAGCTAGAGACAAGCAGATCATGACCCTTCCCTTCCCAATCCAAACATCAAATATCCCAGTTTCCCTGCTCCCATGTTTTAGCTGGTAATGTCATCTAGCTGGCAGCTCTGAAGTGTCTGGGCTGAGCCTGGGAATGGTCAGGAGTTGGGAATCTCAGCTGTTCATGGGATGAGCTTGTGTGCCCATTCCCTCTGTGGCCTGGAGGAAGACCAAGCAGCAGGGCTTGAAAGTTTGTCCCAACACTTACTTGCCTCAGGACTAAACTTACCAGCCCAGGTGCAAAATGCATACCCCACATACCTTACAAAAGCCACACCCACCAAGCCATACATATTTCATTTCCATGGACACATCTGCATCTTGCCCCACCTAAAATTAAGTCCCTCCAGAAGAAACTGATGCTGCCCCTTGGTCATTTCTTTCTCCTGTCAAAATAGATTGCTTAGCTCACCGATCAATCACTGTGCTCTCACCAAATCCAGTCATTCATTCCTGACACAAACACATCCATTTTGCCCTCCCCACAGAATAAATCAGTTCTGTAAGCATTCTGCCCCCTTCCTGTCAGTTTTGGTCTGCCCTGAAAAGCAATCCTGTCCCCCAATCAGTTCTGCCTCCCCAAACACATGAATACATCTGTCTCTTCAACACAATCAGTCCTATGCATCCCAATTAGTATTGCTCCCCAAAGTTTTGTTTCGGACAGCCAAATCATTTCCCTGATCTTGCTGCACTGTTGTTGCCCCCCTGCCCCTCTTCTCTACCTTGAGTCTCTGCTTCTGGCTCCAACTTCGGTCCTCTCAAAGGAGCCATGACTCAGCACTGCACTGCTCCTCCCTCCACTACTTAAGAAGAACTAGCAGCCGCTGGGTTGCTCTGGTTTCTGCCTCCCTCTCCCAGCCTTAGAAAAAGCCAGAGGCTGCCTGGGCAAAATTCTTACTTGTATAACTACATTTTAGTGAATGCCCCCTTCTTAACCTGGAGTCTCCATCACCAGAGGTTTTTCAGCCTGTGTGAATCAGACCTAGATACAACAAACGGCTGCAGTAAAAGTTTCAAAGACTTTCTAAAACACTCCTAAAATAGTCTGCATGTGCCATATGGCGAATACATGATGGTGTGATGCAATAATCAAATTTTTATTGGCTGTATAATTCCACTCATCCCAAGCTCATGCCGATCAAACTTTTATACTAAAGTTGAGGAAGAAGTTTTGAAAAGTTTGAGGGGCAAAAGGAAAAGATAAAAAGACAAATGAACAAGCGTGGGGGAGGAACCCACCTCTAGGCATTTGTTCTATTGCACACAGTGGTAAAATTAAGGGGGGGGACCCCAAATAAATCAAGAGTTTGAAATTTCAAAGTGTTCTGTTTCGATGAAAAAATGGGGAGGGGGGAATTTTCATAAAAAAGTTATTGGTTTTTAAAGGTCCATTTTTGTACCAAAAAGAGGTTCTAGCCAGCTCTAGAATTATGTCTTCCACATGGGAAGACAAGCTTGGACATCTTTTCATATTCACATTTTCCTAAGGCCTCAGCTAACTGGGAACATAGGTACCTTTCCTTCTTTTTCTTCCTTCCACCATCATCCCTAGCTTTCTTCCCTTCTCTGTATCTGTCACTTATTTCTGATTTCTCCTGTCCTCTGCGGTTGGTCAGAACTAAGACACAAGACTGATTCTTCAAGTGAAAAGATCCCGCATCAATTATTGTCAACAAACTAGGAACTTGTTTTCAGAAGAAAGTGTGAGTTAGTGTGTGTCTCTCTCTCTCTCTCACACACACACACACACTCACTCTCGTGGGAAATATTCGTAATGACTAAAGATACAACTAAAGATTCACTCCATGCATCTGATGGAGTGGGTTCTAACCCACGAAAGCTTATGCCCAAATAAATTTATTAGTCTCTAAGGTGCCACAAGGACTCCTCATTATTTTTGCTGATACAGACTAACATGGCTACCACTCTAAAGATAGGTCTGAAGATGCAAAATCTGAATCCAGATTTCACACAACCCAAGGTCTGGATTTTTAGTTAATTCCATTGTGAAGATAAAAGCCATTCTGGAAATGTTTTCACTAGCTCTATTTACTACCTGGAATCCAGTACACCAGCCTAATTGATGTAGGGAAATAGCAGAAAGGGAGGGAGCTGAGGAAAGAGGAGCTCACAGAGCTAACTCTCTCTCATTCTGTCTTCTGCTGACTGCTTGCAAGTGTAACACAATTATACCTTTTATTCTTTTCTCTTCAGCAGCCTACGTCCTCCCCACCCATCTCCCAGGTAGAGTTCTCTATTGCTCATCATAACCCATCCATGGTATAAATTCACGGAAGGCTCTTGACTCTTCCATTAGCACTGTGTAACCTGTCCTAGACTTGCACCTCAGCTGTACAGTGTTACTTCATGTAGTGGACAGAAGCTGTGGGCAAGAGCGGGTTACACAAAGAATTTGAAAGGTTCCTACTTGCCAGATGCCGAGTGGCACTGGCTCTCACCTTCAGCTCTAATCATTAGGGCAGTGAAGAGTAACACAGTCTATCCCTCCTACTTGTCAATAGAGATATCAAAGCTCTGGAACACCTCAGCTGACCCCCATAGATGGGCCAATAGTGACCTACAGCAAGTCTCAATTCCACCTCTAACTGCTGTGTCTATGATCCTCTTTCCATTCTGGTAATAATGCTTATATTCTCTTTTCCAATTTCCAATCTTGAGAAGACACCATTCCAAGAGCCTTTTCTTTCCTAACCCAGCTTCTCCTTCCACTTTGCAAAACAAAGTCACCATTACCGGTCTTTATAACAGACCAATCTGTAGCCACGGACATGCTGTGACATCATGAGTGCAGCATTATGAACATGCAGCAGGATCAAGGAGGTGGATCTTTAATATTTGTATCACCATATGGTGATACAAATATTAAAGATATTGGCGAGGCAAATAGATTTATTTTATACCTAATACATTTGAAAGTTTTCCCTAAATATGAAAGTCACTTGAATGCTTAGCTAATTCTATGCTTTTTATTTTTCTCCCCTTCATTAAATATTCTCCCCTTTCTTTCTATATTCCCTTCTCTCTCCGCTCCTCCCTCTAGCCCTTTACTCCAGGGGTTGGGGCTGTTGAAACCCCAGGAAGAGCAGAATTTAAGGTCGACTGACTCTCCCTGAATTCAGAGGAGCACTCTGGAGAGAATGACTCCCCGCTCCCACAGCAGCGGAGGGCAGCCCAAGAGAGGGGGAAAGATGCTGAGAATCAACAACTAGTTAACGGCTCCTGATTCTCTGCTCCTGTGCCAATTCAGATTAGAGCAACCTGGAAGCTGCTCTAACTTGCACCAGCTGACTACTGTCCCCCAGCCAGAGCAGCACAAAGGGAGCAGAAAAAGGCAGGAATCTGCCCGAAGACATTGACTGTGGCCCCTCGAACATACTATTGTATGTTCGGCCCTCTGGCTGAAAAAGCTGGACACCACAGGCCCAGCAGAACAGGCTCCAGACTCCGCTGGACTTTCTAAGCATTACCATAAATATAAATATCCATCTAATCTGCACCTTAAATTACCATGATAAGGCATGTGAATCTGGTAGATGCATAGCTGGCTATCAACATGCACAAATAAGCAATTGCTATACTTATATGTGCAAACATGGTGTGCGATTGCACACATATCTGTTAGAAAAGCAGACCTTCTGTATGCCAACAGAACACAAACCTGCACCCTCTCTGCATTGAGGATCTACTGATGAAGTCGGTAAGAATGAACCATAGAACTCAAACTCCAGTCCCAGACTTTTCATAACTTATGTCTTTTTCCCTTTTCTTTCTTTTATTTAATAATAAAATTAATAAGTGGAATATTCTGTGGCAGCTTTGAAGAACATAATTTAGATTAAAAAATCGGAGTGCCTCAAGTTAATTTAATTCAGTCCTGGGCTTGCACTGCTGCCAAATTCCACACTTCAAAACTGCATAGCCCGAGAACTTTAGGTGCTCTCTGACAATGCCTGAGGAGAAGAGTGAGGGGGAAAAAAAAGACCCATGAAAGCAAATGAAGGCAAAGTCTTGTTTGTTGAGTGGAGGGGAGCAAGAAGGAATAGGAAGTTTCAATTAATCTGTGATAGATTTAACACTTAAGCGCAATAGTTAGGTGGAAGTGTTATTAGCATTTATTTAATTATTCAGAAGCTTTTGAAGGGACTATATAGTAGGTCAGCCAAGAGAAGATGAGCAAGGCAGTGATGCCCATCAATAAAGAATAGCTAGCTTGAGGAATGGAAGGATAGAACACCACTCAGGTCCTGCGGGTCAAGGCTTCAAGGGAGGGAAATCAAAGCACACAGGGCAAAAATATGCCCTTGGCTATGTGCATACGGTATATATTGACTTCTATGGGCACCCTGCAGACACATATCCAAGGGCAGAATTTGGCCTGCAAGAAGGGAACAGACAAGAGGCATCTGATCCTGATCCCACTGAAGCAAAACTTCTGAGGAAGCAGGATTGATTCCTATATGTTTCTTAGATGAATTTTGAGATACCTAAGCAGTTATAAGAAAAGGAGTACTTGTGGCTCCTTAGAGACTGTAGCTCAAATAAATTTGTTAGTCTCTAAGGTGCCACAAGTACTCCTTTTCTTTTTGCGGATACAGACTAACACGGCTGCTACTCTGAAACCTGTCACTAAGCAGCTATGTTAGACAGAGAATATATGTGAGGAGGTGTGGCAGAATTAGGAGTTAGAAATGCTCTTCAAACATATTTAACTTCTTAATGTCATAGGATGACATCTGCGTCACAGTCTGGAAAAGAGGGGTTAGGCCAGAGGAATTAGGCCAGGTCTTATAGCCTGTTTTGAAAAAAATATGGTGTCCATTGCTATTATTATTAATAATCATCATCATGTTTATCACATAACCTAAGGGCCAACCAAGAGTGGGGCCCCTTCTGCTAGTCATCACAACACACACACACACACACACAGTGTAGCGCATGGTCCCTACCCCAAAGAGCTTAAATGATCTAAATAGACTAGACAGATAGGGTGGGAGAAGTGGTATAACACATAAGCAGAGTGGACAACATGATGACAGCAAGCAGCTTGGTAGATCCATGATTTTTGGAGTGGGGTAAGTGGGGAGGTTTACTTAGAAGGGGATCAGCTAAATGGAAAGAAAAAAATGGAAGGGGTGAGGGCAGGGGAGAAGGTAGTGAGAGGGGCAGGTGTGGAATGAACAGACTATAGGGGACGAGGAAAGATTGCTAAAAACCAATCAGCACAAGGCAGAGAAAGTCCAGTAAAACTATAGAAAGTTTGGATCACTTGATGATTACCTGTTCTGTTCATTCCCTCTGGGGCACCTGTCATTGGTCACTACTTAAAACTTGCCTCTGCTGTAATGCATCCAGAAACCTACCATCTGATAATTAGTAGGCAGGTAGCAAATGCTGCTGCTAGTGACTGGCTTACTGTATTTAGCAATTGTACATGTAGTTAGTATATGTACTTACTGTTCCTTTGTTCTTCCTAGCCCCTGTCCACCTGTTTGGCTCACCCATCTGTTACTTCTTGAGGTTGTATTTGGATTATAAGCCTCTTTTACTGTGTGTTTGTTGAACTTCTACCGGACTAGGGGGAGTTTGACTTCAAGGTCACGCCACACTCATTGGAAAAGTAATACATCCTAAATTTACAATAAAGTCTTGACCTTTGACATCTTAGGTTTGGCCTATCATCTTGAATGGTCTGATACGAACTCCTCTGAAAGAGTTAGGAGCTGAAGGTTGGGCCGGATGTCACTGAGAGGCCCTAGCCACTAGATTTACAATAAAAGTCTCAGATTTGACCAACGACCTTGACGTAATAATGGTTTGAGCCCCATCCTCCTTGAAATGACACCTGGGCTAGTACATGAGAAAAGATTGGCCAAAGTTCTGAATTATATGTGGGAGTTCTCAGTGTTCCTCAGTCTTCTTTCTCCCCCATTTATTTCTCAGCTTCCATCCTCATGCTCTGTGTTTAGTAGAGTCACCTCCTACGGCCTCCAAAGCCTGTTAGCGCCACTCCAAGCATTGGCCAGAGCGGACAGCCAGATTGTGACCCAAGGCCTAATACAATTTCAGGGGCTGAGCTTATTGACTTCATATAGATTCCAGCCCTGGGAACAAGGGACTTGATCCTGGTGCTGGCCTTGGACACCTTTTGCAACACTGGTGCTAGCCCACTGCATGGCCTGGTTTTTAGTGTAGTCAGCAGCCCTTCCACAATGGCTTAGTTGAGAGTAAGACTTAGGGAGACCTTGCATAGTGACATTGGGCAACGCAGGCCGTATTAGGCAGTCAGGACAGCAGAGAGAACCACAGGGGTCTGTGTCCAGCAGCCTCACTGAGCAGTTCACTTCATATTCGTTACAACCCAGCCCAGTGGCTTCTCCTTCATGAGGAACACTACAAGTTTCCATAACAAAATTGCTAATTGTACTGAAATTCATTTACAATATGTATTATCTACATGCTTTTCTATGGCATTCCTTAGTGTGGTATCCAAATAGCTAACAAATGTGAATGATGGTATATCCATAACACCCTTGCAAGTTACTGTAATCCCCGCTGTAGAGTTGGGGAACTGAGGCACAGAAAGAGTAAGTGACTTGCCCAAGGTTCCAGGAAATTTGTGGTGGTGCCTAGAAAAGAACCAAGATCTCCTAAACCCCTGTGCTTTGCCTTCACTCCCAGACCATCCTCCACCCTTATGAATGACATTGTTATATAATGCAATTAGGAGAAAGTAGCAAGTTCTATTCTAGGAACTTCTAATCAGCAACAAGGACTGCACTCCAAACACTCTCCAATTAGTATAGAAACACATCACTGTGCTCTAGCACCACCTAGCAGAGTCCCAAGACAGTGCACATCACCACACATTCCAGATAATTAATGGAATATCTCTAACCCAGAGACACTGCCTCATTGTAGGTAGTCAAGGCCTCTGGAATGCTCAATCAACCAACCAAGAAGTGCTAAGGATCTGGTCTCTTTTAAAAAAAAGTTTTCAAGGCTTATTTAAAAAAATTTCTTGGCATGGCAATGTTTTTGGCAGTTTTGGCTATGTGGAGTATTACGTAGGTGCTTTGTTACAGCACCTGGGATGCTATGGCAAATAGATTATATGTTTTAATTACGTAATGGCAACTAATCAGTAGAGCTGGGCACAGAAACCCCTGACCTCGGGGATCAGATCAATTCAGATCCGGATCAGAGCATTGCAGTTCTGCCCCGTCTCTAATGATCCATGCTAATATTTTATTTGCTTATTTGTTAGTTTATTGCAACTACTTCCTGCTGTAGGAATGTTACACACATTTAAATGCACACACTTTAGTGTTTTTGTTTCATGCCCTGTTCTAGTCCATCATACAGTTCTGATGTCAACATATGGCCACCATTACAGAGATCATCATGCCTCTATACCCTTATCCATCTACCTAGAAGAAAAGGATAGCCATGGTGAGGTATCAAGCACCTAGAGACAAACACATACTGTTTTCCTCAGCAGACATTGCAACAGCAAAATTTGGATTTGGATTCAAAGTTCCTCACAGTCTGGGAGTGTTTGATCTGGACTTTTTGTTTGGATGCATCGCTAGGTAATACCCGCTTTCCTTCAGAAGTCCAGCTAGGATAGGAAAGCAACAGGTAACACTGGAGAGATCACAACTAGAGCTGGAGAGATGTGTGAAGGAGGCCAGTATTGGGACAACAGGGATCCTGCTTAAAATCTTGAGCAACATGATCTAATGCTCTCAGCATGGACATGGGATCCGGAGCCTCCTGAATGCCATTCCCAGCTACGTCCTCTGACTCAGTTTCCCCAGCTGTAAAAGGGAATGATTCTGAGTGTGACCTACTTTGCGGATGGGGAGAGGGCTGTGAGATTTAATTTTTGCTCTGATTGTGTAAAGCATTAAATGTATTATTGGTCTCCACAGAATCATGGAAATCAAGGGCCGGAAGGGGCCTCAAGAGGTCATCTAGTCCAGCCTTCCCCTGCGCTGAGGCAGAGAATCAAAAAAACCCAGACCATCCCTGGCAGGTGTTTGAACAGCCTGTTCTTAAAAACCGGCAATGACAGGGATTCCATGTTAGAATGCAGAGTCTGAAAAGTGTCAGTGAAAAAGGAGCCAGAGGATTGAACTAAGAGCTCTAAAATAGGGAAGAGAGTGTAAAAAAAAAAAAAAAAAAATCAAACCAAAATGCTTTAGCCTCCCAAGGCAAGGACAAGAAGCAGTTAAGAAGGGATTTCACTTAAGCACAGAGAAGAAAATCTTCAGAGATACAAATCATGACGACTGATTATTCTGTTTTCCTTCTGCCACAGATAATGGGATAAGTGGGCATGCATGGAAATCACAGAAAGGAGGATTCTGAAGAGATGAAAGCCTTTCACACAGCAGCTCCATTAGACCATTTTCAATTGTGCCTCCTGTTGGGAGAGGCTGGGAGTGCACCATAGCCAGTACTCTATGTAAGGGAGGCTGGAAATGGAATCGCTGTGAGCTCTCCTCCAGCTGCTATCCCCTACATTTGTTCCCTCTGGAAGAGGCTGGGACTGGAATAGTTGGGAGTCACTCTCACAGCCAGTGCTCCTGCCCCCTTTCCCACAGTGACTCCTGGAGGCAGAGGCTGGGACTAGAGTTGTAGTGAGCATCTCCCGCTCTCTCACAAGAGACAGCCTGGGCTGAATAAAACAGCACATTACTGCCTTGGGTTAGCCAGCGTCAAAAGCTCATTCACCGATGTGCAAAACTGAAATCTCTGTAAGGCTCCCTTTTTATTCTCCCCTCCCCCGCCCTCAGTCTCTCTCTCTCTCTCTCTCTCTCACACACACACTCGCTTTTTGGATGTTGCCATGGAAACTGCATCTAGTTTCCATTCTCTCTGTTTCCCTCATGTCCCTGCTCAGAAGTAGAGGAGAGAGACATTGATCAGTGATGCAATGAGACAGCCCCTAGGGAGCAACGGAGGCCTGAAGCAGGGAGCAGGGCGCATCCCCAGGACACCGGATCACAAGCCACTTTCTCGGTGGAGATGGGGCCACGTTCCCATCCTTCGGGAGAGTTTAATTAAAAAACAGTGGGGACCAGCCCCTTTGAGACACTGCGCCGCTGTGGGGCCCTGGAATTCCCCCCCTTGGGTGGCTCATCAGGAGGCTGGGACAAGCCAGCAATGGCCCTGTATGCACAGAAGGCTGATGCTACTAAGAAACTGGAGATTTAATTGAGTGTCTGTTTCTCTTTTAGATTTTCAAAAGCCAGTGCCATTCCCTGCTCATGCTATTCAGTAAGGCCCTAAAGGGACAATGGGCACCTTTCCTAGAGGAGTTACCCTAGCCCCAGTGCCACGTTCCCCGGAGCAGCTCCTGCTATGCGCGGCTGGGACAGCAGCATCCGTGAGCCCCCACACATCCAGCTTCCCCAGGCTCTGCAGCTCTTCCTCTTGTAAAAGCTGGGACTGGAGGAGCCCAGAGCTGTTTATCCCTGTGTTAACGCTACCTGATGGAAGCAATTATCCCTACTGATGTGGGTGTTCCCATTATGAAGAGTAGCGAGGGCAGAAAAAAAAAAGTGTCAGACTGCAAATGAACGTAGGGTGGCAAAATGAAAAGGAGGGACAAGGCAGTCTCTAGAGAAGGGGTAAACAGGTTGTGCAGCCGGGGCGGGGGAGACGGGGGGAGTCTGACTGCTGGTTTATTGGTGCTTATTGCTGGCAGATCTGCCCCTGCCCCATCTCCAAGGGAGCATCATCTCTGAGCTCACTGATGTGCCAAGGAGCCCTCTGACAGCTCTCTATTAATTAACTTCATGCCGATACAAATTTTATTTAAAAGTTAAAAAATCCAATTCACATTGATCCACCTTCATCGCTCCATCCGGATAAAGTCATGTGTTGCCAATCAACAGCCACTCAGCTTTACCTAACAGGGCCACATCTCCTCACTGCCCGGGAAGGCCATGCTCCTGAAATGGGAATGGAGAAGGCCATCTCGGTACCTCTGCCCCCACAGAACTCCTTCCGTTCCCCACAGGGCAGGGCTGTCCCTGGCCCTCTGCACCCCCCAGAACTCCCTCCATCCCCCACTGGGAGGGGCTGCCCCATACCACACCCCCCAAGCACCCTCTATCCCCCAGGGGGAGGGACTCTCTCTATACTCCTCTCCCCAAGAGCCCTCTCTGTCCCACACTGGGAAAGAACCACTTTTGCAGCTCTCACTAGAGCAGACTGGGTTAAATTAAACTGTAGGGTAACTCTATTGAGTTCACTGGAGACACACCAACAATGAACTGGGCTCTCTGCGTGCAGCCCTTTGACAAGATTTTCTGGATTTCTCACTGAACAATTTGTCAGTTCTTTCTCTGTGAGAGAAGCTTAGTCTCTTTGCCTCCCCCTTGCTCTGGTAATCAATACTGCCTCTATAGAAAAGAGCCTTTCGAATACAGTGCTGGGTCCCTGAGGCCTTGTCTGCCCCAGGAAAATTGGTAAGCACATTTATGCACTAGAAGTAGCAATGACAGAAGCTGTAGCATATACAGAGCACCTGTATCATCACCCCAGGGCTAGACAACATGGGCGAGCAGCCCTGTCTACACAGTTGCTTCCTTTCTGTCTTGCTACCACTAGCTCGGTTGCAGGTGATTTACCCCAGTGTCACTGCATCTTTGGGCATCTGCTGGGAGAGGCTCGGACTGGAAGCGTCTCGACTAGAAAAAGGGGTTGAGTTTTGGTTGGGATTAGCTAAATTGTGCAGGCTAAATCTCATCTTTTTCTTAGTGCTGATGCAGGGTAACACCTTTACCTCAATGTTGGCAGTTAAGCATAGCTTACGCGGGAGCTAAAGGTTAGTTACCCTGCACCTCCCCTTTGAAAAAGGACAATTGGTTTTAGTTTGCATAGGTTAGTTAAGCCCAACTGAAACTTGCTCATGCTGCCTAGTCGAGACAACCTTCAATTCCCTCAGCAGTATCGGGGGCAGGGGCACTGGTGAATCCAAACACCGTGTTGGGCAAACTGTTCAGTCCAGTGCTTAAACACGATTCCCTGGAGTCCTCTGTTGCTACTACAGGCGGCACTGAAATGGTGGGAAGTTACCACAGTTATGTCCTTAAAGAGAGAGAGCAATGGAGAGGGAGAGTATTTGCACCTTCAGAGAACGAAGGGAACTCCTGGGAGAACCTTGCTAAAAGTCCACTACCAATCTGTATGGTGATGTCCCTGTCTGATGGAGTCACATGTTCTCTGGCTACCAATAAACCCTGTAGCCAGAGAAATCCCATCCCTACGACTCCCTCTTTTTGGCATGGGCCAGATTGCTTAACAGATTCTGGCTGCTCTGTGGGGTTTATAGTACATTTTCCTTTGGAGCCAACGGGGGCTGATTGACGCTGAAGGGCACCATCTACCTCCAGCTACTAAATGGGACATCCAGTCTCCATGCGTGATGCTCTGTTATGCACACCTGCATGTGTGTGTATGGCAGGAGTCTACTAAAGGGCAGCGATATACCTGCTCCTCACATAACAGTTCCCATTCGTGGATGAGCTGCTAGAGCAGTGCAGAGAGGGGAAGGGAAAGATCGGAGTTCTAACTTCCTTGTAGCAAAATAACACTCCCCAGGCGCAAGACTTCCATCCTGCTTATCTAATTAAGGTGTCATTTATATGCTGTGCACAGAGTGGTAGTTACACACATATGCCTTGTGCAGGGTGTGAGGTAGAAGCCTGGATGCTTCCTGCAATGGAAGAGAAGCATCTCTGGGACACTAAGTGCACACCTGGCTTGCGCTGCTTTGCAGAGCTTAGTTGTTGCATCTGGGCCAGATTCAGGCAGGAGAGAGGGGATGCAATATACACTTCAGAACCCTAGAGGGAGCTAATTAGTCCTTGGGAACAGGGAGGAGACAAACTGAGTGATGGAACAGCTGCATCATCATAGCGCTGCAGGATAAAATCCAGGTTGATTCTCCTGGGTGACCACAGACGTTAGCCAAAACACAACGTTAGTAATGAACGATCTTGCAGCTGAACAGTTTTGATGCATGCAGGTGCTCAGGACTATCTCCTGAGTACATTGCTCAGAATCCCTGCCTTCTGAGCAGACTTCAGCCGTCCGTTTCATAACACAGGGGAAGCACGGGAGCATGGTGGTTGTCAGGTCACCTCAAGGGTGAGGTGAGGTGTGAGGCGGAGCTTGGGAATAACTCACTTAGCTGTGAGTACAATACAGTCTTTGCTGGGGCCGGCCACCAGAGGGAGACAATCCCAGTTAGCCGATGTATTTCATGTTTTTCCTACTAGAGAAGCTCATCCCAAGCCGCTATAGGGTGCCATTTTGTTAAAAAGCAAGACTTCAAGCATACCAATATCTATTTGACCCCCCATCACCGTAGGATCAGAGCACCTCAGTCTGTAAAATATTTATCCTCATAACACCCCTGAGAGTTAGAGGGCAATGCTCTTATCTCGATGTTACAAATGGGAACTGAAGGACTGAGAGACAGAGCAGGGAACTGAACTAACAGCTCTGCAGTCCCAGATTAGTGTCCCAATAACTAAGCCAACCTTCCTTCAGCAGGCTCATTAGCAAGGATTGGACACAGGACCTGCAGCACCTAAACATATGTCCTTGCTACTTGAGTTTATGGAATTATTATTTACTGCAATTATTATTTTTATACCTTGTCCTTGCTCAGGCCAGCCACTGGGGGAGCTATACATGACACCCCCCCACATCCTTCACTGGCTCTTCCCCATTTGTTTCATTGCTCCCTCTATGCTGTCCCAATTGCCTTGGGCTTCCCCTCTTTCTAGCCCTGCAGAGACGGAGGTGCTCACTGTTCATTGGGAATCTGAAAAGAAATTGCCATGAGCCACTGAGTTTGCGCTTTGGAAGTGAATGACACTGGCCCTCGCACACCTGGCTTCAGACAATAAATCAAATGCACTTAAGCTGGCATTAAACCACCTCAGGCTTTCAGAGCTCGCTGGCAGAAAGAGAAAATAAAAAAGGGGAATGAGGTAGGAAAAATCCCAAACCCCACGACGGAGCTAAAGAAATAACAATCCAACGGATGGCTTGGCTTTGATAATCATAGCTCTCCACATGATCACTGGAGGCTGCGATTGGGTACCTGCTGCCAAGGGGCTGCTGCCTCAACCCCAGCACTCGCCCATCTTCCTCCCGCTTTCACTCTCACACATATTCTATCCATTCTCTGTCCTTCCCTCCTGTACAGCCTCGTTTTTCCCCTTCCCCTCTTTTCTGTCTCCACTCCCTCCTTCGGTCTCTCTCTATTCCTCTTTCACACCTTCCTCTCTCCCTTCAATGCATCTTTTCTCCCTCTCCCTTCAGAGCATCCTCTCCATCCCTCTTGCACACTCTCAGCCTCTCTTATTTTCAACCCTTTAGCAGGACCTGTAAACAGTCTGGTTTTTAGGGATGGGGACAAAGGTTTGTATTGAATATAAGCTAGTCTTAAATTGTAAGCTCTTTGGAATAGTGACTATCTTTTTATTATGTGTCTGTATAGCGCCTAGCATTATGGGGCCCTGATCACCTCTGGGAGACTTTAGGTGTTACTGTAATACACAACAACACTATGATCATCTAGTCTGTGCAGAGACCCTCAGTCAGTCATTCTTGCATTGAGCCCATGACTATTCGAGCTATGCCTCTTAGAAACACATCCAGTCTTGATTTAAAGACTTCAAGTGATGGAGAATCTACCACCTCCTTTGATAAATTGCTCCAGTGTTTAATTGCCCTCATTGTTAAAACTGCGCCTTATTACTTGTCTGAATTTGTCTAGCTTCAGCTTCCAGCTGTTGGCTCTCATTAAGCCTTTTTCAACTAGATTAAAGATCTGTCTTATTTATTTATTATTATTAGAGCTGAATGAAATGGAGTGTTTCTCTTCCATGGTAAATTCCAGCATTTCAGAATATCCTTCTTCTCAAATTGGAACAAAGTCAAAATTTCCCACAAAATGAAAATTCAAAAATATTTCATTTTGGAGCACTTCAGTTCGAGTTTATCGTTTTGACTTTTATATTGTAATAAAATATCTTATACACATGTCTAAATGAAGTGCTTTGACCTCATTGAAACAAAAAACATTGATCATTTTTTTTGTCAAAAATGTCAACGTAGTCCCACTGTCAGGAATTGGGGCCTGCAGCAGAGACGGTCCCTGGGAAATCTAACGAGTGCAGGTGGCCTATAGTAGGCTGCCTAACTAGCTACACTGCCTGATTGGCTGGAAGAGAGAGTGAGCAGACTGGCTCTTAAGCCCAGCAGCAGTGGCGGCTCAAAGTATTAGCCCATGGCTGTGATAGGTCCTGCTCCTGTCTTGCCTCTGTGATACAGCATTGCCAGAGGGCAGCAGGAGAGTGTTAGAAGGGAGCCTTATTCTCTGTAGAGGGAAGAAAGTTTGCTATAGATTAATTAAAGCACCTGAAGCCAATTAGAGCACCTGAAGCCAGTCATCTGATAAAACCCCCCTGCTTCAATCAGACAGGAGAAGGAGTTGAAGCAGAGTGGATTGGTGTTGGAGCAGAGAGCAGTTTGGAGGGAAGCAGAGGAGAGTTTGGAGAAGTACTGCAGTGGGCTAAGACTACCAAGACCCTAGGTAAAGGGACACCTGGTTTGTGCAGAAGGAGGGCAGGAAGCCCACAAGCTGAAGGGCAGGAGAGGGAAGTAGCCCAGGGGAAGGAACCCCTAGTTCAAGAGGTTTACCGCTATCCCTAGGGCCCCTGAGCTGGGACCCAGAGTAGAGGGTTGGGCTGGGTCCCTCCCTCTCCACTCCCCTTCTCTAGGACACTAGTGGGGCAGTTAATGCCCCAGTTCAGGGGTGAGAAATGGTGCCCTGAACCCTCCCCAAGAAGACAAAGTGCGAGACCCATCAAAGTAGTGCCAGCAATTTGCCACACCTCACTCTGGATAACACCATTCTGACCTTCAGCTCCAAATCCTGACTTCAGCTCTGACCCTTGACTCTGGCATCTGGCCTCTAGTTCTGACTCTGGGCTCTGATCCCTGGCTACCAATGCCAGCTCCAATGGCTACCCTCGACCATCCATGTCCTGGTCCCGGACATCCATGAAACATTTCAATTTTGTAGCATCAGTATTTTCCAATGGAAAAACCTGTTCCTTTGGAAGGTTTTCAACCAGCTCTAATTATTACTAATAACCTTCACTCAGTCCTTGATCCACAGTGCGTCTCAAATCCAAAGGAGTTTGTTTAGCTCAGTATTTGATTTCATGCCGATCATGCCTGAGAAGATGGGGAGGCAGACATGTTGAAATAGCACTTAATGTGTGGGGGGGAGGAAAGGATGGCCTATTCTTCTGCTGTATTTTCTGCACTGAAACAGCAAGTGCTGGAAGGGTTGCAGAGAAGCCCATTCTCCCAAGAGCTCCACACTGAAACAGTTTGGAGCCATTCATAGATTGCACCAATTCATAAGTTCCAAGGCCAGATGGGACCTTTGTGATCTTCTAGTCTGACCTCCTGTAGAACACAGGCCATAGAATTTCCCCCCAAATAATTCCTAGAGCAGATGTTAGAAAAACATCCAATCTTGATTTTTTTTTTAAAAAAAAGTGTCTGATGAAAATCCACCATGACCCATTTCCCAGGCTGTGTTGGAGTATTTATACTAGATCTGGTGGGGGGGGGGGGGCAATGTTTTTCTTGCCACACATTGAAAAATGAAAAACCTTTTGAGATTTCAGTCAAAAAGTCAGTTTTCCCACAGGAAGTTTTAAATCAATTGGAACTGTCAAATTTCCTTTCATTTCAGCTTAAAATATCAGTTGGATAGGGTGTGAGTTTCATTTTCTGGAAGTAAATGAAGATGCTCATGATGACAAGTGCAAATAGTGCTTTAACATTGTTTCACCTATTTTTAAACGGAGAAACCAAACCCAAATATTTTCCATCAAAACATCAATTCAAAACAAACATCTTCACTTAGAAATTTCCCCCTAGAAAATCAAGGTTTCCTCCCATCAGAAATGAAATAATTTTGCAAAACAAACAAAAACACACTGCCAAACCTCACTTCCAATAAAAAAAACCACACTTAAGCACAAAAATGTTTCTGCATGAAAAATTTCTCTACCAGTTCTAATTTCTCCCCTTGTGTAACTTTGCCTGTATATCAGAAATGGTTCTCATAGGGTTAAAATGGGGGACTAGACAGACACTCAGGGTGAGATACCACCAGAGCTAGGGCTTGGCAGTTCATAGCCCGACACCTCTGGGCTTGCTGCATCAGTTATGAACGTAAAAAAAATGGCTGGTGCTCTGGCTCCTCTTTCATTACAAATTAAGCACTGGAAATCACCAGCAGAAGGCTAGCTCAGTGAGATACAGATAGAGTGGGCTTTCCCACCCAAGGGGTGTTTGTGAGGAGCCCAGCCTCCTGGTTCTACATAACCACTTTACTGCTTAGATTGCAAGTTCTGTGAGGGCAGGGACCATCTTGTTGTTCTGTATTTGTATATCACTAGTACAATGAGGTCCTGCGCCAGGACTAGGACTCTGAGGTGCCACTAGCATACAAATATTACCACTAATAATAGGGCCAATGGAATGAGCCTAATTCCCTCATTCCTTGGCATTAAGTATGGGCAGCTGGCATCCCAGGGAGGAGTGGGGCTGCAGTGTCCATCTCAGGCTCTAACACCAGGGAAGGTGCTCACTCTGCTGGGGCTGGCATCCTAGATGACCCCCATGCTCTTTGGCACTGGGGAGAGACCGAAGCGCAGAACGGTAGTGGCACTCTTGGGCTTTGGCACCAGGCAGGGCTGGCGTACACCATAGGGAAGGGCTCTGCATGATGAAGTCCTGCTTTTGGTGTCTGTGTCCAGTTGCTGATTTATGGCGGGCTGTGCTCTCTTTCCAACTGCCAGGGACAGCCCCTGTGGCCTCTAAGCACATGGAGCTATTTCTGCCACAGCATATATCAAATGGAGCGGGACATGCAGAATGTATTGGGGTGCCCTAGCATAGGAGTACAGTTCCCTCCTCCTAACTGCCAGTGAGGAGCAGGGATCTGTGTATATCCTGCCCCAGATGGAGAGCTTGTATTTAATACATGGCTTTGTCAGCACTGACTGCCCTTTGAAAAATTACCTTCTTAATAAAGTAGTATTTGATGGATTCCCCAGCCTCCAGTGGATGCAGGATCCAGGACACTGGCAAGCCTGCACTATAGGAATTCCCGCAACAGCCTATGCCTGGGCTTGTCCCCTGAAGCTGGTAATGAAGCTAGTCAAATCGCTGGTTCTGCAAGGACTGTGTGGAGAGGAAGCGCTGCTTATCCCTGGACCAAGGTCCATGACCCCACCTGATCCATTTTACCCTAACCTGCGCCAAGGGAGATCACCCTGACCCACCTCCCCCTGCTCCTTGGCTCATGTCCTAAGGGTATTTACTGGGCTATCATCCTCTCGATTTAACATACCAGAGCTATGAACATTTGAGGGCAAGAAGAAAAGATGCTACTGAATCATTGGCTGGGCTGTTAAAGATGGACCCTGGGCACATACACGTGCAGCTGCTTCAGTACACAATTGCCTGTTGCCAGGCCTCATGCAGGCTTCGCCTCTTACCTTGGCCTCTCCTGCATTGTGGGCAGCTATCCAGCCACCTCCTCCTCCGCTCCCACCCCAACGTGTGACCCTTGGATCACACATTCAGTTTGAGTTTCTTGCGCTCCAGGGAGGAAGTAGTTCCAGAGCCTGCTTCTGCTGGCTGGCAACAAGATTCCCAGATGTACCTCCGAGCCCTCCCCCACTCTAATTAGGAGGAGCACCCAAGCCCTAGTTCCATTCTGTGAGTGCGCAAAAGGCACTTGGATAGGGTTTTTTAAAGGGACAGTCCCGTATTTAAGCCCCCCTGCAGGTGCCCTGACTTTCTTAAAAATGGGCAAATTGTCCTGTATTTTCTGTCTCCCCTGCATCAGTACTGGTGGGTCCTGCTGCTGGCAGGATCCCTACTCACCAGCCCCCCACCCACCAGCGGTGGGTGGGGGAATCCAATGGACAAAGATGAGGGTGGATGTGCAAGGCTAGTGGTAGGGAAAAGCTGCAGCGCATGGAACTGGGTCACTCCCCGTACTGGTCTATCAGCGCAGCCCCGACTGAGTGCTGGCTCTCAGCCAGCAGGGCCCTACCCCCTGTCCTGTTTCTGGCCGGTGCTAGCTATGCTCTGCGATGGCTGGTGAGTGCAGGCAGGCGCCTGGCAGCAGCTGGTTACGTGTACCCTCTGCTGCTCACCCATCAGCCTTTACATGCTCCCCCTCTTGCTGTCCTCCCCCTGCTTTTCCCCTTCACCCACCCCAGCCCCACTGCTCCTCCATATCCCCCTCTCCCCCTAGTAGGGCACATCCCACTCCCAGCGCTGTGTGGAGAACCAGCCCCTGGTTGGAGCACTCAGCTCACCTGACCGGCAGGCTCCTTCCTTCCCCCACTGCCTCTGGCTGGGCCGCCACCCTGGGAGAGCCCGAGAACCTCCAGGCCTGGGGTGCTGGCCAGGAGGAGCCGAGCCCTGCATATGCCAAAGCCCTGCACAGCACTGGTACAGCGAAGCCTCTCCGTGCCTCAGCTAAGCTCTAGAGTGGCAGGGGAAGCAATTTCCAGCCGGCTCATGCCCTGACCCTGCAGGCTCCACAGCAGCTTCCCGGGCAGGGGCTTAACACCCTCTTCACCTGCCCCACTCCCTACCCTGGGTCCTGCCCCCAGAGAGCACGGGGCTGCTGTGTCCACTAAGCACCCTCTGCTGGCGAGCCACCTCTCTGGCTGGGTTCGCTGAAGCCCCTGCAGTCAGGTTCCCTGAGCCCTGGTGCACAAGGCATCCTTAGGGCTGAACGCCTTCTTGGCTGTGGTGTAGCCAGGGTAAAGGAGGTGGCTGGGTTACGTCAGTGGCCGGGTTACGTCAGTGGCCAGCAGCAGCCTGGAGGTGTTAGCTGCCTTTCGACACTGTGTGGGCAGGAAGGGACAAGCTGCTTCCAGCCACGGGGGAGGCGCAGGGGTGGAAAGAGATGAGCTCTTCAAAGACACGGGACAGGTCATTCCTTCCCCTCCTGGTCCTCCCCTGTGCCTGGGAGGAGCTCCAGTCCCTTCCCTCCTGTACAGTGCCAAAAGGCTGCTGCTGGCCACATTCTGGTGTGAACCCTGGCAGAAATCTGGGAGGGGGGATGTGACTATGTGCCTCTCCCCCTACATGTTGCCTGGGGAAGACCTGGCGCCAGGTACCAGGAGAGGCAGGTCCATCCTGGGGGCCACAGAGGGTGGAGAGTGCCAGGCAGGGAGAGTCGGGTCAGTTGGTCACCCTCCCATGTGAGAAAGATGTATGGGAGTATGTGTGTGTCACTCATCCCCATGTGAGCCCGAAAGCCTTAAAGATAAGCAGGTAAATAAAAAGAATCTAACTACGCAGTATTTCTTTTTAACAGGGCCTCAGTCAACTTGATGTTAATTTGAACATTTGTACTGCACAGTTCTGATTGATTGCCCTTGAACTTGCTTGAATGTAAGTAATTTTACCAGGTGTTCCATATTTGGCATAGGGAAATATGGTCACCCTACGCTTAGATGTCCTGGGTTCATTAAGTTGCCAACCCTCCAGGATTGCCCTGGAGTCTCCAGAAATAAAATATTAATATTCAATTCAATATTATGTCATGTGATGAAACCTCCAGGAATACCGCCAACCAGAATTGGCAACCCTAGGGTTTACAGGTCCACAAGTGCTTCTATTAAGAGAGCCCAATTTGATGTCCACATATTAGCATTGGCCTGCTAAACCCAGGGTTGTGAGTTCAATCCTTGAGGGGGCCACTTAGGGAACTGGGGCAAAAATTGGGGGATTGGTCCTGCTTTGAGCAGGGGGTTGGACTAGATGATCTCCTGAGGTCCCTTCCAACCCTGATATTCTATGATTCTATGATATTTTAAATGGTGACATTAAAAGAGTGTGCATTTCAGCGACAGCACCTGTGGCATCTAAGCCCTACTGACGCTTTCAAGTTGTGAGCCCCATGGCATCCCAGGGGTGGGGATTTTCAAGTGATTTAGAAGTACACATCTCACTGAACATTAATGGGACAATGCTCCTAAGTCACTTACATGATTTTTAAAATCCCACCCTTCATTTCTAAAAACCTCTGATATAAAATGCAAAAAAAAAAAAAACAACCTAAAATCAATGCCAATACACTATTAAGATCACCCAAAAATAAATAAATACAATCCGGAAATGGCAAAGCTAAGTAGCCCAGCACAGCTTTAACTCAGGCATACTGCGCATGTGTAATATTGGCTGTTGCCTGTTTTTCCTTCTTAAAGGTGTGTCTTAACAGGTTACAGCAATAACCTAAACCAGAGGACTGCAAAAACATGCATATTAGTGCTCACTCCCATCCTGGGCACAGACACCTCTTCACCGACTATCCTGGGTGCATAAATACCAGTACTAGTATGCAGGAGTTAACTATTTCCTGATCTTGGCCAGGGGCTATCATAAACCAGAATTTTGGCTCCAGGATGGGGAATATGAAAATTTCTATCTTGCCTCTCCTACTGTCCTCTGACTTTATGTCCTCTTTTTGCCTCACAGAGGGAGTGGATATGCAACTCTGTTCCTTGTGCAAGGGGATACAGTGTTCTCTAGAGCCACACAATACAGTAGCATGCTGGCCTGTGGCTTACCCAGCCCTATACTTCTTAGCAAGATCTAACTCCGAGCTGTTCAATGTACATGCTGGATACAGACCAGTCAGGTTAATGGAGCAGTGGGAGCCTTAACATTTGCATTTCCTGGTTGTTTGTGAATTTAACTGCTCAGGTTTAGGGCCAAAATGCAGCTGACTCTGTGGGTGCATTTCTGGGCAGGGGTATGGAGGGAGCAGAGAGACTCTCACTCCTACATTGCAAAGTGCAGGAGGCTGTGGTGGCAGGGGAGTTCTTGAAGACTAGAGTGGGCCAGATAGCTCTGCCGGCAGAGCTTTATACTGAAAAGGGGTGTAACTGGATAGGCTGGGGTGTGGCTATTGCCAGCACACCCTGTGCCCTTTTACTGGGCACACTACCCCGAAAACCCCTTCTGTAGCCATAACGTCTCTCTGCTGGGGTATTCAGCCTTCCTAGTGCTTCACTGCTACATCAATTGGCCCTCCGTGTTGCCACAGCAGAACATCTATATAATTATACTCTGACTTTCTTCAGAGGATTGCAATTTGCTATATTAAATTAGCACCAGGAATACTGAGCCCCAGCTCTGTAAGACAGGGAGTAGATGGCAAGGGGCTGGGGGGGAATGCAGCCGCAACTTACAGACCCGTCTCATACCCAGCTCTATCACACACGGAGGCACCTGTTCGTTTAACCTTGTTCTTGTTTATCTGAGGACCTAGCTTAACAAAGAGTACAGGTTAGAGCTCTGCTGGCTGCTGTTTCACTCCGTAGCCTTCCCCTTTCCTTTTGGTTTAGCAACAAATTCTCTCTAAGTCTCATTTCTTTCCCATCAGTCAGCGTGATCTTCTGGCCCACGCCACTGAACCTCCACCTGGCTGAAAGGAGAGACAGCTTCATTAAGCGTTCAAGAAAGCTGTGTGTGAAATCTAAATTAGGAGTGCCTGGCCCTTGAAGCCTGAGGAAAGGAAGTGTGGGGGTGTATGCAAGCAGGCATCTGAAATCAGGAGTCCCGGACACTGAATGCAGGATTAGCATGACAGAGAGATCTGGATGTGAGGCCTGACTTTCTCACAGGTTGGGGATCATAGAATATCAGGGTTGAAGGGACCTCAGGAGTTCATCTAGTCCAACCCCCTGCTCAAAGCAGGACCAATGCCCCACTAAATCATCCCAGCCAGGGCTTTGTCAAGCCTGACCTTAAAAACCTCTAAGGAAGGAGATTCCACCACCTCCCTAGGTAACCCGTTCCAGTGCTTCACCACCCTCCTAGTGAAAAAGTTTTTCCTACTATCCAACCTAAACCTGCCCCTCTGCAACTAGGATAATGCCTACTGAAATCAATGGGAATTGTTTGCACCTTGCGAGAGTGAGAGAGTCCTAGGGCCTTACAAGTGAAGTGAGAGAGAGATCATAGTGAAATCTAACCCAAGAGTGCCAAAAGCTGTCCAACGCTCAGGACCCTTAACTCTGCAGAGGCAGAAGGAAGGAGGGCCATCACACAAGGCATACATATGTTGAAACAAACTTGGCTGGGACACTGACCTTGTGACACCTGTAATGGGTTGTGCATCCTTACCCAACGGCCAACCCACTTGTTTTACAACCCTTGGTGTTACCACTCAGCTGCAACACCCTGGCCAAGTTTTCCAGTGCATGTCTGGCTGAGTGGATGCAACCTACAGCAGCTTCTTTCTAGAGCTGTTTGCAATGTTTCTGGCTTCCTACTGCTCTGGCTCAGCTGCTCCTTCCAGCTCTCTCCCTTGTATTTGGAAATCCCACCCAAAGGATGTGCCAGGAGTCCAGGACTGTCCCATGAGAAATAGCATTATGTGTTAGTGAGCCCTGCGTAGTACTAAGGACAAACAAGGAAGCCAGACACGTCATGCAATGGTGTCCCATGATGGCTTCCTGGCTTGGACACAGACAGCCCTGAAGCTACAGCACCATAAATTATAGGGACCTACATATAAAACCCTGTGCCCGATTGTCCCATTTGTTGCGCTGTTCACACATGGGATGTAGCTTTCTGTCAGGAAAGACATGGGTTCATTGCTAACAAGCTACCAGGTTTCATTCGTATCCCCCCACACATTGTCACACCCTCTTAAGGAGTCTAGGTTCGTGCATGTCTTGTGCTAAGTAATACAAGAACTAGAACTACTACTAGAAGACATGCAAGACACCAGGTGACATTCTACCTTCATTTACTCCTGATGACCCCGCTGAAGTTAAAGGGGTTACACAAGTGAATCTGAGGGCAGAACCTGGGCCTACAGGCATGTTTCTACGCTACACTGCTAAGGACAAGAAAATGCATAAGTCTAATGTACGGAAACAGGAGAACACATCTTGCACCAGATCATCCCCAAGGAAGTAGAAAGAAAGCACGTGCAAAGCCAATCATATCATACACACCCATGCCAGGTGATTGGTAGCAATTTTCCCCCACCCACCCACCCAAAGATATGGATACCAGGGAAGTTGTTTAGTGGGGGAGAAAACAAACGTGGCAGGTAGATCAAAACAAGAGAATGGCAACCGTAGGCTGTGAAGACAATCTATAGTCACAGAATCTAATGAGCACTAGAGTGAGAAAATGCAATATCCATTGTGATAAATGAAGAGGGGGAGGGGAGGGTAGCTTCCTTTTATGGACACCCAGCCAGCCAGCTAGCTATAAAATCCCTCTTGGTAGCTGTTCTCTACTTGCTTTACCCTAAAGGGTTAAAAAAGTCCATACGTAAAAGGAAGGGAGTGGGCACCTGACCAAAAGAGCCAATGGGAGGGCTAGAACTTTTTAAAATTCAGGGAAAACTTTCCCCTTATCTGTTCTGTTGTTCTCTGGAGAGAGGGGACAGAGCAGAGACAGGGCTGGGACTATGCTTTAAAAAGCTTTTTGTCAGGTATGGAAATAATCAAATCATACCTAAAATCTACTCATAAATCAGAAAATATCTAGAAGGACAATTTCTTATTGGCTTGTGGATTCCTCTGTGCTAACTCCAAATGCTTTTTGTTTTGCTTGTAACCTTTAAGATGGACCTCAAGAAGGTTATTCTTGATGTTTAATTTTTGTAAGTGGGTTTTTTAAATCTAGCAAAAGTCTAAGTTCCAGATGTATTTTCTCTCTTTTTGTTTTCAATAAAACTTACCTTTAAGAACAGGATTGGATTTTTGGTGTCCTAAGAGGTTTGTGCATATGTTGTTTAATTAGCTGGGGGCAATAGCTAATTTCCTTTTTATTCTCTCTCAGCTCTTTCCTGGGGGGGGGGGCGTGGGGGGGGGGTGTGAAAGGGCTTGAGGGAATTCCACAGGAAGGAATTCCCAAGTGCGCATTCTTGGGTTCCCAGGGGTTTTGCATTTGGGTGGTGGCAGCATCTACCCATCCAAGGTCAGAGAGAATCTGTAACCTTGGGAATGTAATACAAACCTGGATTGGCCAGTATCAATTTTTAGAATCCTTGCATGCCCCCACATTCTGCACTCAAAATGCCAGAGTGGGGAAATCAGCCTTAAACATTGTGAACACTAGCGGGAGCCAAGGAGAGGAAAGGAAAAAAAAAAAAGATTGAAAGATGGAGGTATTTTACTTTTTGCAAGTGTGCAGAAAAGGAAGAATTTATTTTAACTGAATCCTTCTATTTACTCACTGACTCCAACCAAAATACAAGAGGAGGAGGAGCCCAGCATACAAACCTGTGTTATAGCACATAGGTATGGGAAAGGTATAACCAACCCAGCGAACCGAACAACGCAGTAAGGCCCACTGCCTTATGTGGGAGTGTAGAAGCAAGAACCCACATGCATTTATTGCTTGTTCATTAATGGCAACCCATCCAACAGCATTGGGAAATAGGGTTGATGCAGAAGTTATTGGGGGAGGTTGTTTGGCCTGTGTTGGGACCACTATGAAAACCGAGTCATTTCTGGCCTTATAGTCTCTGAGGCAATTACACACCAGTCACTCATGGCACATACACAGCAAAGGTCCATATAGAGGTTCCAGATGCTTTGCTGGCTTCTGCCTTTGGCTGTATTATCGGATGCTCCTAGAATTCCAAACAGGAAGTATGCTGTGCAGCCATCAGTGTTTTGGCCATGTCCCATCCTGGTTTCCTCACCCACTTTCTTATGGTATGTCATTTCCACTTGCATCTGCTACCATGTTCACCCGGGCATACTTTCCTTCAGTCAGCGGGAGGCTACCGAAGCATCCCTGCTTGCAATGGGCATTGCTGGGCAGCTGAGCTGACATGGAAAGGTGCCCTCTTACATCATGGCCTGCGTTTACTACTGTATCTAATTCAGAATAAAGGTAGGAGAGGTCAGCCAGCCTGTCTTGGGGAAGCCTCCCCTGACTCCTTGGTGGTCTACCCAGCACTTTCCTGCTTGTACAACGTAGGACTCTAGGAGGTAGTTGGGTCCCTATCATTAAGGGGCTGAAGCTTGGACAGACTGGGAGCTCTAAGGCTTGAAGATAGTGAAATCTGCTCCTCATCCTTAATATGAGAGAGAGAATAAAGATATCAAGGGGAATGTTTAATTGAGGCAGCTGTACACAGACAGACCCTGCAATTCTCTCTAGCTCTCTCACCCCTAGCCCCAGGCTGTGTAAAGTTGTGACACAGGGTGTCCCTTAAGTCCTGGCCTGGATTTGGCAGCAGTGGAAGGGACTGCTGAGTCTCCTACAATCCCCTACCCCAGCCCCATTGCTTCAGGGGAGTGTCAGGAGAGTGAGGTGCAAAGTTGGGCCAGTCATTAGAAAGCTCTTTTAATCAGACCTTCATGAAGATCACAAAGTTATCAGCTGGCGGTGACGGATTGCCCGCGACTCTGAGATGAATGCATTTGCAAATATTGCTGCAGAATAATTTCCTTCCATCGCTGGAGCACTCCAAACAAATTAGATTCCCTCTAATCACATCTCCTGTCCATGTAGGAGGAAAGATGGACCCGTCAGCACAAATGCATTTAGGGGGCAGATGGGAGAGGGGAAAAAGCAAGGTAGGGGGCTAGATGCGGTATGCAGTCAGATGAGGATGTGGAAAGCTGCCAAGCATTGAGAAATCGCCAAGCAGTGGGATAGATATATGGGGTATGTCTACACCACAGCTGGGAGAAAGCCTGCTAGTCTACCTAGACAGACTCACACCAGGGGGGCTTGAGCTAGCCTGCTAAAAATAATAGTGTGGATGTTGGGCCTAAAGGCTGAGTTGCAGCCTGAGCCACAACTGACCCCCTAGACTTGAAAGCCCAGATCACAATGTCCATGCTGCTATTTTTAGCTCACTAATGCCAGTCCGTCTTGCTGGGTTGGGAGGCTTGCTCTTGCCTGCAGTTTGGACAACCCCTGACAACACTTCACCTTCTAAAACAGAGTGGGCCTGCCCATACAAAGCAGTGTGAATTCTACAGCAGGTGGGCTAGGCACCATTGGAAACAGGGCAGGCTAGAGACAGAATTGCAGGCAACTCAGCTGGAATTTCTAGGAGGATGCAGATTACAGGGAAGGAGACGAATGCCTCTCTTGATTCCATTTATCAAAGGACACTCGGGCCACAACTCCATTATCCATTGGAGTTAACCCCTTCACGCCACCCACCTAGAAGTCAAACTCAGCTGCTTTATTGAGGCAAAGGCTGGGTTGTGTACTGTATAGCCTTCACTGATCCTTATTTCTGAGTAGAACATTGGAACAAGTGAAACAGAGCCAGCTGTCCCCAAAGAATACATAGGCAGCATAACACAAGATACAATACTGGGCTAGGGACACTGTGGGGAATATTTAGTTACTGGTGTGTGGCCATAAAGCCAAGCTGGATGCATTCAATAAAGCCACTAGGCTTTCCCATTCATACTAAGCCGCAGCATATTAATTCAAGGCTCTCCGGAATCGGGAGCACAACAAAACTCGATTTCAGGGTAAATCAATGATGAGTAGCAGTCGGTGTTTAAAACACAGATCAGACTTACAGGGCTTTCTGCGTGAGAGAAGAGAATGTCTTAGCAGACTCATGGGCCTCCCACCAATTGCCTGGCCTCACCTCACCGTCCCTCCTACAGGGAGGCAGCTAATTTAGAAGAACACTGCTTACCCTCGGCCAGTCAAAGGTTTAATCCCACTACCCTTCAAAGCGGAAGGAGATCTTTGTAAGATGGACAAGGTCTGACCATCTTGGGGATGTCACCCCCATGAAGACCCACAGGATAGAAGACACATAGGGCCAAATTTAGCCCTCATGCAAGCAGGTGCAACTCTGCTGCAGAGTGGGAGTTGAACTCCCTTACCCCAAGGCTGAATTTGGCCCATGAAGTTGCTGGGGTAAAATGTTTGGTGCTAAGTGAAACAGGTTCCTGCAAACAGCGCTGAGAGTGTTCCCAGCCCCCCATATCTCCACCACTGGGTTCTGGTGAGCACAGAAAGGTTGCAGTAACAGTCACAAGTAGAGTTCCTCATGTGTCCCCCACCCACCACTGCAAGTTACCCCCTAAATCATACTTTCATGGGCTAATTCTTTACCTGATCCCTCTCCTGAACCACCCCCGTCATCGGCAAGGTCAGAGCCAAAAACAGCTATGGGGAAATGTCACTGGCATGGTCAAGGGCTGGGGAGGAATCAAAGCAGCTGTGCGATTCCCCAGCCCCAAAGATTAAACAGGTCCCCCAGTGTGTTTTCCATGGCTGTTAAAAGGCTCCTGCTACTAGTCTGCAGGAATTTCCGCCCTTTTCCAGAATGCATACTACACCTACGGCCACCCCCCTTTCCCAGCAGCTGGCCATGCTCCTGGCTCCCCCATTGACTGCGCTGTGCACAACATGAGTCCTGCCCACCCCCACCAACACATGCAGTTTCTCTAGAAGCCGACTTTCTCATCTCTATATCTTATGCAGAAGCAGTCAGGCTACTGGAGCTGAGTGAACGTATCAGAACATATATCATCCAGCATTTGGAGCCAATATCATCTCTGTCTGCCATTTTCTCAAATGTACTTGGTAATTAAACAAAAACTCTTCCCTTCCCCCCCCACCCCGCCACCCCCCAGAGTTCTGCTTACTCCGTTTGAAAGTCAAGCTGTGTTGCTTAGTTAACATCGGCCATGCAAGCCCCATGGTACTGTTGCCGTTGCCTGACTGGATGAGCGTACTCCTTAGAATCAGATTCACGACTTCAAAAATTGCTTTCCCCAAATAATCTCTCACATTCACTTACAATTCACTGTGTCTGAATAGTTTTGCCAGGAAATTTGAGCATCCCAATAGTCCGAGGAAGTAGATACT
Organism: Eretmochelys imbricata; assembly: GCF_965152235.1. Taxonomy (NCBI): domain Eukaryota; kingdom Metazoa; phylum Chordata; order Testudines; family Cheloniidae; genus Eretmochelys; species Eretmochelys imbricata. The sequence continues at coordinate 204,217,298 of NC_135572.1, forward strand.
GAAGGGCTGGAAGCGTGGGCAAAGTGAATTCATTCAAATGCTTTGCAGTGGATAAGTGTTTGCAGTATTTGCCAACTGCCATTGAGTAGGGTGCAAACGTGCCTGCACCCACGTAGCAGGGGCATATGAGTAAAAGCTGAAAGCAAGCAGAGGAGATCCATATGTGGTGGGGGAACCAAAGAGAACGTGTGTGGAAAGTGAGATCGTGGGTGTGAGCAGAGGGCACAAGGATAGATGAGAGCGCGCGTATGGATGATGCAGGCTGTGAGCAATGGACATACGGATGTAGGAGTGAGGAAGAACAGTGTTTATGAGAGAGAGAGAGAGAGAGACTCTGACTTACAATTATCCTTTATTCATTCTCCTGGTCACAACAATGGTAGCCTTGGCTCCCCTCCCCACCCCCACTCAGTTCCAACTTGCTTTTCAGAGGCTCCATCCTGGCAGCTAAGAAACCCTGCCAACAGCTCACTACTGAAGGAAAAATGTAAACCCTCTCCGTGCCCCTTTTAATTAACTCCGAGATCTGGCGAGGAAAAACCCACACGGAAGAGACAAAGTAAAGAAAAAGTCTTGTTTGAAATATGGTGCCGAGCTAGCTGTGGAATTCTGAGCAGGGCCACAGGGTGGGGGCAGGGGAATTGAAGCAAGGAGCAATTGGCCTTCTCTGTCCTCCTGGAAGTCTCAGCGTGCACTTCCTCCAACGTGCACTGGTTTTATATAGGGGCAAACCTTTGCAGGCTAGTGGGTTCAGATCGAGACTTGGGCCGAGGAGCAGGCGCTGCCAGCTTTCTCCTCGTGCTGGCTCGCTCTCTCAGCAGGGCCTTCTTATCACATGTGATAAGCTGCACTCCTGGGCGAGGCTGGCAGGCTTCCAGCTCACGTACCGGGAGTGTGGCTGGGCGCTGCTGCTGTGTGAGCACACTTTAATAAGAGTCTGATTTCTATCTGAACATTTTATTAATCCCGACTCAGCCGTTTGCCTAAAAAGCCAATGTTTGGAATACGCCCTTGTGTCTTCTCTCCATCTTCCAGGCCCAAAGTCCCCTCTGCCTCACACCTAGAGGGGCTGTCTTTGTACAGTCCCCCGACTCCCTTCCACCTCAGGTTGATAGGGTCTGTCATTGTACCTCTTCCTGCCCAGCTCCAGAGCCCCCTCTGGGAGGGCTGGCTCTGTACTACAGACAATCTTTTGAACAGGTTCCTTTCACTGTAGCTTTCCCCCCCTGCTAACATACTTCTTGCTCGCTACATAGGGCATGTGGAAAGCTCTGATGGCTGCAGGTTTGTCCAGAAACAACTGCCCTCTGCTACCCCAATGGCCCGATCTCCATGCCATACGCACCGTGACCTTGGCCCTTCCACGGAGACGTCGAGACCTCATTTGGCACCCTTTGCTGCCAACAACTGAGCTGCCTGGTGTAGTGTGATGGGCTGGCTGGGACGCTGAGCCCAGCAGGGCGAGATGGCTGTTCTGGGGCATCCAGGCCGACTGCTGATTTCTGTGCTCTGCCCATAGGTGCTGGAACCAGGGATGCTGCCGCACCTCCTGGCTTGAAGTGGTTTCCATTATATACAGGGTTTACAGTTTGGTTCAATGGTTCTTAGTACCCCCACGTTAAAAACTGTTCCAGCACCCGTGGTGCTGCCATTGGACTGAGTGCCTGATTAAGATGGATTCCCTGACATTCTGTGGCTGTGTCCATTTTTTGTTCCTCGAATAGGATTTCCCTTTCTTACCGTGCTGCTTCATGGGAAGGGTGCTCCCGAGACCCACTGAGTGGTCTGGCCCCAGACCTAGCAAAGCACTTCATGTGCTTAAAGTTAAGCACAGGAATAGTCCCATTGACTTCAGCAACACTGATCACAAGCTGAAAGTTCAGTAGATAAGGCTTTGCTGGATCAGGACCCAGGCACTCAGCATTTTGGAGGATTGAGATACCCTCAAGCACAGGGCCATGCCTGCCAAGCTCCTACCAAGGGTTGCTCTCTACTTATATCCAAGCTTAGAGCTGTTCCACAGTCACTTTAAGTTCAAGCCCATTCCCTTTTAAGCTCTTCCCATGAATCAGTCCAGCCATGGGGATTCTCACGGAACATCCCTAGAAGTCAGATATCCCCACCCCCCATTGGGGTCTCTTACAGTCTCCAAAATATCCAGGGGAGCTCAGTAAGAGACATCTGGTGGCAGGGAATTCAGGCACATACCACCTTGGGCAAGAAGAGATAGATATGTGGGATGTCCAAATGGTTTCTCATCAGCCGCGTTGGCAGACAGGTTGGACACGCAATTGCTAGACATCATTGTGCAATGGACGCAGCGACAAGCTACCGAAGCAGACTACAAACTCTTTCTTCTCTGCTTATTTACCCGGGCAACTAGGTTTTGGTATAATCTTGTGTGTTGAAAGCCCACCAAAAATCAGAGAGGAAGGATGGTCTTGTGGCTAAAGCACTGGCTGGAGACTGAAGAGCCCTGGGCTCAAATCCTAGCTCTGCCACAAACTTCTGGGAGACCTTGGGCAAGTCATATCATCAGCTCTCTCTCAGTTCTCTACCCTACATTTGGAGATGCTAGAAAGAGTAATCACTGTTCTCGTTTGTGAGCTCCTCAAGGCAGCTACTGACTTACTATAGGTTCGAACAATGCCTAGAATGAATAGGGCCCTGATCTCAGCTGGATCCTGTAGCGGAGGCTCCAATAATAGCAATGACACTTTTTACATTACTCAGAGCTACAAAGTGGGGGGAGGGGGAGTATAGATGAGGGGATTACCCAATTTACTACCTCTGAAGGGTTCTAAGATTCAGCTGCTGACGTTTGTCCCAAGTGCTATGAAGATGAAATAGGGTAGGTATTACCATGAAGTTTAGCTTGAATTGTGTTATATCATTTTTTAGTTGCATTGCCTAAAGGCCAAGGCCCCATTGTGCTAGGTGCTGTACAAACACAGAAGAGAAAGTTGATCACTGCCATGAAGAGTCTACTGCCTTATAAGCCCTTCACAATTGGCAGTCCTTCCCCCAGCAGGGACTGTTTTACATTTAAAAAGGGATTGGACATTTAGATCATGAATATCCAGAGCTACCCTAGTTAATGAGAACAAATATGAGATGAGATGTTAAACTTCAGGCCTTAAACCAAATCTCTATTTATTAATTAGGAGACCAAATTTGGGCGAGAAATTATCCCAAATCTGCCCCAAAGCAAGGGTCTTCCCCTTCCTCCAAAGCATCCACCCATTATTGGAAACAGGATACTGACTAGATGATCTTGGGTCTGATCAAGTCTAGCAATTCCTATTTGCATATATAGACTGTGGCACAGTCTGCTGTGAGAGGAGATGGAAGCTCCCTCACTTGGGACTTTTAAAAAAACAAACAAACAAACAGCTAGTCAAAGCCCTGATAAATACACTGGAGGCAACCATCCTGTATTAGCTTGTTTGAGGAGAGGCATATAGACGAGACTTTGGAGTCTCAATGTGGGATAGGGTGCGTCACAAATCTGTATTATGGGGTCACAGCCATCCTGCCTTCTCCCATTTAGCAAAATGGGATAGACCTGAACAGATCCAAACTAGGTGGGAGGGTATCCTATCATGGAAAAGGTTGTCATTCACTGCATTGATGGCATATTGTAATAGGTCTATCATAAGAATGGCCATACTGGGCCAGACCAATGGTCCAGCTAGCCCAGTACCCTGTCTTTGACAGTGGCCAGTGTCATATGCTTCAGAGGGAATGACCAGAACAGGGCACTTCATCAAGCGATCCATCCCCTGTTGTCCAGTCCCAGCTTCTAGCACTCAGCAGAACATAGACTTGTGTCCCTGACCATCCTGACTCATAGCCATTGATGGCCCTGTCTTCCATGAATTTATCTAGTTCTTTTTTGCACCCTGTTATAATTTTGACCTCCAAAACATCTAGCAACATGTTCCACAGGTTGCCTCTGCATAGTATGAAGTCCCCCCCTTTTGTTTTAAACTTGCTGCCTATTAATTTCATTGGGTGACCCCTGGTTCTTGTGTTACATGAAGGGATAAATAACATGTTCTTATTCACTTTCCCACGCCAGTCATGATTTTATAGACCTGTATCATCTCTCCCCTTCGTCTCCTCTTTTCCAGCCTGAACAGTCCCAGTCTTTTTAATCTCTCCTCATACGGAAGCTGTTCCATACCCCTCCTCATTTTTGTTGCCCTTCTCTGTACCTTTTCCAATTCTAATACATCTTTTTTGAGATGGGTCAACAAGAACTGTCCACATTATTCAACGTGTGGCTATACCATGGATTTAGACAGTGGTATTGTGTCATTTGCTGTCTTATCTACCCCCTTCCTAACATTGTTCACTTTTTTGACTGCCACTGCACATTGAGCCGATGTTTTCTCAGAACTATCCACAATGGCTCCAAGATCTCTTTTTTGAGTGGTAAGAGCTAATTTAGACCCCAATCATTTTGTATGTATAGTTAGGTCTATGTTTTCCAGTGTGTATTACTTTGCATTTATCAGCATTGAATTTCATCTGCCAATTTCTTGCCTAGTCACCCAGATTAGTGAGATCCCTTTGTAACTCTTTGCAGTCAGGTTTGGACTTAACTATCTTGAGTAATTTTGTATCATCTGTAAACTTTGCCACCCCACTGTTTACCCCTTTTTCCAGACCATTTATGAATATGTTGAACATCACTGGTCCCAGTACAGATCCCTCTATTTACTTCTCTCCATTACGATAACAGACCATTTATTCCCACCCTCTGTTTCCTGTCTTTTAACCAGTTACCGATCCATGGAAGGTTCTTCCCTCTTATCCCATGACTGTCTACTTTGCCTAAGTGTCTTTGTGGAGGGACCTTGTCAAAGGCTTTCTGAATATCCAAGTAGACTATATCCACTATCATCATTGTCCACGTTTGTTGAGCCTCTCAAAGAAATCTAATAGATTGGTGAGTCATGATTTCCTTTTACAAAAGTGGTATTAACTCTTCCTCAACAGAATGTGTTCATCTGTGTCTCTGATAATTCTGGTCTTTACTATAATTTCAACCAATTTGCCAGATACTGAAATTAGGTTTACCAGCCTGTAATTGCCAGGATTACCTCTGTAGCCATTAAAAAAAACCCCAACACCACATTAGTTACCTGGTACAGTAGCTGATTTAAGTGATAGGTTACATACCCAGTTAGTACTTCTGCAATTTCGTTTTGGAGTTCCTTCAGAACTCTTGGGTGAATACCATCCGGTTATGGTGAGCTATTACTCTTCAGTTTATCAATTTGTTCCAAACCCTGCTCTACTGACACCTCAGTCAGGTGACAGAGCTTAGGAATGGTCCCAAACAAGGATGGCTCAGGTGTGGGAATCTCCCTCACATTTTCTGCAGTGAAGACCGATGCACAGAATTCACTTAGCTTCTCCACAACAGTCTCATCTTCCTTGAGTGCTCCCTTAGTACCTCAAATCATCCAGTGGCCCTACTGATTGTTTAGCAGGATTCCTGCTTATGATCTACTTAAAATGTTGATTAGTTTGTGTGTCTTTTGCTAGTTGCTCTTCAAATTCTTTTGGGGTCTGCTATTCTTTTTTTGGCTGCTATCATCATACTGATAATATCTTTGCTTTGAATTAGCTTGCTGCTGTAAATCAAAGAGGTACTGTGACAGACTTTGCAACCCCATGTAATATATTTGGGGACCAAGCTGTGTTAGGTTTGTGTATCGCTGTGGGCCAGGGATGTATGCAATGCTGGGGGAGAGCTACCTCAGCTTCTACAGGAACTAAAAACCAGTGTGTGGCGGTGGGGTAGGATTAAGATGACTCACTTAGGTTATAAACACCTCCAGAGATGTACCACCCCCCTGGGGAGGCTTGCACATACGGATTCACACTGGGTTTCCTACAGACCAACAGAGAGGCTTTTGATACAAAAAAATCTCTTTAAATTGGCTGAGGGCCTACTTCCTGGTACAGCAAACAGATAGGAACTTCTGTTCAATTGGGGGCTCCCACCCCTTGGGGAAGGGTTGGAAAGACTTTGGCCTGACTAGGGCCCTATGAGCTGGAAGGGTGGGAGATTCCTGGTATGTTTAAATCTGTTTATTGTTTTATATGGTTTCTTGGTCATGCTTTTACCTCCACAATAAAGGTGCTCGCTTAGAAAGAGCTGGGTGGTAACTTGCAATTGCTGGCAATGCACTGTTCATAGCCCTCAGAGAGGAAGCAAAACCGGTACTTGCCCTTATGCAGACTGGCTTGCTGGGGGTATCACTGTGTATGGCAGGGGGCTGTGCACCCTTAAAACCCCCAGTCAGGAGGAAACGGCACAAGGGTCTCAGGCCAGAGAGAGAGGTGAGACTGAACTGGGCACTCCAGGAATGGACCATGGAGTGGGGGATACAGGTGCCATTATCTTGTAACTTTGACAGGTGCTAGAGAGCACAGAGGGGTTCCAACCTGTTTGCTAGCACAGTGATGGGCACTAGAGAAACCGCTACTGTTCCAGGCATGCCTTTCCGTGCACTTGTACGCTATTTGTACAGAGCAATATTATCCTAAATGTTTTCTAATTATTCCTCCAGATTAACAAAAACATGTTATATTATTGACGGATCTTTTGCAATATTTATAAAACACAGATAGGATTAAGGAGGAATAAATAGATATGCAGAGGTTGCCTAACATGTAAATAATAAATATTCAGTCATCTATTTTTCGCAAGATGGTTTAAATATACAGCATTTTCAATAAATCTTTAATAACTCAGCAAATATTTATTTATTTGCTTCTGAAATGTAAGGGAATTGCAAGCAGGCTCTGCAGATTCCACAAAGGGCAGGCAGGCAGATGGAACGCAGGCCATACAGCTAAGCAAACTTATCCTTGCTGCTGTTCCACTCCCAGGCCTGTATTAGGCAGAGAAAGGTGGGGAGATATACTATCAGGCATAGAGCTGAGGTCTCCCAACTTGCCTCACAAAGGCCCTACCACATATTCACACTATCACCCCCAACGCACACAATGCATCACTTCTGCCCAACCCTCTAACCCCCACACATTGCACTAGTCGTAAGCCCACACCTCCACATGTTGCGCCCCACGCACATCCCCACAAAGTGCACTACTCACACACATTCACCCCCTTGCCATTCCAGCACATGCAAACACACACGTAACAGCACCACATATTGCAAACATTCAGCCTGAAACAGGATACACACAATCCTTCACCTTGAACGCTGACATCCTGCCGCGCACACACGCGGCACTTCAACGGTCTCAAATTCCCAATCCCTGCCCAATGGTTGAACTGTATTGATTGCAGGCAAGTCTTCTGCACATTTACCAGCTGCCATTACAGAGTTTCACAGCACGTTTTTGTTTCCACAGTCAGTCAAAAAAAAAAACAAAACAAAAACAAACCACACCCACAACCCACAAACCCCAACCAACCAACCCACTCACCCACCTGCCTATTCAGTGCAAAAAAACAAAACAAAAAACAAAAACAAACAAAAACACACTTGCGGATTGACAGAGGCCATTTACCTGCCCTTCGTCAAGAGCCCTGTGAAACATCCACTTCCCCCAGCTGCACTGTCTTTGTTCATCGTTGACTAACCAGGTACAAGAGATTTTGGGAATCTGGATTTTCCCATCCCCACATAGTGTCCATGTGTTGCTCCATCCCTGGACACTTGTCCAAGAGGGGCTGTTCCCACTCCAATCCCTTGGGTGACAAAATATCTAGGAAATCAGGAAGCAGCAGGTGCCTTGCTACCCTGTCCCAATTCCAACAGACTTGCAAGAGGTTAAGAGACCTTGATCTAGCAAGGTGCTCAGCCCTCTTAACTCCCAGTGAAGGTAGTGGTAGCTGAGAGCACTCAAGCCAGACTACAAAGCCATAGGAGTTTAAAATCCCAACTGGCAGCTGATGAGATCTCATTGCACTGCAAAAGCTCCATCACACTCAACACACCATGATAGATGGATGGATGCAACATCCTGACCTCAGATAACACCATGGTAGGAGAAATGACTGGGCCCCCTTCCCTCCAATACTTCTTTGCAGCATCAAACACCTGTAAAGATAGTGGCTTTTTGTAGTCACTTGGTATTAGGGTAAGTAAAGCTTTTTCCAATTAAAATGCCTAAAACAGAATTAACGCGTTTAGTTTTAATGGGATAGGATGGTCATTTTAAATAAATACTGATTGCAAAAAACCAAGCAGTGTCACTGAATTTTAACAGCCTGGGAGTAAATAACTGTTTGTGGGTCTATTATGTGGATTTGTAAACCTCAGCAAATATGTTTTTAATATTCAGTTGATACTTAACTATCTGATTAAGTCAAAGGAGATGGATCTAGCTGAAGAAGTTACTGCACAATGTAACAATGCCTTTGGATTAATGAACATATTCATTGAGGTTGAAAGTTTGACACAGATTCATATCTCCCTGCCTGTGTCCTTATTGCAGCCCCTGGGGCTGTCTTCTCATTGATCTCCTAAGATAGGCAATGCTCCACCTGATCAATACTTGGATGGGATCCCATCCAGGGAAACCCAGAATGCTGGACGAAGAGTAATGTAGCAAGAGCACACTCTTCCCTCTCACTCTTTGTGGAACCCAGTGCCCCAGTGTGATGTTAGGGAGTACTTGGTTTATAGATGGGGGCACAGGTCTGGACCACACATGGTCACTGAAGAGCTCAAGGCACTTTTCACATGAATATCAATCCTAGTGTCCAGGCAAATCCTACTGTGGCTCTTCAAATTCTGCCACCCTAAACTTTGTACTGTATCCAGACGAAACAGCATTGTTCCTCATTTCCTGGCCCACTTCCTATTAGAGGGAAACTCCCCTCGGAAGCAGACCTAATACCACTTGAGTATTCTCCTAGTTGTTCTTTCCTTTTCACAGCCCAAATACCCCAAAGCAAATCCCCAGCTAGTTTAACCCTCTAACTATTGAATTGTTTGAGATTCAGTAAACATACATTGTGGTAACTGCAGTCCCCAACCAGCCATAGGACTGGCAAGATCGCAAAGGTAGTTCAGAAGCATCTTTGTCCACCTATTCCTTCACTAGGGCGATGCTTAACATCAACTCTCACTGGGTTAAGATCTAGCTCAGGGTCTAATGTAAGGCTCTTGTCACCTGGGACATAATATACACCTCCCCACTAATAGCTGGAATGAGACCATCAACTCATTTCACACAATTGCCAGGATAGCAAATTCCCAGTGTAGCATTTATTTCTTAAATAAATAAATGCATGCAGGTGTCAGGAAATACGAAATTGCAGTCGATATCAACAAGGAGACAGACCCTCAGGCTGCGTACATCATCATAACGCCAATGAAGTCAAGGAAGCTGTGATATTTTACATCATCTGAGGATTTGGTCCAAGGTGTTTAGTAAAGAAAACAATCACATTTACAGAGAAACAAACAAGCTTCCATCCACATAGCTTGATTCACGCCTTTATTTCATTCACCAGGGACCCCAACCCTGTGTGGAACTCTGCAACATAGAGACATCCAGTGGTTAAAGAGGTGGACCTCAGAAGGTTTAGCAATTCAGGCATCTAAAAAGTTTGGAAGCTTATATGACCTATGTAAACTTCTAATCCTCTGGGGACTGGTGATCCTGCACTCATGAATTTCCTGAAGGGCTCCCAGTAAGCCCTGCTTCTGTTCTCATTGGAAATACCCAGACAGAACTACCTCCTTTGTCCCAAGATGCACAAAGATGCATGAGAATCAAACAATGATGTTAGCCCAACCTGTAGGGGTTGGTTCTTATTTTATCAGCCAACCACATGTTCAGACTCCACCCCTCATTGGTTACCATCAACCTGCCTGCCTGCAATAAGATGGACATCCAATGAAGCTGAAAAGGCTGGTAAATTTCAGGACTATTGCAAGGGAGCACTCACTGAGAGTCTGAAGTTCAAACTGCTGCAGAGTATCAAATATCGTGACTGAATTTTTAACAGAGATGGAAAATGTCATGCCTATTAATAGCATTCATAGATCACAGTAATAACAATTACTACACTTTGCTCTCCTACAGGATCTTCCATTCAGGAGTCTCAAAGTACTTTGCAAAAAAATAGCTAAGTATCACTATCCCCATTTTACTGATAGGGAAGTGGAAGCATGGAGAGGTCCAAAGGCACACCCTAAGTCATTGGCAGAGCTGGCTGGAATACCCAAACATCCCATTTGCCAGGCCAGTGCTCTGCCTCCAGGATCTTGCTGCCTTCCTACCAATAGGCAAGCTAGGAAAATAAGGCAATCAAATCCCAGCCTTCAGGAATCGGAGTGGATTTATAAAGAATTGCTCTTCTCTCACCCACAACCGTGCATCCTTTGTTGGGTGCATTATGGGATATTCTTCACTTCCTTCTAAAGCATCAGCTCATAAAGATAGGATGTAGGCCTACAAAGGACCAATAACTCAATACAGAAAATCCCACATTCCTCAAATAAACTGGACTGCCAAAAACTGAGAAACAGGGGCGATGCTAGCAGAAAAGGTTCACAGGAGGGGAAGGAACTCACTTAAGGAAGAGCTTTATGTGAATAGTTCCAATGAGATCAATGCAACTACTCAGTGAGTAAGGGCTGCAGGGTCACGCCTATAGCAAGTTCTCTCTACCTGAGCCCTTCGCTCCTAACTCATCACCAACAATTAGATCAACCTGCTGCAAAGGAGTGTTGAGAGGGCTCCATGCCAGTCGCAGCGATGGCTGGGAGAACAATCCAGCTCTCCAATTAACGGGCAGACATCAGCCTGTACCTGGGAGAGGAAAGGCAGAACATAAACCTCTAGGAGGGACTCACTCATCCAGAGATGCTTAAATAGAGGTGTTGGCTTCCTCCTCCGATTCAGGCTGTAGGATGAGACTTGGAACCATAAATAAGAGGCAGCAAAAGAGCCATTGGGATCCTCGCTGTTTTTCCCCTGTCCCTCTCCCCCCCTCACTTCTTATTTATGAAATACACTAGAAGCCTGGATATGGATCAGCTCTCTCTGCTCACTATTTATCAGCATCTCACCTGCCTCGCTGAAATAGGAACTGCAGGCGTTTTGATTAATGGATTGAAAAAGAATTGTGTAGTTTCCCTGTCACCCTGGTAAGCGCCTCTCTGGATCTTGTGCTCAGAGGCTATTTTATAACATCATAGTCCTCAGTGAATCTCCACAGCTTGCTCGATGCCTCCTACCAAAAGTGCTGTGCTAACGGGGGGGACTGGCACTAGGTGTTCTCCTCCGGCTGCTGGTGGAGGCACACTGTGGTGCAAAGTCAGGGGGAATAGGCCCTCGGTGGAAAAATAAAGTCACAGGCCTAAAGTTCTGTCCAGAGGCAACAGCAGAGGACAACTTGTTCCTCTTTCTCCACCCAGGAAATTAGAATAAAGATTCTCAGTCAGCGTGCCATAACTGGTCCCGGGAGCGGGGGCAGCCTACTCCCTTTCCCTGTTCCACATGCCAGCATGTCCCATAATCTATTGCAGCAACCCCACAGTGCCTCCTGTGAACCCTTTATAAATCAGAGCAAAGGATTCTGGGTAGGATCTGAAGGGAATGGGGTGGATCAGCCAAATGAGGAGTTCACGGGGGGGGTGTGTGTGTGTAACTCACGAAAGCTTATGCTCAAATAAATTTTAGTCTAAGGTGCCACAAGTCCTCCTTTCCTAATATTCATGAGTTCATCCCCGCAAAAATTAAGTTAAAAAAATCCCTCAATTTTTTATGCAAAGGGGTTCTTTTTATTGGTCTTTTAGTTTCCACCCTTTAGGTTACGCACATCTCATATTTTCATGGTTTAGGGAGAAAAGCTAGAAACTATCTTTATTTTGAAAGCAAGCCAAGATTCTCACCTAATCACCTGACTGCAGCAGCTGGAGCATAAACGAAACAAACGTCACAAGACTCACAATAAAGTTGAGCTAGTTGGCAGCCTTGGGGACACCAGGGTTGTGCAAAGCTGGCAAAGACTATTTTCGAATCACAAAAATATGCAGTTTCGTTCCAGGCTAATTCACAGCCCCAAAATGTCACACTGCACACCATTTTCACCCAAGGGCTTTTTTACTTCTGTGCAAAGCCAGACTGAAATCTTGCTGTGGCTCAGGAGGGCATTTATCATCCCATCAATAGACAGGCAGGGGAGGAGTATTTAGTAATGTGGAGATGGGCCTAAGCATCAAAACTCAGATCCAAATTACCTCCAGCTTGAGAGATGTGTGGATCTAGAGTGTTGGTTTAGACTCATGTCTCTATATTGAGACCAATGGTGGTGTTATGTCCTCGCCTCAGGTAAGGCAAAACTTGTCTTCAGTGCAGAGTTTATAGGGTTCAAAAGGAGTTGAACCAACTCTCCAGTGCCAATTTTTTAAACAGTCCATGAACAGAAAAACCACACATTATATACACCTCATTGTGGGTACTAGTTTCAGTGATGCAGGCAGCCATCGGCCCAAAGGAAGATCAGAGCCATGAGCTAAGGAAGCAGATACGCGGCCATGAATATAAGAGCAGATCCAGTTTCATCTAAGCGAGGATAGTCTCACCTTCAGTGTTTGGAACAAATAGATGGTGGGCGGGGGAGGGGGGGTTAGGGGGGGTTTGGTAAAGAGAAACACAAATGCATCAAGGAAAAGCCCGCCACCAGTAAATCAGCTAGTCCATCTTCCTTGGACTGGTGCAGGATTGTTCTGTGCAGGTGCTTGGAATCCATGCAGTTATTTAATCTTGCAGAGAGTCAAATTGTATAGATAAAAGAATACTAATGAGGTTTTGTTCTTGTGGAAATGAAGGACACATGACATGGGCTAGAGCCAGGACACTCAGGGGGCAGACACTGCAAGCGTCTCTCTCATGGCTCTGCCGATGCACTTCACTCCTGCCCCGTAGTGCCCTCCCAGTATATGGGCCTCCCTGAGGGGAGACTTCAAGTGTGTTGTACAGCAGGGGACGCCCCTGGGAGCGTAAGCTAATATCATCCAACTCTTTCCAAATGTGACTTGTATGAGATTTCACCCACGGTGCTGCGGCCTAGGAAAGGGGATGCTCTAACCTACTGATCCACCAAGACTCCAGCTAAGATTTCTTGCATGCCATATTCATCCCACCCTGATTTGCACCAACAGCCCCAATAGATTTTGAAGGGGAGCTGTGGCTGCGCGGCACCTCTGAATCAGTCAGGCCCCAACCCATTTGGGCCAATGATGGAATGAATGACGCCGCAGGCTATTATTGTTTTAAAAATCTACGTGTTGATTGAACGATTGGCAGCCTCCCTGGGCCGTGGCAAGACAAAGGGGGCCTTCCGCCTTCCAACACCTTTCACCGCTCCTCCCATTCTTTAGCATTCAGCGTGGGCCTTTGAGAGAGACTGGAGGAATTCATTTTCTTCATGGCCCCCTCCAAACAAAACTACTGCTGGCTTTTCCAAGTGGGATTTGCAGGAGAAATATGAAAGCTAAAGGCACACTATATAAATAAACATGGAATGGGAACATGAAAGGCGAACAGAGGCCTGATGCAGACTAGAGACACAATACAGCATAACAAATAGTATGTTGCGCTTTGCCTGTGGCATTTTCCAGCTACATCAATAATTATATAAAACGGTCACTGATTTCTCAGCTGCCAATCGATACAGGCTTTGGTGCCGCCCCACTCCCTGGCTGCTCATTGACCAAGGTGCTCTTTGCAGGCTTCCACCCTGACCGCAGCTGGGATCGATACCCACATAACAAACGCGGCACTTGCGAGTCCTGAATACCGTGAAGCCAATGGCTGGCAAAATGGGGAGCAACCTGAAGGTGAAGGTACCAACCTGTCAGGTGCAGGAGATAGCCAGTGATGACTCAACCAGGCATTGCTTCACCTGGACAGCGATGGAGTGAGGTTCAGGTGTCTGCAGGCTCTCCAGCTGCAAACTCACACAGCTAGGGCCACTCTGCAGCTGTCTTTCATGGCATGGGTGTGTCCCGTCACTCTTCACCCCAGCACAGCATTAGAGGGCGCTGTGCTGCTGGAGATGCCAGTAGACTTCATGACCCAGACGCATCCCACCACCCAAGGGATGGTGTCTCCTAGCTTCCCCGTTCTTTTGGCTTGGAGCATTGTAAGTCACGTTGCTATAAAGAGCAGAGACTTCTGTTCTCATTGCTCTCCCTCCCGCCCTGTCTTAAGTGCCCAATCGCCAGAAGTGGCACTAAAGAGGGAGAAAATAGGAAAGCGGACGAAAGAAACTGATTGAAGACAAATAAATAAATCCCTCCTGTTAGCTGGTGTGGGATTCCAGCAGGGCTCTAGTATAGATTTCAAACTATTAATACCATTATTTAAATGCCAGCTGGAGAGAGAGTTAGCAAGAGCTGTACCTGACCCACGTGACTCCCCACAAATGGCAATTACCTCTAAAAGCTTCCCGAGTCAAATCTAATTAAAGAGAGAGAGACATTTGGAAGCTGAATGGACAGCTTTTCTTCCTGGAAAGAGGGGGCTGCTGGGTTAGAATTGACCAAAAAAAAAAAAAAAAAAAACCAAAAAACCCACACACACAAAAAAAAACAAAAAACCAAACAACCAGAAGCCACATGTGGTATCTCCTCTGTGCAGTTGGGCGATGGGGGAAATTAGATTGCAAGCTGTCTGTGGCCAGGCTATGTCTTTGATTTGTTAGTAAACATCATTTGGTTGTTATGTAATGTCTTGTGGAATACAATTGGGTCCAGTCCTTACCCCAGGCAGAACTCCCACTGATGTCCAGGGGAGTTTTGACTGATTCACAACTGTAGTATTGGAGGCCTTTTCCATTATAAGAATGGCATTCACAACACTGCCCTGCAACCCTCCCAAAAAAATCCCAACTATCACACTATATAGCAATCATAATAAGTGTCCCTGAAACAAGTCAGCTTAACTAAAAATCAATCACAGCTGAAAACTCTGAACCAAAAACCCTAACCCCCCTCCCCCAGCAGAGTTTTGGCCCCAAAACAAAGAGAGGCAACAGATTCCATAAAGGCTGCTGGGCACTGCACTATTGATTATACACAGAAGACGCTCAGATATTATGCTGATGTGCCACTGGCTAAATCCCTAAGATACGTAGGGGTATCATCTCCCGGCTGCAAGAAGCTACCACTGCAGCAAGAGCTCTGAAGGACCAGATTGACCCACACTTTCGTTACTGCTACCTGGGGCTAAACACAACCACCATGATTAGTTGTGCTACGGTAGCACGAGAGCCCCAACTGAGATGGAGGCCACAGGGTGCTAAAGGCTGCACATCTATGTAGGAAGATACAGTTGTGGCACCCCTATATTCACACCCTACACACTGTTGTATTAATCTTTGTGCAAAATATAGAATATCAGGGTTGGAAGGGACCTCAGGAGATCATGTAGTCCAACCCCTTTGAGCAGGACCAATCCCCAACTAAATCATCCCAGCCAGGGCTTTGTCAAGCCTGACCTTAAAAACCTCAAAGGAAGGAGATTCTACCACCTCCCTAGGTAACCCATTCCAGTGCTTCACCACCCTCCTAACGAGACCTCCTCTGCCTTGTCAGGTCCCCTTTGAAAACTAGGAACTCTTTGGTCAATAATATCATGGTAGAATACATGTAGCAACGTTATATGTAAACGTATGAATTCCCCTTGAATGATGTTGGTGGCACATGTTCAAACCCACATAATCCCAATGAGGCAGGACCGGTCAAGCAGGTCTTAAACAGAGGAGTGTGGGTTTACCTCAGTTTACATGTAAGTTGTAAAGAAGGTGCTCAGACAGCAAGAGGGGGAAGACAGGAGACAAGAAAAATCTGCATTTCAGCAAACCAGTGAGAAGAAACAACATGAAACATTGTTCACCACCAGACACCATGTCATCTTCTTTACTGTTCAAATGAACTTTAACTAGGGATAGCCCCCCAGGAAAATGCATTTCAATTGGTAACAACTACAAAAATGAGGGGGCAAAAAACAACAACAACTTATCTGTCCGCGTCCATCTCTCTTTTCCACCTAAGAGGAGAGAAGAAACAGCCTATGGACTTTTGGGAGCAGATCCTAACCTGAAATTTGGTCAGCCCTTCTGCTGTGGTAAGGACTTCATTTTGAACCAAGTTAAGTTTAGAAAGCATTTTATCTTTATTTTTCTTGTAAGCATTTCTAACTTTAATGCCATGTTACTTGTACTCACTTAAAATCTCTCTTCTTGTAGTTAAATAAACTTGTTTTATTCTTCAATTAAAATGAATCCAGTGTTGTGAATGGTTTGGAGAACTCCATTAAAGGTAGCAGCAGACTGTTGTGTGTTGATCCTCTTAGAGGGGCATTGGACCTAATATATCCGTGCTGCCCAGGAGAGGGGTGGACAGTGCTGAATGCACGTTTGGGGAAAATCCGGGAGTGGGAGTGTGTTGGGGTCATCCTGCAAGTAGTAGCCAAGACTGCTGGAAGCCATATGTGGCTGGTATTTGCTGACAGGCTGCTATGGTCAGAGCTGCTGGACAAGGGCTGTGGCTTTTCACAGACACTCAGGGTGTGACCTACATGCTGTTTGTGAGGGGCCCAGGCTCGGTATTACAGCAGCAAAGCATTGTGAGGCACCCCAGTTTGCAGGGCAACGGTGACACAGCCCTTGTCACCCTTGTACATCATAACAGTCCCTGCTGCAAAAAGCTCAGACTTAACTGACAGAGGGTACAAAGGGAGGGGAACAACATGAAGTAACTTGCTTAGGGTCAGTGACAGAGGCAGGATTAGGACCTAGCTGTCCTGATTCCCCATCCAGTGCCCTATCCACGAGACCACATTGCCTCTCCTGGGAGTCCAGAATGATACAACATGCACCAGTACAAGTAATAAGCTGCAAAGGTACATCCCACCTGTGCCACTCCATCTGCTTCAGAACAGAATTCAAAGTTCAGGTCTGACGTCACGAGGCCCTTGAGAAATCAGAACCCAGGAACCTTAGAGGCCACCTTGCCTTTTACAGTCTCTCAGGAGAACTGGTTACAGATCCTGCTTGGAAGGGCAAGGCCTGCAGTCCTGCTGATGTGGAAAGAGCTGGGATGGGAGAATACACCCAACAAAGGATGCTGAGTGAGCATTTTCTCCCATTAAAATGAATTGAGTGGAGTCTATGTCCAGCAATAGAATTTTACTCATACAAGTGATCCGAGAAAGGGGATTGAAAAGTGTGTGTTAGCAAGGGTTTGACTACACACACACACACGCCCATCTTTCCTAGGTACTTATATGTAAAAGGGAAGACTCACCTCAGGCATGCCCCCTTATCGCTGGGCGCAGAATAGCGGCTCTTTCTTCTCTAGCACTCACTGTCAATAGCGGCTCTGGTCTTGTGGTGTCCTCTCTTCTCATGCCTTGGCCCTCCAGCCAGGTCACATTTTAGTTCCACCCCTTCCAGAGTAATAAAGTTCAACAGAAAAGCCAGTGTCTTTATATCTGGTCCTTGGCCCCAACACTTGACCCCAATGATCCTTACACCCTTTTCTCAGGGTGTTAAGTCATTCTCAGCCCCTTACAATAGAGGGCTCCATACCATCTTCCCCAGTGGCTGGTAGCTCCATACTATCTTCCCCAGCGGCTGGTCCAGCACCTCCCACCCCCCCCCCCACTAGATTCCAATGCCTATAAAAAGCACCCATGGTTTGCTCTATCAGACACGCCGCTGCTGCCTCCTTGGATTTCTTCCTGCCTTCAGGCCTTTTCCCCCCAACCCCTTCCTGGGCTCTGTGGAATGATTACCACCTCCTAGGACTTCTTCCCAGAGGTCTGGTTCCTTCCCTTATGTCAGGGTCAGCCACTTGCTCCAATCCTGTGTCTTCCAGGTATCTTCCTTTCTCATCCCACCCTAGGTTTCCACCTCACACTGCAGGAGCCTTCCCACAGATCCCTCCACTCTCTACCACCAAGAGAGTAACTGCAGAGTTCTTCCCTCTCTCCATAAAACCCCTCATCCTTCAGTCCAAATGCCCTTTCAGCTTTACCATCCCTGCCTTTCAGGCACCACTACCTCCAGCTTTCTCCTGCTTCAGAACCACCCAACTCTAGCCCCACACTTACTCCTAACTCAGAATCCTCTGGTTCTGGCTTTAGGCTTCTATCTGCCTTTAGCTCAAGAGAGAAAACCACCAGCTAACTCACCAGCAGGGCTTCATCTTTAATTAGGCCTGGCCCATTCTCCAGGTGCAACCAGGTGTGTTAATTAGTCTCTCAGGCCCACATTAACTCTTTCACCACCTGTGTGAAACAGACACTCCATCACAGGCCCCAATTAACATAGTATCTGAACACCTCAAATACTTCATGTATTTATCCTCATGTCATCCCCCTGAGGCAGCAAAGTGCTACAATCTCCCTACTGTTGTTCCTGAGGCACAAAGGCCAGGATTCTATTTAGGATCTTAACTACCATTGATTTCAATGGAAGCTACCAGCCTAAATGCTTTTGTGGATCTGGGCCTAAGGATACGTCTACACTGCAGCTGGGGAGCACGCCTTTCAGCCTTTCAGACAGTGTAGACATACCCTAGGTGACTTGCCCAAGGTCATGCAGGAAGCCTGTGATGGAAAAGGAAATTAAACCCAGGCCCCCTGAGTCCCTGCCTAGCGCCTAGCCCACAGGACTATCCCTCTGCTCTCATCATTTTAACGTATGGTGTGTTTTTAAACTGATTTACCAGGAGCAAAAGTGTGTGCGGACACTATTATTTCAGTTGAAACCAGGTTTACCCTGGTTCAGTTTGCATTGATTAGGAAGAGGTTTAATATAAACCAAAATAAGCCACTCTTAAATCAGAATCGGCGTGTCCATGCTACAGCTTACTCTGGTTTAACTAAGAGGATGCAAATGTGTACGTGGACAGGGACTGAGTGCTTGGTGGATAACGGGAGAAGCAGGTTCTGATGACCAAGCTATACTGGTGGAATTGTTAGGACTAATGTGTTCATTTCCTTGACATCTAAACAAGTCAATTTGGAAGACAGATTTCTCTTTACTCCACTGCTAGGGCTCTCTCTTTTCATTGCGTGCCAAAGCTCAGGAAAGGTGATTAGCACATTTTATAGAGAAGAATGCTTTATGCTGCAAAGGGACGAGGTTCCCAAAACTCTCTGCCAGAGGCCTGGATAAGGCAATTAAATGAGGATCTGCGCACACCCTTCACAGCTAGGAGCGTTTAGTGGCCGTAGGTATATGCACACGTGCACGCACAGTTTCTTTCTTTTCCCCTATGAGTGTGAGAAGAGAAAATTACATTTAAAATCTGTACCCAGGCAATCAGTATATATAGCAGCCCACTTTTTTCTCAGAACAGTGCCTCAGGCACGGCCTGCAAGACCCAGAAAGGGAGAGGGTTAATGTATTCAGCAGTCCCCTAGTGCTGCCTATCTGCTCCTTCTCCCTATGCTATGCCCTCTATGGAGACGGTCAAACTCTCAGTGGCTTCTTCACACCCTACAAGAGTTGTGCTCGTCCACTCAGGGAACAGAAACAACAGCATGTGACTCACGCGACCAATCACAGCCAACCACCAAAGCTTCAATACTGAGTATCAACTACCCAGTGAACAGGTTGTAACCAACCCATAGAATTCATGGCGTAGGTCTGAGGAAATGACCACCTACTTACAGGCATTACACACGCAGGCAGTGAGGTTAAACCCATCAGCTGAAGTTTCCACAGCTGCCTAAGAGACATGGACAGCCAGTTTGCATTCAAATTAATAGGAGCCCACCTCTGCTTTTCAAGAGGCGATGGAGCAGACGAAGGCTGCAGGGTTCCTAACAGTTGTGCCAGGTTGGAAGAGGGCTTCCACTGAAGCAAGAAGGAGAGGGGCAGTACATCCTCTTGGGGAATCAGGTTCTTGTGGAAGACAGGCCCTATGGAAACTCAGAGGATTATTATTAGCTCAGTTTGTGCCTTTAACAAGTGCTGAAAGGGTCAGTGTGTGAGGTTTTCCTTCCCACAAATGGAAGGAGACACAGGGTTGTGAGTTGTAATTTTGAGGCGATTTAGCTGAATTGTAACTATGGTTTTATCACCACAAAACACAGATTACCAAGAGGCAACTGGCATCTGTTGTCATAACCATGGTAAATCTGTCATTACTCCTACATAGCTCTAGCCCTTCAATTGCTCCCACCAGTGGGAAGCTGCAGGACAGCAAGGCTACCTCGCAAAGGGCTCCCCAGGCCTGATGGGTTTCTAGACAAAGGGAGCCATGTTTAGACTGGCATATGAGTGAGGAAAGAAGCTGTCAGCCAGATTAAACTGGATTCTTTCTTCAAGCAAACTGCTGGAACCTTAAAGCCCTGCCATCTTGTCCCTCTCCTTCCCCTCAGCTCCCTCTAGTGTTCTTAGGGTCGCATTACAGCACCTCATTCCTGCTCCTAACCACTTACAGGGACATTTTCAAAAGCACCTAAGTGACTGAGGAGCCTAAGTCCTATTTTCAAAAGTGACTTGAGGCCCAGATCCATTCATTCCAATGGGAGGTAGGGTACATCTACATTGTGGAGACTATTCCAGTTTAACTACATTGCCATAGCTATGCCAGCATAACCCTGTAGTGTAGACGCAGCCGACGCCAACGGAAGCGGTTTTTCCATCAGTGTGGGAACACTACCTTCCCAAGTGACAGTAGTACATTGATGGAAGCACTCTTCTGTCAATCCAGCTGCTTTTATAGTGGCGGTTAGGTTGCAATAACCATGCTGGTCAACTTAACTTAAGCGTAGACCAAGCTTTAGGCCTAGTCTACACTTAAAGTTTAGGTCAACATAGCTACATCGCTCAGGGGTGTGAAAAATCCACACCCTGAATGCCACAGTTATGCCGGCCTAACCCCTAGAGTAGATGAAGCTGTGTTGATGGAAGAGTGCTTCTGTTGACTTACCTACTGTCACTTGGGGAGATGGTGGTCCTACACCAATGGAAAAAACCCTTCTGTTGGCATGCACTGTGTCTACACTATGAGGTTATGCTGATATAGCTATGGAACATAACTATGCTGCTATAGTCCCCTGAGTGTAGCCATGGCCTAAGTCACTTTTGAAAATAGGACTGAGAGTCTTAAGGAACTGTCTATACACAGACGTTACTCCAATTTAAGTTAAATTAGTCTAGTTAAACTGGTCTAACTTTACTGTGCAAACTCTTATAATCAGTTTTAAACTGGTTATAGCAATGTAGTGTGCGTATAAGCCAAGTTTAAACTAATGAGTGTCCACATACAAAGTTGCATTGGCTTAAGTACCCCGATATAAAAATAATACCTTTAATTATATTGGTACAACTTTGTTGGTAGACCCAGTCTCTTAGGTACTTTGAAAAAGTTTACCCACAGTCTTTATCCCTTTAGAATTCCTCCTGTCCTGCAAGAAAGGAGTTTCTTTTCTCAGGAGGAACTAAATGCTATTCAGTCTGCAGACCAGGATCTTCCCTAAAGGGCATGGGGAATTTTAAAGGGCCAGGATTGTAACATGAGGAACAACATACTCCAATCTCCATGTGAACTCTCTTTTCCTTATCCTGTATACGAACACACCCACACACGCCTAAGGGACAGGCTCTAAAGTGCTGGTGTTGCAGTTAGTTTAGATGACTACCGGGAACTTATTAGGACCTGCTATGTTTGCAAGTCTGGGGTAAAAATTAGCTAAAGAAAAGGATCTCCTGTGCTTTTATTGCTGGAGAATGAACAGCAGGATTTGGGCTCATGTCTGTTCAATAGGCAGTAAAATGGTTCTTACTAAAAAGTTAACATTTACCAAAGTGGTAATATCTGATTTACAGCAGTTATATCCTCTTCTACCGTGCTATGTAGGGATATATCAGGATATTGCTATATGGTAGGTATTGGTAAACATTGACTTCTTAATACAGACATCTCATCAGGCTGCTTAGGATATAGGCACTCAAGGATGGGGTGCGCTAAGAGGTCAGAGCAACACAAACTGAAGCTTAATACTTTGGAGGAAACCAGAATGAGCATAAATAGTTTTGGTTTGTCAAGGCCAGAAGTACCCAAGGCAGTAAAGGCTAGATCCTCAGGGGTATTTAGGCTTCTAATTTCCATTATTTCAATGAAAATTAGGTGCCTAAACACATTTGAGGATCTGGGCCTAAATGCTGAAATCGTCAACAACTGACAACTTTGTTGAGCACAATTTATCAGCGGTATTTAGTGACCTTTCCTAACAGCAAAATAGCAGAGCAATGGTGATGTGCATGGTCCTCAATCAGTTGATTCTTCTCCTTTTTTTCCTATTGAAGGCTTGGTGCAAAACCTTGTGGCTAGTTATTCAGTGAGCGTGTCAGTGGAATCAACCACTAGAGGATGCACCAAATAATGACCATTGTAGATGTTGGGCAGAGATAGAACTAGACTGAAATCCCAGATCCAACCACCTTTGAACTGTGGGAAGGCTTGAATCCACATCCGAACTTTGGGGCTTGGGCCCATCACTGGCGCTGAGCAATGATGAAGCCACAATACGTTTTTGGACGCATATTTGAGTGACTCATGCTGCAGTATTCAGGGTAGTTGTAGCCTAGAATATTAGAGAGACAAAGTGGGTGAGGTAATATCTTTTATTGGACCAACTTCTGTAGGTGAGAGAGACAAGCTTTTTGAGCCACACAGAGCTTTTTGAGCCACTTGTTAGCTCTAACATACTGTTCACAAGGCTGGTAAAAACGGGTCTTGCTACTTTTAACAAGCAAGTGAAATTCTATGCAGATTTAAGTATTTTGTTGAGAGTAGCGTGCTACATTAAAGGAGAAACAGGACTGTGATATAATGAATACAGAGTGGATTCTTCACTGATTCATTCATCCATTCACTGCTGCACACTGACAGGCCCTGTGGTTCTTTCTGGCTCTTTGGCGGCCAGACTGACTAAGGCAGCCTAGCGTCACCACACAACGTCTGCCTAACTCCTGGCCTGGATTGAGCAGTTATGGAATGGATAGCAAACTACACCAAGGAAGGTACAACTGAAAGAAATGTAGTAGCATTCACATGAAAAGCTTCTTTACTGAGCAGGTTACAGAGAGACGGCTAAGCATGGTATGTATTTATCAACAGCACATTAAAGCTCCAGGGCTCCAAAAGTTATCTCATTTCAAATAAGGACCCTCCTGCTCATTTTAAAAGGCTCCACAAGAAGCTCTCGGCATTAAAAAGGGATATCATGTTTTTCCAATCTGCTCTCCCTGTGTCCGCTCAATTCAACCAGACTATAGCAGGAAGAGCCTTGAATTCCCTTTTTGCACGACTACGTGTGAAGCTTAGCAAGCAAAATGCTGCAGCGGTTGGTCAGAAATGAGGGTCTGTGCCCATGCAGACCATGTTTCTTGATATGACTTGCCAAGAGATGCCCAGCGTGATAGCTCTGTACTGTAAACGGGCTGCTCTGCTCTATCTAACACTGGGATGAGTAACAGACGGGATTTCTTCCACACATGTATAGGGCTATCTTCTCCTCTCAGGTACAGCTCTCCAATCCCAGGGAACCCAAGAGAAGAATTTTGCCACAAAGTTCTCTCATTCAAAGAGAGGCCATCTGCCTACTGGCCCAGAAGCAGCCAGGATCCAGCAGCTAAAAGAAAGGGCTGGTACTCAGTAAGCTTGGGGTGATACTCCGCAGCTGACTCGCCATGGGGGACTGCATGCCCACGGAGAGTGCCTCAATTTCCCCATCTGTAAAATGAGGATAATCGTTCCCAGACAAGACTTCATTTAGCTGAAGTCATCGCGAAATTCCCAAGGAATAACTTAAAAGTGAAAACACTATACAAGAATATGTATTTAAAAACCCTATGCATTAGGGACCCAGGAAATTTAGCATTAAGAATAACATTTCTGAAATCCCAAAATGTTTGAAAAAGTCTTAAAATGCACAGTTAAGGCATTCAAATGATCTTAGCTCTGCCTCTACCTGATATCCTGGAGACGGTGGGGTGGCGGAGAACATGGAGACAACACTGTCCATCCATTTCATTTCACCATTTACAAACCCTAGAATGAGTTACTTTTTGTGCAGTGGTTGTACACATTCTGTGCTACACCAGGCACTGAAAAAGATGCTGTCACAACCCTGGCACGGATCCTGCCGCTGGACACTCACCAGGAAGCTGTATTTGGGTCTCACACACTGGGAACTAGATGCTCTTCTAAGCCATTGTTTCCCAAACCATGGCCGTGGAAAGGTTCTAGATAGATCACCAAACCCTGGCCTAGGCAAACATTCACTTCTCCCCGCAGCTGCGTAGGGTCACAGTTCCCCAGGTTACAACGCCTGGAGTGGGGAGCTGGACCCAGCTCTGTGGGACAGGAACTGCTGCTGTGTTTAGGATAGCCAGGTGTCTGGTTTTCTAGCGGAATGCCCACTTGAAAAGGGACCCTGGTGGCTCCGGTTGGCACTGCCGTCAGGGCCGTTAAAAGTCTGGTCGGTGGTGCAGCATGGCCCTGGGGATAAGGTGGGCTGCCTGCCCTCCTTCCATGCAGCTCCTGGAAGTAGTTGCCAGGTCCTTGCAGCCCCTAGGCACATGGGCAGCCAGGGAGGCTCCACGCACTGCCTCCCGCCCCAAGTGCAGGTGCCACAGCTCCTATTGGCTGGGAACTGCGACCAACGGGAGCTGTGGGGGCAGCGCCTGCGGGTACGGGGGCAGCACACAGAGCCTCCCTCGCTACCCATGCACCCAGGGGCTGCAGGGACCTGGTGGCTGCTTTCTGGGAGCCACGGTAAGCGCCGCTGGGACCCCGCACTCCCCACAAACACATGAATCCCCTGCCTTGGTCCTGAGTTTCCCCCAACACCCTGCCCCAGCCCTGATCCCGCTCCTGCACCCCAAACCCCTCATCCCTGGCCCCACCCCAGAGTCCACAAACCCCAGATGGAGCCCGCACCGCACCCTCCTGCCCCAGCCCGAAGCCCCCTCCTTCACCCCAAACCCCTCATTCCCAGCCCCACCCCAGGGCCTGCACCTCCATCCAGAGTCTGCACCCCCATCCGGAGTCCGCACCCCTTGACCTCAGCCCAGAACCCCCTCTTGCACTCCAAACCCCTCATCCCCGGTCCCACCAGAGTCTGCACCCCCAGCCAGAGCCCTCGCCCCTTCCTGCCCCCCAATCTCCTGCCCCAGCCTGGTGAAAGTGAGTGAGGGTGGGGGAAAGCGAGCGACAGAGGGAGTGGGGATGAAGCGAGTGGGAGCGGGGCCTCGGAGAAGGGGCGAGGCCTCAGAGAAGAGGTGGGGTGGGGGTGAAGCCTTGGAGAAGGGGCGGGGCCGGGTTGGAGATGTTCGGTTTTGTGCGATTAGAAAGTTGGCAACCTTAGCTGTGGTATGAGTACAGGGCATGGTCAATGTCCACCAAACCTCCATGGGCCTCCTTTCTGCATCAGGCCAGGATTATGATTGCGGTGCTGGGGCTGAAAGTGCATTTATGTAATGGTGGGTTGCAAACAATGACAAAATGCAGTGGGTGGGTCACCTTAGTAAAACACTTGGAAACCACCGCCCTAAACTTCCTGAGTTCGATTAGGCACAAACACTGTTAATTTCCTTGGTGTCTCTGGCAGTCTTCCTGGGCACAGGCTCTTTGTCAGCTCTTTATATAAATGGGGCCCTGCAGCCCAGCTACCCTAGGCTCCCAGGACCAGTGCTGACCATCTCCCTGCCCCCAGACACTCCAGTAGCTTAGCACATCCTCTTACAGAGCTCCGATCTCGTGGGTGCTCTGGGTTTACAGTTCCTCTCTTCCAGGACACATGATAGTGGAAGCGTGTGAGGGTTCCAAAATCAATCATTTTTTACATTAGCTAGCATAAGTGATATACAGATCCCAACAAGACAAACACCTGGGAGCATTTCTCTGCCTCATTGTCCTCAGTACTCCTGGCCTTTCTTTGGGCCTAGATCACAGTCCAGCATTCACCCTCCTGCACATGGCTTCTCTGAATCATGGCCTCTCTCTCTGTCCCCTGCAACCAGCTTCCTTCCTCCTCAGCTGGTCATGCAGCTGGAAAGGGCCCCTCTGCTACAGAAACAGCCCCCTCTGTTCTTCTCTCCTGCCCAACTCCCAAGCTTCCTTTTGTCTCTGTGAGTCCCTCTGATTTCCCAGTGTTGGCAACCTCAAGGGATCCAAAATCATGTGTTGTTTTTTTTTAAAGACTATATTGTGGTTCTTTGGTCAGTCTTTTGATTTTCCAACTCCCCCTGTCCATGCTGGTGTGTGACAACTAGCATTACCCACTCTCCCAGATGCATTGGGTGAACTGATTTTAGCCTCTGCTGCAGGAGCTCTCAGCTCCCCAATTTGCCTGTACCTTGCCCAGCTATCAAATCCCAATCTCCTCAGTTCGGGCCCATCTCTGCTTCTGTTGGGATTCTTCATCACCAAGGCCTCGGGGAGCTGCAGCAAGGTCCCCTCTCCCCTTTCCCAGGCTAGGGTGGGCACCCCGGCTCCTTCCCATGGCAGAGGCTGCAGCGGGGGTGGGGCAACGCTGTGCTGAGCTCTTTGCTCTCTCCTTCTCCCTCCTGTGAAAGCAGCAAGCAGAGGGGGAACTCTTCCAGCTTTTGGCAGAGCAGAACTCATGAGGACATGAGGGCTCACTCTAAAATCCCTGCACTTAAAAAAAAATATAAGAGTTGGCTGTAGTGTTCTCTCCCCCGTCTCTCCAGCTCTGTAGGTTTTAAGACCCAGCATTACCATCTCATCTCTTTGCTCTCCTGTACTGACGCTATTCAAACCCCACCCGCTTGCAGAGAGGGTGGAGAAAACCAGCTTTAGCTAGGATGCAGCTACACGTTTGTTCTTCCCAGGTGACATCTATTCAGTTGCTGATAGTGTTTAATAATCCACCTATTTATGCACAGATGTGCTAGCACCACTTCCCTGTGTCTTAAGCACACAAGACAGTCGTTAGATATAAGAATACAGACAGTTCATAAAATCAAACTGAAATTCAAAAGTTGTACATATACCTAGTTCCCAGATCATCACAGATGCACTTTATAAAATCTTTTTTAGGTAATAGCATACTGAGGGCCATCATTCCACACTCTTCATTAAAACTCCTTAGGCCACCAATTACACAAGAATCCGCAGTGTTTCGACCTCCCAGACCTTGACCAAAGAATTGCAGCACTTGCCTGAAAAGAACAAAGGTTCGTTTGATGATGAAGCTGCATGCTTCCAACTGGCATCACACCCACAAGTCTGGAGAAGCACCTTGTCTTATCACAGAAGATTTCTGCTTCCCGTTCTGAAAAAGGATGATGTTGGTATGATGGAAGGAGGGGCTGTGGTGGGGTGACGGTCCCAGGACATTGGCTTTGGGACACTTAAAATGTCCTCAGCCACAGTCTGTGAACATTTTACAGCCCTTAGTCTTCAATACAAAGATAGGGCCCAGATCCACAAAGGCTTAGGCGCCTAAGTCGGTTTTATGCCCCACTGCCAACAACAGAGCTCCTCCTGAACCCTGCAGGCACCTCAAATCAATCAGTGCCTAAGTTTTCAGAGTATAGTTTCCATATGTGCCTATGTTTCTGCCTGGGCATGCACACTGCTGCCTCCCTCTAGGTGTCTGGATGCCTAAGTCAAGTGTGGGGCCAGATCCAGTAGATGTGCTCAGAGACCATCAGTGCCCATTCGATATCCAGCTGGAGGAGGCGGCGGTGCAGCCATCATCCACGTTATAACTTTTACCCCTACAGTTACAGCACTTGCCTGGGATGTGGGAGGCCCTGGTTCAATCCCCTCTCCTGGCAGAGAAAGGCTTTGAATGGGGGTCTCCCTCATCTCAGGAGAGTTCTGTAACTGCTGAGCTATGGGATATTCTGATGGGCAGGAGGGCACCCTTGATCACTCCTGTTTAAGCTGTGGATAAATGATGAAAGAGTGGTTAGGACCAGGGGACAGGTCCCTCAGACATCCACAGCCCAGGCAAGTGCTCTGACCACTAGACTGAAAGTTATAAGGTGGGCACTAACACCATCTCTAGCCATGGAGCGAGGCAGGTGCCTAACTCAGTCCCTCAGGCACTTATTCAGGGATCACTAGCAGAGCTAGCCACTTCCCGGCAGCCTGGATTTAGGCACCTTTTTCTGAGAGAGGGGCAGGGTTTAGCACACACACCTCTCATCAGCAACTCCCATTGGTTACCTTAGGCAGCCCTCATTCTTAAGAGCCTGTCTCTCCCCATTCATTTTATAGAAGCCTAGGTACCTAACTCAGGCTTTGTGGATCACAGTGTTGTTCCTGTGATTTTCTAGGCACCTAAAAGTTAGGCAACTTGATGCTCAGCATTGAAACACCTAAGTCCCCCTTTGTGGATCCCACTCTCAGAGCTGAAATATCTTTGAGGATCTGGACCAAAGTGCCTATTAAGGAGTTTAGGGGACCAGAGAGCAGGTTGCTTGGAACCCTTTGCATGGGACTCAGAGAGCTGCAGGAGACAAGAAGAGGAGCAGAGGAGGGAGTCTTTACATCCTAGGAGTGTGTTTGAGAAATGCTCCATGCTGTGTGTGTGAAGAGCTGGATCTCTGTGTGACACTGGGGGCTCTTGAAAACCTATTTAATCACAAATTATATGAACGGGCATATAATTTGTGATTAAATAGCAGCTAAACATCTTTAGGCATCCCAATTTGCAAACAAATCCATTACTCCCATCAAAAGTTAGAAGGGGGACAGAAAAAAGGACTTAGAATGGAAGCATAGACTGATTATTAACGATGGAATTGTGACCAATGCATTCAGACTACTTACCCACGCGTATGAAGTGCTTTGAGTGCTATGCATAGAAAAGGCCTACATAAAGTAGTAGTGACTCAGAAAGTTTACCTTTTTAATTTCCTCCGTGGTTTTGTAAGATGATAATAATACTTAGAACCTTCTCATCTGAGGATTCCAAAGCAATTTATGAACATTAGTGCTTATAGCCTCACAACCCTCCCCTGAGGGAGACAAGAAGAATTACAACCATTTTAAAGAGGGAGAAACTGAGGACATAGAGATACTAAGTGACTCAACCAATACACCAGATGATATGGATGGTCTCTGCCTCACACTTGAAGATGTTGAACAGTTAATCAAGAATATCAAGAATATCAAATCCTGTGCAGTGGTTTGTCCACTGAAGAGACCACATGGGAGATGTAGTCCAGTGGGAGAGCTGGGTCCGTAGGGGAAAAGAGGGCCATGAGGGATTCAGAACTAGAACTCCCATGAGGCAATCCAGTGGCTCAAGCAGACGCACTGATTAATGTCGTCTCAAAACTAAATATGTCATTTTGCTTTTCCTGATGGAAAATTCTGCCAAAATCAATCATTTCCAGTGGAAAATGTTGATGTTGACAAAACACCAGTTTGGTTGGAAAAATGTTTTATTCTAATTTTTCAACCAGCCCTATTCCTCAGGCTTGATGCATAACCTCCCTTTGCAAGCCTTAGTGAATCTGTCCTCCCCAACAATTTCAGATTGGATCACTAGCTATCTGACAAGCCTACATAGGGTGGTCAGTCTCCAGTTGATCCTATTGAGGCTTCTCAGGGGGCCACTAACCCCATTTAGTCTCATTGGGCTCTATTAAGCCTGCAAAGGCGCCACACTGACTGGGGATGGTTATGAGGACCCCGCCAACCTTACTAAGGCTTATAGAAGTTGGAGGGGCCCTTGACAAGCTAAACAAGGATTGCAAGGAGATGGACTCCCCAACAGGCATCGTAAGGCTCACAGCAGGATGTCGCAAGGGACTCCAGTGAACCTCCATACTTCCAAGGTGGTCATAACAGGACTATTGTGGTTAGTAGGAGTGATGGTATGGTCCCCATTCAGCAGCTCTCACATACTCCCGCCCTTCACTACTGCGTACCCCCACTCTGCCGAGAGCTTCTCATGCTCCCCTTCTCTACAGCTACCCACATTCCAGGCTCTCCTCCAGCACCTGCTCTCTTACAGACCTCCAAGGAAGTAAACGTCTTAGGAGAGACATAGGAGAGGGTTTGTGGGTTGACCACACAGCTGGGGCAAGAGGAGAGCAAACGAGAGACAAAAACGCCTCTTTGCTGCTCCCCTGCTCAGCACAGATGAAACCAATCAACATCATTTTAATGGACTCCCACTCTCCTTTCCCACACAAAGAGCTGGCAAAAAAGGGCTAAATTTTTTCGAAGGAGAGGGGCCACTGCTTTTGTAAATTGGCCTTAATTTGCAAATACCTTCTCTAATTAATTTTTGGTGGAAAATTTCCCCTTTCTCCAGCGCAAAACCTCACTAGGTATCAGTGAGTACTGTGAGCTCTGTCTCTAAATGGAAAAGGGAGAGAGACAGTTACATTTTTTTAAAATAAAAGCTTCTGCCTCCAGCAGTCATTTGCTGGAACAAGCCAACGAACCATTCTGATCTCATTATTTAAAATCTTAACTTTTAAAATTAGAACTTAATCAACTCATCTTTGGTCCAATCACGTTGATCTTGACTCTGCAAATCAAGAAAACTAAAATGTATTTCTTTTACTTTTCCCAGTTTTGTTTTCTTTCTACAAATGGCAAAGACGTTAGAAGGATATTTGCACTCTGGTTAATGCCTCTGGTTTTTAGCATGTCAAAAATCAGGAAAGTCTTATCCAATTGACTTCAAATTTGTTAGAAATATTCTAACTTGGCCCCAGATCTAACCTACCAGTTTTGAGACCAATACTCCATTGTTGTTGTTTTTTCTGGGGAGGGGTAGATGACAAAAGGCAGGCTCATAATGAAAATTCAATTGCATTGCTAACAGTGGACTGGCTCCTACCATTCCATAAATTATAGTACGGAATAATCCTGCATTGGCAAGATGATGGACTAGATGGTGTAATAGGGCTAACTTCTATCATCCTGCATGGCAGGGACTTTGGCCCAGATCCTCAAAAGTATTGATTTCAATGGAAGTTAGGCATATAAGCACATTTGAGGATCTGGACCCTTGTCTCTCCTTAGATCTGTAAAGTGCCATGCACCCCTGTGGCGCCACAGAATTAAAATATTTTAAAAATGAAATACTATGTGTCTGGTGGGATTCCATTTTCCCTGATTTTTCACAACAAAAATATTATATTATTATTATTATTTGTATTACAGAAGCACCTAGAGGGTTCAGTGAAGATTGGGGCACCATTTTGCCAGGTGTGGGACACATCCAGAGACATTCAAGCCCCAAAGATTTTATCATCTAAATAGGCTGGACAGACAAAGGAAATATTATTTCCCCCACGTTACAGATGGGGAATAGAGGCCCAGACTGTTTAAATGACTTGCTCTAGTCACACATGACGTCTATGGCGCAGCCAGAAATTTATCCCAGATCTCCTGCGGCTCAGCCTCGTACCTTCACTATAAACCCCTCTGTCTGTTCTGGAATGCTCTCATATTCCTTAGCATGACTAACAGAATGGATTCTAGGGGGCTGATTGTAACTGTGTCGTGATTCTGAATAACCTTGTGTCGGTCGAGTGGGGAGGAATGGCCTTGCCCCCCAAGAGGCCTTTGCCTTCACTCAGTTCCAGCTTCTAGGGTTTCAGAAATTGAAAATACTGCATAAGTGACAGAACCGAACAATATTGAAGGCACAGTGAAAGAGAATTTTATGCTATCCCAGTTTAATGGCTGGTGCTTTTATTACATAGTTTGTATGGTTACAGAATAGTGTGTGCAGATTTAATGCCTGGGTATTGTAATATCCAAGATGAGGATACTGAACATTCTATTACGGTATAGTTAGGACATCAGTTTATTTTAAGTATCCGCTTCTCCTTGTCCCCTTCCCTTGTGTCGATGAGCTTTTCCTGATCCTGGAGACTGGTAGCTATGCAAGGCTGCCTCTTATAACTGAAAAAATGAATCACCTGTCTTCTTCTAGCATCTTCAGGGTTCAAAACACTTTATAAACATTCATAAAACCTCAATGAGACTTTATTATTATCATCCCTATTTTCCAAATAGGGAAACTGAGGAACAGAGAAGGAAGTGGCTTGCCCAGCATATCAGTGACAAAACTGGGACTAGAACCCAGGAGTGCTAGCACTTAGCTTCCACTAGGCCACACACACTGACTGCTTTTAACTGTGGGTGCCCTTTTAAGTGTGGTCAGAATTGGCATATGGTTCATTTCACTGCAAATTGCCTCCATATCTCTCAGTGTACAGCTGACTTTAGCAAATACAGCTTCAGTAGCCTTGCCATTCCTCTTCATCAGTGTTCTCGGCCAGATCACTCCTCGTCCCAGCCCTGATGCCATAACTGCTGCTTGGGACTGAGGAGAAAACTCAGCCCCCACTGGGAGCAGAGTCAAAGAGACACTAAAGAGCAGAGGAGGTAAGTGTAGGGCCAAAGTCTCTTAGGAGAGGCCCAACTGTTGTGATGGGTTCTTCCTGATCATTGATGAACCCAGAGTTGAATCATGTCGTGGTGCTGTCACTGAGCTCTCTCCTAGCTGAAAAAGAGCTCAGA
This sequence comes from Eretmochelys imbricata, assembly GCF_965152235.1. Taxonomy (NCBI): domain Eukaryota; kingdom Metazoa; phylum Chordata; order Testudines; family Cheloniidae; genus Eretmochelys; species Eretmochelys imbricata. The sequence goes on from NC_135572.1 coordinate 204,249,862, forward strand.
ATCACTGCAAATTGCCATCCAGAGAAACAGTCTTGCTACTATCAGGCAGTGGCAGAACAGAGCAGATTAGCGATCCCAGTCCTGTCTCCTCTCTCTGACAATGGTCAGTGAAAGTTGCTTCTGCAAAGAGACTAAATCCCGCACAATCCACCTTCTTGGGCTATACTGTACTGAAAGGAGACATTTCCTCCTGACCATATAACCTGAAGTATGAATATGGTCCCTTGTGAATTTCATAGTCGGTAGCGGAGCTGTGGATGCTATTCTTTGTATAAGAGCCATATCAGCTGTTCCCCTCTTGCTAAGCTATTTGTCACGGTGATTCTCTGTGGCAACAAGTACCACAGGGTTTTTTGCATCGGATCCATTACAGGCATACTGCCTTTTCACTGGCATGGTGCCCTACAGTGTTTATATTAAAGGGAAGGGTAAAACCAGCATGCTGCGGTCCAGCACTCAAAACAGTAACACATCAGTTTCTTAGACTCAGTTTTAGTGAGGCTTTTGTTGAACATCACAGTCAGCAGGCCCAGATGTATTGGTATCAGGGTTCTTTTGGGCATCCAAAAAAATACTTACATAGCACTTTTATCGTTTTACCAACCTTAGCTTTAGTTAGCCCTCACAACTACCCAGTGAGGTGATCCCCATTTTACAAATGTGGAAACCGAGGCACAAAGAGGTGGCAAGATCAGGGTCAGGACTCATAAATCCCTGGCTCAGACCATGAGAACATGGCACTCTCACTCAACATTGCATGCAGAGACCCTGTTTGTTGCTGCATTTGGACCTGCTATGCTCAGATACTATGGGTGACAGGCACCAATTTAAGAACCTAGCTAGCTACATGAGAGGTACCTAATCATGGCAACTGGAAGCCCCTTTGGACATCACATCCAGGTGTAAGTCTTTATGGTAACTGAGCCTTCTGGGTATTATTTGCTAGGTGAAGAGAAGGTGAGAGAGAATCTCTGGCAGGCCTAACAAAAGTCACTCTTCAGTCACAGATTCTATGACCTCAGGGACTCATGTTTGATTAGAACAGGAACCTAGGCCAAGGAGCATGTGTTTGGAGTCTCTGTTTAAAGGACATAATGCAGAGGACAAGGCAATGTACCTCTTTCTCAGCAAAGCAAACAACAGGTGTTTTGAGCCACCTTCTGCTAAGATCTTGGCCTCCCACAAAGTGTAATTTTAAAGTCTTAATTGATTAAAGTTTTCTGGAAACCTTATGGAAGGAGAGGCAGACAGGCCAGCATATTAAATAGTGATATAATGCTTTCTGCATTAGGTTTCTCTAGGGGTGAGGGTAAGCGTAATCTCATCAGGGTTAGACGTTTGTCTCGAGGCAATAGCACGCTGCAGCCTTCGTGCACTCTACTTCACACGCCACGCTGCTGATTAAAATAAGCAGACATTTCTGCGAGGTGAGTGCCATTTGAATTGACAAAGTGGGATTTCTGCTATGCAGTTCACCCGTAACGTGGCCCTTCCTAGACTTTGAAGGCAACGGCTTCTTGCCGTAGGGTCTGAAACTAACAAAGCTGAGCAACACGAGCCCAGGGCTCCCGTTGGATCCCTCATCAAAGACAATATTAAACAGCGCTGCTTTCAGAACTACTATTCTGGGCCACTTGGGCGCTGAAAACAGAGACAAGGAAGTTATCTTTTGCTACCGTAGCCAGCTGCAGCTGAGAGGGTCTTGAGAGAAGCTATCTTCTTTTAATGGCTCTCCCTGCCTGTGCCTTTGCAGAACTCTTATTAACGGGACTAGGTTTCTAAGGCTTGTCAAATGAATTCCTGTTCCTCCCCCAGCGGTTTCTCCAAATGTCTCCCTGTGCACATTAGGAAAGTCCCTTTCCTGGATCATTCACCCCACCTGCACAGCTGAATGCTTCTCCACTTTTTCTGCCACCAGCTCTGGAGACCCACAGCCCGTCACTTGAGAAGTACCGCTCTTCCCAGTGTGGGTCTGTGGCTAGAGCCCTGACTGGAGAGTTCTGAGATCTGAATTCTAGTCTCAGCTCTGCTACTGACTTGCTGTGTGACCTTAGGCAAGTCACAGCCTTAGTTTCCCCCTCTATAAAATGGGGAGATGTTAACAACGTTTATCCACCTATATTAAAGCCCTTAAATGGTACATGAATGAAAAGTGCAAAGTACTAATATTATGAGAGATGAACTGACAGGAAATTCACTGAGGTTAGTAGCAGCCATGGCAGGAGGAAGTGTCTGTGTCTGTTGCATGGAACATCTGATGCAGCTGTAAAGGACTCTGCGACTACCCACAGTGCAAAGCCAGCAGGTTCCTTGATTAACTGACATATAACTGCACCTGAGATCTTTTGCATTGTTCTTTCAAGACTGCAGAGTGGGTATTTTTGGCTCCCTGATTTTTCCAACTGCTCACTGTCAGCTGGCCAGGGGGGTTGTTTCAGAAGAGTAGGGGGGGCATGTTAGAGGCATTTGCACATTTGGCTCGAGAGGGGGAGGAAGGAGCAGATGCCTGTGAGTGACTGTGAAATGGGAAGACTCCAGAGAAGGAAAGCTTCACAGAACAGCAACAGTGGGGGATCCCCTTGACTGAGGCCTTGGTTTAAATAAGCACATTGGGTAATGTTCTCCCTTATTTCTTACTTTGAGGTCAGTGATTTCTAGGGTGGGATCAGAATTTCAAAGTGGAAGAAACAGGACACCTCTTGGGATGTGAGGAAAGGGTACCCTGGCAGCATCAAGGAGGTCTGCCTTGGTGAAAGGAAGAGGATGTTCCATTTCTCCCTCTCCTCATGCAGGCAACCATCTTCCCTCTCCCTCCTTTCCACCCTATGGATTTGATTCTCCATGCCAGAGAAGGCTGGTTTAAGGGCCTTGAGTAGGGGAAGGTCAGAGGGAAGCCTGGGGAGGGGAAGCTAGGGTATTAATATAGGACAGGACTTAGGACGGAGGATGTGCACATGTCCTCACCCAGTTTCACAGCTCAGCCAGCTGGCAGCTCATTCAGGCCACCAGTCTGCAAAGGGGTTATAAAAACTGGGACAAAATACCGGTGCTTGTAAAACTGACAAAGGCACCACGTCAGGCCCAGGAAACAGGAAGGTATTTGGTTTTCAGGTGCACATGTGCACCCTAAGAACACATGTTTTTCAATGTAAGCCTCATAATCAGGGTTTCACTACCCTGGGATCATGAGTCAAGCATAGGCCACAAGCCATTTCCTGAGGCTTATAAAATTTCCCACCCTATCTAAACTTTTTTTCTTTTTTTTCTTTTTTTAAAAGAAGTATCTAATCCTTGTGGTTGTGAAGCAAAGCTTCTGGACGTAAATAGCTGCATTATTTACGTTTATTGAACATCCGACAGTGGGGAATGAACAGTTCATGGCATTTTCAGTGAAGCTGTATGAATGAGATTTTCTGCTACATTTTTAAATGTGAAATTATCAAAATTTTATGCAGTGTCGACTCTGGCCATATATGACGCAGTGAACGGAATACACTGTTCTGTTTTGTAAGGTGACTCTCACTGATTTGCAAGGCACAGGTGCTCAGCTTACGTGTAAAGAGGGGCTCTCTCACGGTCAGTCCTTGCAAAGGCTACCTGGTTCTGCGAATCAAACTGGGCACTTACCTTTTCATGCATCCTCGCCAATTCTGTAGTTTCTGCAGGCTATCATATAGCCCTAGTTATACCTGTGCAATCCCACTGCCTTACCTTAGGCCCCCAAGGGAAATTCACTCCATCTGCATGGCATGTGGAATTTCCTCCCTTGGGAACACCTCCAGCATGAAGGCCAAAGTGGACAAAGGTTTCATGTGAACAGCAGTTGAACATGGATCAGTTGCTCCTAAGAGATAGGCCTCTATGTCACCCTCCGGTGTTAGTTTTAACAGCTCAGTCATTCTACACTGGAACCAGGCAGGACTCTTTGTTTAAAAGCCTTGCAATTCATTTACACTGCTGCTACTCCATCTGCTGCACCTCTGCCCAGGGCTGTTCCACCCTTTACTGCGGCTGTTTACTGCTGGAATATTGGGAATTCTCCTGGCCAGCTGCTGTCTCCTCTTCATCTCAGCTTGTTGAGCCACTAGTCATATTAGTAGTGCCCCCAGCTTGTCCAGCTGGGTCACCACCTGGCTGCAGCTCGGCAACATGGAGCTTATACTACATCTTGCTCCTTAGCTTTGGCAGCCTGGGTGCCGTTTTGTATCTGTGTGACACACAGATCCTTTGGAGTAGCTCATCAGTGGCTCCATCGAGCTTTTGTTCTCTCCCTTGGGTGGTCAGAAGTCATGCACAATGCTTCCATTGGGCTGCTTAGCTTTTGATTTCAGTTTTATGCTGTTTAGCACCTAAGCTGAATCCCACTACAAACACCATATGTCAAAGACTAGTTGGTTGATAACAATAAGACCACTCCAGGCAAGCCAAGGTCAAAACCAGAATAAAATAAAATGCATTTATCTTTCCCACAATGGGTAAAGGAACCAAAAAACCCCCCACCACACACAAATAACAAGCCATCAGAAGCAAAGAAAGAACTTATTCAGGCTAGTGATATGCTTACTAACCAGCCCTGGCTTTAAGTATCTGTTGCAAGGCTAGTCTCCCTCCCTTGAATTGTCTTGGGATATATTGCAGCTGGGAGTGTGTTTCCCAGCGTGGCTAGACAGACACACAGGTAGATGTGTTTCCTCCCTCAAAAAGCTGACATTCCCAGATCGTGAAAAGCCTTCTTCTTTTGCCAGTCACTGAGAAAAGCAAAACAACTGTCACCCTTGACTCCGTTTCTCCCCACACCCTCTTTTCTCATTGGAGAAACCAGCCACAAAACCAGCACCCTCTGTGCCTGACCAAAGCGAGGGGGAATTTCCTCCCCTGTGCAGTCCAGGGGATTTTGTGGTTTTACCGCAACAAGGCGGAATTAGTGATGTTTCACCTCTGATCCACTCCAAGTGAAGGGCACGTCTTTCCACACACTTCCAGCAATGCAGGCTCACTTTGCAGCTATCTCAAGTTCCTGTGCACACACATGGGATCCCAGTGGATTGCTATATTAAGCCACAGCAACTCCAAAGGCATTCCCACAGTGCAGCTGTAACCCGCTGTTCAGCGTGCATTCTTTGCTCCCTCCTCCCCCTTGCTGCTCCGTAGAGGATATGAGACTGTTACATCCCCAGCTTCAGAGCCTGGTTCTTTGGCTCAAACTGTAGAGACTCATGCTTTTAGCTCTGGAGGTCTCTCACTAGCCAGCCAACATTAGGGTTGCCAATTGTCTAATGGCACAAAACTGAACACCCCTTCCCCACTCCTTCTCCAAGGCCCTGCCCCAACTCACTCCATACCCTCTCCCTCCATTGCTCACTCTTTCCCACCCTCACTCACTTTCACTGGGCTGGGGCAGGGGTGCGAGATGGGGGTGACGGCTCTGGCTGGGTGTGCAGGCTCTGGGGTGTGGCCAGGGATGAGGGGTTTGGGGTGCAGGAGGGGGCTCTGGGCTGGGGCAGGGGTTTGGGGTGTGGGAGGGGGTTTGAGGTCCCAGCAGTGCTTACTGCAGCTCCCAGGAAGTGGCCGCCAGGTCCCTGCAGCCCCTAGGCACATGGGTGGCCAGGGAGGCTCCACGCACTGCTGTCGCGCCTGCAGGCACTGCCCCTGAAGCTCCCATTGGTCGCAGTTCCCGGCCAATGGAAGCTGCAGATCTGGCACTCAGGGCGGGGGCAGCACGCAGAGCCTCCTTGGCCACCCATGCGTCTAGGGGTCACAAGGATCCAGCAGCCACTTCTGGGAGCCGTGTGGAGCTAGGGCAGGCAGGGAGTCTGCATTAGCCCCGGGCCCCTGCTGCGCCGCCGACCGGACTTTTAACAGAGCCACTAGGTCCCTTTTCAACCAGGGATTCGGGTCAAAAACCGGACGCCTGGCAACCCTAGCCAACACAGCAGTCATTACACCATGGCTTCCCAGGCTGCTGTCACTGGACCCGTTCGGCCAAAGCTCAACAACCAAAGTCACCTGTTTAATTTCAGGGGGTCACTCACAATCCAATTACTTACCTGGGGGTGAAGGAGGCAAAAAACAACTGATAACATCCCCCAGAGACAAGCTTAGTGTGTCTCCTTCTAGCTTCGTCATATAGAGGCTCCATTTTTGGCTTACTCACCAGGTCAACTACCTCCAGATTACAGAGGGTCTGTTTTGATCTCAGCTCCTGTGACACACAAGAAGTGAATTCACACAAATGAATTCAGCCACATCACTGCTGGCCTCAGACTAACTATCCCTTTGTCCAGTTACCCGCTTAGAAAAATGATGGGATAAAGGAGGGGAGAGGTGGGGATATATGCATATCACACGGTCAGGGTGGGACGTTAGTTAGAATTTCAGCTGGTCAGGGATCCTGGAGAATAGAGTGCTGACCATGAGGTTTCACCTCAAAGGTGTCTGGGGTCATCCTAGACGTCACCTCCACCCAACTACCTAGTAGACTGAGGATCAATGGCCCCTCACAGTCATTTTCAGCTTCCACTAAATGAAAGAGGGGGGTTGAAACCAAACCCATGAAAGCTAGTATCTTACTTTAGTGACCGTAGTAAGAGAGTATCCAGGGGTTCTCAGCCCCTCTCCAATGTCTTCCTCACAGCAGAATAATATAATACAAGAAAGAGAAATGATTTAAAGACAAGCAATGCACTTATTTTCCAGATTGGGGGAATTTGTTCTGGTTCAGTAAGTGCATAGAAATTAGTGATTGCATACGAATCTATTAAGGCATCTAGACTATCTCCCGAGAGACCTTTGCAGGATTGTTCCGCACAAATTATTCTCCAGGGCTTTGCCCAGTCTAGTTTTAAATGTCCCAGATGATAGGGCTTCGCTCATTTCCCTTGGGGAAACTATTCCACAGTCAAATACATCTCTCAGTGCAAGATAATTTTTTCCTGCCCAGATTTCCTCTTTTCTTAATTTTGCACCATGATTTCTAGTTCTGCTTCTCAGGCCACCTGAAACAATCCCTCTTCCTCCTTGGGCTTCACACTCTCCGATACACAGAGATCATTAGTACATCTCCTCTTTAGTCACTTGGCCAAGCTAGCCATGTGTTTAGCTCTTTAAAGCTTTCCTCATAAGTCAGGCAGTCCCTCCAGCCCCTTAATCGTTTTTGTTGCTCTTCTCTGAATTCACTCTAATTTTGTTTACATCTCTCTGGAATTGAAGTGCCCGGAACTGAACATAGTAAACAACAACCGCTCATTATCTGGCTAGACGCTAATTCCAGCTATCAGAGCACAGGTGCTGTACACACACACACACACACACACACACTCCATGTATTTAGGTGCCAATTGCGCTCATATTTCCCTGAAGGAGAAGTCAGAGCTTCCTCAGATTAAATAAGTTCCTAACTGTCGCTCCAGACCAGAAATGAATCAGAACGCAAACCCCCTCTGGACATTTCAGAAAGTTCATAGGCGAGTTTTTGTTCCATTTTCATACAGCCCTGCAGTCCCTGGTCTCTTCCAGAAGTGGAGACACTCCAGGCCCTAGGCACATGAGAACCCCACAGCTCCATTCCTCTGGTCCCACCTCTCACTTAGAGTGACAGGGCCTCCCTGCCCTTCCAAAGAGGCTGAGACTGTAGCATAGGCTCTCTTACTCTCCTCAGGAGCATCAGATGGGGTCCCTTCTCCACTCCCCACCTCTCTAGGCAAAGCAGGGATGGTAGCAGGGGTGTCTTCTTTAATATTTACCTCAACAGCCCGCTATAGCTGCCTGACTGTAATAGACCTGGCCACCCCATCTTCTTCAGCCACACAAAAAGCCATCATCTGGGGTGGTATTCGCAGAGGGGAATCTGGGCGTTAGCACTTGTCTGTGAAGAATGGAACAGTTCACCACTTCCAGAGCTGTTGTTGAAGGCTGTCTGCAGACTAGATAGGTTACACTAAGTTCACATTTTCAACCTGATCTTCATAACCATATGAGCTAGAAACGTATTGATATTTTTGAGTGAATGTTGAGATTTGGATATATGGCTCAGGAGCTGAAATAGCTATACTGGCAAAAGTGCAGTTTTGCTGGTATGAGTCATTTTCACACTAGGAGCACTTCAAAGGTGTAGTATACAGGTATAGCTATGCCAGCAAAGCACTTTTAGGGTAAATTTGGCCTTAATTGTGCACCCATTGAACTATACAGGAATACTCTCCACACATACCCCCGGCATACTCCCAGCAACCATAGTTATTAACACACACCTACTGTACAAGCATCCTTACCAATGGTGACCACACACACAGGCATCATGCATATTTTAATACACACACACACTAACCCTCTCCCTCCATCTCTCTAATCCACTGCCTGTGGCATGCACCCTTCAAAACACAAGAGAAGACTCATTCAAACGCACATAGCCACGGGCTTCATACCAGACGTGTGCAAACACATGCAAACTCCTGGATCCATGCGTAGGAATGCATGCAATCACTTCATGCACTGCTGTATACTTACAAGACACAAATGCGTGTGCACACACCCACACGCTCAAAGGCAGATACACACTCATGTGCATTGGAACATATCTATACAAGCAAAAATCATAGATGCTCCTTTGAATACGTGAGAGATGAGTGCATGTGAATCCTCACCTGCAAACACATTGACCAACATACACACACAAGTGTATGGCCACATGAGCCTTTTTACAAACACCTGAAGGTTCTGTGCACTGGGCAGAAGGCTAGTACTCAGTAAGGCTTTGAGTCAGCTCTGCCAATAACTTGTGGTGTGGCCTTGGGTAAATCACTTAGGGCCAGATGGTGCCTAGCCATATGCAGGTGCATGAGCGGGAGGGTACGAGGGAGGATATTAATGGTTATTGTCCCAGTGGGTTGTAAGGATTAAGTGGTTCCAGACTGCAACCCACTACATACAAGTGCTAAAGGGCAGAGTGGGAAACCTGTGATTACTCACAAAGGCATTGCACCCTCACACCCGGACGGCTGTGCACTGATACACTATTGATTTCCCTGCTGGAAACTCCATGGCTGTTGCCAGTGCCTTCCATTTGTCTCCTTGTTCATTCCCCCCTTCATCGCTCACATTCTCTCTCTGTCACACGCCCTCCACAAGGCAATTCTTCATTTTTTATAGAAATGACAAAAAATCTAAGGATCGTTTTATTTAAGAGAGATTCCCTCCAGCCCTGAAAGGAACGAGGAAAGAGACTTCCCCAAGGTCAGCCAGAGCCCAAGCCCTGCAGAGAGGAGTTGATTTCAAGGACAGGCTGGCTTCAGACGTAGGAGTTAATTTAGGGTGGCTCTAATTGAACAGGAAACTCACAAACTCCAATTTTTGAGGCCAAATCTCCATCTATGTCCCCCTCGATTTTAGCTAAACCCTTACCTTAAACTTACCTTCAGATCCAAACACCTTATCCTAATCACCAACCCCAGCTCTGATCCCATCCCTCCAGCCTTAACATGAATGTCCCCATTTCCCCTCAAACCTGGACTCCTACCCTTGAAATCCAACCTATAGAATCCAGTAACGGCAGCACTACAAGCCAGCCCCAAATCTTGGCCTGGGCTCATGAATGAGTGGGAAAGAGGGGGAAGGAAGATACTTTTTCCAATGGAAACAGTAGGGCAGGATTCTTCCATAGAGCTTCAGGAAGCACTGGGGTACAGTCCTAAGAAGGGGGTAGGTCCAGGCCCATCAGCCAGCTGCCTGCATATGCTGTAAAACCCATAGAGTTTAAAGCCAGAAGGAACCATCAGATCACCTAGTCTGACCGCCTGTATATCACAGGCCACTAATACCCTCCCCCCTGCACACTAAACCCAACAACCAAACTTAGACCAAAGTATACAGCCCACAGAAATTATGTACCACAGCCAGAGAATAGGAGGGAATGAAGTGCAACAAGACAGAGGCCCCTGCAATGGCAGGGAAATTAAGTGAGATATACCCAGCTACTCCTGGCAAGTGATCCACATCCACATGCTGCAGAGGAAGGCAGAAAGCCCCAACGTCCCTATCAATCTGGCCTGGTGGAAAATTCCATCCTGACCCCACATATGGTGATCAGTTAGATACCAAGCATGTGAACAGCACACCGGCCAGCCAAACCCCTAAGAGACAGAATGCTTGGTGCCACCTCAGAGCCCTGTCCCCCACCCTGCCCAATGTCCCTTCTCCAGACATGGCCATCCCTGATGCTTCAGAGGAAGGAAGCATCAGCAAGCCCTAACCAGGGCAAACTCTGCTATGGCTCAGGGAAGCAGAGGTGCACCCTTCAAAGCACTTCCCTGCTTCTTTCTGCATGAGTGGGATGGGGAACCTTGTCCCGGCTGGCTTGAATCCCACTGGACAGGATACATGCTCCAGCCAAGGCAGGACTGAGCTCTGAATATCAAACATCAACCTCAAATCTCAACTCTTCCCTTGGGCCATAACCCTAATAATTCACCTTCCTCTGAGCTGCATTAAGGCAAATGGCATAGAACAAAATCAGGGCATTACCTCTCTTTCTTCACCCATTTGTATTTACATCACTAATTCCCAGAGTCCCCCCTGCCCCACACTGGGAGGGCCTGTTTCTTTGCCTCTTCCCCCACCCAGAGTCCCCTCTGCTCCACTCTTCACATAGAAACAGCCATACTGGATCAGACCAATGGTCCATCTAGCCCAGTATCCTGTCTTCCAACAATGGCTGGTGTCAGATGCTTCAGAGAGAATGAACAGAACAGGGCAATTATTGAATGCTCCATCCCCTCTTGTCCAATCCCAGCTTCTAGCTTAGGGGCATGCTGAGCATGCGGCTGCATCCCTGACCATCTTAGCTAATAGCCATTGATGGACTAATCCTCCATGAACTTATCTACTTCTTTTTTAACCAAGTTATACTTTTGCCCTTCACAACTTCCCCGGCAATGAGTTCCACAGGTTGACTGTGCTTTGTGTGAAGAAGTACTTCCCTTTTGTTTGTTTTAAACCTGCTGCTATTAATTTCATTGGGTGACCCCTGATTCTTGTGTTACATGAAGGGGTAAATAACACTTTCTTATTCACTTTCCCCACACCATTAGACCTCTGTCCTATCCCCCCTAAGTCATCTCTTTTCTAAGTTGAATAGTTGCAGTCCTTTCCCCATATGGAAGCTGTTCCGTACCCTTAATCAGTGGGAAGGCTGCCTTTGTACCTGTCCTTCCATAGTGTTCCCGTCCTACACTGGGAGGGGCAGTCTCTGTCTCTCTCCCACCAGAGCCCCACCCTACCCCACACTGGGAGGGAGAACTCTCTAGACTGCTCACCCGAAATGCTATCCATTCTGCCCTCACCATTTTCTCTTCTCATTATCAGCGCTGGACAAGATGGTCTGTGCTGTGACTGATATTTTTTTTTTCTCCTGGACAAAACGATAACAAGGAGTGTGCTTCATCCGTCAAAGTGATTCCCTGGCTGAGTCTGAACAGCACATGAAATCACAGCAGATTCTTCTTTAAGGAAAAGGGAACTTCTTAAAGAGGGAGAATTTGCTGTTGGGTCACTGAACTCAATCTCCTGCCACTGGCAGCGTCTCCCAGAAAAGGGACCCCACTAGTAAGGTACCTGACCAGTTGTGCAATGCTATCTGTGGGTGGCTAGATAAATTCCACACAAATCCCCATATGCTTCCCTGAAGCACAAGTTTTCAGTACCCTCTTCAGCTTGCGCTTCAGCTAGTTGTACTCATGGTCATAAAATCATCCAGCCCATTCCAAAACCTAGTCTCAGTAACCCCAGTGACTCTCTTCCGGCAGGGAGTTCTGCAGGTTTTCTATAGGCCCAGTGGAGAAGACTTCCCTTTCATTGGCTCTTAATCTCACCATAGCACCCTTTGTTCTCATTTTACAGCATTAAGCAGGAGGGATGGACTGATCCCAGAAGTACCCTGTCTCTGCCAAATAAGCACCCTTCTCATTCACCCACCCACTTACCACGCCCCCAGCACAGCTTGATTGCTCAGAGAACTGCATACCATAGAAAGGACCAGGCTTCCATTCCAGTGGTTATATCTAGCCCTGAACTTTGAAGTTCACATCAGAATGAGCCTAGCTCTCATCCAGTCACCTATGTGCAGAATCTCACCTCCCCCAATGAGGGTTAATCCCATCCCACTGCTGGATTGCAGAAGACCGGGGTGGGCGGGAGGGCTGCAGGAGGTGCTGCTGGCACAGGACAAGAAGGTTCTAAAGGGCTGCTTCTCCCATTGATCAATGATGGTAGGAGACAGGGGAGAAGTAGGAGGTGCTGGAAAGGAGTGTTTCAAGAAGCCCCTGTTGTTTGTGGGGTGAAAGGAAATGCAGGTGGTGGCTCCTTTAAGTTGTTTACTCTCTTGCCTGAAGCCCCAAGATACAGGAATGCCCCCAAGGTAGAAGGGCAGGGCAGAGCAATCGCTGTGTGACCCTAAGCATGGGGACTGACCACCCCAGCCCCTGTGTAAGGGGCAGAGAATGAGGAGGTCCCGTGCCCTTGTAAACCCATGCTAGTGCCAGAGACCACCTGGCTTTTTGTTCCCAGCACCAGTCTCAGAGCCTGCCTGATGACACTTGTCTCAGGACAAGGAGAGGGGAATTAGAGCCTGAGAGTTGGAGCAGGCCTCTGTTTGTCATAGTAAAGCCTTCAGATGACATGACTGAGAGTGGCGGTGTATAACTGGGGGAGGGATTGGGTCATTACTGGGGTGGTAGTTATTGTCTATATTGACAGGTTTCAGAGTAACAGCCGTGTTACTCTGTATTCGCAAAAAGAAAAGGAGTACTTGTGGCACCTTAGAGACTAATCAATTTATTTGAGCATGAGCTTTCGTGAGCTACAGCTCACTTCATCGGATGCATACCATGGAAACTGCAGAAGACATTATATATGCACAGAGACCATGAAACAATACCTCCTCCCGCCCCACTGTCCTGCTGGTAATAGCTTATCTAAAGTGATCATCAAGTTGGGCCATTTCCAGCACAAATCCAAGTTTTCTCACCCTCCGCCCCTCCCCCCCACACACACACACAAACTCACTCTCCTGCTGGTAATAGCCCATCCAAAGTGACCACTCTCTTCACAATGTGTCTGATAATCAAGGTGGGCCATTTCCTGCACAAATCCAGGTTCTCTCATCCTCCGCCCCCCCCCACCACACAAACTCACTCTCCTGCTGGTAATAGCCCATCCAAAGTGACCACTCTCTTCACAATGTGTCTGATAATCAAGGTGGGCCATTTCCTGCACAAATCCAGGTTCTCTCACCCCCCTCCAAAAACCACACACACAAACTCACTCTCCTGCTGGTAATAGCTTATCCAAAGTGACCACTCTCCCTACAACGTGCATGATAATCAAGGTGGACCATTTCCAGCACAAATCCAGGCTTTCTCACCCCCCCCCGCCCCCGGGGGAACACACACACACACACACACACAAACTCACTCTCCTGCTGGCAATAGCTCATCCAAACTGACCACTCTCCAAGTTTAAATCCAAGTTTAACCAGAACGTCGGGGGGGGGGGTAGGAAAAAACAAGGGGAAATAGGCTACCTTGCATAATGACTTAGCCACTCCCAGTCTCTATTTAAGCCTGAATTAATAGTATCCAATTTGCAAATGAATTCCAATTCAGCAGTTTCTCGCTGGAGTCTGGATTTGAAGTTTTTTTGTTGTAAGATAGCGACCTTCATGTCTGTGATTGCGTGACCAGAGAGATTGAAGTGTTCTCCGACTGGTTTATGAATGTTATTGGTCACTTTGGATAAGCTATTACCAGCAGGAGAGTGAGTTTGTGTGTGTGGTTTTTGGAGGGCGGTGAGGGAGTGAGAGAACCTGGATTTGTGCAGGAAATGGCCCACCTTGATTATCATACACATTGTGAAGAGAGTGGTCACTTTGGATGGGCTATTACCAGCAGGAGAGTGAGTTTGTGTGTGTGGGGGGGGGGGGGGGGCGGAGGGTGAGAAAACCTGGATTTGTGCTGGAAATGGCTCAACTTGATGATCACTTTAGATAAGCTATTACCAGCAGGACAGTGGGGCGGGAGGAGGTATTGTTTCATGGTCTCTGTGTGTATATAATGTCTTCTGCATTTTTCACGGTATGCATCCGATGAAGTGAGCTGTAGCTCATGAAAGCTCATGCTCAAATAAATTGGTTAGTCTCTAAGGTGCCACAAGTACTCCTTTTCTTTTTGTCTATACTGAGTTACAGTGGTCTGCGGGTGTTGGGGCAGGGCTAGAGCAAACTCATGGGGTTTGACTGAAAAATCCTTGTTTTCAGTACTCAAATAACCAGCTTTTTCTGCCTTCTCCCCCCATTCAGTGTCTGCAAGTAAATTCAGCTTCACCTTGGGCCTTGCACATCTTCATCACTTAAGGGAACGTAAACCAGCTGAGAGAGTCATTATCTCACCAATACAGCCATGTGTGGGGAGTGCTCCCTGATTGCATTAGACACACTGAAAATAACTAGAAAGAAAAGTATATCCAAGGAAGTGGGGAAAGACTTTTCCCTTGCCTCAGTGACGCACAGATACTGCACAAACCCATCATGTTCACCAGCAAACAGGCACCACAGACTAACACATATATGCCATGCTGTCATACCCCTCCACCACCATGCTACACTGGCTAATGAAATATCTACTGACGAAGCCCATGAAGATAAAATGCTGGCAAATAAATCAAGACACTGAAGGCTGTGCAGATTTGAGGGCATGGTGTGGTCCAAGAGTCAGCCCCATGGATTCAAACCGGAGTGGGGTGCTGGGGAGCATGGGGGCTGTGTGCCTCCAGCTCAAACAGGGCAGTGGGGCTGAGGCAACGCATGGCAGAGTTTGTAAGAGCCCACTTTGGGAGCACGGGTTGGCACCAGGGGAATGCGGGGACATAGGCCCAGCCCAGCCTGAGGGTGAGGTTCAGGGAGAACGGGAGTCCTATGCTGCCACCAAGCAGAAGCAGAGTAGCACCCAGCACGGGAGTGAGGAGAGTGAAACTCAGTGCAAGGCTGCAAGCCTCGAGCCCTGACAAGGGGAAAAAGAGCAAAGCCCCCTCTCCATCCCCATGCCCCTGAGCCCAGCCAGGCAGAGGGGACATTCAACCTGTTTCATGTACCCTGGCAAAGGCACCAGAGGAGACAGCCTGTGTGAGTCACTTGGCACTGTGCAGTCCTTAGCTCTCCTGCCAGCCTCAGCTGCGATCCCCTCTCCCTCCACTGCCTGCCATTCGGTCACAGCTTGGCTGCGCCCCACAACATCAGCCCAGTTCCCTTTTGCTCTCAGCTCAGTCGCCTGTGGGAGAGTGGAACAAGGGAAATGTCACCTCTGTATACACATATGCCCCTAGACAGACCGAGGGGGGCAAAAAACGTCAAGCCACTGTTTTAGGGTGGCTCAAAAAACGTCAAGCCCAGTTAGCTAGCTGTCTGCAACATGCAGTGCTGGGATGGCGTTTGGAAGCCATGTGAGGGGGCATTCCCTGTCCAAATCAATACTCCAGTACTCTAGAGTAACAGCCCCACACAGTCACTCTTGCCAGTGTTACTGACACATTCTGGGCTCATTACCATTGAATATTGTGGAGTGCAGCATTTTTCCTTTTAACCGCTTCAGCACCTTTTGATTTGCTCACCACAGCGCCCTGCCTCTCCTGGGCAGCCCCCACAGCCTGCCTTCTACAGGCTCTCACTCCCTGAGGACTAGAGATGTAAATTCCATGGCTGGCTTTCAGATCCGCAAAACTGGAACCAGGAGTGGCTCCGATCTGGGTTCCAGCTTATCCAAAAGTTTGAAGGAGGGAGGAATTGTAGTTGTGGTCCCAGTGTTAGCATTGTTCTCTCCCCTTCTCCAGAGGATACATGGTAGCTCAGCGTTCAAAGGGTTAATTATCTCTGGCCACATCAGGGAAACACACAGTTTAGGGGTTTGTGCAGTTGTTATGTAACTAGTGCATGGGAACAGGTTAAAGGATAGTAGCTCCCAAGCTTAGCATGGATTGTGGTGGGAGCCACAGGACCAGAGTCACTGCAAAAGGTGAAAGCAGCTCCAAACTATGCCAGACTCAGGATCTCCAGGTCACTGTTCATACCACCTTGTGTACTGGAAGCACCGTATGGCTCAAGCACCAGTGGCTTTAGTTGGACAATAAGCATCAGGGATAGAAGGAGGTGTTTGGAATCTGTGTGAATTGGCAGTGTCCGTTTTCCTTGATGGGTCCGTGCCAGTTCTCCCAGAGCAGAGGGACACTCAAGCCAAGCCATTGGACTGCACTGCTCACAATGGCTACGCATTTATTGGGGGGGAGGGGGAAACGCATGTGAGTGTTGAAAAATTCTCCCTCCTCCCTCAGAAACGGGCACATGGGGAGAAGAAAGTGCCTGTTTCCCAGTCCAGAGCTGAGAAAGTGTGAGGCTGAGAGAAAATCTGTGAGAGCATGGATGTGTGACACAGTGAGTGAGAGAGAGTGTGAGAGAGAACAGTCAGATAACGTGTGCAGCAGAGAGAGGGGAGGCGTATGGGAGCAAGGGCATGCAACAGGGGTGGGGAAAGAGTGAGCCTGTGAATGTGAGAGACTGTGTTAGTATGTCTGAGAGAAAGTGTGCAGAAGGGAGGGAGTTGGTGTGGGGTTTCTGTGGGTGCTTGATACAATGTGTGAGACAGAGGGACAGCGTGTGCACAAGTGTGACCTAGGGAGAAAAGAGGGACAATGTATACATAAGCAGGACAGGGTGTCAGAGTGTGACAGAGAAGGTGTGTGTGAGAGAGAGAGACCCAGAGCAAGAGATCGTGTGTGTGTGTGTGTGTGATCAAGTGCGTGTGAGGCAGCATATGACAGAGAGTAGGCCTGACATATAGATAATAAAGAGCATGTATGTGTGTGTGCAAGAGGGGTGCCGCCTGGTAGATAAGCATGTGCACAAACCAACAGTGGTGGTGAGATGGATCACGAGTGTGTGTGTGTACGCGAGTGAGAGAGAGGACTATGGAAGTGAGCATATGCAGGGGTGTGACACTATAGGAATTGCATGTGACGGGGAGATAGAAGTGTGTGTGTGGCACAGGAAGCTGGAGTGAGTTTACACACACTGTATGTTATATTTATGGGCATGTGTGTATGTGTGATTATCAGCATGTTTGAGTGAGTGTGTTTCTTGTGTATGAAATGCAAGTCCGTGTAGGGGGGCAGAGTGTGTGTATTAGTTTGTACATACTGTACAGTATGCATTCACTCTTAACCCTTGTTTACAGAAAACCTGTCTAAACCAGCCAAAAATGTCTCTCGTCCTTTCAAACTACATCCTACTTACACTTAGCTCTATAAGCACGAAACCCAGCTGACAGTTCCCCACTTGGCAAAACCTAATACCCAGAGCATTTCCTTCTCCCATCTCTGCCTCCCCCACTTTTTTTTCTGAGGGTGGGGAGGAGGCAGTGTTTGTGTGGACATACCAAAGAACCAAAAAGGGCCCTTCTAAAAACTTAACAGAGATTTCCACAGAAAGGCGCATCAGCACTAGTAACCCAAAGTGCCAAGCAACACAGGCTGCGTATGGAAGTAGAACAGGGACACCCAGCTCCATCCAGCCCCTTCCTTTGCTGATTCCCCCACTCCCAGCAGTCCCCTGCAAAGAACACAAACCCAACAGCAAGTAAGGCAAAGGAGGTGTCCTCTAAACAGAGGATTCACCAGCAATAATCTCTCCTTGGCTTTTATTTCCTGAAGGAGGTGGAGGATGAATTTAAATAGATACATCTCCATGTTCCAACTCGTCCTCAGTTCATCAGCCCCAAATCAAACAAGGGGGTTGGGGGAGGCATTAAGAAATGAACTCATCACCTACCTTGCAAGGAGAAGAGGGACAGGAAGAATCCCAGCACCCAGATGCTGTGCAGCCAGTAGGTCCTCATGCTTCTGTCTGTCTGTCAGTCTCTCTTTCTTTCTCGCTCTCCTGCTCTCTCGCTCTCTCTTTTTAAAAAATAAGATGGGATTCTTGTCTCCTTTCTTTCTCCCCGGGCTGTGTTCTAACAGCTCGGACAATCCAGTGCAGAGAAAGCTGACCCACGACGGCCAGATTCCCAAATAACCTCACACTCTCTCCTTCAAGTGATGGAGAAAGGGGGGGGGGGGCAGGTTAGATGCTTGTCGTAGCCTGCGCTGGCTGTAAACACAGAGAATCTCTCTGTCGCTCTCTCTCCTGCAGCTCCAACTAAATGCGACTGCACTTAAACAAGCAATGCCTTATAGGACAGCGCTCAGAGCAGAAAAGATCTCACCTCTGCCCCCTAGTGTTGCCAGCCAGACCATTTTATACATATTATAGAAATATGGACACATCATCGAATGTACGTCTCAGATCATGGGTGCTTGGACTATGTAGGGCTCACTGCTGCTCCGGGCTCTTACCCAGTGGTGTGGGGGAAGTTACTGAGCAAAGGGGGAATAATTTCCCCATCGATACAACAAAGATAGCAGTAGGGCTGATTGGATTTCTCATATCAGCCAGTAAAGTTCTGCATTATGAACTCCAGCACAAAGGGCCAGCTCTGCTAGTGTCACTACAGTGGAGGCCAGTGGGAGACTCAGGAATGCTGACTGTAGATACAGAGATGCTGATGCCCCCAGGAAATGTTTGAAACACTGGGCTACATTCATCCTTGTTGGAACTCCATTGCCTGTAGCACACAATATCACCAACGACCAGCTGGGCCCATTCTGTTAAGAAAATTCTGCTTGCAAACATTTTTTTTTCAGGAGGTGTCCCACACCTCCCTGCCTCTTCTTTGTTTTGTTACTGAAGGGTATTTCCATGGCACCAGCAACTTTCCCCCTAAGACTTTACTGGCTCCAGCTGCTTATCCCCCACCTGTTAGTCTCAAAACCTTTCACAAAAGAAGGCATCTTTTCCCAGCTGAGGAAAAAGCAGCAAAGTGATTGTGTGACCTTGAAGAAACAACTCTGTGATAGAGCGAGGATCAGAATCCAGGAGTCCTGGTTCATCTGCCCATGTCGTGTCATTTGGACCATGATGCCCCCTTACACTTGTCTCCATGGCAGCCCATTCTGAGGTCACAAATCGAGCATAACAACCTTGTCGTTATGTACTGGAGTGCCATCTTTTCCCAAAGGACCTTCATAGTGCTTCAGACTTAAAAAGGTACACAGCCAATACACAGAAATCACTTCTCCCTCCACTGAAATGCAGCCAGCTCTGTGACGGAATGTGGCACCTCTTTAATCACTGACAGCAACAGTGCACATTAGTTTAGTAAGGAAGTAAATCCCTTTCGCAACTGAAACTACAGGGTGGAGGGAGGCACAATGTAGTTACCTGATACTTGGATTTGGCTACAAGACCAGAGCTAACACCCCAAGCTTTGCTTACAGTGGCAAGGATTCTTAAAAGATCCTTGCATCTCATACAAACAACGACTTGGCCCTCAGGTGGGGATCTAAAGCAATAATTCTAAACGAAAGGTTTTGTTTCAATGCCAACGTCCCAGTAATAGAAGCAAGGGGAAGAGAAATAACATCAGGTATGACATGCTGTAGCAGCCACACCATCTCTAAATAGAATGTCTCTTGAAGGCTTCGGTGAGGTGGTAACAACTCTTTAAAAATCCTTTATTTTAAATGCAACTAGATGTGTATGTTGGGAAAACCACGCTGGTCCTGTGACCTCCCAGGAAGTTATGCTGAGGCTGTGTGGGGGGGGAGGATTCTTACTAATATAGAGATAGCACCATTTCAAACTATTTTCTTATAACAGCTTTTAAAAAAAGAAAAGAAAAGTGGATTAATATCAAGCAAGTAAATGGAGGAACATTTTTTCCATTCATTGCCTCCCCTCTTAAATGCTGAGTAAATTCAAATCACTTAAAGGTATTCCCTAAAGATATGCCATGTGGACATTAACTTCACTCTGGGATTTCCTTCGGATTGTCCTGTGTGTTCTCAGTTTATTGACATAGGCTAAGAAAAAAAAAAACAGAACTGGATTTCTGTATCCACCTGGAATAGGCTCTAGGTTCAATGCCTGGGAGAAGGAGAACCTCAATTGTGGCAGGGACCATGTTATGCTATGGATATGTACAGCATCTAGCACAATGAAACTCCAATTCTGACTGGAGCCTTTGAGCTCTACTGCAATAAAAATGTTGAAATAATAATATTGGAAGTGGACTTCTGTACCACCCTGGAATGATCTGTAGCAATCTGCATGGAACTTGGAGGGAGGAGTACAGGTTGCAGGAGGGAAGAGTCCGGAGGAGACACCTGGAAGCCTGTCTGGGTGCACATGGCTGGAATGGTGCACATGGCTGGAATGCTAGCTGCAGTTGCAGCACCTCTTTAAATTATTCTCTTAATAAAGGGCCCATTTAATTTTACAAGCACAGAGTCCTCTCATGTTACTACCCAGAACGTGGCATATGAAACAGAAGAGATCCTGAATTGGACTCTGCCCCATCTGGAAGATGCCCCTGATGGAGGATGCAATGAAATTGGAATTCTGAGGTCACTGCATCTGTACTTCCTTTGTGAAGATAGTGTGACTGAGGAGATGTATTGCTACTTTCTGTATTAACATGCAAAAGAGCTACATCACAGCTCTTGCTTAGCAGCATCTGGTACAGGTGCAAGATAGTTTCTTGTGTGCAATGATAATCCCATTTTGACATGCTCCAAACTTTCAGAAAGGTTTGGGGTCAGATTCTTGCACACTTACTCTGGCCAAATAGTATTTTACTACTCAAATAATCTAATTTAAACTAATGGGGCTACCCACAGTGTGAGAGTCTCTTCAGCATGAATCAGGGTAGCAGAATCTGTGGGCTTGAAATTCTCCATGGGCAGTCTCAGGCCAAAAGTGACGTTTTTCCCCCCAAAAGACTGAGCAAAATCCCTTCATCCACTTGAGATATGAGAGAGTGAAAAAACCCGGTCACTATTC
Source organism: Eretmochelys imbricata (assembly GCF_965152235.1). NCBI lineage: Eukaryota > Metazoa > Chordata > Testudines > Cheloniidae > Eretmochelys > Eretmochelys imbricata. The sequence goes on from NC_135572.1 coordinate 204,270,833, forward strand.
CTTTTCTAAAAGATTAGAAAAGTTCCTCCACCCACCCAAGGACTCAAAAGCCAGATGAACCATGAAAGCTGGCATGAAAATACAAGTTATTGAAAAGTACCTCCACAACCGTTTTTGGGGAAAAAAAATAAAAAGGCTGGATATGAAGAAAGCTCAGAAGGATTGAAAGCTGGCTACTTTTAATGCATAATAAACATATTTAATTAAGTCTGAGTGTACACATTTAGATGCACTGTGCATATGTGTGTGTCCATTCTTTTATAAATGTGCCTTATGCCATTAGTTGTTTAAGCACTTAGGCCATCTATTCTATAGGTGCATTAGCTATAGTGCCTTTTACCCATAACGAGGTTAACTTGGCTGTGCTGCACATAGAGCATTTTCTGTCCCCGTATCGGCCATACAATTGTGCCTTATATAGCTAACTTAAAAGTTGATTCAGGAACTTTAATTTTTCATTGTAAAATCATTCTTATTTGAACTGTTGTGGCAAATTACCGGCACTACTATGATGGGTCTTGGGCTCTCTCTTCTTGGGGAGGGTTCAGGGCACCGTTTCTTGCCCCTGAACTGGGGCATTAACTGTGTCCTAGAGGAGGGGAGTGGAGAGAGAGGGACCCAGGCCCGCCCTCTACTCTGGGTCCCAGACCAGGGGCCCTAGGGATAGCGGTAAACCGCTTGAACTAGCAATTCCTTCCCATGGGCTACTTCCCTCTCCTGCCCTTCAGCTTGTGGGGCTTCCTGCCCTCCTTCTGCACACACCAGGTGTCCCTTTACCTAGGGTCTTGGTCTTCTTAGCCCACTGCAGTACTTCTCCAAACTCTGCTCTGCTTCCCTCCAAACTGCTCTCTGCTCCAACACCAATCCACTCTGCTTCAACTCCTCCTCTTGTCTGATTGAAGCAGGGGGGTTTATCATGTGACTGGCTTCAGGTGCTTTAATTAATTTATAGCAAACTTTCTTCCCTCTACAGGGAAAAAGGCTCCCTTCTAACACGCTCCTGCTGCCCGCTGGCCATGCTGTATCACATATCTCCCCGCCCCCCGCTCAACACCGTTGGGCTACAACGGGTTGGGCTACTTGGGATGAGAGGCGGTGCTGTCGTGATAGGCCATCAGCGTTGCAATGTTGGCTTCCGGCCCTATGCTGTACCCGGAAATGGAAGGACTGCAGGGATAGGAACCACCTAGTCACTCTTGCGTTTGTAACCCTTCTGCCCGTCAGAGTTGGCAGCAACAAGGGCCGGGTTCAATATCTAGGGGATCCATTCCAATAACACAATGCAAACCGGCTCGAGCCCCCACCCAGTGACCTAGGACAAATATATACCACCCCCGCTGGGCGCCTCCAAGAGGCAATACTTCCCCTCTCGCAAGCACATAGTCTGAGTGTAGCAAAAAGCCTTTTAATAACAGAGAGAAACAATGTGGCATTATGTTGGGGAAACACCACCAACAGGATTCATTACACAACCCATGAGCAAAAAAAACCCACCCCAAGCAAATTGGGACATGCCCCTTTCCTTTTGGTTCTTGAGTCCAATGACCCAAAAGTCTCTGTCCCTTGTCAGGGCAGCCCCAGAGTTTGAAAGTTTATCTGCGGAGCTTTACCTCCCAACCTGGGTGGAGATGGGACGGGGGTAAGAGGCACCTTACATGATCTGAAGCTGACCGCCCCACAGCTCCATAGGCCTTCGCTCCGCCAGCCGCCCCACAAACTCCTTCGCTCAGCTCCGCTTCGCGGCCCACAAGTAGCTCCCGCCGACCCACGAACTGCTCCACGAGCCTGTCCACAAGGCACGCCAGCCGTCCCGCAAACTGCTCCACACTATATCTTCAGGCTCCCCCACTACTTAACACAACGCTCAGTGATTTCAGCTCTTTGGTGAATTCAGCTTGTAGTAGGGGAGCCTCAGTGCTGGTGCACTGTTAGCCCAAAGTGAACTCAGCGCCTGTAACTAGACTTCTAATGAAATCAAAATTAGCTCTGATATTCCACAGTGGAGAGAGGAGGAAGTGCAATTAGCATGTAAGGCCCTCACCAAGGGACCCATGCCACCAAGTATTCATACTTGTCCCCAGCCTCTCTCAATTCACAGAGTTTTGGAACCCATGACCCTTGCCTAGCGAGTGCCACTTAGTTGATGGTGAGTCCCTCCATCATAACAAAAGGCAAAGTACAGTTCCAAGCACAGTTCCCATAATCAGGGTAATAACAATTTATTCTTCCTGCCCCAATAACAGAGACACTGGGGATCCCACAGCAGCCAAAGTGACCATTTGGGCAGCTATGGCCTCATTCTAGGCGGGGTGGGTGTGCCTATGCAAATGAGATCGGCCCCTGAAGTTCTTTTCCACAACTTGCCACACCTCACCACCAGATGTCAGGATGGAGCTCATCCTGACACTGCTTACACGTTCTTCTCCTTGTTTCGGTGCATCCACTGCAGTGGGGTGTGGTCTGTCACGAGGGTAAACCGCCGCCCCAGTAGGTAGAAGCGGAGAGTCTCCATAACCCATTTTACTGCCAGACATTCCTTTTCAACGGCGGCGTACTTTTGTTCCCTGGGGAGGAGTTTCCGGCTGAGGTACAAGATCGGGTGTTCCTCTTCCCCTACCATCTGTGAAAGAACGGTTCCTAGCCCTACTTCTGAGGCATCTGTTTGTAGGATGAATTCCTTCTCGAAGTCTGGGGCTATGAGTACTGGATGGCAGCAAAGGGCTGTCCTTAAATCTGCAAATGCTCCTTCTGCCGCATCAGTCCACTTTACTATCTCGGGGCCCCGTGCCTTTATCAAATCCGTCAATGGCCCTGCTCTTGTGGCGAAATGAGGGATGAATCTCGGATAGTATCCTACTATCCCTACAAATGCTCTGACCTGCTTTTTTCAGACTGGTCAAGGCCAACCTTGTATTGCCTCCACTTTATTTCATTGGGGTTTCACCAAACCTCTCCCTACTACATACCCGAGGTATCTGGCCTCAGCTAGTCCTATCACGCACTTGAGAGGGTTGGTAGTGGGGCCGGCCTTCCACAGGGCGTCTAGCACCGCTTCTACTTTTCTTAGGTGCGTTTCCCAATCTGGGCTATGGATGACTGTGTCGCCTACTTGGCATAGTGTCACAGCAATTTTTCCATAAGTTGTTGGAATATTGCAGGGGCCCCATGGAGTCCGAAAGAGAGGACAGTGTACTGGAACAGGCCATCGGGTGTAGAGAAGGCAGTCTTTTCCTTGGCATTCTTGGCCAGGGGAATTTGCCAATATCGTTTGGTCAGGTCCAGGGTGGTTATGTATCGGGTCTTGCCTAACTGATCAACTAGCTTGTCAATGCGTAGTATCGGATAGGCATCGAATTGGGATACTTCATTCAACTTCCGGAAGTCGTTGCAAAACTCAGGGTGCCATTAGGCTAGGGGTCTAGGATGATAGGGCTGGATCACTGGCTGTGGGATTCTTCAATAACCCCGAGTTCCAGCATCTTCTTCACGTCTGTCCTAATTTCTTCCCTTTTAACTTCCGGTATCCGGTACGGTCTTATCGTCACCCTTACTCCAGGCCTGGTGACAATATGATGTTGGACCAGTGTCGTACGGCCTGGCTGTGTACAGAACACATCCTGGTTCCGTTGGCTCAAATCAATGACCTCTGTTCGTTGTTCTGGGGTTAACTCAGGAGATATCTTCACCTGCCCCTGTGGATCGTCTGTCTGGCGTGGAGCTCCCCGAATGACCAGGCACGTCTCTCGGTCATGCCAGGGCTTCAGTAAGTTGATGTGATAGATTTGCTCTGGCCTTCGGCAGTCTGGTTGTCTGACCTTATAGTCCACCTCCCCAGTGGCTTCCACTATCTCATATGGTCCATGCCAGCAGGCTAGGAGTTTGCTTTCTGCTGTCGGCACTAGCTCCATCACCCGTTCCCCCGGCTGAAATCTCCGTACTTTTGCCTGACGGTTGTAATATGTCCGCTGGGCCTCTTGTGCTTTTTCCAAATGTTCTCATACTATAGGGGTTACTCGAGTTATTCGCTCTCTCATCTGTGTCACGTGCTCAATGACATTCTTTCTAGGGTTGGGTTGTTCTTCCCAATCTTCCTTGGCAATATCTAGTATCCCTCGTGGGTGGTGTCCGTATAGTAGTTCAAAGGGAGAGAAACCAGTGGACACCTGGAGGACTTCCTGTATAGCAAACATTAGATACAGTAGAAGGGCATCCCAGTCTTTTCCATCCTGAGCTACCGCCTTCCGGATTGTACTTTTAAGGGTATGGTTAAACTGCTCGACCAGTCTATCTGTTTGTGGATGGTAGACTGAGGTCCATATGGCCTGGATGCGGAGTAGGGTACATAAGTCTTTCATTAATTTTGACATGAAAGGGGTTCCTTTGTCTGTCAGGATCACCTTAGGGATGAACCTGGAGTTGTTCTTTTGCTATTGCCTTGGATGTGGGGTTTCTTAAAGGAATGGATTCTGGATACTGCGTGGTGTAGTCAAGGATGACTAGTACGTTTTGGTGGCCCCGTGCCGATCCTTCCAGTGGGCCCACTATGTCCATGGCTATCCTCTTATAAGGGACTTCAATAATAGGCAAAGGTACTAACAGGGCCCGCAAGTGAGGTCAGGGGCTATGCAACTGGCATTCAGGGCAGGAGGCACAATAGTGCTGGACCTCTGCATGTATTCCTGGCCAACAAAACCTTCTTAGGAGTCTATCCAGTGTCTTGTCTATTCCTAGATGTCCCCCAAATAGATGACTGTGAGCTACCTCTAGTACTGTCCTTTTGTGTTTCCGTGGGACTAAGGGTTGCTCTACTTCTTCCCCTCATATTTGCGCTATCCTGTACAACAGTTTGCGTTTTAGCATATAATATGGCCTTGGGCCATTGGTCTTTCCTTCCATGGGTACACCATTTACTTCCACTACCTCCTCCCTTACATTTGCATATAGCGGGTCATTGGCTTGGTCCTGCCCGAAATTCTCACGTGCGGTACCAATCTGATCTAATTCCAGGGGGCCTGTTTCTATTCCGTCCCCTGGGTTGCCCACACTTGGACTAGGAACCGCCTCCGAGTACTCACTGGCTGGAATTATCTCCTGGCCTCCTGAACGGGTTCACCTACCAACAAGGAAGGTTTTCTGGTTCTCTGCTAGAATCCTGGTCTTCAATCTTTTATCGGCCCTGCTTTCCCACCTAGACTTTCAGGGTTTTCTGGGGGATGAGAATAACTCTGGGGCAAATTTGGCAAACATTGGGGTGAGGCTATCTGTAGGTGCCTCCGTCTGAACCCGGAGGTTGCTACCCTCCCCTGGCTCTATTGGGGGGAATAAGCTCTCAAACCCGGGGAAGTCCCTACTAATTAAGACAGGGTAGGGGAGCCTGGGGACCACCCCTGCATTCACCCTGGTAGTATACCCCTGGATCTCAATCCATACTGGGATTGTGAGGTAGAAATTTACGGTGCCATGAATGCACATTACCCCTGTGTTTTTGGCCTGGGTTAGTTGGTCTTGCCCCACCAACTTCCCCGAGACCAGAGTGACAGCACTCCCGGAATCTATTAATGCTATAGTCTCAATACCATTCATATTTACTGATCTGGTATACCCATGTGAGGTCATTGCGACCCCTACCAGGCCGATTAGGCCACATTGCTCCCCGTGATCCTCCAGATTACATTGTATAGGCTCTTCCCTGTTGGGACATTGGGCTGCTATATGCCCCAATTTCCCACACTCGTAATGCTGCCCCCTTATTCTGGTTGCCACCCTCTGCCTGGGGTTATTTGGCCAGCCCCCCCCGTTCCCAAACCCCCAGGTCCCTTCTTGGCCTCAGCCCATTCCTTAGTGTCTTTCCTCCCAGTTATGATTCTCCTGGAGTTCTCGATAGTCTGGGGCCTTGGATTTGGGACTGGCTTCCTGGTTTGCCATGTCTCACCCCCTGGGGTCTGGAACAGGTCGCGGGCTGCTAGCTGTCTTTCCACAAGGGAGACCAACTCATCATGGGTGGAGGGGTCATTCTGGCCAACCCAAGCCTGGAGGCCTGGTGGTAGCCCCCCCACATACTGGTCCAGTACCTGGAGCTCCATCATCTTCTCAGAGCTGAGGGCCTCAGGGCACAGCCATTTCCAGGTCAGGTGGATCAGGTTAAACAATTGTGATCGGGGCGTCTTGTCCTCTGTATACTGCCACTCATGGAACCTCTGGGCTCACAATGCTGTCGTTACTCCGGGTCCCAGCCCAGGGGCCCTAGGGATAGCAGTAAACCACCAGAACTAGCGGTCCTTCCCCTGGGCTACTTCCCTTTCCTGCCCTCCCTCTGCACAAACCAGGTGTCCCTTTACCTAGGGTCTTGGGCTTCTTAGCCCACTGCAGTACTTCTCCAAACTCTCCTCTGCTTCCCTCCAAACTGCTCTCTGCTCCAACACCAATCCACTCTGCTTCAACTCCTTCTCTTGTCTGAATGAAGCAGGGGGGTTTTATCATGTGACTGGCTTCAGGTGCTTTAATTGGCTTCAAGTGCTTTAATTAATTTATAGCAAACTTTCTTCCCTTCTAACACTCTCCTGCTGCCCTCTGGCCTGGGCTTTCCTTGCTTTTTGCCCCGGCTTTAGTTCCCCCCGCCCCCGACCGGGCCAGACGCTTTTTCTTCATTTTGTTTTTTTGCTGGTTTTTTTTGCTGCCGTTCGAGTGCTGGTCGGCTGCCAGCTTGCCTGCCAGCCCCCACACACCTGCCCTCAGATGCTGCTATTGCTTCAGCTGCAACCCCCGGAGGAGGGGGGGAGGACTGGTGATCCGCTCCCCGGAGGAGGGGAGTGGACACCCCCAGACCCAACCGTTTTGCTGTTCGTTTGTGGATCCGTAATTAATCGTCTTCTTATCTTTGCTTGGCATTTTTGGAATGCTCCACAAAGACTGGGAGAGAAGACAGCTGACGGAGACATCGCCCGGGGAAGCTACAAATCATCGTGGAGGGGGCCGTAAGACTGAGTAACTTTTGAACTGTACTCTCGTGTGGGAGGAGTTTGACTGTGTTTTAACTGCGTTTGTAGGGGCACAGGGGGTGTGGCACGGAGCTGCCCCCTGATCCATCGGTGACCCCCCCCCAACACTACTACAACCGTCACGGCCCCCCCGCCGTCCGTCCCTGCTGGCAACCTGCCGTCTGCCTCTAGCCTCAACTGATTGCTTTGAATTCCATCATCCGGACCAGACACAACAGCCGACCAAACGAGACTCTTTAGATAAATGTGCGTGGGTCCGCGTCCCCCCCCCCGGACTGCCCACCCCACAGTTTGCCCCTACTACCTGACCCCAACTCCTGTTTCCTTCCTCTGTCCAGTCCAACCCATTTGCCCCTCCCCCGGTTAATCTGCTTCCCCCATCCCCCCTCCTCCTTCTGGTGTCTCCCCGTCTTGCCCTGCTCACGATGGCGGGGAATGAGAGGGGTGAGGCCCCGCTAACAATGTCAGTTGCCCCTCCCGCACCTACCCCCCTGCCCAACCCCCAAGCCCCCCTCCCCACCACTGCTGCCAAAACACCTGCCACCGCCCCCGCTGGGGCATCGGCAGCTGGAGGCACCGGGGCGACTATTACCGGTGCTACGCCCACCGCCCCCCCAGATTCTAGGAAAGCCCCCCCAGTTAGCCGGAAAGGCCAGGGTGCGAAGAAGGGGAAGGGCCTCGCCACAACCACCCAGCCCTCCATGGCAGAGGCTGTCCCCACCGCTGTGGCCTTGTCATTGACCATGGCATCCCTCCTCGCTGTTCCCTCCACCAGCTCTGCAAGCATCCCTCCCCCGGCCCCCAGGGCGTATGCCCGTGTGGTGGCAGCCCCCCGCCTGCCTGCCGCCTCGTCATCTCGCCCACCCACCGCCTCCGCTACCATCAATAGCGGCTGGGGCCCCTTTCCCACCATGACCAGGAAGCACGGCGTCCGTTGCCTCCTGGTGCCCGCCTCGCCCCACGTGGAGACATACGTGCAGGCGTTGGCGAGGGTGGTGGGACCCATGGCTATTGTGGTGGCCTCCAAAATGTACGGAAAGGTCGTCTTTTTCTTAGCATTGGAGGCTGCCGCCGAGGAGGCGGTGGAGAAGGGCCTGGCGGTGGGGGGCGGTGTTTGTCCCCCTGGAGCCGCTGGAAGACCTGGGCGTCCGCCTAATTCTGACCTCTGTCCCTCCTTTTGTACCCAATGCAGCCCTGTTACCCGCTCTCTCCACCCTGGGGAAACCCGTTTCTGTCATCAGCCCTCTCGCGTTGGGCTGCAAGGACCCCACCCTCCGTCACGTCCTTTCGTTCCGCCGGCAAGTGCAGTTTCTACCGCCGCCGGTGGCACGTGATGGAGAGGCGCTTGAGGGGTCCTTCCTAGTCCCCTATCAGGGAGCCCGCTATCGGGTCTACTATTCCACAGGAGAGGCCCGGTGCTACCTCTGCCGATCAGCGGGGCATGTCCGAAGAGACTGCCCCTTGGCCCGGCGGGGAGGGGCACCCGAGACCCCCGAGACCCGGCAGGACATCGGCTCCATCGTTGCCAACACCCCTGGCTGCCCAACATCTGAAACCACCTCTCCTCCTGCTCGATCCACCGCTGCTCCTGCCCGGGTCCAAGAGACACCTCTCCTACAATGCCCAGACGAGCGAGGGAGCCCCGCCCTTGCTGTTAAGAATCTAGTAGAGCCTATGGAGGAGGGTGCAGCAAAGATATTACCGAGCATAGGAGAGGGCCCACCCCAAGGAGAACCACCCCCCCCTTATGCTGCCTCACCGTTACCCCCCCGAGCCCCTGAACCATCGTTTCTGCCCCCGACACGACCCCTGCTAACCCGCCCCCAGACGATGCTATGGAGGGGTGGACCTTAGTCCAGGGGAAGCGAGGCAAGCGGAAGGTTCGAGCTCTGCTGCACCCATCCGATGCAGAGGCCCCCCGGAAGACCAGGAAGGGAGGCACTGACACAGCCTTCTGCTATGCCCACGAGAGAGATCCATCCGCCGGTGTCAGGAGGGGAGACAAAATAGCACTGGAAGGTAGAATCTCCCCTCCACGGGAGACCCTCCCCTCCAAGACCCCTGAGGAAGCCCCTTCTGCCCGAATATTACCCGAACCCCCCGCGAACCCCGAAGCGACCGTCGTAGTGGGCACCAGAGGGGAGTCCCCCGGGGTGGCAGAAGACGACCTTTCCTCCATGTATGAGGAGATCGAGGCCCTAGGTTTGACCCCGGTCACCCAGGGAGAGAATGACCTACTGCCGGCTGGCCTCGATCTGGGCAACCTTACCCCAGTCCCCCTTTCCCCATGCTCCCTCCCCCTAATCGCCTTCCCAGGCGGGCACCCTACAGAAGGTGGTCCACCACCTGAAGCCATGGCTGCCAAATCCACCACAGAGCCTGTGCCTAGCATCACTGGTAGCCCCCCCCCACCCCCTTAACCCTCGAATCTGTTCGGGAGGCACCACCTCTTAGCTGCTTGCCTCCCGAAGCCCAGAGCCTCGCCTCTGCCCCCGCCCCACCCCCACCCCGTCCCTGCCCAATCCACCTCCTCCTGCAATGCTATTGCCGCCCCGGGGTTATTTCTTTCCCGTTTTTTGCGGCTCCCCCCCAAGGAGTAGTCTTTGCATTTTCCTGCCGCGACCCATTAGGAGCTGCAATTTTCCCTCCGCCATCCTCTTTTACCCCAAGGCTTGAGACGGACCTAATAACTTTAGCCTGTCAGACGTCCCGTCGGTGGTCTGCACCCTGCCTGCCCGCCTCAGCGGACCACAAGGCTGCACCAAGAGGCCCACCAGGGAATAACCCGGAAATCGCAACCCCACCCCCCCATGAGCTGCGAAAAGCGTTGCGATAGTTTTTAGAAGACATCCGTGGCTCCCGCAACAGGGTACAGCTAGCTCTCCAGCTATGAGGGGACTTTGATCAAATCCTCCAGGCCACAAGGGCCCTTATAAAGGAGGGTAAAGGGAAAGGAAGGCACGGTGCTGCGGCCTACGGGCGGGCCCGCAGCTTCCGTGACGATTTACTCACTTACGGGATGGGTCACGGATTGTTGCACGACCCGCCGGGGGTTGCGAACACCCCCGCCAACAAGGAATCCCCACCCCCCCAGCCCTCCGCATGATGCCCCTCATTATTGCAACTTTGAACACCAGGAGCTGTAGGATGGCTCTCCGCAGGTCCCAGGTGCTCTCTTATCTTCAGGAAGGGGGGTACTCTGTGGTTTTCCTGCAGGAGACCCATACGGATCCGACCGCCGAGGACAGCTGGCGGCTGGAGTGGGGGGACGGGGTCTACTTCAGCCACTTCACGATTCAAAAGCTGGAGTGGTGACCCTGTTCTCCCCCAACCTATGGCCCGAGGTGCTAGGGGTCACTGAGGCTGTGCCGGGCCACCTGCTGCATCTCTGAGTCCATATGGAGGGGCTCGTGGTCAACCTCGTTAACATCTATGCCCCGACAACGAGCCCGAAGCGGCCGCAATTCTATCAGTGGGTGTCCGACTTCCTCGGCACCTTAGATTCTCATGAGACACCATCCTCGAGGAACAGGGCCGCTCAGGGGTCACACCACATCGGTTGGACCGTATTTATTTATCCCGTTTCCATCTTTCACTCCTCCAACATTCGGCTGGCCCCATTCTCCGACCATCATCTAGCCACCATAACAGCCTCCCTCCATGCAGAGAGGCCGGGACCGGCCTACTGGCACTTTAATAACAGCCTGTTGGAGGATGAGGGCTTCGTGACGTCCTTCTGGGAGTTTTGGCTGGCCTGGCAAGAGCAGCGGTGTGCCTTTCCCTCGGCGCGGCGATGGTGGGATCTAGGGAAGGTGCACGCCAAGCTCTTCTGCCGTGACTACAACCGGGACACCAGCTGACGGAGAAATGCAGCGATAGAGCAGTTGGAACGGGAGGTCTTAGAGATGGAGAGGAGTCTGGCTGCCAGCCCCAAGGACCCGTTCCTCTGCGGAGTGTGCTGGGAGAAGCAGGAGGAGCTCCGGGCCCTCGAGGACCATTGGGCCCAAGGTGCCCTTGTTCGATCCCGCATCCGCCTCCTTCGGGAGATGGATCGCGGCTCCCGTTTCTTCTACGCCCTGGAGAAAACGAGGGGGGCCAAGAAACACGTCACCTGCCTTCTAGCAGAAGACAGCGCCCCCCTCATGGATCCGGTGGAGATGTGTGGGAGGGCCCGTGACTTCTACACAAGCCTTTTCTCCCCGGATCCGACTGATCCTGGCGCTTGCAGGGTGCTCTGGGAGGAACTCCCCACGGTCAGCGTGGGCGACCGAGACCGACTAGAGCTGCCTCTCACCCTGGCCGAGTTCTCGGAAGCCCTCCATCGTATGCCCACCAATAAATCTCCGGGCATGGACGGGTTGACCGTGGAGTTCTACCGCGCGTTCTGGGACATTCTTGGCCCAGACCTAACCACTGTCTGGGCTGAGTCTTTGCAGGGCGGGGTCCTCCCTCTTTCGTGCAGGCAAGCGGTGCTCGCCTTGTTGCCAAAGAAGGGGGACCTCCGCGATTTACGAAATTGGCATCCCGTCTTGCTCCTTAGCACGGATTACAAAATCGTAGCGAAAGCAATCTCGCTGCAGCTAGGGTCCGTGATGGCGGACGTGATCCACCCAGACCAGACCTATACTGTCCCAGGTCACAGCATTTTTGACAACCTATTTCTAGTCCAAGATCTTTTGGAACTCGGGAGTAGAGACGGTCTGTCGTTCGCCCTCCTGTCTCTTGATCAGGAGAAGGCGTTCGATAGAGTGGACCATGGGTACCTCCTGGGCACTCTGCAGGCGTTTGGATTCGGACCTCAGTTTGTGAGTTTTCTCCAGGTGCTGTATGCTTCTGCGGAGTGTCTGGTTAGGTTCAACTGGACCCTGACCGAACCGGTCAGCTTCGGGCGAGGAGTACGGCAGGGGTGCCCCCTCTTGGGCCAGCTGTACGCTCTGGCGATTGAGCCCTTCCTCTGTCTCCTCCGCAGGAGGTTGACGGGGCTGGTGCTGCGGGAGCCGGAGCTGCAGCTGGTCCTGTCGGCGTACGCCGATGACATGCTCCTCGTGGTCCAGGACCCGGGCGACTTGGCGCGGGTGGAGGCTTGCCAGGCCATCTATTCGGCAGCCTCCTCCGCCTGAGTCAACTGGGTCAAGAGCTCTGGCTTGGCGGTGGGGGACTGGCGACAGGTGAGCTCCCTCCCACCCACGCTTCAGACCATCCGGTGGAGCGTGGGCCCACTGCTCTACCTATGTGTTTACCTTTCTGCCACGCACCCTGCTCCACCGGAGAACTGGCAAAATTTAGAAGGCGGGGTGATAGGGCAGCTCCGGAAATGGATGAGGCTACTCCGATGTCTCTCCCTCCGAGGGAGAGCACTGGTGCTTAACCAACTTGTCCTGTCCACGCTCTGGTACCGGCTCAACACCCTGGTCCCGGCCCCGGGTTTCCTAACCGACCTCCGGACATCGATTCTAGAGTTCTTTTGGTCAGGAATGCACTGGGCCCCTGTTGGGGTTCTTCATCTACCCCTGAAGGAAGGAGGGCAGGGCCTGAAGTGTCTGCACACTCAGGTCTGTGTCTTCCACCTCCAGGCCCTGCAGAGGCTCCTTTATGGTGCAGGCAGTTCGACGTGGAGTATATTGGCGCACGCCTTCCTGCGCCGCTTCCAAGGGCTCCGATATGACCAGCAGCTCTTTTATCTCTGTCCGAGAGGTTTTCCGCGAGACCTCTCCAGGCTGCTGGTCTTCTGCCAGGACCTCCTCCGGACCTGGAAACTATTTTCAACGTCCAGGTCCGTGGTGGCCACCATGGGAGCAGATCTGCTCGCGGAGCCCCTGCTACACAACCCCCAGCTCCGTGTGCAGGCAGCGGAGTCCTGTTCGGTGCGCCAGAGTTTGGTTCTGGCGGAAGTCATGAGAATTGGAGACCTCCTGGACTACGACCGAGGAGACTGGCTGGATTCCCTGACGCTCGCTGGGCGCATGGGGCTCTCCAGACCTCGTACCACCCCCCCCGGCGCATACTTCAGGAGGAGAAGGCCACCTTGACGCCCGCTGCTCGGGCTTATCTCAACCGAGCCCTGCGCGAGGTCGCATCCCGCCCACCCTCTACCCCAGGCCTGCCGGACCTTTCAATTGGGCCCCTACCCCGTAGATCCCAACAAACCCCTCACCCTTTCACTGCGAGCCAGCTGCATGAACTGCAGCCAGTCAGCTTCCAAATCGTGCCACGGAAATATTTATACACACTCACACTTCACACCCTCCACTCTCACACCCTGGTGTCCCACCCCGATACAAAGTGGCAGGACCTCCTGCCACCTTTGGAGGGTGAGCAACCCCGGTGGGCCAGCCTGTATTCCACCTTGGTCCCGAGGCCCGTCGGGGACATTAGTTGGTGGCTCCTTCACGGAGCTGTGAGCACGGGCGTGTTTTTGACACGGTTCACCCCCATCCCGGATACTTGCCCTTTTTGCAACGTGAGGGAAACCCTGGCACACGTATATTTGGAGTGTGCCAGGCTGCAGCCCCTTTTCCGGCTCCTCACGAATATTTTATTATGCTTTTGGCTACACTTTTTCCCTCACCTTTTTATTTACACACTCCCCATCCATGGCCCTACAAAATCGCGAGATCTCCTGGTTAACCTCCTCCTAGCCCTAGCTAAAACAGCCATTTATAAAACCAGAGAGAGGAGGTTGGCTAATGAAGTGTCCTGTGATTGTAGGGCTGTTTTCTGATCCTCAGTACATTCACGTATCCGGGTGGAGTTCCTCTGGGCGGCGTCCACCAACTCCCTTGACGCCTTTGAGGAGCAGTGGGCGCTGTCTGAGGTTCTCTGCTCGGTGACCCCGTCCGGTTCCCTCCGTCTGACCCTTTGATTGAGGGGAAGAGCGAGAGACCCCAGCCCCAGCTGTTGCTGCTGTGGATACCATCATTACTGTCACCTAGGAGGGGTCCTATCACACGTGGCGTACATCCCCCCCACCCCCAAACCGCCCACCCGGCAGCCGTGCCCATGTTGTCGGGCACTCTCAGGAGAGGAATAATCGGTGACACTGGGTGTGGCACTAGGTAACTCGAGGGGGTGGAAGACCACGAGTGTCGAGGAAGCCCCCCCGCTCTGGGCCCAGGCTAGCCTGAACGTTTCTCCCTCCTGAAGGCTGCTGTGTTATACCTTGTGTTTGCTTTTGTTGCATAGTTTTGCTTTATCCTTTTTGGTGATTCCTTATAAGTGTTACACAAATAAAATTCTTTCCTGCTTCAAAAAAAAAAAACCACTCTCCTGCTGCCCTCTGGCTATGCTGTATCACACTGTGAAACCTTAACGTTATATTAGCAAAGGGGTCAGGTTGGTATTTTTTAACTTTTATTAGAATAGCATCGAAGACACAAGTTGATCAGGCAAATTTTGCAGGCTTTACATAGGAAAATGAGTGGCCCAGCTGTTTAAAACCAGGAGAGCATGGTGGAGTGGGCAGAAAGGAAGAACTGTGCATTATTGAGGTGTGTAGTTTGTGTGAGATTTAGTGTACTGTCCTTGATACGTCTGTCTCTGCCATGTGGGTATTGCTGTGTGTTTTATTGAATGTTGTATCTGTGCATTATGCAATGTGTCTTTGGGACTTGTGTATTTGTGATGAATACAGCATTTTGGTGCAACTTACAAGTGGGTTGTGCAGTATGTGATATGGGATGTGTGTGTGCGTTGGGAGAGGGAGTGGAAGGAAATGCATTCTCCAGGAGAAATGATAATTTATCATATGGCTCTGACACCTGGAGCTGTTCAAGGTCAAGGACTGCAGAATGTCCATAACTAAGAATCCTCACAGATAGGGTACACAGTGCATCAAGAGCTTGATAAATGGTCTTACACCTGGTCAAGCTCAGATACGTAGACTGAGAAAACAGCATTCAGGTCTCCCATTCACCCATGACCAGGACATCAAGCACAGCCAGCCCTACAGAATCTGAATTCCCACCTTTCCATATTATCTTGCTTTTCTCTCTCTCTTCCTAATTCTCTGTCTGGAGCCTTTTCTTGTCTCTCTCCCCTTCCCTTTTTGTGTTTCTACCCCCTTCTTGCCTTTCCTTCCTCATTTCCCCCATCTCTGTCTTCCTTTGATCTCTCCTTATAGATATCTTAGGGCCTGATCCAAACCCCTTCAAAGTCAGCAGAAAGACTCCTTTGAACTCCTTGGCTCCATTGACTTCAAAGAGCTGCTCATAAAGCAGTTCTGAGAGGGTGGGTGCCCAAATGACCCTGAGTGAGCAGGGGCCTGGGCACAGCCCCAGACACCATGTGTGATTGGACTGCCTATATGTAGTGAAGCAGCAAGGTAAAAACAATGTGTGGCATAGAAGTGGCCAGTGCGGAGCATGTGGTGCCAGGGATAGAGTAATAACGGTGATGCACTGTTAGAAGGTCCCTTCGCCTTTGTCAGTGTATGTGTGACAGCTGCCAACTTGGCCAACACACCATAGACCTCCAGAGCTAAAATAATGAGCTGTTATAGCTTGAGCTACAGAGCCAGGCTCTCTAGCTGTGGCTATAAAAAAAGTCCTATCCTCTGCAAGTCACACACAGTGGGACACCTGTAACACACATTAACCAGTAGGTTACATTTGCACCGCACTGCCCTGTGACTGGCAAAATAAAGATCAAACCCTGCCAGCATACTAACTGTGTTGTATTCACTGAGCTGGCACCCTCTTTCGTGGGAGCCTCATGCAGGCTCTCCCAAAGAGGCCTGGATCCCAGTGCCCAGCACTCTTCATGCCAGGCAGAGAACTCACCCTCTGCAGTTGAGAGCACACACCTACACAAAAGTTTTGTGGAAAGTGCTGTTTTTTCTTGGCAGTTTTTGATTTTTCACTGGAAAACCAAAAACCTGAAAAAAATAATTTTTTGGTTAAAAAATTGACAATTTTATCTTTTTTTGGCAGAAAATTTTCAGTTTTTGTATTTTCTACAATAAGTTGACATTTTCAGAGGGGGAGGGAGAGCATCATTTTCTGACCAGCTGTAGGAATGTGTTGATGTGCTCTCATTCCAATGGGATAGGCACACATACCATAAACCCCTCCCTATCCTTGGCACTATAACCGGACCCCTCGTTGGTAGTCTCAGCAAGAAAGACAATAGAAACAACGTCCACCTTTTGAGGTGGTCCCTCCTATTTGTGGTTGAGGTTTAGGTTCTGCGACTTACAATGTGCAGGTTAGACCAGATGATCATGATGGTCCCTTCAGACCTTAAAGTCTATGGGTATGTCTACACTACGAAATTAGGTCGAATTTATAGAAGTCGGTTTTTTAGAAATCATTTTTATATAGTCGATTGTGTGTGTTCCAACACAAAATGCTTTAAGTGCATTAAGTGCATTAACTCGGCGGAGTGCTTCCACACTACTGAGGCAAGCGTCGACTTCCGGAGTGTTGCACTGTGGGTAGCTATCCCACAGTTTCTGCAGTCTCCGCCACCCATTGGAATTCTGGGTTGAGATCCCAATGCCTAATGGGGCAAAAACATTGTCACAGGTGGTTCTGGGTACATGTTGTCAGGCCCTCCTTCCCTCTGTGAAAGCAAAGGCAGACAATTGTTTTGCGCCTTTTTTCCTGAGTTACCTGTGCAGACGCCATACCACGGCAAGCATGGAGCCCGCTCACCTCACTGTCACCGTTGGGCTCCTGGGTGCTGGCAGACACGGAACTGCATTGCTACACAGTACCAATGTACCAATGTTCTGTATTGCCTTGTGGCAGCAGATGGTGCAATAGGCCTGATAACCATCGTTGTCATGTCCGAGGTGCTCCTGGCCGCCTTGGTAAGGTTGGTTAGGAGCGCCTGGGCAGACATGGGTACAGGGACTAAAATAGGAGTGACTCGACCAGGTCATTCTCTTTAGTCCTGCTAGCAGTCCTATTGTACCATCTTCTGGTGAGCAGGCAGGAGATGAGGATGGCTAACAGTCCTATTGCACCATCTTCTGCCCACCAAAGATGTAAAAGATAAATGGAGTGGATCAAAACAAGAAATACACCAGATTTGTTTTGTATTCATTTGCTCCCTCCCTCCCACCCTCTGTGAAATCAATGGCTGACAATCGTTTTGGTGAGGTCTGTCGGGGCACCTTGAAAAGTTTAATGGAGATTCAGTCCTGCCTGAAATACCGGTGGGAGCGATAGCTCAGTGGGTTGAGCATTGGGTTGAGCAGTGGCCTGCTAAACCTAGGGTTTTGAGTTCAATCCTTGATGGGGCCACCCCCTTTGTTGATTTTAATTCCCTGTAAGCCATGTCATCAGTCGCCCCTCTCTCTGTCAGAGCAACGGCAGACAATTGTTCCGCGCCTTTTTTCTGTGCATATGCCACACCACGGCAAGTATGGAACCCGCTCAGATCACTTTGGCAATTAGGAGCACATTAAACACTACACGCATTATCCAGCAGTATATGCAGCACCAGACTCTGGCAAAGTGAATCTGGGCGAGTAGGCGATGTCAGTTCAGTGACAAGAGTGATGAGGACATGGACACAAACTTCTCTCAAAGCACAGGCCCTGGCAATGTGGGCATCATGGTATTAATGGGGCAGGTTCATGCGGTGGAATGCCAATTCAGGGCCCGGGAAACAAGCACAGACTGGTGGGACCGCATAGTGTTGCGGGTCTGGGATGATTCCTGGTGGCTGTGAAACTTTCGCATGCTTAAGGGCACTTTCATGGAACTTTGTGACTTGCTTTCCCCTGCCCTGAGGCGCAAGAATACCAAGATGAGAGCAGCCCTCACAGTTGAGAAGTGAGTGGCAATAGCCTTGTGGAAGCTTGCAATGCCAGACGGCTACCGGTTAGTCGGGAATCAGTTTGGAGTGGGCAAATCTACTGTGGGGGCTGCTGTGATGTAAGTAGCCAACGCAATCAAAGATCTGCTGATATCAAGGGTTGTGACCCTGGGAAACGTGCAGGTCATAGTGGATGGCTTTGCAGCAATAGGATTCCCTAACTGTGGTGAGGCCATAGACGGAACCCATATCCCTATCTTGGCACCGGAGCACCAAGCCGGCGAGTACATAAACCACAAGGGGTACTTTTCAATAGTGCTGCAAGCACTGGTGGATCACAAGGGACGTTTCACCAACATCAACATGGGATGGCCGGGAAAGGTACATGACGCTCGCATCTTCAGGAACTCTGGTCTGTTTCAAAAGCTGCAGGAAGGGACTTTCTTCCCAGACCAGAAAATAACTGTTGGGGATGTTGAAATGCCTATAGTTTTCCTTGGGGACCCAGCCTATCCGTTAATGCCATGGCTTATGAAGCCATACACAGGCAGCCTGGACAGTAGTCAGGAGCTGTTCAACTACAGGCTGAGCAAGTGCAGAATGGTGGAAGAATGTGCATTTGGATGTTTAAAAGTGCGCTGGCGCAGTTTACTGACTTTGTTAGACCTCAGCGAAACCAATATTCACACTTGCTGTGTGCTCCACAATATCTGTGAGAGTAAGGGGGAAGACGTTTATGGCAGGGTGGGAGGTTGAGGCAAATCTCCTGGCCTCTGATTATGCGCAGCCAGACACCAGGGTGGTTAGAAGAGCACAGGAGGATGCAGTGTGCATCAGAGAAGCTTTGAAAACCAGTTTCATGACTGGCCAGGCTACAGTGTGAAAGTTCTGTTTGTTTCTCCTTGATGAGCCCCCCCCCCCCCGCCCTTGGTTCATTCTACTTCCCTGTAAGCTAACCACCCTCCCCACCTTCCTTCCATCACCACTTGCAGAGGCAATAAAGTCATTGTTGCTTCACATTCATGCATACTTTATTCATTCATCACACAAATAGGGGGATAACTGCAAAGGTAGCCTGGGAGGGTTGGTGAAGGAGGGAAGCACCAGGAGGCGGTGGAGGAGGGAAGGACAAGGCCACACAGCACTTTAAAAGTTAAAACTTTAAAACTTATTGAATGCCAGCCTTCTGTTGCTTGGGCAATCCTCTGGGTGGAGCGGCTGGGTGGCCGGAGGCCCCCCACCGCGTTCTTGGGCATCTGGGTGAGGAGGCTATGGAACTTTGGGAGGAGGGCGGTTGGTTACATAGGGGCTGCAGCGGGGGTCTGTGCTCCTGCTGCCTTTCCTGCAGCTCAGCCATACGCTGGAGCATATTAGTTTGATCCTCCAGTAGCCTCAGCATTGAATCCTGCCTCCTCTCATCATGCTGCTGCCACCTTTCAGCTTCAGTCCGCCACCTCTCCTCCCGGTCAGTTTGTGCTTTCCTGCACTCTGACATTGCCTGCCTCCACACATTTGTCTGTGCTCTGTCAGTGTGGGAGGACAGCATGAGCTCAGAGAACATTTCATCGTGAGCGCATTTTTTTCCATCTTCTAATCTTCTCTAGCCTCTGGGAAGGAGACGATCCTGTGATCCTTGAAACACATGCAGCTGGTGGAGAAAAAAAAAGGGGACAGTGGTCTTTTAAAAAAAAAAAGACATTTTATAGAACAATGGGTACACTCTTTCATGGTAAACCTTGCTGTTAACATTACATACATAGCACATGTGCTTTCGTTACAAGGTCGCATTTTGCCTTCCCCCACCATGTGGCTAACCCCTCACCTCTCCCCCCTCCCTGTAGCTAACAGCGGGGAACATTTCTGTTCAGCCACAGGCAAACAGCCCAGCAGGAATGGCCACCTCTGAATGTCTCCTTAAGAAAAGCACCCTATTTCAACCAGGTGACCATGAATGATATCACTCTCCTAAGGATAACACAGAGGGATAAACAACGGATGTTGTTTGAACGCCAGCAAACATACACTGCCATACTTTGTTCTGCAATGATTCCTGACTAAGTGCTACTGGCCTGGCATGGCAAAGTGTCCTACCATGGTGGATGGAATAAGGCTGCCCTCCCCAGAAACCTTTTGCAAAGGCTTTGGAAGTACATCCAGGAGACCTTTATGGAGATGTCCCTGGAGGATTTCCGCTCCATCCCCAGACGAATTAACAGACTTTTCCAGTAGCTGTACTGGCCGCGGATGCCAGGGCAAATTAATCATTAAACATGCTTACTTTTAAACCATGTATACTATTTAAAAAAGGTACACTCACCAAAGGTCCCTTCTCTGCCTGGCAGGTCTGGGGGGCAGCCTTGGGTGGGTTCGGAGGGTACTGGCTCCAGGGTGAGAAACAGTTTCTGGCTGTCGGGAAAACCGGTTTCTCCACTTGCTTGCTGTGAGCTATCTTCCTCATCCCCAAAACCTGATTCCATGTTGCCTCCATCTCCATTGAAGGAGCCAAACAACACGGCTGGGGTAGTGGTGGCTGAACCCCCTAAAATGGCATGCAGCTCATCATAGAAGCAGCATGTTTGGGGCTCTGACCCGGAGCAGCTGTTTGCCTCTCTAATTTTCTGGTAGGCCTGCCTCAGCTCCTTTAGTTCCACGTGGCACTGCTTTGGGTCCCTGTTATGGGCTCTGTCCTTCATGCCCTGGGAGATTTTGACAAAGGTTTATGGCATTTTGAAAACTGGAACGGAGTTCCGATAGCAGGGATTCCTCTCCCCATACAGCGATCAGATCCCATAACTCCTGTTCGGTCCATACTGGAGCTCTTTTGCGATTCTGGGACTCTATCATGGTCACCTCTGCTGATGAGCTCTGCGTGGTCACCTCTGCACTCACCTGCAGCTTGCCACGCTGGCCAAACAGGAAATGAAATTCAAAAGTTGGAGGGCCTTTTCCTGTCTACCTGGCCAGTGCATCTGAGTTGAGAGTGCTGTCCAGAGCAGTCACAATGGAGCACTCTCGGATAGCTCCCAGAGGCCAATACCCTCTAATTGTGTCCACAGTACCCCAAATTCAACCTGGCAAGTCCGATTTCAGCGCTAATCCTCTTGTCGGGGGTGGAGTAAGGAAATCGATTTTAAGAGCCCTTTAAGTTGGAAAAAAAGGGCTTAGGTCATGTGGACAGGGTCAGGCTTAAATTGATTGAACGCTGCTAAATTCGACCTCAACTCCTAGTGTAGACCAGGGCGATGAGGCATATTTGCAGCATGGTCTGCATCTGAAGCACCCTGTAGATACTCTCTTTTGAGGCCTAGGCCTAGCGGCCTTTCACCAGAATTTATTCATTGGGGATGGGGGAAGGTACTGAAATACATCTTGTCCCTGAGATATGTTATGATGTTTCTTTCTCTTTCTTCTCCTGTCCCATTTCCACTGAATGCTGGCACTGTGTGCTATCCTGATCTCACTGACTTTTAGATGCCCAATAGCAGAAGCTGTATTTGGATGGCAAAAGATTTCTAAATGAAAGAGAGTCTATGTATTGACTAAATTTTTCCCAGATGGCCAAATGATGCAAACTAGGGAGCAGAGATCCTATAGAGATATCTACAACTTTGAAATGGCACTAGATCAAAGCACACTAAGGAACTGTTAGTATGCGTTAGCTAGGTCCACAAGCACAGTTAGTGTGAAGCAGGCAATTGTGGGGGTAACCATCTTGCCACAATCTAAATATTCATGTAAACAAGCTCCAAATCTAGGCTGGGTGCAACAGCTATAGAAGAGACTGTGTGAGCATTCCCACTCATCAACTCTGCTACCAGTGACTCATAAGTTTCCAAAATGATGAACTCCCAGGCTGATACTTTGTAGACTTAGCCTCTTACCCAAGGGCAGATTTTTAATGTTTTTATTTTTATATTTGAAAGCTTGTACAAACAAGGTTTCAACTGTTTTAGATACTGGGACTGGAGGAACATTACTATTATTTGAAGAAATAATTATGTCTTTTTGAACTGTGCTTGTGATGACATGGCTGGGGGTGGAGAATTTAAAGGGAAATGGGCACTCAGATTTTATGCTGAGAAGGGCCATGTGCCTACCCACCTAGATAGAAATAGGTTGCATAGAATAATACCTTTGATCATGCTGAAATAAATTGGGGTTGATTTGGCTAAGGCATGTGCCTTTGAAAATAACACTTGGTCCATGCAGAGTGCAAGCGGCCAGTATTTTAGCACTGCACGTGGGTTCTGAATGAGGAAGGGTTCCATAAAAGCCTTTATTTTAACTGTATGCTCAGGGTCCATGGAGGGCCTGAGCTGAAGCCCATTAAAGTCAATAAAAAGACTATAGGCTTCAGAACAGCCTCTTAATTAAGTCTCTAAAAGGGCCCTTTTCTCTCAGTGATTATGCACTATGTATATACATTTCTCCCCGTTACTGTTACCAATTTGTATTGTTGTTGTGTCTACAGACCTAATCTGAGAACAGGGCCTCGTTGTGCTAGGCACTGTACAAATGGATAGCAAGAGACAGTGTCTGGTCTGAAGAGCTTGGAATCAAAACAGGGTAACAGAGCTAAGAATAGAGTACAGGTTGTCCGAGTCCCTGTGCTGTGCTGGTCCACTAGACCACCCAAACTCTTCCCCACACCGAGTGCTAGACAGTCAAAGACGATACAACACGTACATTTAAGGCTGTGGAAGAAAATAGTCTATGACATGCTGTTGTATTAGTTGAACAATACAGTAACAATGTAATTACACACTATATCACAATTGTAGGCATGGGCAACTTTAACCTGACTTTTCCGTGCTTACCTGTGCAATCTTCATATAATTTCTTTTGGGGGTAAATATTCTCTCTTGTACATAATTTATTGGAGAAAGGATGATCTTAAGGTTAAAGTATAGGACTCCTGGTGTCTATTTCAAAATCTGCCATAATAATAGTAATTGACTAGAATAATAATATACTCTGGTAACACCCCAGATGCTGCACAAAACATAAGAAGAGCTTACAATCTTACTGAAGACAAGGAATGATGTAGCCTATAATAGGGGAGAAGAAGAGGGGAGGGTGAGGGGAGGAGTAATAAAATTAAGCCCAAACTGCTTCCGTGAACTTGGTAAAGTCAAATTCTCTTGTACCCCTTTCCCCACCCATAAAATATGGATACAGAATTATTATTTACCACCCCTCACTTTCTACTAATCTAGGAATTGTGACAATCGCTCCTTAGACCCAGGGACCCTGACTTCCAACAATGCATCCATTCCACTCACTCGGGAGCTCTATCGTTCATTCTTCATTGGATTTATGACTCGTATCCCAGAAGGCTATCGAACACCGCACCAAGGGTTTGCATGGGCCTTCAGCAGTGTTTCCTCTCTCTCTTTCACTCCATTTGCAGCCCTGTTCCCAACCATGTATTGGTCTATGGACCATAGCCTAGGCCAACAGCAGACAATGAGCAGCATCCAGCTATCAAAAGAGAGCAATAGGATAGCAGATGATTTCCCATTGGTTATTTCACTGGATTCTCCTGGGTATTTTGGTCTGGTCCATGGATGCTTTCTCCTCATCTGGCTGTATTCTTGGGTGTACTTGAGAGTTGCCTGGACAACAACTTTGGCATCAGTACCCAAAAGGGTTGACAAGCTGGGGGGAGTAGGAGGAGTGTGTATGTGGGTGGGGGAAAAGTGCACTACTCTAGGACACGGAAGACCTGTATTCTGTTCCTGGCTCTGCTGGTGACCTTGGGAGAGTCACTTTAGCTCCCAGTGCCTCATATTTTTTGTCAATTGTTTGTCTCCACCTAGGGAAATTAAAGGTCAATCCACCAGTGGGTCATCACTAGCCCTAGGATAGGCTGGAACCTATTGGGGGAAAGGGAGCATTTAGCACCTTTTAGCTAATCCCATGGCCTGATCATTCTCATTGGTGATTGGGATGAATGGCTTACAAGTGACCTGGACCACCTGGGAGAGCCCCACAATTAATCAAGCTGTCCCATGGTGCAAAAGCACCACTCACTGGGGTCCTAGGCCATGGGACCACTCCTGCATTACCTTACGGTGATACTCGCACTACCCCAGCCATGCTGTTCCCAAAGAATAGGAACAGACTGGAGCCCCATCTCAGTGGGGAGAGAATGAGCCTAGTGATGTGGGATAGAGTGGAGAATGGATCAGAAGCACCAGTGTGGTGACCCTGTGAGTGCGTCACGTGCGTTTCTTCTCTCCTTCCCGCTCGGCCCCCCGCCCCACTCGCCACGTGCGTCCCTCCTCTCCCCCCCACTCACCACGTGCCTCCCTCCTCTCCTCCCCGCTTGTCCCCCCATGCCACATGTCCCTCCTCTCCTCCTCCCCACTCGTCTCCTCACTGTTACTCACTGCATCACTCCTGAGTGATGCTAGTAGAAGCTGCATCTACATTACAGCTTTCATTGGTATAAAAATGTCATTAAAAAAATCCCACCCCTAACTGACATTGTCATACCAGCATAAGTTTCTAGTGTAGACTAGACCTAACACTATTTCCTGCAGCACCTTGGGTCTCCTATCCAAATCCTTCTATACCCAACCCTGCTTCCCATGTAAGAGCTGATCAGATTGGAACTATCAGCCACGCCATGGTCTTTCCAACTGAAGGTCAAGTACAATAGTCCCTCCAAGTGAGGGCTCGTGCGTTAACACAGAGAAAACAGAACAATCGATTTGCAAACACCTAGAAGACAATAAGGTGATAAACAACAGTCAGCATAGATTTGTCAAGAACAAATCATGTCAAATCAACCTAATACCTTTCTTCAACAGGGTAACAAGCCTTGTGGATGGGGGAGGGGGGGAAGCGGTTGATATGGTATATCTTTACTTTAGTGAGGCTTTTGATATTGTCTTGCATGCTCTTATAAACGAACTAGGGAAATACAACCTAGATGGAGCTATTATAAAAGGTGGATGCCTAACTGGTTGGCAAACTGTTCCCAGAGAGTAATCATCAGTTGTTCACAGTGAAGCTGGAAAGGCACATCAAGTGGGGACTCACAGGGCTCAGTTCTGGGTCTGGTTCTGTTCAATATTTTCGTCAATAATTTAGATAATAGCATAGAGAGTACACTTCTAACATTTGTGGACCACACATAGCTGGGAGGGGTTGTAAGTGCTCTGGAGGATAGGATTAAAATTCAAAATGACCTGGACAAACTGGAGAAATGGTCTGAAGTAAATAGAATGAAATTCAATAAGGACAAATGCAAAGTACTCCACTTAGGAAGGAACAATCAGTTGCAAACGTACAAAATGGGAAATGACTGCCTAGGAAGTAAACTGCGGAAAGGGATCCGAGGGTCATAGTGGAACACAAACTAAATATGAGTCAACAGTGCAACACTGTTGCAAAAAAAAAAAAAAAAAAAAAAAAACCACCACAAACATCATTTTGGGATGTATTACAACAGGAGTGTTGTAAGCAAAACACGTGAAGTACCGGTAATTCTTCCGCTCTACTCCGCACTGATTAGGCCTCAAACAGAGTATTATGTCCAGTTCTGGACCACATTTCAAAAAAGTCCAGAAAAGAGCAACAAAAATTATTAAAGGTCTAGAAAATCTGACCTATGAGGGAAGACTGAAAAAACTGGGTTTGTTTAGTCTGGAGAAGAGAAGATTGAGGGGAGATGGAGGAGGGAGGAAATTTGTGCTCCTTAACCTCTGAGGATAGGACAAGAAGCAACGGCCTTAAATTGCAGCAAGGATGGTTTAAATTGGACATCAGGAAAAACTTCCTAACTGTCAGGTTGGCTAAGCACTGGAATAAATTAGCTAGGGAGGTTGTGGGATCTCCATCATTGGAGATTTTTTAAGAGCAGGTTAGACAAACACCTGTCAGGGATGGTCTAGATAATACTTAGTCCTGCCATGAGTGCAGAGGACTGGAGTAGAGGACCCCTTTCAGTCCTTCGATACTATGTATGAGCTCACTCATGCACCTAGTTTAAAGGGAACAGTGACACTTACTCTCTTTTCTGGCCTGGAGGGCAGGGACAGTTCTAGGGGCAAGCGAGGAGGGCTCCCCGAGTGCCAACTTCCAGGGGGCACTATACTGCTGCACCACTTTTTTTTTTTCCTGCTCAGACATTAGGGGGTGTGCGCACGCTGAAAGTACTTTCCAGACAGGGCTCACCCACAGGAGGGAGGAGGGCTCCCTTGTGCCCCTGACCCCCACCCCATGGTCTATGCTGCTCTTCTCAAACAGAAGGGAGGGGGCTCCAGGGCTCCCCCTTCCTCAGAGGCCCATGCTGGTGCCCTCAGTCTGGAAGTAGGCTCCTGTATTCCCCTTCCCACTGCCGGTGATGCTCCTGCTTCCACCTCATGGGAAAGGCAGAGGACACCAGGACTACACTTCCCCTGCTGCTGACTGCATCAGGTGCAGTCTCCACAGCTCTCCCTGGCCCTGCTGCTACTCCCCACGTAAGAGAAGAGGGCTCCAGGGCTCCCATCCCCGCAGGGATGCTTAGTGGCTAGGGCACTGGACTGGGAGACCTGCACTTTACTCCCAGCTGTGCCACTGGCTTGCTGGGTGACCTTGGCCAAGCCATGCCACCTCTCTGTGCTTCAGTGTCCCCATTAGTACAACGGCCTGCTTTGTAAAGTTCTTTGAGACCTCCTGATGAACAGAGGTAGGTATTGTTATTATTGACTGCTGTCCTTTCGTGGGTGGGATAGGTCAACTGTTCCTCCCAGCGAGGAAAACACAACAAGCTTCACTGTTCTCCTTCCTACCCTCCTTCTCTCTTTCTCTGCGTGGGGACCAAATGGCTGCCCAGGCTCAAGTTGAAGACTGGGCTCATAGGTGTTCAACTTGCATCTGGACATAGTCAATCACTGCACACCAGAAAGAAGAAATTAGATAGGACTCTGGTTGAATTACACTAAACTTCATTCTACACACTTAATGACCTTGGAGTTTTAAGAGGCTGCCAGACAAAGGGCATGAACTCGCTCCTGGAATAAATAAGCCAAACTGCTCTCTAAGGCCATGTGAATCAGGGTGCTGCAAACAGTGCAGCATCTGACTGAGGCCTGATTCTGCAAGGTACCAAATAAGGGAATGTCCCTCCCTGGGGTGTAATAGAGTTGTCTTCCCATCTGAATAAGATACCGAGTGCAAGAAGGTGAGGGTATGATCAGCAGCCCAGCATGGCATGGATTGTTTTGTTGTGACAGCCCCAAACAATAGAAGCCAGCGACAAACATCTCTCTCATCCAGCAGTCAATGCTGTGCTCCACTCTCTTGGAGAGAGAGAGAGAGAGAGAGAGAAATCTCTGAGAGTTTTGATAGAGAATGAGTATTTTATGGGAGTAGACAATGAGATCTTTAAACATGTGCATGGAGGGAGGAAGAGCAATTTTCTTATATATATGTCTAATGCCAAAAACATTTTCCCCTGCCGAAGATCCAGAAGGCAGCATAGGAACAAAATTGTATCCGTTATGCACATGGACAACATAATATTGAGTTATCAGCAGCAACTGGACCAGGAGGCCTCAGTTGTTAAGGGCCTGTACAGAGGAAAGGCTATTTCAAGAGACTATGGTAATGTAAAGGCACCCAATTAATTCAAGAGCATTGTTGTTAGTTATTTTATTTATATAGCACCATAGGGGAATGTAGCTCTTTATAGACAATTAGGGGCCATAAAAGATTGGGAAAAAAGAATAGGAAGAATGCAAGAAACTGGCAATCTCTTGCAGCGTGAGCCCTGACTAAAAGCTTTCACCAGTCCATGATTTTATTCTTTAAAACAAAAACAAAGGAATGTGGGGGGTTTTTTTTTTGGCTCATATTACCTCTTAGAGGGATGGAGAGCCAGTATAATAGTCTGGGAGAATAGTGTAGGAAAATCTCATTCCCTGGGCAAGTTAGTGATAGGAAGATAAGAGAGGGGTCATTTGATTTGTTAAATAAATAAAATAAAATAAAAACCCACAACTACAGAATCATAATCTCAATGTGGTCATGCTCTTCAGTGTGGCAGGAGGACTTCTTGCCCTACCAGATCCCCTGGTTGGTGAAAATTTTGGTAATATGTTGTGGCTGGAAATGGGCCAAGTTGGGTATCATTGAAAAGCCCTCTCTCCCATGAACAAAATGGTTCCAAATATGACAAACCTAGAATGATTATGTAGATATGTATTTGAGAAAAATCAACTTTAAAATTATACTTCAACACAGGGATTCATTGCTTACATAAGAGAGACAGTTAGCCTGGACATGTAGGACTGACAACCAGTATTCAACACAGTCATCCTCAGTGTTGTCTGTATCTAGAGCACCACTGCTGGCATGCTGTCACACTGAGCCTCGTCCGTGCTGCACGCACGTCTCCGTACAAGGCAGGCTGCTGGCCAAACATTTGCAGGGTGCCAAGCACCTGGTCTTTGCACATGAGCATTTGATTAGCTGAAGGATTGATTCAGGAGCACATGGTATTTCACACAACAACTGGTATGATCAGTCCATCCTCCAAGCCACAAGCATGCCCAAGAGGGGAGGATAGTTTTGTATGCGTGCAATCATCCTGGAGCCATTCCTTGGCTTGATAATTCACCCCCTTGATGGAGCAGGCAGAACTGCACCCCTGTCAGCAGCAATTATTCTCCATTTGTCTGCTTCTTGGAAAACAGTCGCCAACGCAGCTCTACAAGTGTCATAATATTAGTCTTCAAAATGGTAAACTCAGCACATGAACACTTCCAGTGCATTTATGACTGCATCAGTGATGGTCTCAGCCATTCTGAGCACCTTCAGAGCAGGAAGATGGTATGATTGGCAGGATGCATACACGGATCATTTGCTTTGGCACCTCGTGTAGTGCTAAATTAAAGGCTGACCATGTTGAAATGTACCTTTCTCCTGAGAAGATGTGGTCCAATATGTCCTGGGGGTCCAGATCATTTGAGAGTATGCGTGATGGGGTATACAAACCCCACACTGGCCAACAAGGAGTTAAGGAACGTCTCTAGGTATCTTTGCCATCTGCTGTATCTTCAATGAAGTCTAAGTTATCAGCAGCACAAGATGCAAACCTACCCTTGATGTGGCCTAGAGGAACACAGCATGGACCCGTATGAAGAGCTCATTTGATATTGCAGTCTCCAGGTGGAATACTTTGTTGTAGTCATAAGAATGGCCATACTGGGTCAGACCAAAGGTCCATGTAGTCCTGTATCCTGTCTTCCAACAGTGATCAATGCCTCTGGGGCACCTGGCAATGAACAGAACAGGTAATCCTCAAGTGATAATCGATGGAGGAGACGATGCTGTCCACAAGCTGCATGAGGAATTTGCTACTGGTTTTTAAATGAATTGTTAAACTAACTGCCACTTGTAGTTGTGGATTAAGCATATGCCACATGGTTGTTGTGTGTGTGTTGGAGACCTGCCTTTCATTCAAGCACCTGTACATGAGGCTTTGCGATAAAATGACAGCCTTGTGCACCACTTGCTTATTGTCATGCTTGCTGGTGCTGAAGTCACCGTGACCACCAACGCACCACTTAAAGGAGTAGTAGGAGTACGGGTCACGTGGCATTATTTCTTCAGGTTTGGCACCAGCTATGGATACTGAACTCCATGTCCTGCAGGACAAAAACGATTTTCTGTAAAAATGTAGCAGCTGCAAACAGAGACTTCATATTAGGGCCGATGTCAACAGTTTCTTCCACTTTTGATCGTGCCACATCTTTTGCAGCTTTTAGGGACATGCCCTGTGATTCATTTCTTCAGAGAGGATTGCTAAAAACTATGTCCATATCCCACAGTTCATCTTCAATGAGTGCTTTAAGAGCCTTTCTGCTTAGCATTTATTCTTCTTCACTCCTGCTCAAAGCACATATTTCTCTGTACTTAGCCTCTGCACTGGCCATCACCACCACTTTCCCATCCATTTGAGCTCTGCAAGGCAATTTATGAACTCCAGCTGAGTCACACTGTTTGCAGCAGTAAAATGGGAATTCTATCACTCGTACCTCCTGACTCCCTGATTATCCTGCCTGCGCTGTCAATCAGGGTGACCTGGAGCACTGGCCTCTCCCCATTGCCCCTGGGGACTGTCAATCTCAGGGTCCTGATTTCCCATCAACTCTTCCCCTTTCTTTTGGTACTGAGAGCTAGCCAACCAAAACACTCCCACTGAGTTTTAGTAAGGGAACAACAGTCCCCTTACATTATGTAACTATGTGCACGCCATTTGCAATAATACATTGCAATAATTTCTGGCTGGATGCAGATATCTTAACCAGTGCACCAGTACAACTGTTTTGGCATAATAAAGAAAAAGCTGATAATAAATACCACGGAACCACTACTTTTTAAATGATGAATGCAAATCAGCTTAAAGCACTCCTTCCATTCATAGTCATCTGTCACATTAAAAAAATCAGGTATATTCTGAGTAGTAACTGATAACATAGCACTGACAGTCAAGGGCCACAACTGACCTTTAAGGACTGCATGTTTGACACACCTGGGTTAAAGTATAATTTTAAAAAGTTGATTTTTAAACATTTTATCAAATATATATCTGCATCATTATCCTAGGCTTGTAATATTTGGTACCACTGTGTTCGTAGGAGAAAGGGGTTTTGAAAGATACCCAACCTGACCTATTTCTGATGGCATCATATCCAAATTTCCACCAACCAGAGAAGCTGGAGCTGGGAGCCAGGGCAGCAAGCGAGGCCCCCAGCCATACCGTACTGGGTGATACCACTGAAATTATGAGTCTTGATTTTTACAAATCAAATGACACCTCCCTTATCTTCCAATCACTAACTTGCCCATGGAATTACACATGCTTCCAGACTAAAGGTGATTGTTGGGTGACTTCCGACTATGCAACTATGACCAGGAATGCATTTTTCCATCTCCATCTGGTCAGGAGAGAGTCACCCATCATGTGCCAGCAATGCCCCTCTGCCACGTACATTGGCCAAACTGGACAGTCTCTACATAAAAGAATAAAATGGACACAAATCAGACTTCAAGAATTATAACATTCAAAAACCAGTCGGAGAACACTTCAATCTCTCTGGTCACTCGATTGCAGACCTAAAAGTGGAAATACTTCAACAAAAAAAACTTCAGAAACAGACTCCAACTAGAGACTGCTGAATTGGAATTAATTTGCAAACTGGATACACTTAATATAGGCTTGAATAAAGACTGGGAGTGGATGTGTCATTACACAAAGTAAAAGTATTTCCCCATGTTTATTCCCCCCCCCCCACTGTTCCTCACACGTTTTTGTCAACTGCTGGAAGTGACCCACCTTGATTATCACTACAAAAGGTGATTTTTCCTCTCCTGCTGGTAATAGCTCACCTTACCTGATCACTCTCCTTACAGTGTGTATGGTAACACCCATTGTTTCATGTTCTCTGTGTATATAAAATCTCCCCACTGTATTTTGCACTGCATGCATCCGATGAAGTGAGCTGTAGCTCACGAAAGCTTATGCTCAAATAAATTGGTTAGTCTCTAAGGTACCACAAGTACTCTTTTACTTTTTGTGGATACAGACTAACACGGCTGCTACTCTGAAACTCATCCTATTGTGATCCATGCTTTTGTCACTTCAAGACCAGAGTGATGCAGTGTGTGTTCTGCAGGCGCTGTAACGTAAATCAATCCAGACAGTTAAAATGGTGCAGAATATGGCAGCCCTTTTATGAAACAAGGGCACGACACCAGAGCTCTGTGCACTGTGCTGGCTGAATGCTGGCTTTGGATGGAGTTTAAGGTCTTGGTGGTGACCTATAAAATAGAGCTAGACGACATTTTTCAAACTTGTTCTTAAATCCAAAATGGCCTTTTTTAAATATGAAAAATAGTTAACGCATGTTGACCTTTTAAAAAAAGTGGGGCTTTTGCAAGTTTTTTCATTACATTTTTAATCAGAAACATCAGAATGGTCCCTGACAATTTTAGTCTACCAAAATAAATGGTTTACTGAAAAAACCTTACCAGAAACCTGCTTTTTGCTACACAATGCCCCCCCATCCCCAAAAATCAATTTGATAACATTTTAAATAAAAAAAAGTTGACTAAAAATTCTCTTTAAAAATTTGATAAAATGACAAATGGATCCATTTCAACCCTCTAGAATGGGTTCAAACTGAAATTTCAGAATTTTGCCCACATTCTTTTCCCATTTTGACCAGCTGAAGTATAAATCCTAATATAGCTTGGGCACTGCCTATTTGAGGGGCTGCTCTGTCTTAGTGCCATTCTGCTATCGTTGCTAACAGCAGAGGCGCTTGACCTCACGTGATGGGACTAATAGTAGAATGTTTTCTGTGAGAGGCTAGAGCGTACTTTGGTCCCAAATAGATCAAAATAGGTGCTG